>NC_039491.1:1781442-2436651 GCF_003590095.1 Trichoplusia ni
TTGACTTGGGCAAAGTATACAGAGTCAAAGCGATACTCGTTAAGGGTGTCGTAACCTCTGACATTGTGGGCAGACCTACTGAAATCCGTTTCTTCTACAAACAAGCTGAAAATGAGAACTACGTTGTTTACTTCCCCAACTTCAATCTGACTATGAGAGATCCTGGTAACTACGGTGAATTGGCAATGATTACTTTACCGAAATATGTTCAAGCTAGATTCGTTATTCTGGGTATTGTGAGCTTCATGGACAACGCTTGTCTCAAATTTGAACTCATGGGTTGTGATGAACCATCTGCAGAACCTTTATTGGGTTACGATTATGGATACTCACCTTGTGTTGGTAAGTAAAAAATATACATCAGTAATTTTTAATGAGTTTTGTTGTGAGCTACCAATACTTAAATTACTCATTGTCACTTTCAGATAACGAGCCTCCAGTGTTCCAAAACTGCCCTCAACAGCCAATTTTCGTCCAAACCGATGTAAATGGCGGCCTTTTACCAGTTAACTTCACTGAACCTACCGCAATTGACAATTCTGGTGCCATAGCTAGATTAGAAGTTACACCTCAACATTTCAAAACACCTATCCAAGTGTTCCACAACATGGTTGTCCGATACGTCGCATTCGACTTTGACGGTAACGTTGCGATTTGCGAAGTGAACATCACTGTACCTGACTATACTCCTCCAAGGCTGAGCTGCCCTCAAAGCTACGTCATTGAATTGGTTGACAAGCAAGACAGCTACGCCGTCAACTTCAATGAAACCAGAAGGAGGATTAACGCAACGGACGCTTCAGGCGAAGTTTTCCTTAAATTCATTCCGGAAAGAGCTGTTATCCCCATTCGTGGGTATGAAAACGTAACTGTTATCGCTTCAGACAAATTCGGTAACAGAGCTCAATGTAACTTCCAAGTAAGTTTGACATTAAAAAATAATACTAAGAAATAAATAAATTTTGGTTATTGAGATAGCATGTCTTAATTACACCTTAATTTCAGGTTTCTGTGCAAGCCACCCCTTGTGTGGATTGGGAACTTATGCCACCTGCAAATGGCGCCATGAACTGTCTGCCTGGTGATAGAGGAATCCAATGTATAGCTACTTGCAGCCCTGGCTTCAGATTCACTGACGGTGAACCAGTCAAAACATTCGTATGTGAAACCAAACGGCAATGGGTGCCGACATCAGTTGTGCCCGATTGTGTATCAGAAAGTGCGTACTAATTTTACTAGAACTTGTGAAACTTTTTGCGTACCTTTACGTAAAGAAATATCTTAATGACTATTGCCTTTTACAGATACCCAGCAAGCCGCTTACCACGTAGTATCAACAGTACAATACCGTGCTCTCGGTGCAGTTTCTAACGCTTGCTTACCTCAATACAAAGACTTGGTTGCTCAATACGACAACGTTCTCAACGACAGACTTACTCAGCGTTGTTCTGCCGTCAATGTTAACATAAACGTAACATTCGTCAATGTGATACCCACACTGCTTGATGAGAACGTAGTCAAAATGGACTTTGTGTTGGCCATAGCCCCGGCAATCAGACAAACACAGCTTTATGACCTTTGTGGTTCCACATTGAACCTTATATTTGACCTGTCTGTTCCTTACGCTAGTGCTCTTATTGAACCAGTATTGAACGTATCATCTATTGGCAACCAATGTCCACCATTGAGAGCTATCAGGAGTTCCATCACTAAAGGATTTACTTGCAGCGTTGGTGAAGTATTAAACATGGATACAAATGATGTTCCAAGATGCTGTAAGTATTTCGACATATTTGTGGTTGTCGTACCTTAACTGCTAAGATAATTTATTTAACTTGTCTTTTTTTTTATATTTTAGTGCACTGCCCTGCTGGGACGTTCGCCGAAGAAAAACAAAAGACCTGTACGATGTGCCCGAGAGGATTCTTCCAAAACCAAGCCCGTCAAGGATCGTGTCTCAAATGTCCTTCTGGAACGTTCACAAGAGAAGAAGGATCTAAAGACATAAACGACTGTATACCTGTGTGTGGATACGGTACTTATTCACCAACTGGATTGGTTCCTTGCTTGGAATGTCCGAGAAACAGTTACACTGGCGAACCACCACTAGGAGGTTTCAAGGATTGCCAGGCTTGCCCCGTTAACACCTACACTTACCAACCAGCCGCACCAGGTAGAGACCGATGCAGAGCTAAGTGTGCTGCGGGAACTTATTCACCAACAGGATTGGCCCCATGCTCTCAATGTCCAAGAAACTTCTACCAGAATCTCGTTGGTCAAACAATGTGTATGGAATGTCCGACGAACATGAAAACAGTAGGTACTGGAGCGACCGGCTTAGAAGAGTGTCTGCCGGTAGAATGCTCGAACAGCGCTTGTCAACACGGCGGTCTCTGTGTACCTAAAGGACACGGTGTTCAATGTTACTGTCCCGCCGGATTCTCTGGTCGCAGATGTGAAATTGATATCGATGAGTGCGCTAGTCAACCTTGTTACAACAAAGGTACCTGTACTGATCTCCCACAAGGATACCGCTGCTCATGTCCTACGGGCTATGGCGGTATTAACTGTCAAGAGGAAAGATCCGACTGCAGAAATGATACTTGTCCCGAAAGAGCTATGTGCAAAGATGAACCTGGATTTGACAACTACACATGTTTATGTAGATCAGGATACACTGGCGTTGATTGTGATATCACGGTAAGAATACCTAATAAGAATAATTTAATGCATTAAAAAATGTTGTTGAAATCAACTTTATTGAATTAACTTGAACGTACTGTACATTATTTTTTAATTTTATGTTTTCAGATTGATCCTTGCACAGCCAACGGCAACCCTTGCACAAATGGAGCTAGCTGCATAGCGCTTCAGCAAGGAAGATACAAATGTGAATGCTTACCAGGATGGGAAGGACAACTCTGTGAAATAAACACCGATGATTGTATCGAAAAGCCTTGTCTCCTCGACGCGCCCTGCACAGATTTAGTCAATGACTTTAGTTGCGCCTGTCCACCTGGCTTTACTGGAAAACGTTGTCATGAAAAGATTGACCTCTGTTCTAATGAACCTTGCAAACATGGAATATGCGTTGACAAACTCTTTATCCATCAATGCATTTGCGACCCTGGCTGGACTGGTCCTTCTTGCGACATCAACATCGTCGAATGTGTTATGTCACCATGTGAAAACGGAGGTCAATGTATTGACGGTATCGATGATTTCACTTGTATTTGTGAAGCTGGTTACACAGGAAAGAGATGCCAACACACAATTGACGACTGCGCATCAGACCCGTGCCAGAATGGTGCTACATGCGTTGATCAGTTAGAAGGATTTATCTGCAAGTGTCGACCAGGATACATAGGTCTACAATGTGAGACAGCTATTGACGAGTGTTTGAATGAACCATGCAATGCTATAGGAACAGAAAAATGCGTGGATCTCGACAACAAATACCAATGTGTTTGTCGCGAGGGCTTCACAGGAGAAACGTGTGAAACAAACATTGATGACTGCGCATCAAACCCATGCTTTAACGGAGGCTCTTGTAAGGACGAAATCGGCGGTTACAAGTGCGGTTGTCAACCAGGATGGACCGGCAAACGTTGCGAACACGACATCGGCAACTGTATGAACTTCCCTTGTCAAAACCACGCCAAGTGTATCGATCTCTTCCAAGATTACTTCTGCGTGTAAGTATCCTAGTTACATTTTCATTGTCATTGTATTACCGGTAATTTATTTTATTTCGTAATTAAACGTATTCATATATCTTTTCAGATGCCCAAGCGGTACTGATGGCAAACAATGTGAAACTGCTCCAGAAAGATGTATTGGAAGCCCTTGCATGCACGGTGGCAAGTGCCAAGACTTCGGTTCTGGCCTCAACTGCACGTGTTCACAGGACTACACCGGAATCGGTTGCCAATACGAGTTCGACGCCTGCGAAGCTGGACTCTGTCAGAACGGAGCCACTTGTATTGATGAAGGTGAAGATTATACTTGCGTCTGTGCTCCTGGATTCCAAGGAAAGAACTGTGATGAAGACATTGTCGACTGCAAAGAGAACTCTTGCCCACCGTCTGCAACATGCATTGATTTACCCGGCCGCTTCTACTGCCAATGTCCATTCAATTTAACCGGTGACGATTGTAGAAAGAGTAAGTATTGCGATATTGCGTCGTAAAAATATTATTTTCATCACGATAATCAATATTTATACCCTTTTATTCATATTGCAGCGATAAGTGTGGATTACGATCTGTACTTCAGTGACCCGTTACGTTCAAGTGCGGCTCAAGTGGTACCGTTTGATACAGGATCTGCCGATAGTTTGACTATAGCTATGTGGGTACAATACACGCAACAAGACGAAGGCGGAGTATTCTTTACTGCGTACAGTGTTAGGTAAGATACTCAACGACGTTTATAATATTACCATTTTGTACAGATATGATTCTCATGTTTTCTTATTTTCTAAATATATTTAACGTAAACACGTAAACCATTTGCGAATTTCAGCAACTCCCACATTGCATTGAATAGGAAGCAAATAATTCAAGCTCACTCAAATGGCGTACAAGTTTCCCTGTTCCCGGAACTGCAAGACGTTTACCTAAGCTTCGGTGAATATGCAACGGTGAATGACGGACAATGGCATCATGTCGCTCTGGTTTGGGACGGAAACAACGGCGGCGAATTGACTCTTATCACTGAAGGATTAATTGCCAGCAAGATTGAAGGTTATGGCAGCGGACGAACACTACCACAATAGTAAGTACTTTTTGTAATAAATCTATCTTAGGTGTTGATTAAAGTTGCTTGAAGTTCAACTTTATAAATTCCTTTTTTATTTTCAGTGTTTGGGTAACACTTGGCAAGCCTCAATCTGACAATCCCAAGGCTTACACAGAATCTGGCTTCCAAGGCCATCTGACTAAAGTACAAATCTGGAACCGTGCTCTTGACGTCACCAATGAAATCCAGAAACAAGTTCGTGACTGCAGAACCGAGCCTGTACTATACAGCGGCTTGGGTCTGACCTGGGCAGGATATGACGACGTAGTCGGAGGAGTTGAGAGAATCGTGCCATCTCACTGCGGACAGAGAGTCTGTCCCAACGGTTACTCTGGTTCTAAGTGCCAACAACTGCAAGTAGACAAGGACCCACCACGAGTTGAACGTTGCCCTGGAGACCTTTGGGTAATTGCGAAGAACGGATCTTCTATTGTCACTTGGGATATACCCGTATTCAGTGACAATGTCGGAGTTGCTAAAGTCGTTGAGAAATCTGGACACAAGCCTGGTCAAAACTTGGCTTGGGGCGCTTACGATATAGCTTACATCGCATATGACGCTGCGGGCAACGCGGCTACTTGTACCTTCAAAGTAACTGTACTATGTAAGTTAATTATCTATATCAAGTAACGTCAATACATTCTACTTAAAGTTACTTTATTGATTCTTTTTATATTTGCAGCTGAATTCTGTCCTCCATTACCCGACCCGCTTGGTGGCTACCAATCCTGCCGCGATTGGGGTGCCGGTGGTCAGTTCAAGGTGTGCGAGATCGCCTGTCGCGACGGCCTCAGGTTCTCTCAACCAGTACCACCATTCTACACTTGCGGAGCAGAAGGATTCTGGCGTCCAACTCCTGACCCTACGCTACCTCTAGTCTACCCTGCTTGCTCACGTAAGAACACCTTCACAATGTTATGTGGTATTAAATTCTCTTGAATTAAGATGGATCGTTTTAACATATATTTTTGCCACATACAGCGGCGTCGCCAGCGCAACGTGTCTTCAAGATATCAATGTTGTTCCCGAGCTCAGTCCTCTGCAATGATGCCGGACAGGCTGTCCTACGACAGAAGGTTCGCAGTGCTATCAACCAACTCAACAGGGACTGGAACTTCTGCTCTTACGCTGTTGATGGTACGTCATATAATTGCTATTTCCTATTTCCATCCTAAGTTAAACAAAAGAAAAAATGTTAATAAAATTATATTTATGTAGGAACCCGCGAGTGCAAAGAACTGGATATCAATGTGAAGTGCGACCACCGAGCCAATGCCAGGCAAACGAGACAAGTATCCACCCCTCCCGCCGTTGCTGCTGAAGATACCTACGTCTTGGATGCTATCATCCCCGTCGAAGAGTAAGTTCATAATTTGTGCCATTCAGGCAAACCAATAAAGTAGGAATTGGTCGTAATCAGGTGCTGGCGTAGACCTACCGTTACGCAAAACTTGTAAAAAAATAATACCTGTAGTGCACTTAGCATGTGTTATTATAACACAATACTCGTAAAGCACTTTCGTATCGTAGCAATATTGAAAATTTATATCCGATTGCACTTCAATGAGATCAAGCATTTTCAATTAAACTGTCATATTAAATTTCGTCACAATGGTTTTAATTACACCGGCCGACAATCGTTTATTTACCTGAGGATACAAAAAAGTAAATATTTTCATTATATTTGATGCCATACTCGTCCGACAGTTTAATTCAATGTCTTGCTATCTCAAGTCTTACATACATATGAAGCATGTTCTCCCATCACAATCGCATGTGTTTTATGCACATAGGACACGAAGCAGTAGGGAGGGTCGTCAAGCTGGCGATACGTACAACGTTGAGGTCTCATTCCCGTCTGTCAAGTAAGTGGTCTGCATGCCTTACAGTAGCACATAGCACTGTACATGAACGTACAAATTGTAAAATGCTTTTGTAAAATAATAACGACGTTGCTTGTATACCAGCTGTTTTGATACAAATCAATTGAAATAGCTAATCAACTTGATTGTAAATATTAATCATTGACATAATTTACAGTGATCCAGTAATTCATAATGGAAACAACGAAAGATCAACTGTCCAACGGTTATTGGAGAAACTGATTCTCGAAGACGAACAGTTCGACGTGAGGAATATTCTTCCAAACACTGTTCCTGATCCAGCGAGCTTGGAGCTAGTTTCTGACTACGCTTGCCCAACTGGACAAGTTGTTATGGCACCTGACTGTGGTAAGTATTGGAACCCAAAGGAGGACAGAACTGATTTTTTTTTTATGCCTTCGATGTTCATTCACGTTCTTGTTTTGTTCAGTGGCGTGTGCTGTCGGTACCTTCCTGGACGCTGCTAGTGACACCTGCAAGCCTTGCCCGCAAGGCACTTACCAGTCTGAAGCAGGCCAGGTCCAATGTACTGCTTGCCCGACGATCGCCGGACAATCTGGAGTGACCCAATCCACTGGAGCTCGTAGCGCCGCTGACTGCAAAGGTATGGGCACATGAATGGTGGTACTCCAGATATTTTAGTAG
The DNA here is from genome assembly GCF_003590095.1 of Trichoplusia ni. Taxonomy (NCBI): domain Eukaryota; kingdom Metazoa; phylum Arthropoda; class Insecta; order Lepidoptera; family Noctuidae; genus Trichoplusia; species Trichoplusia ni. Next base: position 1,788,771 of record NC_039491.1, read on the forward strand.
AAGATTATAGTATGACAAATGTGTTTAACCAGTTTAAACTGAACTGTGTTGAAGATGGGAAATTACATAGAATCTTTTTGTACTTGTCCTAAACATAGCTTTAATTAGTTGTATCACAGGAAAAAAATACTTGGCGTGATGGATGGTTGTTTAAAACTTACCTTTGTTTTGTAGAGAGGTGTGCTGCTGGTAAATTCTACGATGCTGAAGCAGAACTGTGCCGTCCTTGCGGTCACGGTTCCTACCAGCCTCGCGAGGGTGCATTCTCCTGTCTCTCCTGCCCCAGAGGACAAACTACTCGAGCTACGGAAGCCGTGTCGGCTGCTGAATGCAGAGATGATTGTCCTTCAGGTAAAATCTAATGTTTAAATTTATATTCTTTGCTTTTTATAAAATATAATTAGTATCTCATATAAACTTATAAAATCACTTAAATGTATGATAAAAATGAAAAAAGAATAGAATATTCTTCTTCCTTCGTTATAAACTATTCTTAGCAACTGCACCTATAGCCGAGTCATTGAGGTTACCACGCCAAACCCACCGTACGCGTCACGTAGGACAAGCATTTGTGTGATACACGAATACTTGTAATGAGTCTGGGTATTGTTGTGCACGTGATCTGTCCCCCGCGATGCAAGGAGTAAGTTCCTTAGTGCGGCAGTCATTTATTCTATATACCACTAGCAGTTGCCCGCGACTTCGTTCGCGTGGTAAGCAAACCAGTAGTACATCATTTTGTACTATTGTCAATAGTATTAGCAGCGTACGCAGAAATAGGTTTCCGATTTTACACCTTAGGTTACATTATCGAAATTTTCTTACGTTACCCTAATATTTTTCAAAATAAATTATAGCCTATGTTCAGCGGGGATAATGTAGCTTCTCAACAGTGAAAGAAATTTTTGAAATCGGTCCAGTATGTCCCAAGCCTATTCAAACAAATCTTTCCTCTTTATAATGTTAGTATAGAAAAACCATCGTATACATTTTCTCCGCAACCTCTGTAACTTTACCGTTGTCCCCAGGCGAGCAGCTGAGCAGCGACGGCGGCTGCGAGGCGTGCCCGCGCGGCACGTGGCGCGCGTCGGGCGCGGGCGCGGCGTGCGCGGCCTGCCCGCCCGGCACCACCACGCCACAAGCCGGCGCCTCCTCCGCAGACCAGTGCTCGCTGCCTGTCTGCAGACCTGGTGAGTGTCTTCATAACTACATTCAAACTGTCTGAAAGATAAAATGATCCCTTTTGATGGCGTGTTGGGATACGATCTTATAGTCTGAAAAACTAATTTGAGCTTCAGATAGGTAAACGGAAACTGAAAGATAATTAAATGAAAATATAGGAGAACAAAAAATTGATGTTTTCTTCTTCAAATTGTTTTTTTAAAAGCATAGCAAAACTTTGGTTTCGCATTGCTAAGCATTTCAACAGAGCGACACCCAAATTTTCTTTTATTAAATTTAAAATAAACTACAACACCAGAATTTAATTCCTTATCCCGCGAAAGTCGATTTCTTTCTCCCGAAATATAAATACAGACCGAGACTATTAGCTACTTTAACTAGTCATTGTAAACCCCTGTCAAAACCTTAAAATAGACATCCTGCCAAAAACACTTACAAAATCAAAAATTGCCTTCAAAACAATTCTCGAATTGAATTCGATATCACAATTCCGATTTTTAGGACTTCAGGAATATCTTGTAATACAATCTCTTGTTACCATTTTAGATTGATTGATTGTACAGCCCGAGTTTTGTTTATTAATTATTTTTGTTAATTACAGGCTCATATCTGAACGTGACCTTGAACAGTTGCGTGCAGTGCAGGAAGGGAACTTACCAATCCGAGGCTCAACAGACAGTCTGTGTTCCTTGCCCGATCAACACCAGTACCAGAGGCCCTGGAGCTGTAAGTGAAACTCAAACTAATAATATCCCTCGTATAACTTTAGAGTATAATACCACTGTGAGAAATTTGACACTATATAACATGCATATAACTCCAACTGCTTTCTTGTTTCTCTTCACAACCTGTGGGTTGGTTGGTAGAGAATACCTCTGACTTTCTATTGTACATATTTTGTATTAGAAGTATTAAAAATCACAATGAAAAATGAAAAACCCCCTCAGTGGAAAAGAACTTCCGATGAGGGCACATTTTTGGAAACAGAATCCATATGAAATCGTATTCACTTTGAAATACTAACGTAATACAAAAAAAAATGTTTAACAGCTCATAACATTCAAACCATATAGAGTTCCTATACAGAATCAAAATATAAAATATAAATAATGAATACATTATCCGATTAACAGACTGCGGAATCGGATTGCACAAATCCATGCGAGATGAGCGGCCCCGAGATGCATTGTGATGTTAATGCGTATTGCCTTTTGATACCCGAAACGAGCGAGTTCAAGTGCCAATGCAAACCAGGGTTCAATGGAACTGGAAAAGTCTGTATAGGTAAGCATATCACGTTATTAACGTTTATTATACCGTATATGTTTTTTTTACAGGGAATTAAGGTTGTTTTTTAATTGATTTCAAAAAAGGAGGAGGTTCTTAACCTTTTTTTTGTTACCTCCGAACTTCAGACTGGCTGAACTGAATTATTTTTTTATTTAACGTAAAGTGCCATTTGGTCCCAAGTCGGTTTTATGTTTTTGTTGTTAAAAAATATATTATGTAAGTTAGGACTTACTTGGAACTTAAAACTTTTATATTGGATATGACGCAAATAAGACCAATATTAAAGCAAATTATTGAATTTAAATCAATTATATTGAACTTGTACCAGTCGACCTTCGTGTCGCCTAAACGTCAGCCGAAATTTGATTACGTTTAATTGATAATTTGTATTCAAATTGAGAGGCTTTTGATTTCTGTCAAAACGCAAATTTGTATAGACTTGTTATGATACACATCTTTGCTGTTGTATTTCTTGAAAGCTTCCGCTTTGAGAATTTGACAGGCTGACATTTTTTCATCTTTGGAGTCAATAGTAATCATTAGATTAAGTGAGTCGCGCAGTTTTAGTTATTACAAGTAAATCTAGAGAGTTAAGTTTTACCTAAAATTTCAGTTGGACAAAAAATCTGTTGTACCTCTCAATGGCAGATAGTTTATATATGTATATATGACTGAATCATTATCATCATCACCATCAGCCCATATTCATCCACTGCTTGAACATATGCCTCTCCAATTGCACGCTATCGAGATCTATCTTCGGCTGCTTGCAATCAGCTGCTGCCAGCCGTCTTGCTTGGCCAAATAATAATATTATCTCCTGTCCTTCCAGATGTCTGCCTGGACTACTGCGACAACGGTGGCGAGTGCGTGAAGGACGCTCGAGGCGAGCCGTCGTGCCGCTGCACGGGCTCGTTCACGGGCCGCCACTGCCGCGAGAAGAGCGAGTTCGCGTACATAGCCAGCGGAGTCGCGGGAGGAGTCATATTTATTATATTCTTAGTACTGCTTGTATGGATGATTTGTGCCAGGTTAGTAAAAAAAAGTGTTGGATAATTTTGCCAATATTTTTCAGGTGAACTCGATTAGCTTTCTATTGACCCCTAGTAGAACATCCTTCAACCAAGCACTTGAGGCTAAAAAACCTTGGACGTTATTGATGATACAAAGATAACTTACGACAAGAATCTATTACACCAACGGCAAAATTTTGACCAAGTGCAATGGGACTCGTGGGGGATAAAAAATGTATTACGGGACGCAATTAAAAATAATCGGATTAACATACAAAAAAATAATCCGATTACAAACCCTTTGGTAACATCTAGGAAATTGGGGAGCTGTAAAAAAAATACGAAACAAAATTTAAGTAAGCCTACGAGTACGTACCTACGTAGCGCGTAGGCATTAAATCCGTAATACATTAAATAACCGAAAATGGGTTATTTAACTCAATTTTCAGGGAGGTTGTTAGTAATGGATTTTAAACGTTTCGATTAAATTTTTCGTATAAATGAAATATTTAAGCACAGTAACTCAATTTCACGAAGCTTGATTATTATGCAGCGGGACTCTCATCCGTGTTATTTTAAAGGCTTGAGCTTGTTTAAATTTAAGAGTAATAAGTAATTTCCATAGTAGAATTGGCAGACACAGACACTTTGATAATATTCGATTAAAGATAAACGCTTTCACAGCCAAAACAGGAGTCTTTGTTAAACACCAATAGAACCGCTTTAATTTACCTAGCAAAGAGATATTTTTAGACATACACGGATTTTTATTGATAAAAAGGTATCCTTAGCGATCAAATCCTTTTAGCTCATGCGTAACTACTTGTGATGTGTATGTTGGTCATCAGGTACAAAAAATCTTATTTGATATAAAAAACCTTGTCACGACTCCCATACCTCCCATTCCCAACCTCATAATAAAAAAAACAATTTCCCCCACAGATCAACAAAGAAGAAGGAACCAAAGAAGACACTAACACCAGCGATCGACCAGAACGGTTCCCAGGTGAACTTCTACTACGGAGCTCACACGCCGTACGCGGAGTCCATCGCTCCCTCACACCACTCCACATACGCACACTACTATGACGACGAGGAAGACGGCTGGGAGATGCCAAACTTCTACAACGAAACGTACATGAAGGAGAGCCTTCATAATGGTATGAATGGGAAGATGAACAGCCTAGCGCGGTCCAACGCGAGCATATACGGAACCAAAGAGGACCTCTACGATAGACTGAAGAGGCACGCGTACCCGGGTAAGAAAGGTCAGTATGTACGGCACTTAGACTAGTGCACACTTTTTTGTTGGAATGCAGCTTTGCACGGTTCGCTTTGTAGAATTTGGTTGTGGAATTTTGATGCATTGGTTTATTAGCGCTGAAAAAAACAACATGTTGCTAAATTATAATCATCTCTTTCAAAATAATTGTTCTTAATTCATACAATATTTTTTATTATTCTGTCGATTCGTTACTTTTGCTCTGCGCTAATAGACTATGTAGAGAAATTGAAAATTAATTAATCTACTTAAGAATAATATTAGAATGCGCTGTTTTACTAAAAAATAGTGTTAACTGAACTAATCATATTACAAAAACTAAACTAATCTAAAAACCAATAACTTAAAATTAAGCAAATACTTATCATTTTAATACTATAAAATTATCTCAATTTATTAATAGATATTTACAACTAACAACATGACGTCAATATTATAAATTACACAAACCTACGTAAAACAATGCATGATGTAAATAAACATACGAATGTGAACAACAAAAATTCCACTTGTGCAAACAACATTATCGGTCATTGGGACATAAATATAAACGTCGATGATGAAATCCTAACGACAAAACGTATTTCTTTACAGATAAGAGTGACAGCGACAGTGAAGGTCAATAATGAAACAAGGTACTGCGTTTTGTCGTATTCTGGTCAATCTTACATAATATTTTCGTACTAGTTTCGATAGGGATGAAGACTTTTTTTTATATCCGTCAGCTAGTTTAATTAATAATATTAAATACGTATGTTTTTTCTTTTGACCTGGAAACATAATAATATATTTATCAAATAACAGAGAATGCAACAAACATGTGACGTCACTTATGTGTATAAACTTTGCGAAGTCGTTACGTCAGATTCCGTCCTAAATTTGATGACATTTTCTCTTTGTAATACTTTTATAGTTCCGATAGAAAGAAAAAAATATGTGTTTAATATTTTTAATTATCTATCTGACGGACTAGAAAGATTGTAACTGTTGATACCCAGTCATCATCCCTATTCTCGGCGTACTACAAGTCAAGCTATTGTTCACGCAATTGGTACTAGGCGTAAGGTACCTACACTACAACGCTCGCGACGAACCGAGATTCAGTATGTTATTGTAGAATGTCTATTAGCTTTATTAAGATTTTTAGTTTTAACTGTTTATTAACACACTCACTGTTTTAATTACAGCCCCCACCAAATATATTTAAAACATTCGTCACAAAGTCAAAAGTTTTTAAACGTAACAGGCGTTGCATTATATCAAACAGTGAATGTGTTGATGTTCTAAAATAAAATAATTATGATCGAAAGACAAATGCTCAAGTACTATAAGGCGAACGCCATATCAGATGCAGGGAAGTACTATCAACGAATTATGTAAAAATACATTCCAACAACATTCCGATTTATAATCGTGTAAATATATTTTATAAAATATTTTTTGTATATTTTTGTAGAACTCAGTTATTTTATTGTAATGTTAGTAATAATTAAGCTAAAAGGACGATATATCGAATTAAAATTCAGTGAAGTCCTTAGGAATCCCTGTGACGTTATCAAAAGACTTGGTCTTTTTGTTTAGTCTATTTTACTGAACATTAAAAGGGAAAATACGGCAAATTATTACTAACATAAGAATAGTTAGGTAAATATAAATTAACGGTTTATGTTTTGTATTATAAACTGGACTGTATTATTATAAATGATTTGAATGAATGAGTGAATGAACGTGAATGTATAGAATGATATTTTATAATAATCACGTGAGTGTATGGGGCATGTATTATATATACGTTTTGTATTAAAGTATTTTTAAGCTGATATAATTTATAGTAAATATTCTTCCTAACACAATATTTGGCCGTACAGGATCGTTCGTAACAAATATATGAGTATTCGAACTAGGAATAGATCTAGACATGTATCCGTTGTGTACGTACCTAAATGTTATATTAAATACTCAAAGAATCTTCAGCGGGTGGTCAATATTCCATCACAATCTTTTACCACATTAGTGATTACATTAATAGATATTTTTTTACAAAAAATAACGAAATAAATTTAATACTTATATTTATTATGGATTTCATTTTATTCCTACTACCTTAATATCCCACATCCTATAGCCTAATAATACTTCTTAAAGTAAAACTGTTATGGAAGCGAGACAGAGCACTACTACGGCGTAGAGCGCTGTCCACCAAGTGGAAGATGTCTAACTTAGAGGTCTTACTAGACCGCCTAAATTACACACAACGCACCCAACAAGATTTTGGTACACTCGCGTTTCATTAATGACATCATATAACCTATTTCATACACGTAAGTAAAATTTCTTAATCAAATCAGGTCAACACAGGTCACTGAACCTATTACTTCTTCAATACATATTCACACAATTAAAATAAAATATTTCCTGTAGATATAAAGTTTTAAGATTATTTAGACACTTATTGTTGTCTCTTCAATAAGTTGTTTGTTCTCTTTATCAGGGAGATAAAAAATCGCCTGACTTTTCCGGAAATATTTTTACTTGTATCTAGTATCTACGCAAGTATAATTCATTACTCATTGTCGACTGATTAGAAATAGTGTTGTTCATAAAGTATTAACACTAGTATGATTGTATTTTACAGCTTGAACTTATTCACTGCTAGGTAACGTCCTCTTTTTACTTCGTTTACTTAAACCTATCTGTCCTTTATTATCTAGCCTTATCTGAATAAATATAACATCACGCGATATTTTTATTACATTTTATTATATTACTAATATTACTATAATAAAGTTTGGATATCGGTCAAAAGATAAGCGGGACGGGACCAGCCCCCAGATTTCTAGGTAATAACTATTATTAATTTGAATATACAAGTTTTTTTAAAACAATAGCCGCATTAAGGAATTAAGGCCTTGTGTTGAGGGGTGTTTCACTAACATTCCAGTCAGCAACGTAATTCAATCAACAAATCAGATTAACAAGGTACAGATATATTTCAGTGACTTGTAGAATATTAGTGTTAATGACATCAAAACTATTTTTGGGTGTTTTTTTTTTCTATTTTTACCTAATACCATGACAGCAACTAGTTTAATCTGATTGTATTCTAAATTATGTGTTGCTGACCGTTCTAAAAATGCCCGCAGCAATAAATAGTTTCGGCATTTATCAAAGAGAAGATACTACATAACAACAGCAGATACTACGCAAGCTATAGAGCCTTGTAATCTTAAATCTAAAGTTAATCTTAAACAACGCCACCAGCAGCGATGTCGTAAACAATTTTATCATCGTTATCTATATTGTTATTAATGTTATTTTCAATGTCAAAGCGCACATGTATGCATTATTTGTGTAACAGTTATTATTAAAAAATAAGTCAATACATTTAAAAATAAAGAACTGCCATATAGGAATGTGCCTGTGACTTTTGCCCGACATAAATAAAATTATAAGAATCTTTTATAGCTCATTCGATTGCGTCTAGTAACAAGCCTTCAAAGAACGTCTTAATAATATGACCCTGGAGAGTCTTCTGTTGCTATGTATTCAATATATTCGTAACGTCTCGAACTCATTGATGATTCTTAACAAAAATGGCCTTGAACTTGATCAAGAAGCAATTTATTCACGAGTATGAACTCTACAATTTACATATTATGATGATTAAATGATGGGTCATGGGTTTTTAATTTCTAATAGTCTAATATTGTAATATTTACTGAGGAGGGCTATAAGATATATACCATTACGCTATGATAGTGATGAAGATGCGAGAGAGAAAAATATACTTTAAAACTCTTAATACGAGACGAATTTAAAAATTGTCCTTTGTTCTCGGGGACAAAGTCGCGCGCAAGAGCTAGTACTCACATATAACTATATACTCACACATAGTTATACTATTTACTTCTATCATACATACAACATACGAAATATAAAGCTACAAAGTAAACAAAATACTATATTAAAATATATAATTTATTCATAAGACTTCAGCACAGCCAATACATCAACATCAATTTTCAATACGAAATTTCTTGAGTATACAAATTAAAATGTAAAATACTTATTAAGAAAAGACTTATATTACTTGGAGTATTTCTTTTGGAAATCCTTCATGTACTGCACTAGGATTTCCACTTCGTCTAATGACACGGCGTTGTAGATCGAAGCTCGGATGCCGCCGACGTTTCTGGAGAAAAAAAAAGTAATAAAAGTAAGTTTTTAAAGACATCGGGCGTTCTAGTAAAAATACATTTTAACAAAAAAAAAATGAAAAAAAAAACCAGTAAAACACCCGAATATTCGACAACCGTTTTTTAACAAATATGTCTGGCAACACTCGCACATAATGAATCTTTAATACAGACAGAGAGACAGAAACGTCAAACTTTTAAAACTCTTTCTGCGTGGGGGGTTAAAAATGGTCTGTAATAGTGTCAGTTGTTCTCAAACATTAAACTGCTTGAAAAGAAATATACTTTGATAATATGTTTGCATCAGCGTCTTGCAGTAATAAAGTACGCCATACTTTTATTATTAAAAGATTTAAGAATAATAAACAACATGAAACCTAGTTTCTTATCAACAGAAAACAAGATTTTTATCTAGATACATATTGTTATTTTTCATCTGAGTAAGGCACAAAAGCAACACCGGTAATCCGAGGTTTAATTACACAGTCTTTAGTAAAAGTTATCAATGATTGGAGGGCAGAATTACAAATTAATTTTGTTATCCAAATGCAACATTATCATCATTTGGAAACAATACTATATGCATAGATAAATATTTGTCTTAAATTTTACTTAAAGTATTAAAGAAATTCCCTATATAATAGTCCAAGAGTACCAACCTATGACCTTTCAGTTGAATAAGGTTTAACGCTTCAGCTCCCTTCAAGAACTCCTTTTCCAGGTCATCATTGGGTGGTGAACCAATTCTGAACGGTACATTCATCTTACTTCTGGCATTCTTCGCGACTGGCGCCGAATAGAAGCCGTTCGATGCGTCGATAATGCCGTACAGAAGGTTCGCTTTCTTAGTCGCCCTTTCTTCCATGCCAGCGACACCACCGTTCCTTTCTACCCATTCTAATACTCTTCCCATGACGTAGATTCTGTAGAAGAAAAAAAATAGAGATATGGATATTTATTTTTCTTTATGGGTATGGCTTGGAGCTTAAACCTGGGCTTGGGGTTAATTATTTAGGGAAGACTACCCAAAAATCTACCAAATCTTAGATTATCTTTGAGTTGGTATTGTCAGTTAATGCCAGACAGTCGTATTTAATAAAAAAAATATTAAAGCGACTAGTTTATCCTACAGGACAGTTAAATAGACATACCATGGATGAATTTGTTTTCTCTTTTGTATGGACAGAAATGCTTGAAATACAAATGGTTGACCAGAAGTGGCATTTTTTGTATTGGTTAATGTTTTAATTACTATATCATATTACAACATGTAGGTATGACATTATTTTTGGTAATCTAACTGACCTAACCGGAATGACCTATACCAGTTAAGTATTGAAAATTCCACTGCTTATCAGTAATATCTTACTCGTAACAAATTTACAAAATTTATCACCGGAACGTCCTGTGTACCTACGCTCAAGCAATTCGTTGATAATTTTAATAATAATACTTATTGTATTAATCTAGTTGCCGAGCACATTGATAAGGAACAGTTGTTCGGTACTATGCGAATGTTGATAACGATCTATAGTTTATTTCAAGACACCTGTTTGTGGAAAATACGTAATTATCTAAGTTTTATATGAGACAATTTACCGTATAATCAAACGTTTAAATACTGTTAATATCATTTTGTTAATTTATTTAAGTCCTATTGTGAAGAGATAATAAATGAAATGAAACTTACGCAAACATAGGTGGTGTGTTCAAAATGGACTCGGCCTTAGCGTTGGCCGTCCAGTCGAACAGAGACGGGCATATCGGCAAGGCCTGGTTGAGCAGATCTTCTCTAACGATAGCCAGAGCTACTCCAGCGGTACCAATGTTCTTCTGGGCACCACCGTATATTACTCCGAACTGAAAAGGTAATAAGAAAATTTGTAAGACTTGTGGGCGAAATTGTACCTATAGGTAAATATGTGAGTATAATTATAGTAAGTATGGAAATGTCTCCTTAAAAAGAGAAGGATGGAAAATGGGGAGGTCACGGGAGGTGTGGATGCGGTTTCCCAGCAGTTAGAAGAAATCGACGTCTGGTGCTTGAAAAATTGACATTGGATTCTGTTACGAAACTATATTTAGGTCTAAGTCAAGACGCCGCATTTTAGAACATGTAGATAATTGAAAAGGGCTTTGAATTATAGCACCCTATTTCATCATGGTTGTAATTCACAATATTGCATTAAAATCATCTATAAACATTTCTTCAAACATCGAAATCAATAATAACAATTTCATAATCATTTTGTTTTTACAGAGGTTATCTACGTAAGTCGTATCAATTGAGAGCATAGCTGGTTTTAATTAGATGGGGTCAGTGGTGTGACTCGTGACTCATGGAGAAACTGATAACATTGTTTTCTGGCCAGCCAATAATAAAAGTAATTTCTTATTAACCTTTTAGCGTATCAGGGGAATTACTAAAGATATTTTTTAGTTTACTTAAACGTCGTTTATACGCAAATGACTTCAACCCGAGGGACCACGCAGAGATATGCCGAATTCTCACTAACTAAGAAAACATCAGGTTCGCTCGTGTAAGCTATACACGATTCTAGCAAATCTTATAGATGCTTGCTTAGAAATAGGAAGCAAAAAGCATTGACACTTCTATCCTTCTACAAAATCTCTTTACAGACGTTTTGAGAAGATCACAATTCGATCAATAGTTAAGAAAAGAACATAAAAGAAAAAGAGGACGGATAAGCTATGACTGTCGAAAAAATTGAGCTATTTCGGTAGATTTTAACAATTAACAAAAGAAATGATTCGTACCTTTGAAACATCAAATTTTCTAGACATAATATTCGAGGACATATCAGCGACTAATGGCACGCCTTTTGTGTCAGGAACAAAATCGAACTCGACACCTGAAACATAAAATATAATTAATATCTTTGTGGTTTCAAACCTTTTTGCTGTTACCGGGAAATTCATCCGATCGTAAATTTTTGATACCGAAGCTACTGTGAGACATAAACAAGGATTAATGTAAACTAGACACTGTGCAACTCACAGACATAATTAATATTAGAAGCAAAACTAAGCTACTGAATCAGGGGGCATGGTGGTGCCCCCGCCACGACGAGCCAAGCGAAGCGCACGGGCACTACCTACCTTTTCTCGAAGCGCTTTGTATTACGAATTAACATACCTATAATCTAAAACACATATCTAAACTACAACCCTCCGCATACAATGACACTAAATATATTTAAACAGCACATTATTATGTCTAGTCTTTCAAATAATACAGCTAGTTAAAAGACAATAATATTGTATGTTTCTACAATCTACATAAGATACAAACATTGAATCATTCAGACCTTGTTCTGTTTGTTATATCAATGAGAGTTATCAACTTACATAATATTAGCTAATGCAATAAGTAAAATGTATTTCACGCTATCATAAACTATATGAGTGAAAAAAAGACCTTAACCTTGAAGTAGGACAGATATTAAAAAAGGTTGCTATAGTTTACTCATTAAGTACTGGCCATGAGTTTATTAGTTTTTTTTCATTGTGTGCAAATCTTTAATTTCATTGCCTTAAAACCTTGGATTCCAATACAAGAAAGAGTAATTCTATTCATTTTTATCAAGCAATAAGATGAATAAGAAAATACTTAAAATAAAGACAAGTAAGTACTGGGTTTAATTATCAATGCCATTATTTATAGGTCAATAAGATAGCAATGTTTGGTTAAATAATGGCACTACAATCAATCACAATCACACTGCAACTACGAGCATGACTTATGTATTGCTAAGACTGCAAACTATAAATATAATATCAAAGTTAAAAATCATTTTATTTTAAATGACATTATTTCTCCTACAGTTCATTATTGATTACTTAAATGAGCCAAAAAGGTCACACTAATCATTAATTTGTATTTAGAACAATGATTTAATGAATAATGAGCAAAAGAACAAAGAACAGAGATACAGTTAACAAATGATTTGAAAGCTTTAGATAATATTAATAGAATTGTAGATAAAAAGAAAATTTTGTTGAATAATTACCATGGATAGTTTCATTGGCACAAATATGGACATATGAGGCATTAGGGTCTAAATTCCAAGTTGACTGATCAGGAATTCCAACGTAACGGTCTGTGGTAGGCAGTACTAGGTTCACCTTGCCATATTTTTTTGCTTCCTTTGCTGCTTTTAGGGACCAGTCACCTAAAATCACAAGAATGAAAATACTATAGTAATGTAACATTAAAAAATGTGAGTACAGCCAGATAGAATCTCAATTAAAGATTGCGAATCACTATTGGGATAGTCTTGAAGACTTGATGCACATTAAATTAACGCAAATGAATTCCAAAAGAAAAAAAAGAGTTTAGAAATATACAAGATCACAACACTGAATCTGTGTGAATATGGTTTAGACAAAAGCTATCAACAAAAATTCCGGCCGCAAAATTAGCCTTTGAACGTTCAATAAATACGAAACAGCAGATAAAAGAAACTAAAGTAGGATATTTACATTTCAAAAGAATAATTCTAAATATAGTTACCGGTAACGACGTAGTCTGCCGTTCCCGTCCTTGACATCAAGTTAAGAGGAATTGCTGCAAATTGAGCCGTACCACCTCCAGCCAGGAACAGAATTTTATAGTTATCCGGAACATTTCTAAAACATATATTTACATCAATATTTTGTCATCAGTACCGGTTTTCTATGGGTAAAATTTATCTTTATAATAAGATCTTACCAGTACTTCGGTTTAATAAATGGCACTAACAACTTTCGATTTTATTAATCTTTTCATTTATAACTTACACGATTAATATCGTTTGTTTTCAAACAAATCAGTAAAATTAAAATGTCAATGTCAAACCAAAATCTATCATTCAATTCGTTCATTCGGGACTTTATTTTTTCAAAGTTATGTAGGTACACATAATTGTCTCGGCTCTAGTAATTGCAAATAAGGCAATGATAAATGATAAATTATGCCTGTCTTTCACGATTGGGCTGAGACCCATGACCTATATGATGGTTAGTTTCACACAAAGTTAGTTAAAAGTTTACTGCGAAAATGTTTTAGTTCTTTTAAGTTAATATTTTTTATAATTGAAGCATTATTTTAGTTAGATTGAGAGTATTGATTAAAAAATGCTATGTTGTTTTTATTGTTTGAAATGTGGACAATTACACACCTCTTAGTTTTAGTTAAAATAACTAATGATGAATCGCATTTGAGCGAATAAAATAATAATTGATGGTTTTGTAGGTAGAAATTAAATTAAACTTAGTTTTGACAAAATTAAACTAACAAAAATAAATACTCACAGCAACCGTTTCACAAGATTTTGCACTTCTAAATTGAACTTCATATAACTTTTGGATCTATGGCTCATTTCCATCAAACTTATAGATGAACCATCAAAATTTGTCAGCTCATTCTTTATTATTTCATACACCTGATAAAAAAATGTTAAGTAATTTAGACTCACATTTCATCAATTAAAATGCAATTAATAATAATTAGTTTCATACTTACTTCTTCAGGCAACTTTGCCGGTCCGGCACCAAAGTTATGTACTTTTGGCATTTTAATATTTTTTTATTTAACACTAGTAAATATAATGTGGCTACACAATTGATTGTACCGATTAATCGCGTGACACTGTCTCACACTTCGCAGGGCTTGTCGCGGTGTTTCCACTCAAACTGAATCGCTGGGTTATCGCCCTGCCTTTATTATGCGGCGCTGACCGGTTTGTCGGCACTGAGCACATGATGAACAACATTCATTCGTGCGCAAAACATTACATTTAATTTGCGCACCACTGTGCACCCGACTCAATTACTTATACAATTTTTGACCATAAAAACAATATTTGTTTAAGATAGGTACTTGGGACGCATAAAAACATCCAATACATCTTTGTAGGTAAACATGTCATGAGCACATAATAATGTTACGCAATCTTCATCGTTCTTAAAAAAAAGTACAGTCAGCCACTATAAGGATTAAAACTGAAATAGCGATGTTAACATAACCGTACCATAATCATTTGCATACTCACTCTATATGCCAACCTAATAACCTATCTAAGCTATCAAGGTCATGCCAATAGAGGTACCATGTGTTATTCAAACGACTGTGCACCACACATACGAAATCGGTTACACACACTACTAGGTATCTTTATAAAACATGACAATATCCTAAATTATACCAAACAGGTTATCATGCGTCTGTGTCCTGGATGTCCTGTCCTAAAGGAAGGGAAATGTATAATACGCCAGGTAATTTAAAATACTATGATATATTTTTGGTTAAAGACCCCATAATGTTCCTAAATGGCTCTGACATAGTAGGTATTATTAAATAAAACATAAGCACTAGTCAACTAATATATTTGGGAAAACTGCCATTACGATAATCATATTAATAAATATACCTCAATAATATTTTTGGGTACGTAACATTCAATGAAATATTTTTTTAAATCCGTCATTAAGCGTCCAAACTCTATTCGCGCCTACACAATATTATAAACATACTTACTAAGTGACTGAGACTCTGGTAACTCTGGTAAGGTCTGTCACATGCCTTAAAAAATTAAAACATACTGTGTATTACAATGTTTAAATTTTATTACTCCTCTAAATACGAAATAGAAATATAAGTACAACAAGTCAACAGGACTACTAACAAACAAGGTCAACAGCAACACACATTTTAAGGAATTAGGAATGGTTTAGTGCTAGTAGTAAAGTTCGCTTCATTCCTTTTAGCCAATTAAAGGGTATCTTTCAATATAGTTCCCAATTGTATTTATTTTGATTCTGATTTTTCTTTCATATATTTATATTTTCTTTATACTTGTTTTCTGAAATTTATCTGACACCGTCTGAAACCTATCACGACATCACAAATATGTAATGATTATGTCATTTTACCTGAAGGGGGAGAGGGACTACGTTTCAAATCCCCATATTATTGTTTCAGATTGGTGAGTGCAAAATATTTTAAGGCAGGCGTTAACTTTATTCTGATTAATGGTTTAAAAGTGTTCACCAACACAATAGTTAAGCCTGACACTAGTACAGCGCATTCTAGAATTGCTTAAATCATACTTGAGAGTTTTTTTAAATAGTTTTTCGGTAGTTTACAGTCCCAGCAAGTATAGTGTCAGTCATAGAGTATAGTGAGTAATGTAAGTATATATGGGTCAGTTGATAATACTGAACGATTTTAGAGTCTTACCAAGTAAAAAACAAAGGAGCGCTGTCAATGCAAAAGTGAGCGTCCGTATACTAAATAAAACACGGACTTATATTTGTTAAATATAAGGAAATAGTTTTTTAAAATACTGAAAATTCTGCACTATTTATAACTGAGCTTATTGTTATTTTGTGCATAAGTTTATAAAATCATATATAATCATTTGAATGAAACTATTGTAATGTAAAAACTACAACTACTACGAACACTCAATAATTCCATATAGGAGCACCTTTCACACCTTTTTACATCTGTGGTGGCGTGTCCGGCGTGTTATAATAAAGGTCAAAATATTAGCACTGGCAACCCGTCTACAGGACAGATCCAGTTCGTTCACGTCGCTCATTTTATCATTCATTCGATAGCTTGTCTGTCCGTCTTCGTCTTCGATTTTCACTTACTAAAGTCAGGGTAGGGGGTTACTTTGTATTTTGTTATTAATATACGGAAACGGGGATTTATTAAAAGAAAACAACCTGCAATATCTACAGTGTGTTGTTAAATAGTGCAAAGGATATGCCTCCAGTAAAGGATGATTCAATAGCAGAAACAAATTGTTTGGAAATAATAAACATTGTCGAGAAGAGTCCCGCTAAGAGTACTCTTGTAGATGTAAGAGCTTGTAACAAGCCTGCAGCTAAGGTAAGAATTCAAAAAATATTTCACTTAGACTATGAATTTAGTTATTATTAATAATAAATAATTGCCTTGCTGAAAGTATCGATCTTATTCTGACTTCTCAGTTCGATGGGGTTTCGCTACAAATGGGACTTGTGGTAATTTACGTTACAAATACAACTTGGTCACTGATAGTTCCTATTTCTAGTTTGTTTTATACTGAACTATACTTTTATAATACACATTCACTATGAGTACTATTAGAACTCGCACGGAATAAAAAACGATGCTACTCAACAAAATTATATCAGCATGTTATGTAGTTTTTTACACACTTTCTCATGAAGTATTCTTACGGTTGTCTAGAATTTTATAATGTGGTAGTTTTCATGTGCACCAAGGTTTCTTTTGTATAAAGTTGGAACACTTTCACTTAGTCAACACCTGTTAATTTAGTGGCAAAATATCAAAATTTTAGTTAATTAGTTCCCTTTAATCAAAAGTAGATAGTTAACAGTAGTGAAACAAATATGTATCTATATAAGTCAAAAAGGTTTTATGAAACTATCCTTATTTTATGGTCTGTCAAGAAACTGATTTCTTTTTAAATAATCTCTATTCATGTAAACTTTTTGGTTAAAGTTTTTTTATAAAAAAAGTTTAGAGTAAAAGGTTTTTTTGTAAATCTTTAGTAGGAACAGGAAGTAAGAGAACTGGAATGTTTATAATAAGGTATTTAATAAGGTATTTATATTATTTAATAATAATAGCCGAATAAAATGAAAAAATACAAGCCTAAAGAATGCTACTTTCTTTCTCTACATGTTCTTGTTTTTGAATCTGATAATTATACTCAAGAATGTCAAGATTGATCAGAGACTGAAAATTTGCATTTTATTGTTTAAAACAATGTTTTGTGTTGTTATCTGATTACTTAAACATTGATACACATTCATTTGTTATCTACAACAATAAATCTAGTCATATCATACATTGACACATTATTTTGTATTGGTCTATTGAAAAGTATGGTAATAAATGTTATAGTAATGTTAACATAATAAATAACTACTAATAAATAAATACTATACATATGGAACTATATTTATTAAGCAAATAAAACTAGAAGAAAGAATATTAATATTCTGGACTTTAAATTAGTTGACAGTATAACAGTTAAAAACTTAATGTTTATCCTTAATTCCATAGAATATTCCTGGATTAATCCTGTAAATGCTAATGTAATAATGTGTGATAAGGTTTGTAGCAATCTGATAAACCTCAATTATGTTAATCCCAATAGATAAGATGCAAAGTTGTCCTGTAAACAATGTCCATAGAAAAACAAATTTGTGTATATTGAGCTGTGCTTTGTTGTAACAATGACTGCAAAAAGCAATAGGAATGAGTATGTGAAGACAAATTCTAAGAAGATATTAGACATCTATTTTAAAGTTTGTTAGGAATGATGCAACTGATTAAATAATTGTATTTTAGTCTAATAATCCACAACTTTTACACA
Source organism: Trichoplusia ni (assembly GCF_003590095.1). NCBI lineage: Eukaryota > Metazoa > Arthropoda > Insecta > Lepidoptera > Noctuidae > Trichoplusia > Trichoplusia ni. The sequence goes on from NC_039491.1 coordinate 1,807,132, forward strand.
AAATTAGTACTAGACAACTGATGATCATCCATACAAATAAGTTACAACCAGACAATGGACACATATGTAACCATAGTCAACACTCATTTGTCACGGGTGGTAATCAAACCCACAACCACGGTAAAGCAGTTGAAACCACTAACAACTAGACTAACAACCAACTGTCCAGTCAAATATTATGACCTGATATAACTCCTTATTCAGGAAGACATTAATAATGTTGTAATTTCCTTTTTTTTACTATATTTGGCTTTATATCTCATTCATAACTGCCCCACCCTGTTACCAACCATTGAGGCAGACTGGTATTTTATGCTTATTAAAAGTTAATTACAATTCAATAGTTTATTAGAAAGTTCTAGTTTACATAATACCATTTTGAATAAATCAGCTATAGTGAGAACATTAATATGTAACTATTTGTCACATGTGATGTATAACTTTTAATTAAAATTAGAAATCTTTTTTATCAAACCTTGGTGTGACATTGATAAATTGGCAAAAATAAAATAGGATGCTGTTGCAAAAAGTTGTAAATTAAAAACAATACTTTTAAACCGCACAAAATCGCGATATTCGTCAGAAACAAATCGGTAAATGACGAAGTCCAAAAGTTCCGAAGAAGTATTTATAATGGAAAATGTAAACTTTCCATGAAAACATCCTGAGGAAGAGCGCACATTTCCAAGTCCCTATATTGTGAACTCACGTTTGGTTAATGTTTTCCACTCGTTTTGGCAGTTTCGTCGACGTTTGGTAAATAGTCACGTGCCCTTGATCGCTGTAAGTCTAGTTGTAACCATTCATAATTTAATGGTGGACAAAATCATGATCCACTTCTTTAATCGACTCGTAGAGTAGATGTAAGATTTATTAAAATTATTTTATGATACTACGTTACCGATTTTGTTTCTAAAATATACACAGTATTCCTGAGAGCTCTAGGCCCAGTGATTGAAGTCGCCATGGCATATCTTCTGTGCGCGACGTGTCGCTGATTCGATCCCTGCGTAGAACAAGCGTTTGTGTGATCTTCGAATCCTTGTCCTGAGTCTGTGCATCCAGATGCACTGTTGCACAGACAGATTGATTATTTGTGAAACCTTCTGCGACACAAAGATAACATTTCTTATTGCGTTCTTATTTAAAAAAAAACTCTTTTCTTGCAGACTCCTTTTCGAACTTACAAGTTTTCCAGAGTATACAATAGACATGTCATCTATTGACTATCTCAATCCCATATTACCAGAAATCAGATAGACCAAGCCACTTTAAAACCACGTGTTAACCACGTTCTGAGTAACCTTTTCCACCCTTCTCGGTACACAGCCTTTGCGCTCTATATTTGGAAATGGCATTTAGACTTCCGGTTTTCTACACACATACTGCGATGCGCCAGTCCACAGCAGAAAGTTGCTTCACGCCAGTATTCCCGATTGAGCATGGAAATAACCCGGTCAATATTGTAGATAGTCGTAGTAGTTTTCCATTGCATTTGTTTATTTCTTTTTTAATAGACCTGCAGATTTACAAGATCTTGAAATAACGAGGAAAAATCCTTATTATGTGAAAGGAAACTAGAAATTATTTGATAGAATTACGTATGACAAGTCTTGTTCTATTGAGTTTGTGGAATATGCAACTAACTGGAAAGAATAAGAATAATATTCTTCACTTTCCTTGCTAGCGGAAATGAAAAAGATAAGCTGTAGCAAGGAAAACTTAAAAACTGATCTGTGCCAAATGTTACCAAATGTTACCAAACATTGAAAAATGACGTTTGACGGTTCAAAAGGAATAAAAATACAATAAACATTGTTCCTCGTCTGCCCTTAAAGAATAAGTAAGACGGTCAATCAACGCCCCCTTGATATGAACAAACGGCTTAGTAAACTTGGTTATGTGCGCTCTTCACAATTAATGTTTACCAATGACATCATACCGTCAAATTAAAACCACACTTGGAACCATGACATAAGTGCAAGTTACTAGCAGTGTTCGTTACCCGACTAAGTTAGCTGTAGTCATTCTTAGCGCCACGCTTCGCTGACTGTCATGTAACATCCTTATCTTTTGAATGTACAGTCGAAAGTGTTACATTATTGCTAAATATTTTTGTTGAAGTATCATTGCTTAATTGTAGCATTTATTTAGTGTATGGCTTTTTGTATTGTGTACCCTAAATCACTTTTTTGTTTTGTACGAAATTTCATCCAATTAAGAGTCCATTGATTTGACACACCTTGAAATTTTCAAATAAATTATTCAAGTCCAAATCTGTTTCGTCATCTTTAGTATTATTTAATGGATGTTCCATCGGGTATAATGAATTTGAATTTCTCTGTGAATCGACAGCGACAACGACTTCATAACGTGTGTCTTTTCACTTTTTTTTCTCGCGCTACTCGAGACACGCGCTTCTGCCGTTAAACGCATTCGGAATCATTTGGTAGCGACCTAGCACAGGTGTACGAACGCCACTGTAGTGACCGACCAATCAGCCTTTTGCACATTTTGTTTTTTTTTTGTTGTATAATGTTTTAATGCATCCTTTTTTGTTTCTTTGCAACTTTCAGTGTTAAGGTTCAGTGCATCATGTTGTGGGCAGCTGATTTTTATGTTATTTGTGTATACGATTATGTTATGTAAAATGCACAGGACTGTATAGTTTTGGAGTGTGCCTCTATGTAGTGCATGTGTTGATATCGCACCAGAGTAGCGTGGAGCATCATGACTAATTCACAGGTATGGTTTTTGTTTCATTGCACATATTATTTTATGTACACGTATTTAGATGTTACATAGATTTGCTTGTCATGCTGATGTGGGAATGAAAAGTGAGAGTACTATGGGGAATGGTTTGCTAAACGAGTACGAGGCAAGTTACATGTATCAAATATTTCAGTTCAAATTATAATAAGAATAATGTTATTTATACCTTTGACAAGCCAACTTAGCTATGTATTAAACATTCAGTGCGATATTTGTATGCTATTACATGATTACACACAACGGCTTAATGATGCATTATAATCGTAATCCTTATATGTAATTGAAACGTATATTAGTCGGAACACCTCGACGTGTTTAATGATCTATCGTATATACTACATAATTATTGTACTAACTACTAGGTACATAAGAAAGTGATGACAGAATAATCGTTAAGATTTCTCTGTATTATTAACTTTTAAGAGTATTTCTTCTCAGTAAAAGTGTGGAAAGGAGTGCCGATAGGAAAACAAAAAAAAACTTTGCTAAATAATCTGTAAATACAGAGAAATAAGATTTCAGAAATGACCGAGTCGTGATTCAATGTATTTACAAACAAGAAACTAAATATTTATGCATTCTTCTTGTGCTGGTATCATTCCGGAGGTAATAACATCCATTCATCACAAACTGAGAAAAACAGAGAGACATTCGTGTATAGAATGAAGATCAGAACTAAGAGATAACCAGGCGATTGATTTTATTTAAAATAAATCCTGTACACAAATACATCCTGTTTCACTTCGTTCCATTGCTATAGGATTAAAATCATACAATAAATGCCGAAGTATTTGTAGCAGTCAATTCATGAACTTTTTAATGGTGTCCGTCCTTTTGTTAGAGCACGTGGTATAAAAATCCGTTAACTTAGTCTTTCTCGGATTTTTTTTTGATTTTTTTTTATGGCGAATAGTTCTTTTTTACTTAAGACCAGTCTTTGAAACACATCATGGCGAAGATTATTTTATATAGGAGAACTAGAGTGTTAGACTGTGGCTAAATTATTGACTAAATGGTAGTGCAATTATTTCTCAGTTTTAACTATTCTTCCTCCTATAGTCGAGTCATGACATCTTCAAAGTTTCCCTTTATCCCTGTAAAAAATGACGTCTTAATTTTCTCTAGGATATTACCAATATTACCATGGAGCAATTTCACCCAGACACATTTGCTGCTTACTGTAGTTCCCCACGAGTTGTCATAGTTTACAGCCTATTATTAAACTTTACGTTGATATGATCATAAATTAACCAAATTGTTTGCTATAACAATGGATAGATGTTCTAATTCACACGAAACTCATCTTTACATTCATGTCAAAACAATTATTATACCGTGTTTCCCCTCTAAAGAAACACAAATTGATGCACTCATATATTTTATGTGCATAAATAGAGTGTGTTGTGCAGTACATATATCTGAAATTTTAAAATGTAATCTTAGTACGTGCCTTCGAGTCTTAGGTGCTTTCTTAATAACAGCGTGTGGATAGATGTAATTTCTGTTTAACGGCCCGGTAGTCTGACACCACTTATGGTTTTGTATTTTTCTCATTTTTTGTTTTCAACTTAATGTACTGACTTTGGGTAGGTTAATAGCTCAACAGAAGCTTTAAAACTGGTTTCAAAATACTAAAAGATACACAACTAGATTAAAAATTTAAAATGTATCTAAGCGAGGAAATGAAAATGAAACGAATAAGAAAGTATACTCACCTACTAAAACTATCGTGGCAATGACTTTACGATCAATCATTATTAACGTTTAAATATTTTAGACTCATTGGTCCACTTGCAAAGTGGAGCGTGTGTAGACTGTTGATATTAATAATCCGTTACGCAATTATGGTGATTGCTCTTAATTCTCGCGGCACTTCTCTCTACGCATCATAAACAATTAATAAAAAACTGTTTTCTTTTTAAGCCGTTTCAATTCGAACTAAAAGAACCTCTTTGTTTGGGTCTCGTTTATTTTGTGCCATATATTTTTAATGAAACCAGTGAAAAATATTATTTTGCAGTCTGTATATATTGATTTCTGTGCCACTTTACTCGAACACCAGATAAACAATTGGCAATAAAAAAGAAAGGTCGCATAAATCACCCTGTTAATAGATTTAAAACTAATCAAAGTGCCATATTTAATATGCCATTATGTTAGAAACTCTATAATTAAATACAAAGATGCAGTAGTCGTAGTTTTAAATTGTTTATGGATGTTGTAAATTTTTATGACGAGACTAGTTTTGCTATCAATTTCACCGGCATCCAAAACAATTTAAAAAGAGAGTTCCAAATTCTTTATAAATTCAATCTTGCGTTTTTAATTCAAATGATTGTTTTTTTATTTAATATATGTAAATTAACTTTTATTCCATCATTTAAATCATTGGTGAACTACCCGTTAGTATTTTGGTATTTTCTCTTATTGCGTGTGTATTGTCCAAATGTCAGGAACGTAATGATTACAAATAGTAATTCGAGTTCCCAGCTTCATTACTGTCATTTTGCTTTGATATGTATTTGACATAAGTGATTAAGCGAAAAAAGTTGATAAGTTTCAATTTCATGATGGCAACACTGGTAGACATCAATTTTCAAGTCAGTGAGTTTTCAGTAGCTTGTTCTTGTTGTAATCTTAAATACATGTAACAGGTTATAAACCTTATTATGTCTTGTATTGTAAAAAAAATCGATGTCTTTGTAATTTGATATGAATTATAGACCTAAATAATACTAAATAATTTATTACATCAATGTAATGCTTTACTTGTTATATGACAAGTAACATTTTATGTTTTGGCAAGAAGTTTTTTTACATTTTAAAAAATATCGTGAGAGATTTAGAAACGATAATTATTTTTGAGATTTAATACTGAGTGCTGAATGTTTGAATTGTGGTATCGATAATATTAAACAAAAATAGTATCGATAATGTTTATCGATCATTAAAGTGCTCTTTTTAACCTTATATTACGGAAAATCTTTAAAATTAAACCAAGCCTTAATAGTAGACATCTTCGCTGTATCAAAGCTGTCATACATAACAGTCATAAAATATAAATAACATACAAATAATGATGTCTTTGTTCAACTCATAACGAAATGATGAAATCATTTATTTATTGATGGTCAATACTTTATAACTTCCTAGCTACTTGCGTCCATTCATATGTTACGTGTATTTTATGTTTTTGCGCCGGTCTAATAAAAATATTATTTATTATTTGATGTGTATAAGAAGTTTTATTAACATTACATAACGTTAAATAAGGCTACGTATAAATATCTAAGTAGGTTAGAAGTTAATTCCGTGTATTCCTTTAATATCGAATTATATCCAAATAATTAATTAATTTAATAAAAATAACGAATTATCTGAAAGCGTTGATAAACCATGCGGATATAAGGATCGCCCGATTAGTTTTGCATAACCGGAGTCCATAATAATTAGCTGACGCTCCCAACATAGGTATAGACGTGATAAAACCGATATTAAAATAAAAATCCACCTCACGAATGTTATTCTTATAATAATTGCTCGTATTTACCTGTCATTAGTTATATATTTTTAATTTCATATACTAAAAAGCTATAATATTTCAGGTATGGTTCCGTGGCGTGAGGAGTTCCAAATTCCGCCATGTTTACGGCGTACCGTTCAAACGAGAGCGTTGCTATGACAACATCAAGATCACTAGGAATGCGCATGATTCTAATTTCTGCGCTGTCAACCCTAAGTTCGTTGCCATAGTAACAGAAGTCGCCGGTGGGGGTGCCTTCTTAGTTCTACCATTGGATAATGTGAGTATAATCTTTACCTGTTTTATTTGTCATTTACAATATAATAATAATTATAAGGGCACAGGAGGCTTCTTCCTGTATAAGGAAGGTTTAAGCATTGATCACCACACTAGCTCACTGCGGGTTGGCAATTTTAGATTATTGCACTCCAGGTTTCCTCACGATGTTTTCCTTCATCGTTTGACAGTCGTGTATTAGAATATTAAGAAATTAGATATGACTTTAAAAAGTTGACATTAGTACTTTCCCTGCGTTGGGATCAAACCTGTACCTCGTGCATATAAGTCTATACATAGAACTTAACTAACGTAACTTCATTTATATTATAAGCAATCATGTAATTACAAATTAGTCATAACAAATTCAAAACTACATTTAAAGCTCACAAAAAATGGGATCATAAAAACGTTCGAGCGACAAGTTAAATAAAAATAGCTGTAGGGGCATTAAATAACGGTTTAAACAGCAGACCCCAGTGCTGAAATCCTATCCGAGCGATGACTTATTAGTTCGAAACATGAGAACACAACTCATCATTGGAATATAGTTTTTGTTTTGTTTTCGTCTATTGTAATTGTGATTATGATTGATGCGGTTATTTTGACTGTGGAATAAGATAGACGGGTAATACTGTTGTAATTAAGTTGAATAGAGACCTACGAATACCCCAAAATTTTGTAGTTTTTGCGACCTCGTTCAAAAAAAATTGAAAGTGTACGGAGGTTGGTCCATTTTTTGATCTTATTATTCATTTGTTAACAAGATTTTTCGCATTATGCATTAGCAAAAAAATAAAGTTGGTTTAAAAAAAAACAACTAAACTGTTTTGAAGAGAAAAGACGAAGAACCATATACAGTATCCTTTACATTTTATGGTAAACCCCGCAAAACAGAACCACAAGAAACAGTACGAAAACCTCTAATGGCCTCAAATCCCCTCAGACGAGTTCATCCGTGAAATGTTCGTATCATCGATCGCGAACGTTTGTTCGAGACCAATATTTATACTCCTTTACGACACGGTGCCCTATTTTGTGGCCCCATAAACTGTATGTATACCCAGACAATGTCTACATAAGTAGGTTTGAACTTAGCAAGTACAAGATACGAATTAGGGCAAATATGGGGTAGAGACTTTGGACAATTAAGTAATGTTACGCGGATGTGTTTACAGATCAGTATAAATAGTGATAGTATTTAAATATTGTAACTGGTGTGTTGATAATAAAAGATAGAAATATCCTGTCTAAAAAAGAAGGGTTATTAAATACATACTTATGGCTTCACACGCTGAAAGTACCTTTAGCGGAAGAGAAGGTTTGTTTCAATAACACATTGCTAATTTATTATTTGCTTGTGTCCAAAAAAAGCAATCAAGTAATAAATAAAAGTTATTTTAATGACTAATATACGATTGCATATCCGTTTTATTATTTACTTTTTACGACCTTATCGATGTATTATTTTGTTAAATACCTTAGTGTCAAGATAGCTCTTAAAACTGTCTCCGTCTGATTTAAACATAAAGATCGCATGAAGAATTCAAGATACTCTGTAATTATAAAACCTCGCACGATGACCGCTTTAAACGAGGCATATTTCAAGTGTGCCTCACAACATCCTATGAAATTGAATAGTTCATTATTTGGATGCATATCAAGATAGCAAGTTGCAACATTTCCCACCGTCTCGCCAGCAATGCAACTGTTGCAAACTTGCAACGTAATTGTTTACAGCGGTCATTTCATCGTCCGATGGCAAATGATATGCCTTGTACCATGTCACTTATGCCATGTGGAACGTATTATGTTTAATTACATATTTGTAAATCTTATTGTCTGAGCGATGACTCAACTGACTTGTCAACCGATTGTAAAGCTTTATATATGAGCAGTGAAATCACTCATGAATTGATTATTGTAATAAAATTTATACAAGTTTCTAATTTGTGGTTGTATTTACATAATGTTTTAAAAGTGTTATGTAAATAAAAAAAGGCTTGCTCATGTGGAATTAGATATTATTGTTTGATATATATTTGGGCGTTCAGTGAGCACTAGTATATCGCAAACTAATAATTGGTTAAAATTATAATTACTTTCTATCGGTTTTGATTAAGCCAAAAATTAAAATAATACCTACTAGTTCTCAAAACAAAATTAGAAACATTCTATTCAACAGAAAGTTTGTTATAATTAAATTATACAAATTTCAATTTCAGACTGGCCGATTGGATTTCAACGCGAGCCGTGTGACTGGTCACAAAGGCCCCGTTCTCGACATCAAATGGAACCCTTTCAATGATAACATCATCGCTTCGTGTTCCGATGATTGCACGGTAATTTTGTTTGTGCCAATTTTTCCCCCATATATTTTCATAGCAACTATTTTTTCATACAGCTTCATAGTAATTGACGGCTGTTCGGATGTTCCATTCGAACAATTTCTCGCTTTTTGTTGATATGAAAGCGTGTAGCCTCGTTTGTCAATATATTATTATATCTAGCCATATTATTATGGTGTACGAGCATTGATTCCATTATCTTATCCGGTATAAGTAGTTATTGTGTGTTGTATTGATCGCTATTTGTTTAGACGATTTATTGCGAGTTGTTCAGTTTTATTCTATTACATTTCTATACGGTGTCTTTATTGATGCCCCGTCATTTTATAAATGCTGATTTTGGGGGGAAATAAAGGTCCTTACAAAAGAGAACATTTTTTTTTAAAACATTATTGAATATATGGTTTAGTCAATATGTAATGTAAAACTGCTTTTGTAATATATGGATTCTTTAAAAAAAAGATAATTCAAATAAAAAGCGTTATTTTAAACAAGACAAGGGTATGTAAGGACACGTCGTATATAACAAAACCCAAATCAATTTAAAATCAGGTAATTGTGTCAATTATATATGTAATTATGTGTATGAAATTTCTTCCACGATTAATATAATGCGGTAATGAGTCACCAATTAATTAGCCTAATTGGTTGACTTACGGGCACTTATCTCGACTGGTAATTATCACATTTCCGTTCCGTCTTCATTTACATTTGTCTTATGTAACTACTTTTTTATTATTTTAACAGCTGTCTAACGATCTTAGATACAACATTTTTTTCCACGCCTAATGGCTTTCGAAGATTGGATTAGATTAATATCAGATTACGTATTTACAAAATAGCTGCGTGTGCGAAGAACTAGTACTCTTTTTTTAAGCAATTCATGCAGTAAGGCAATTCATGCAGTAAGGCAATTCATGCATTTCTGACATTCCAAGACACTCAAACTCGGAATAAGTGTTCGTTGATATCACAAATACTTTGTCCTACGCGAGGATTGAACCCACGGCAGGACTCATATTTCGTTTAGCGCAGTAACCTTATACCACTTAGCTATACTTTCAGTCAAATAATTAATGAACATTAATGGTATTAATGTGTCCTCTGGTTCCTTTTACGATGTTTTTAATCTTTTTCATTTATTATTGAGTCACGGTTCATTAAAGGTGTACTTATTGAATGAATAAATTATGCTCCGCTTTGTGAATGTCGACTATAGTAATTTGTGTATATTTCTAATTGGGTCAAACTGCAAACAGTGTGCAAGTTTAATGAGAACAGTTCAAGAGTTTAGGAGTTAGAAGTACATAACGGACAAACAACGAGATACGTAATTTATACATGTAACGACTCCTTTCGATGAACAATATAATATTACACCAACAAGGGCGACATTCTACATACAGCCTTTCTTCTATACACCTACACACTAACTCTCTAACCATATTTCCCCAGGTGAAACTCTGGCACATTCCGGATGGCGGGCTGTCCATGCACCTGACGGAGTGGCTGGTGGAGCTGCACGGCCACAAGCGCCGCGTCGCCTACATCGAGTGGCATCCCGCCGCAGAGAACATACTGCTCAGCGCTGGATTTGATTACTTGGTGAGAATATGTTTTTCAAATCTTTCAATCAAAATCCATCCAAAATAGGCTACAAAGTAGCATTTATTGAATGTCAAAGTTGAACAGACAGTTAACCGCATTGACTATTGGCCACCGTTCACGTTTGTTTCTATATCTACAATATTGCTAACAAAGACTATTTTTTAATCCCCGTCGCTATGACAAGTGTGTTGTATGTTGACGTGTATGTTTTGCTACCTATTTACATTGTAGACTATTTTTTAACTCCCGTCGCAAAAACAAGGGTGTTATAAGTTGATGTGTCTGTTTGTGTGTGGCATCATAACTCCCGAACGGATTTTTGTTGATTTCGTTTGGAACTCCTTTTGGATGTTGAAGTTGCTGTTTAAAGTTAAAGTCCATTTCTATTAGCAGTGCTAGCTTTTGCCCGCATGTATGTCCTTTATCGCTGTTAAAAGAGGCCCGTCGACACATATACACATTTAAAAACTGACGTTTTAAATATTGAAATTACTGTAGTTTTACCTATTATTTTTGTTCCACGTTTATGATTAGCCAAAAAACACAAAGCGTCTATCGGCAATTGGTGAGTTAGTAGTATTAAAGCCCTGTTATATTATCAAAACTGTCACCTTGAAACTAATAATTTATAATTGTGATTTTAGTCACAAAAAATGTTCAATTCACTACAATTTTACCATTAAACTGTATGGGCTACAAAGTATAACATTACTACATTTGCTCGTGTCTCGTCGGCTATTAAACATTGACCTCCTAACAGAACACTAACTAATGGGTGTAGATAACGTTGCTATGAATTATTAATTTAATACACAAATTAGGTTAACAGCTGTTTCTGAGGAATGGTTTTCAATTCATATGTTCATACTAGAATATTGAAACTTATTGTTAAACATTGTTGACTGTGATAGGTAAACAAGTAGTCCGGCAAGTAACCATGAGTTTTGAAAGGTAATTAAACAGGTCAACAGTAAAAAAACAGCTGATATGACCGAAATAATTGGATTTGTTTTAATGAGATCTAATTTCCCTATGAAATCAAAAACAATGGATAATGTGCATCTTTCAATTATTAAATTTTTCATGACACTGTTAACCTATGTCAAAGTAAGTTAATGTCAGACTTTTAATTGATGCAGCAATAGACACAATACCCGAGTTAGACAAAAAAGACAAAACAGACAGACATGTCAACTAAAAAAAAAACACAACATATTTTTGACTCCTAATGAGACAACTGCAATAATGATTGATGCTTACGTGTAACATGCTACAGCATCACAACAAACAACCAACACATCTTTAAAAACCCATATCATTAAACTAAGCTCTTTTTACAGTCAATAAAACTTAACACAAGTACTAATAAAATCAATAAGTATGACATCTTCACACGATAATTTATACTGTTTTGTATACACTTTCATAATCGCGTTCAATAGTACATGGTACATTGGTAAGGTATATCCAAACGTCACGCAATGTTAAATGTGCGCGTCCCATTTGAATGTTGGCGTGTTTCCTAACAATCGAATAAGAAATATATTCGCGACTGTACCGTTTGTTATTCTGTTATTTAAATCGGTTTTTGTTCGAATTGTTTAAAAGTTACATAAATAAGCCGCGAAACTTTGGTGAAATATTGCTTTATCTAAGTACTTTATGCCTTTTTAAATCCCCTACGCAAAAAGCGGGGTGCTATGTTTGAAGTGTCTGTCTGTGGCATCATAGCTCCCAAACTGATTGAGAGGTTTCAATAAAGTTAGTTTTGTATTAAAGTTGAATCATGTGCGATATTTCTTAGAAACGTTTGATAAAAATCGGTCTAGCTATTCAAAAGTTATGGGAGATGTATTTTTACCTTTAAATTTAAAATTATATCTTGTACCGACTTGAAAATGGAGTATTGCGTAGTCTTAAGATGACAGTCATTGCATTTGTTTTATACGCCCTGTCTTCATTTATAAATTAATATCAATAAGTCAAGTCTTCAGGTGACCCAGTTTTGGTAAATAATATAAAAAATAATAGTTGGTTTTGGACAATACGAAACGTACGAATATCTTGTTCTAGTTCCAGATGTTATCTAAACCTTGATCTTGTGTTGTTATCGCGGTTACTTGTCTTGCTTCAGAGTAATTGATCACATTGTTGTGATGTCATTTTTAATGGAACCTGATTTGTTTTCATACATTTTAAATTGGGACGTGTGAAACTCAATTTATTTTCATTGGTTATAGACATCAGAGTCTCCTAACTGCTGTAACTATCTATTAAAAGTGCCTAAACCTTTTTTTTTTAATCTTTATTAATGTTTAAGGGGTTTTTATCCACACGGATACGTCAACCCCATTGTACCTTATACTAAATTTACTTACACGCTAGTGAATAGGGAATCACTGATGTTTTCAATAACTCTTGGCTAAGAAACATCCAATAATAACACATAAAAAATGAAACCGAGACAAATAAAATGCCCATTAATCAATTAATACTATATTTTTTGATCCATGAAGCTTATTGCCTGATCCCTCTCCAGTCTTGTCGGATTGGCGTCCTATCGGGCTATGAAATCGGCCAGGAAATTAGTAAAGAAACAGCTTTAACACAGGTAGCAGAAGCGTTGTTCGTTTTTTTATGTATGTATCCATGAGAATACCTTCAATGTATTCTCCAGATCTTCGTATGGGACGTGGGCAAAGGCGAGGCTGTGAAGGTGATCGACTGTCACACGGACGTCATCTACTGCATGTCGTTCAACCGGGACGGGTCGCTGCTGGCCACCACCAGCAAGGATAAGAAACTGCGGGTTATCGAGCCAAGGAGGGGTATTGTTTTATCTGTAAGTATATGTTTCATACTTGAACTGTGACACTACAATGGATGATTTGAATTAGAGGTAAATGAAAAATTGCTTTCATATTTTTCGATCAATTACTGTTGACTCTCATACCTAAAAAACGAAAGGAGTTATGATTAAGTAGGGTCTAACAAGCGCACCACGTATTGGATTAGATCAATTTACCTTGAAGTCCTTTTAAACTGATGCTAAAACAAGAACACCCTGTAGATTCGTACCTTATATCTGATTGAATATTACTTTTATTGTTAATTTAAGTTCTCCGAGATTTTTCAGTTTATAATGACAAAAATATCTAACATTAAATGTTTCTGCAAACAGGAAGGCCCTTGCCACCTCGGTACCAAAGCCTCGAAGTGTACATTCCTGGGCTCTGCGGGCAAAGTGTTGACGACGGGCTTCTCCCGCTACAGCGACCGGCAGTACGCCGTGTGGGACCAACACGACCTGGACAAGCCGCTCGTCTGCGAGACTATCGACAGCTCCTCCGGCGTCGTCTTCCCTTACTACGACTATGATACTAACATGGTGAGCGCGTTGTACCTGGCGAGATTATGTACTGCAGGGTAAATTATGAACCACGTTCACAGTATATGCATCCCGCATCATAAAATGGCAAACAGCGTTGTGGATTACATTATGATCAGAGTAAGCCACTGTTATATTAGTTATAAGTTTCTATAATGTAACTGTTTGCTGTTCCTTAAAATAAATAAAATAAAAATAGAATAGCGGTTAGATATTTGCTGGTGCAAGATGCAAATTATTTTGCGTATTGAAGCTAGTATTTAGTCAATATTTTAGGCGGCTTTAGGTCATGTTACTAGTCTTAAAAGACTAGCAAATGAAAGCAAGTGTAATCGTCCCATTCATTAGTTCAAAATAAATTTTATGCTTCAAAGTGTTATTTGATTTAAAAAAAGAGTGTGTTATTTACTTTTTACAATTACTTCTTAATTTTTATATTGAATATAATTTTCTTCTATTCAGGTGTACCTTGCTGGCAAGGGCGACGGGAACATTCGTTACTACGAGGTGGTCGACGAGCCGCCCTACGTGCACTTTCTCAACCAGTTCCTTTCAGGAAACCCTCAGGTAAACTAACTCGTATTCACTATAATTCGAAGTATAAATTTTTGAGCAGACTGATTGTGATAAAGGTCTGAATCTACCCGGTTCCCCTTCAAAGACGAGACCAAGAGGATTTCCCGCCATACAAAATACAAAATATCAAATGTATCCCCTTATTCCTAACAATACATTGGTGTTGTCGTGTAGCGCGGCCTGGGCTTCATGCCCAAGCGCGGCGTGAGTACGGGCGCGTGCGAGGTGTTCCGCTTCTACAAGCTGCACACGTCGCGCGGCCTCTGCGAACCCATCTCCATGATCGTGCCGCGCAAGTCCGACTGCTTCCAGGTACACTACTGAGCCTAAACTAATTAAATTACTATTTAATTTTTAATTGAATTATTAGCTAAAATTTATGTTTCCAAAGTTTCTGTTATTGCTAAGGGTTGTTTTTGTCCCATACAATAACACGGATAGTCGAGTGGTACAGGTCACCGTGCAAATCCCAATGCACGCAACGTGTGGCGAGTTCAATCCCCGCATAGGACAAGTGTTTGTGTGATCCACGAGTGCTTGTCCTGGCTCTAGGTGTCTTTGTGCATGTGATATGAATGAATGTTTGTGAAACTCACCACGATACAAAGATTAAATCACTTACTGCGGGAGTTATTTAAAAGTCTTTTTTTTCCATTTATCCCGGTCAGTTCAGCGCTAAAATTTGCAGAGGCTTTCTTAAATCAAATTAGTGTAATAAAGAGACTTTCCGTTACAGGAGGACCTGTACCCGGACACGGCGGCGCCGCTGGCCGCGCTGTCCGCTAAGGACTGGCTCAGCGGGATGAACGCGCCGCCGCTGCTTATTAGTATGAAAACAGGTACGGGCTGTGACATAACACTATCATTAAAACTATAAAGTCCGACGACCTTTCTTTTCAATTATACACGACACACTTCATTTATACACCCCACCGAAGAAAGAGGGTTGCTTTAAGTTGGCGTATCTCTCTGTGGCATCTTAGCTCCCGAAAGGTTTGAGCGACTTCAATTTAGTTCGTTTCGTATTAAAGGTGACTTATGAGCGAATTGTCTCGGAGTTGTCGCTTAAAATTTGTGGGAAGTAAAAGTTTTACCTGAAACGTATTTTTTTTATCTTGATCTCAATATATTTAATTTACTGTCTGATGTTAACTAATTCATTGCCGTCAGACTATCAGACATTAATGTGTCACAGAATATATTCCTCAAATATAACCCATATCTCCCTCAGGCGTGACGATATCGACCCACAAGCCGCGCGGCAGCAACAAGGACGCGCCGGCGCTACAGGCGCAGGACGCCAACAACCGCAAGAAGTTCGCCTTCCTGTCGCGCGAGACCACGCCCGACTACCGCCCGCTAGCCACCTGGGCCAGCGAACAGGTCAACAACCACAACGAAACAGAACAGGTAGGGATATCGCAACATAACTTATCTGTACTTGATCTAAGGTCACGTAAAACTTAATGGATATTCAGTGGGCAAATCTCAGCCCAAAGCGGAAGGAGTTGTTTGATGATTTCCCATCCAGAATAAAAGAAAAACGAAAACTGTTTGTTCACACCGAACCGCCTATTGTGTTACACATGATCGCTGTACAATATTGTCAGTATTGTTTGATGTTGACTTTGAGGCTTATAGTAAGTCTACTCTCATCGCAGATCAGATCAGAAATCGCGTATGGTCCAAAAAATAATCTCAAAATGTAACTTCTAAAGAAGTATTCTCTTAATGAAATGCACCAGCTGTTAAAATTCGCTTGTAATATAAAATTGACATGTAATAATGGCCTGGTAAGTCTCTGCTTCTCGTCCCTAAACTCGAAAATCCATATCACGTTTTTCCTAACCGCAGTCA
This sequence comes from Trichoplusia ni, assembly GCF_003590095.1. Taxonomy (NCBI): domain Eukaryota; kingdom Metazoa; phylum Arthropoda; class Insecta; order Lepidoptera; family Noctuidae; genus Trichoplusia; species Trichoplusia ni. The sequence continues at coordinate 1,823,480 of NC_039491.1, forward strand.
AATTCATATATCTACAATTAAACAATCAATTCCTACAAAATACTTACATTCAGCAGGTCCAAGTAAACGAGAAGTCCCAGAAGACGAGCGCGAACCAGAACACGAAGTTCCACCAGCTGCAGAAGATGTTCGGCAAGCAGACGGGAGACGCCGAGCCCGTACCGCTCTACAAGCAGATCAACCAGGGAGACGTGTTCAGTACTGAACATGAGGTCAGGATATTACTTAGTTTTGAGCATATGTTCACTATAACGGTAATATAGGCGTAAAGTTTGACTTATTTGAGTCCTTTATAAGGAGCTGATGGTGGTTAGTTCACAATTGCTACTCGATATAAGAAGAATCGATGATTTTGCGCAAATTACTTGATAAAGGATATTTCGTTACACTTACTAAGCAGTTACAGTTGGTTATAATATTTTGTTAATCTTCTAGTTACGTCTCGCATTCAACCGCCAAGGCGAGGAGTTGAGGATCGTGAAGCGACAGCTGCAGAACAGTCAGCAGCGGGTTCGTGAGCTGGAACAACTCGTGGCCGCCCTACAGGCGCGCCTGCAACGCGACGCTTCATAAAACCGTTACGAGCTCACGTTCCCAACTCAAACGTCGCATCCACAAGATGGCCGACCGACCATATTCTCTATTTAAATGCTTGTAAAACGGCGATCAAGCTTTAAGCACTTGATCTGTTCTCAGCCTTTAATATTTAATTGTATTTTAGGGTTTAGTTGTCATTCCCTAGTCTAAAATCACTTCTTAACGTGACAAATGTTGCAAATAATGTTGGACTTAAGATATACATAGGATAGGAAGCGTTGACTCGCAAGTGATGGCAGGCTTGTTCAAGCCCTGCGTAAGGTAAGCTATGTATAAAGAGGAACTAGGATTTTTCTTTTTTATTACGTGGTATTGGATACCAAGCCTGTAGTGCCGTTACTCTTAAGATTATACAATCTTCAAGTATAGCTTTTATAAGGACTTATAGCTATACTCATTATAGCAGTTTTTATTATTTTAAATTGCTTTCCCAATATCATATTGGATTTGTTTTAATGTATTTTAATTATCAAATGTATTGGTTTTATATATGGGATCAAAATTAATCATTCCAAAACGTATTATTAGGCTTTTGGCAGCTGCTTGACGTCTTGTCCGTGTGTTTGCGAGGCCTAATTAATATTAAAATTGCAATCAATGCTTTCTTTTTAGAAAGAAAATGTGATAAAACCATGACATTCTATATAAATGTTCATGTCACAAATTGTTTAATGTTTTTTATTCTTAATATTACTCTTTGTATGTTGTGATTTATTATACTGACTTTACAATTATTGTTTATGCGATCAAAACCAGGGTTATGATTTTTTTATAATTAATTTTGACATGTTATGTGATTTTATGTTCTACTGGCTTAATGATCAAACTACTATCATAATACAAGTTATCATTTTTGTAAGATTTGAAGTATTTGTGTTACTAAGGCTGATCTCGTGAAAAGCACTTATTATAAAGCACATAATAATATTGTTCCCAGTTTTACTATTAAGTTGACATCTTGTTTGTTGGTGATTATTTTAATAGTCTGATTTATGTAGTAGTGTTACCTGTTATTTTGTAATTGTGTTTGTATTTTCTTTGTAAACGATTTTATGACGTTGAAGCATTTAATGTCATTATGAAAATGTATTTTTCTGTATTGTGAATTGAAATGTACAAAAAAAGTTACCTGGACTTTTTATGTACTTGAGACATTTTTAGATTTCTAAGCTAGCATAGCATAGGTGCTAGTTCTTAAAAGACTATTGAACCGTTTTTTGCACAACATAATACTAAAATACATACAATTTAGTTAGTACTAAACATCTTAGTTTCTGTGACCACCCCTACCGCCATCTATGAGGAAACGTGGCACTAATGAGGCTCTAGATATAATATTTGCCCGTCTGGGTTACAAATACAGTGAATAATAGGATCGTACCCATCAAATGATGTATTTTCATAGCTTGCCTATAATCGTGATCGTTCTTCATAATTTTATGGCTTTAATATATGTACTTGTATTTTTAATCAAAATGAATTGATAAAGCCTAACGTTATTGAAAATGAGTATCGGAAATGACGTTACATTCCATTTTCAGTATAAACGCATAATGTTAGTGTAAGTGAAAATGAAAGTATTATTGTGCATTAGCTGATTTAATTACTTGGCTAAGTCGGTGTTAATATTTATTATTATGTATTTTTATATCATGCTTGTGTAGCACAAATTTTCAATAAATGTTTGGATAGTATTCAATGCCTTTTTTATTTTAACCTTGTAACTTCCAATTTATTAGAAAATTGGTCCAGGAAACCTTTATACAAACAAGAAATATATACAAAACAGGTTTTCTTAATCAAATACGAAGTGAATATGAACCCTCTGTTGTGCCTACTTGGTAACTCCCTAATCTTACCAAAATTTAAGAAAATGATACACAAAGGTATTTCATGGAAAATGTTTATTATACAAAAGCATGTATAGGTATAATATTTCAGATCACTATTTTATCTTCTAGTCAGTCGGTTTAACAGAAACTAAACTACGTGATGACATAACACAATGGAAATATATATAATAAATTAGTTCTCTGCAAAAGAAAAAATACAAGTCAATGTATCTTGAAATATACTCTTATACACTATATTCTAGCAAAATGCGATTGGACGGATGTAGTCAATTTTTTTTACAAAAATCGTAAAAATATATTCTTGTACACATTTTAAGGCAGTGTAAGGTACCTAGTAATTCATTTGTCTAATATTTACTTATTAACTAAAATTATGATACTTAAAATAAATGATAGATTTTAGAATGAAAACCAATAACAGTCAGTGTTTTTTTTTTGTATATGAAATAATCGTGTATAATTTTAACATACATATGACTATGTATCTTATTATTTGAATCTGGCACACAAGCACGCAATATAAGAGGTTAAAATTTGAGATTCTATTAAGATTGATTCATCATTCTCATATTCAATTTAAATTATCATTACTATGATGAGAAAGATTATGTTAACCGATAGAAACAAATGAACGAATGAATAGTTCAACCCAACTCAATTTGTCTTTGCAATTTATATTTGCACTAATGATACTGTAAAACCTGCAAGTTTTGGAATTCAGGTAAGTCAAAAACTAATATACTGAAGTTAAAAAAGAGGAATGATTCATCATCTCATAAAATAAAGCATTTTACAATGAAAAGAGCAACTAAAACAATAGCAGATGTCTTCAAATTAGTGCCTGCATTACATCCGTCCGTGCTACATGTGTATATACAAGTCCGGTACTCCAGCTTGTCTCCTGGCTGTTGGACATAGTTGCAGTAGTTACCCAGGTCTAATGAAGAGCAAAACCTCTTTGTGCTGATGCCACCTGAAATATTATGTAGGGTTTTTAACAAACCTTTTTATTTAAGCGTGAGGGAAATAGAACATTAGGTAACTGAATGTAAATATATATCTAATGGTCAGCTGTCTATATGTGCACAATACTACAATGTGACACTGCTTTAGGTGAAATATGGTACTGAAAAATATATAGGAACATAAGCAATCTAATTAGTACAGAACATTGGGGTCATTTAATTAATCTTCTTGGCATAATGACAAGTCTACTGGCCATGGTAAGATTTTTGAAAAAAAAAATACAAACATTAAAAATGTGCAATACTCACCAATACAGAGTCCCAACCATGTTAGTGAACCTATTTTAGTGCCCAGTGCTGTGAAACTTAAATATCCCAGTGCATAAATATAGTGACATTTTGTTAGTTTAGTAACTACTATCTAAATAAACATTGATAAAAATATTATTGTGATATTTTAACATTTTGTTTGTTTTTTTTTTAATAAGAAGCATTTTTAGCAATGTTTATATGTTGCATATTTAATATCCATAGTGCAATAAAGACACCTCAATAAATCTATATTTACAGAATTTTTGCAGAACTCATATGAGATTCAATTTGTGGTTCAAAAGCAAAAACCATTAATCTGTGTTAGAATAAACCTGTTTGTTTAATGCAGTATCGAGCTTCAAACACATGCTCGCATGACGTCGGCTGCAGAATCCCGCCATCTAGCTTCATGAGACCATCACCACATTCCATAGTTGATGAGGAGTTGCATTGATAGCAGTCTAATGCTACACCTATGTTAGTAGGCAAGTTGGTTTCATATTTTAGTTGTTGTTAGTACCAGATGTAGTTATTAAAGTATTTTGTAAAAAAAGAAACTTATAAGAAAGTAAAATAAATATAACAAAATTGTCAATGAAAAAGTTCAAAATGGTGTATTTAATCCATTTGTAAATTATAGTGATACCCAAAGAAAATATTAAAGTTAGAGAAGATTAAAAAAAAGGTAGATATTTGCTAAAGTTATTAACTACTATGTTCCTATCACCACTAGATTTTACTGTTCCACAATTAATACACAATATTCTACAGGTTAGAATATGCCTTACAAATAACCAGTGTTCCCCAAACAAGACAGTTTCTTATGGTTATCTTGTGGTACTCAAACCCTGAGGCGTAACCGCTCACCTTCGTATCTCCCAACATGTTTTATACAGTACTGAGCGTTATGTATCGTCGCACAGTCAACGGGGACTAAGTCAACATCGTTTTCTAAAAACTCATTGCACTGAAACGGATTATTCGAGTCCGTCCCAGAACACTGGTAGCATTCTATGGAATAAACTAAAAAAAACAAAATAATAAATGAAAATAAAAACTCAAAGAAACAATAATCAAAGAAACAACGCCCTAAAACTTTTACCTGATTTTATAGTTGCAAACGTTACACAAAGGTAGAGGAAGACTTTTTCTGGCAAACTCTTCATGGTAACTTATATATTTTATTCATGAAATTCGTATTATATATGATAAATAATGAGCAAATGTGAAAATAAACTGCACTGTCGACGCAAGTACACGCAGTAACGGCTTCAATCAATCGATATCTGTCAAACTTTGGTGAAGTTGTCAAATCAGTCAAATGTTGTGTTCGTTCAATTGCGTTCAAGTTTGTTCAAAACAACATCCTTAGCATTACTTTATAGTCTACCGCACAGGGTTTGAACAATGGTAAAATTCTTATTTTAATTTGATAACCGATAGAAGTTCTGTTTATTATAAAACAATTAAAGTAAACGATAAAATTAAATACATTTTAAAACGCATACTTTATTGAATGAATTGAAATCATGAAATGAATAAAAATAAAACTTTTACCCCATAAATCTCCAACAGCTAAATAAAGGTATCTTCCCCTAAAGAAAGATTGACTATTGCTTAAATGCATGTACTATTACTTAGCATTTACCTAACTATATTGGGGTTGGATTCCAGCCTTGGATGTAGCCTCATGAGTCGCTTTTTTGCAGCGACCAATCTGATAACGTGATCTCATTTTAAATTCCCCGCGTCACGTGATATGTAGCGATAAAGCTCAAAATGTTGAGCTTTATCTATTCGCTAGGAAAAGATCATAGGTAATTAAAACACTACAGAATAGAGAAAAAAAAAGAAAAACGATCGAAAGAGAGCGGCGAGACAAGTCGATACAAAAGTGGTGCTGTAACGGTCTCCAAATTAATTCTCGTACATAATGAAAAATTGAAAAAAATAACACCATTATATCGTAATTTTTATGCAATCCTATTTCATTCATTTGTATCACTGCCACGGGGTACGAATGGATCAGAAAATCAGCAACACAGGGTTGTGTCCTGACCAGATTTATCGCTGGAAACGAGCGGCGAGCGACTCCTAGAGGCCGCACCTGGTAACGAGTGACGAGCGATTGCATGAAGCTAAATGTGTAGATAATACCCACAATTTAACGTGCCTTCCGAAACACGGAAATAGTGCTTAGATTGCTAGTGATTGTATGAATGATAATCTCGTATACCTATACCTCCCTAGGCGATAAGAATGGCCCTTCCTGAAACTGCAACCATTGGGTAATTCGGTTACGGTCTATTCGATGGAACTCACTCCATACCGTGATTCAAAAATTAAAACATGTTTGCAGAGCCGTTCTTTTTCTTATTGCGATATCAATTTATTCAGAAATAGGATAAATAAGGAAATAGGGCTTTATAAAAAAAATCACAAACACAATAATATTAAAAATGTCTTATTCAGAATTTATTTATTTCCAGATTGCTTCAAATTCACAATAAGTTTATATAAAAAAATATTTAAGTTTATATAATAATAAAGGAATACCAATGAACTGCATCATTGCTGTTAAGATATCTAATATAATACAAACTATGGACGTCTAAGAGTCGTTACGTTATATAAATCCGAAACTTCCATACTTTTATTTAATATACACAGACATCTTTCATAAACATTCATTCTTCAATTTCCAAAACACCTAGACGTAATAATCACAATATGCATGAGCTGACCTTAACTCATGTAAACTTAATTTGTACATTATAATTCTATTTTAAATGCATAACTTAGATTTATCTAATTATAGGCAGTTAGCAAGTTCTATAATATTATTGTCATTAGATACTTAAAGCTATGATTTTAATATTATATTCATTGTGGAATGTAACGTTACATATCAAAATTAGGTATCTAAATAGAACATGTAAATATTTCGTTTGACATGATACTTATACATATTTAAGTATAAAATAGATTGAATGGGTTGTAAGTAGTAATTTATTGGCACTTGTTTTACCACAGAAAAAAGTTAGATACAGATATAGTATGTAGGGGTATCTCTAGAATATATTTATGGCTTTCGAATCTGATCTCTTTTAAATCTATTGCTTTATTTAGAAATAAAGAAACAAAAGTTAAAGACCAGTTCTGTTAGCACATAAATATTCGGTCGGAGTCCGGACATACCCCTGCATGAGATAAAAAGTATCAGAGTATTAGAAAATAGTCTTATAATTAGAATAAAGTATACGAACGCCGATTTCTTTTACAATATTGTATAGATTTCGATGTCATACAACATGCATACATATAATATGTGTATAGGTATACAATAGTTATTGTATTCGGTAGACAGAGGCAGTGAGGTAAGTTCAGTTGCTGAGATGAGGTCGCAGAGGTAAGGAGCCTTCGACCCAGAAGTTTGGTCGTTGTATCATCGTCTGCCAGAGAGTCACCTCTTTGCCCGCGCTGTCCATCCAGTTAACGTTGGCGCCCATGTATGTACCTGGGAAAGAAATTGTATCATTAGTATTTTAAGGAGCATTTATTGTTGTTGATGGATTTGAAAGAACAGATCTTTCATTTGTCGTCCGCCACATAGGTAAGTGATCTTTAATGTAAAATATTGTATCATTAGCTTCAAAGCAAATTTTACTTGAAATTCATTGTGTTAAGTAGTAGCGATTGAATTTTAACCATTTGAACTAAAATGCTTTGGATAGTAAAACCAATTGGGTATCAGTAAATATATACCATACAATATGTTCTTAATGCAGATTGCTCAAGGGATGGGTCGGCGTACTTTAGGATAGGTCTACTTTGAGTATTGGACGGACTATACTAATATATGATGATGATGATATCGCTATATAAGTTAGCATCGTACCGGTGCCTAGCGAGAGCCTGACGCCGCCCATGAAGTCGTTGCTGGCGAGGCGGTCGCGGTCCCACAGACTGAGCTCGAGCGCGCGCGCGGCCAGCTCGGGCGCGGACACGCCGCGGTACGTGAAGCTGTGCTCCCAGCGCGGCGCCAGCGTGCGCCGGCACACGCCCGTCTTCTGCTTGGCCAGCCGCCCGCGCTCCGGCAGCAGGTAGCTGGGAATACACAAGTGAGTTAGAAGATATATAGTATTAACAGTGTAATTAACAAATAAGGTATTGCATACAGGAAGCGAGAAAATAATTCAAGGAATTAAAATCGCTGTCACCCAAAGTAATAATGTGCGTGTAAATTTTAAACAGCCAAACTGGCAGTGATTTTAAAATTTAAGAAAGACGGAATATCAAAACATATTTGATCGATTACTTCAAAATCGGTGTAGGTTCGAAAAGTTAAGGTAAAATAAAGAATTTTACTTACTTAGTAAAAAAAAAACGACTCCCGCAGGAAGGAATTTAATAATTCGCGGGGAGTTTGACAAAAATACAAATTACATGCACAAAGACACCCAGACTCAGAACAAGCATTCGTGGATCACACAAATGCTTGTCCTACGCGGGGATCGAACCTGCGACACGTTGCGCACAGTATGTTTGGAGTGGTGACCTATACCACTCGGCTATCCGTGCAGTAAAACTGCATCATACGATAGAATCACTCATTATGGCAGGGTTTTCATTAGACAAACTACACAAAATATTTTCTAACTTTATGAATCATATGTGACATACCTCTTGCAGAAGACATCAGCTAGTCCATTAGGCTTGGTAGCGACGAGGTTCTTGGCCTCCTTGACGAGCACATGCAGAGTCCCGGTCCCGCGCGCGTCCAGTTCCAGCTTCAGGCCGATGATGAGGTCGCCGCGACAACCCTGCTGCTCGTCGAATTGCTCGGTCTGCAAAATAAAATGTTATGTTAACATAAGAGGTGATAATTGTTATTACTATTGGCAGAACGCTGATTTTACTTTTTTTTTAAGGCTATTGACAGCATTTAATAATGACTCAAGTATTTTCGAGGATACTCTCCCGAAATGATCTTGGATTTATCTTTTGTCGTTTAAGCAAGTTTTTCTTATTTTTTTTAGACTTTTGAAACACATGTTATTTGCAGGAATATTACATCAGTTCTCAAAAACCAAAATTGTCTCAGGGACTCGACAAATCATAATTAACCACCGATCTCTGAATTCTATGTTAGACGGCCCGAATGAATTAACTCCCATAAAATCTGGCGCCTTTCGAACTCCAACCCCCACTCCCAAATGTGTGTACGGTGTATAGTACTGACCCGTTCGTGCAGCTTGTACCAGCTGGGCGCGGGGTCGTCGAACACGACGTCGGCCAGCGGCAGCGTGACCTCCCCGAGGAAGTCGTTGCGGCCGAACATGTCTGCGTGCCACACGCTGAGCCACAGTGTCCGCGCGGACAGCGAGGCCAGCGGCTGCACGAACGACAGCGTCTCCTCGAACACGGGGCTGAGCGTGTTCTTCTTCACCTTCGTCTTCCTCTTGCCAGCTTTGGACTTGTCCGGTAACAAGTACACCTGCGGATATTAGCGGATATTATACAATACAGTGTTATTAAGTGTTATAAAACAATAATATCGTTTGATTTTATGGACCTTGGTTGGATCTGTAAATAGCCAAAAATATTGAATTAGACATCAAATCTGGGTTCCCTTAAAGTTTGAAGAGATTTATAGCATTCGTATATGTATCTATTCTATGGTCAGGTGGAAAACCTGTGGGCCCACCCCTTCTTGACTATAATAGCTGTGAAAGCGAGACACCGATCTACGTTGATATACGCCGTATAGTAGTAAGTAGTTAGTTAATACAGACAATAATATCCCTGTGGTCGTAGGCTTATTATACACCTGCTTCCTCCCATTAATTCGAAGTCTTAATACATCTTGAACATTTTCAAAGTGACCAACCTTAACATAAGGATCGGACCGATTCCTCTTGACGTCGACAGGCGCGAGGTCCCGGCAACGCTTGACTCCCACCTCTAGGGCGCCGAGCCGGTAGTTGTACAGCAGGGAGACTTGCACCTCGCCGCGGACCGTCACGTTAGCGCGCGTGCCTTCACCCGCGCCAGAGTATACCGACGCCATGGATTCTGAACGAGCCTGGAAACAAATATATATTATAAAGATCAATATACAAGAAAAGATTATTAAGATGTACTAAAAATACTGTAAAATTAAACAAAAAAAATATATGTCTGTAGCGTTTGCACCCTCAATAGCACGCCTTTCAATAATTATTGTAAAAGTTTACCTTTTGTTGGATGGTTTGAATTTGAATCAATATGATCGTGTAGTGATTTGTGAATGATTAATGAATTTTTGAATGTAAGAATGGAAGGAACATCGCACGACATCGTAAACAACATGTGACAAAGACAAGAAGGAGATTAAATGTTTAATTATACACAACTTGTGCATAAATTAAGATGGTATTTTGGTCGAATATTGAAATCCTATTTGTTTATTTGCCTTTTATTTCATTTTGTAGTAATTCCGGCACCAATATTTAAATAGTACAAAGATGTGAAAAGCATCGACACAACCAAAATACCCATTGTTTATTGATTAGTAAAAATATACATAATATTCAGGCAACAATGTCAAAATGTAAATGTCTCAAAAACCTTTTAAATCATTGTAAATTATTAGACTACAATTATCAATTATCTTAGCGTTTTTAATTTCTTTTTGTTATGATATTTTCAACAAAATTATTTAAAAAATAACTTTAAACGCAGTGCAGGTCACAAGCATTAATTACCATTATAGGCTGATAGTTCTAAAAATGTTTTAAACTCACAATTTTATTATATAACATGTACCTCAAAATTATATTTTTGTCACCTACATTATATGTTTAACACAATATTAAAAACTCACCGGCGTGTTCATATACAAATGATTTGAATCCGTTCTATAAATAAAGCTTTGTGTGAGTTTGTTTCTGCGTACATTTTTCACTGATACGCGTTCTGATACAACTGAGCTGTAATTAGTAATTACGGCTTACCAACCACACGGCGAAATGTTTTTGTTTGGTTGCATTATCTGTAACACCGTCACACGATACTACATTTTTGCAATACCTGAATGACTTGTTTGCTATTCCGTTTTCGGGTTAACATTTGATAATTTAATTCTTTGTTTGATGTATGTTAGACTTTAGCTAATCAAGCGGGAAGTACCTATTTCATATATTTTTTCTTTATAAATTGAAGTTTGGTTTTGGTGCCTAACCACTCATTCCAGCATTAATATCATCTATTTATCACAGTCAATGCTGACTGCAGTATATTAATTATAATACAGGAAAATAGATAACTATTTCGTAAATAATTCAGGTAAACTGCTCATCGTTTTATTTTTAACCGACACTGTTTTCCTTACATTTACAGAGATGAACAATTACAAATTGGACGTGGTTACGAAATCGTGTCAGAGTTACGCTTTTGGTAATGACTTCATTTCATCGAATATCGTATAATTACGGGCTTAATTAATGTCATTGTGACGCGGTTACGGTATTTTTAACCTTTTGAAACGCCAAGAATGGAAAAAAAATAAACTAGTACCTAGTTGAGTGTCATTTGCAATAAAATATTACACATATGATTTCATCCTAAAGTTTGTAATTTGTTGGTTTCCGCATAATAGGCCGTTTGATATTATTTACGGATATTATATAAAAATAAAATTCAAAGCATTGAATAAGCGATTCAATATCATGAGGATAATTATGGAAATATACGTAACAAACATTTCCCAAGCTTTGTTATTTTAATTCAATTCCCCTATGTGAAACAATGGGGAAAAAATGTCGTCCACTTAAGCTGTGCCCACGCAATCTCAGGAGCATGTCTCGAGTGGGCGCTGTCTCATTTTTATGCCATACCGAGTTACAAGCATTTAGACTATTATGTCAAGTTACCTTAACAAGATCAGGAAACATATTTATTGGTTAATAGATCACTTAATATACCAGTTAACAAATGTTAAAGATTATAAATGATTGTTTGAAGTTCCTGTTCTAAAGTGGTTTTATGTTTAGTTCGGGTGCCTAATTTGTCTATGAGGAATTTATTTTTAACAAGTATAATAATAGGTTCTATTTCTAGACTAGCTATAACTCAATAAGGGTTAGACGGATATGGCTTCGTTTAGTTCAGGTAAACTAAAGCATCTACGACGGAGGAGCTGAAGAAAACAGTCTACGAATGGATTAGCAACAGTCCTTTCAATTTAACTCTTAAGAAGATGGTTATAAATATGCAAGAAACCACTACTAAATCGTGTTACATTTGGAGAACCCGTTTAGCGTCTTAACTAAATATGTTACGGCGTGAGCCACTTAATACGGACTAATCCTATGGAGCAAGAACATAGTCGTATTAGGATTAACATATTCATATTGTCGTTCATAGAATAAAAGAAGTTCTGATCATTATATTTAAGACATTTACTAGTATAGCATGCATAGTTTGGAAACATAACGAAACTTTTTTCTTTACTCGCTGTAATGTTTCCAGAATAAAAACAACATATATTAGAACAGTAATTCCAACCAGAGTGCAGTGCCAATCGGGTCGTAAAACTGATAATGAAAGGCACGATAGCCATTCTAAAATGTATGCCAATAATTGTGTCGTCACTGCTATGTGGAACATATCGTTTGTCCAACATACCGCGTCTTGTGCCTACTAAATTGCTTTTCTAAAACATTGCGTGACACAGTCTAACTTTAACGGTACCGCAAAAGTACGTATGTTAGGTACTAGATTTTATTTTAGTTGGAAGGTGAACGTTTTAAGCGGCCCAAACGGTCACATATGGCATTGAGTAATAAAATTTTATCAACCTACACCGCGGTGCTATATAAGGGATTTATGTTACAACATTTTGGTGTTAGCCGCGATAGGCCGAGCCCAGTGCATTTGTTTTTAATTCATACTCCATACAACATGGTATTGTTTTGATTCATTACTTATCTGCTTGATAAGGCAGGCTATTGACAAGTCGATAAATAAACTATAGCGCAGCAGGAATAATAATTGATTAATATAAGCCGTCCTTGAAAGCAAGTGGCTTGGTGGTAACTCATTTGAACGATAGAAATAATTATTATTATCTATGGAAAAGACTTGCTTTTATCCTTATTGTGCTAAAGAGAGCTTTATTTTCAAGTAACGAGAAGAATGTTCAAGAATTGGTCATACGTATAAAATTAGAAATGTTCGTCAAGCACCCGGCGTGAGCACAACGCTCAGGTATTCGCTCAACTAAACGTTTTGCAAAGCCTCGTTGTTCGAGCGCATGTTGCAAGACGCAGTAATATAATACAATGGCCAACGCGGTCATCGAGACAATACTCCTACACTTACAACAATAAGCATGTATTTAGGTCCTTAACCCCAACAGCATATGGTTGCTTTTTGCTTAAAGACAATCGGTTCTAAACCGCAGAGACGTGGACACATTTATGCGACACGGTTAATGTAAAATGTAGGTGATTCACGGTTACGGAAAAGACCAAAATATTGACTGTTTGTCTCTTTTACTATTTAAAATATATTGTTAAACTTTAGAAACAAAAGAATGGATACAAATTAGTAAGTTTAAGGCTGAAACTAGCATTCGAACAACCTTGACACATTTTGGAACATTGAAGTTTGTGTACCATTACCTAGTAAAAGGTGCTTTGGTTAATAAGAAGTCCTTTGTATCCGAAGGATAAACAAAGAACCCAATTCCTAAAGACCCGCTGTCTGTCTGTGCGTCTGACAAGCTGGGTGTCAATCGTGATAGCTAGAGATTTGAAAATTTCATGAATGATGAAGTTACGATTGGCATTGTCATAAATTTGACAGGGAACCATTCTTTCTCATCATATTTGTATGGGAGCCTCAGTGTCACGAGTCTGACTGAACCATGAACGGTTTTTATCCCATAGTTACATACCTGTAGTCCACTCCTGTTGAGGGAGTACCGATCCCGGTCCATTATGTCCCTCTCGTGCGGCAGCGGTGAGTTGGACCGCCTCGGCAGCGTCGCGTGGTTGGGCGACGCCGCGTCCGACATGTACACCTCATCTGGAAACAACGTAAACAACCGTTATCCAACGCTGTTATAGTACAGAAATAACACGATTACTGTGAAAATAGGTCATCATTATATAAGGATTTCATATCAAATACTTTGACGTAGGGATTCCAAGGTAAATGTGTTTTTAACACTTTAGTTATGGTTTTAGTTATGAACAGGTTTTTTTTTTCAAGTTTAATCTATTAATATCAAATTTATATGATAAATTATTCCGAGACGAAATTCCATGATCGTGAGTTTTTAAACAATGTACTTAAGCATGGTTTTAACACACGGAAACAGAATCATAACCATTAGATAGACAGGTTAGGATGTATTGACAAAAAATGTGCTGATTAATTCCTAAAGTTGTACTAGTTTATTTATAGGTGTGACGACCAAAGTCCAGTGCATAATTAGTATTGAAATATTTGTGGTAGAAGACAGGGCGTGCCTATATCCGTATGTAATATCGGTACCCTCGTTCTTCAGTTCTAGCCATTCGTCGGGCTTCACTAACCGGCACCTCTTGCCTCTCGTCAACGTGTTATCACACCACTCCAAAGACTTCAAGAATGAGTCTCGACACGACAATATCTCTCGAATGAATGGGATTTTCTCACCAGATTTTACGGAAGACCTCTGACCGTTGCTGTCCGAGTCCTGTGACGATTCACATAGGGACGATTTAACTTTCTTTACACAATAGCTTTGCGAGCTCAGGCTAACATTGCTAGCGTTTCGTTCAGAAGATAAAAGAAGAGTTGTGGCAGAAGTAGAATACTCATCATCGATTGGTTTTGTGATGATCAGAGAAGGAATACTCGATTGTTGCAATGCGCTGCTAGGTCTAATTGTGTCATGATGGAGAGTATAACTTCTGCCGGTGGGCCCCACGAGGGCCGATGATGGGTTGTCTACACGGGAGTCGTGATCGTCGTCAGAATTGGCATTGCAACACAGACACCGACGCAGAAACGAACCAAGAGTCATTTTCTTATCACTTTGCACGTCCCTGCGGTAAACATCGATTGGTTTGTAAGTCCCCACACTTAATTGTTCCGAACTTTTATTTTTTGTCAGATAACTGGATTCCGATTTATAACTAATTGAATAAACCATTATTTAACTGATATGAAACAGTAAAACACGACTGCATGTCACTGAACTAAATCACTATATTGTAATTCCACATAAAATCCGTTTTTATCGTATCCTACATGTCATGGTCGTTTCCTGTTGTTTTATGTAGGTGCCTACGCATTATTATGGTGGTACTAAATACATTAGGTACAGAATGAGCTATGTTCATTTACGTTCACTCATCTGCAGGATCGAATGACATGTACAGAGGTCCCGAGACCGTGCAGGCTGTGTGAGCGCAGCCGAACTGACTATGATTTATGCTTAATTTAACACAGTGGGACGTTATTTTTAGTATGGTTAGCATAATAAATGTGTCATGCTATGGGGAATTTAGCGTTAACAAGAATTTTATGGGTTTCTTTACGTTTGTACACGAAACAATTACGTTTATACAAATCTAATGTAATGTAACCTGTTTACTTGTTTCTTTTACAGTATATTTTTAAGGTAAAGTCTAAAACGTTAGGAAACTCATGGCAGCATTTCAGCAACTCATGGCAGTTCAAAATTTTGACTGAAGAATATAAATAATCGAGATTTACCGCTAAGTTTAGATCGACGGGGTATGTCAAGGGTGCTCCAACGTAAAGATTTCACAGGTTTTTCTGAATCTGAGATGTCAGCAACATACAGGGATTTCGAAGTTTTCAAAATGTTCCTTTTCTGAGTTAAATTTAACGCTGGTAACGAAGATTTGTAATTTTTTTCTTCCTCCACATTTTTGGGATTCCGAATGCAAGGTTTTGTATTCAATGATAACGTTGATCTATTTGGTGATGACGAAGCAACATTTTGCAATGAGCAACCGATGTAACTACCAATAGATTCAGAGTTATCTGTTTTGTCACTAACACTGCTTATACTTTCATTAATTTCATCCGCTGTGATATTTTGATTCCTTTCACTATTATTTTCCTCGTTTTCTTTTTCTTTATTTGTTTCTGTGGCTTCAGAACACTCGTATATTTGACTGTCTTTTTCATTGGAATGCAGTTGAACTGTTTTATCAACTTGTACTGGCTCTTGTTCAATTATTAGTTGAGTTATTTTGTCATCTTCATCTTCAATTACAGTTTCAGGCGAGTCACTTGGTTCAATGCGTATTTCAACAGTATGTTTTACATTATCAGTAACTATTTTATTTTCTATCTTTTTAGCAGTTTTAATATTCTGGCTTATTTTTTGTTTTAATGGAACTATCTTCGGTTTTCCAATTTCTGAGGCCAGTACTGAGTAAAGCTTGAATTGTTGTCTGTTATTCTGCCGGATCTCCGATAAGGACAATTCCTTTTCATTATCTTCATTTTCGACTAAAAAACAATTCCAACACGAAACTTTCACGTCTTTATTTTTTTGATCGTCACTGGAATCACAAGCGCTTTTAACAGTCATTGCGAACTTTTTTATTGATATTTATTTAAATCAATATCCTTTCCCTTGGGGAACTTGAACTAGACTAAACCTCTCTGATGTTGTCAATAGTTTAAATGGGCTAAAACCTCGTTTATTCCGTGATGCAATGTAATTAATATTCATTACTTGAGATAAAAAATGTTGCGCAACAACTTATAACATTAAATCCAGTTTTGAAATGTTATGTAATCGCTATTTGGGACAACCTTTAAGGTATGAATTTATAAGTTTATGTAAATAATTATAATAAGGAAATCGTCTTAGATTCGATAAAAACTTCAAGTTACAGAAAAAACAAGACGCACAAAGTTATTTGTGTAAAAATGTAGCCGCTGGGACCGATAGTGGTAACACCGGTTTGACGTACGGCAGCCTGGCCGCTAATTGTTGTTGACGACGGGTCACAAGTTCATTCGAATTAGTCTCAATCTTAGTTTGTATCGGTGGAATACCTATGAGTATGTACGTACACTGTGTAGGTACTTACTAATACAGAAGGTAAATTTGCGCATTTTTTTTTAAATAAAAATAAGGCAATCGTCGTTATGTTTTCGCTTATGATACTTTTTATAATTGGACACCGTTTTGATCATGCAGTATTACCGCAATTTAATAATACCATGAAACCGGAACTATCTCTTTTAGTTTCCCACACAGGTGTAATGTTCACTTTCATTCACAGTTGAATTTTGATCAACAAATTCTATTTCACTAACCGCTGAAGTTAAAACTACTTTACTCCATTACAATAAGGTTGAAATTTGAATGTTCTAGATTGAATTAAAAACAACACGTATGTTGCGAATGTGTGGACATGCTGACATAGTCATTGTTCGCATAATGTCCACAGTGCGGTGTGGCAGGTTCAAAACGATGTCATTGCCACTCGGATTGCTCTCTCTGACAGATACCTTTCTAATCGTGTTAAAAATCATTCAACTCATCAATCAGGCTCTCGTTATTAAACAAACATTTTGAGACTTCTTTCGTAAGATTAAATATAGCGGTTACTTATCGAACAATGTGGGTTTAAATTGTGTTTATTTAAGACTACGTATGTACTATCAAGGTTATTGTATTACACAATGAACGCCAAAGACTAAATTGACAAAAAGCCTTATCAAGGGATTTTGGTACCTTTATGAAGTATGCGAAGATGCGGGTTAAATCTAGAAACATACATACATTTACGGGCTAATGACAAATGAGTAATCATTTGTTGTTCTTAATTGTTATTGTTGTTAGTTCACGGACGAACAGAGGCCTTTTTAACGTCAATAACATTCGTACAACATCAAAACTTTAAGAAGGTTAATAATAGCGTTTATTTTTGTGATAAAACGATAAATAAACAATATTTGACTGAAAAAAGCATGCCAAATTAAGCGTTACTAACGAAATGGAAAAATTTGCAAATTTACGTGAGAAAACGGCTATAGAGCCGTGTTGCAGTTTGTTTCTCATGAGCCAACAATTCAACAGGGTATATTCACTTTCCATTCCTCGATTACAACAGTTGTAAAGCGAGAAACAAACCGTGCGATTACAGTCGATATGCAAACTCAATGTTTGTTCAGCTTGAACTATTAACAGAGCGACGATTTGTGGATATTGTCTCATGTGCATGTGTATCACAGATATCTGGTGCCTTTTGGATTTCACAAGAAAACCCTTCAGAACAACCTACCAAAGATAAAAAGACTTGCTGAACAGTCTGGGCAATAAACACGGACTTTATCTAACCTTTTTGCATTAAAACTATTTAGAGAATATAGGTAAACAATCTTCATAACCACATTCACCGCTTCTCAATACATGAGATAAGTGATTAACAGAAAACAGGAAAAGACATACGGAAACATAAAGGTATTCCTTATTAAAACCATCGTTCATTGATTATTTTTTTACGATCGTCAATTGTTCAGTTAAACAAAGATTGATTTCATAACGCATTCTTTACGAGTGTGTGATCTTAAAATTATAGTTAAACAGATTATATCAACCATAACCTGTTTCGATGGGTTAAAAGAATAATTTAATTAGTTAATTCTACGCATAACATTAATGAGTTAAATAAACAACTCATGAAGTGACCATGGCCTGGTATAGCAATTGACCTTAAATAGACATGTAATTAATACAAATAGAATTTAAGTCAGAGCCTTATGAATAGGTAATAAATACTATGATGAAATAACGTCTTAGATTAGAATAACGATATGACCTAACTGGTAATAAAATACAATACTTTATATAAAAATGTTACATAATGAATACAATACTAACTAAAGCATTCAATTGCAGTTGCAATAAGCAATGGCTTAGAAATCTGTTACGCGATTTAGCCTATCGCCGTTATAGGAATTGCAAAATTGAAATAAAAGTTTCTTAAGAAAATCAAGACTAATTTTAGTTATTACAAAGAAAAGACCTTGCTCGTTGCCATAACGGAAGGCACGTTAAATTGTGGGTCCCGGCTGTTATTCATTCATCTTTGACAAGCATTACTGGTAGACATAAGCTAGAAAGTCTGACAACCAGTTTAAGAGGTATCGTGTCACCCAGTGGGTTGAGGAGGTCAGATAGGTCAGAGTCGCTCTTTCAAAAAGGTTCTTGCTTCACCAGCCTGTTGGTCTAGTGGTTAGTGGCCCTGACTGATATACCGGAGGTCTTGGGTTCGATTCCCACCTAGGACAAATGTTTGTGTGATGAGCACAATCATTTGTTATGTACCTGGGTATAATTTATCTATATTATGTTAGTATTTAAAAAAACATAAGTATGTTTATCAGTTGTCTAGCACCCATAATACAAGATTTGATTAGTTAGACACTAGATGGCGTTGTCGGATATATTATTTATTGTTAATTGTTATAGCGGAAACAGAAATAACATCGATTGTGAGATGTTTCTTCTGTTGCCCCTGTTTAGCTATGACGGTTAATGAGAGGAACAACGGAGGCTATGGCTACGGAACCGTAGTAAAATAATATATCATGGAATTATTAGCAAGGCTCTTGATTCTAGGTAACGCAAATCTTAATACGGGTCTAAACTTGTCAAATTACATCATTCTCTAACGGCCTGTTGAACTCAGGCAGTCAAACAAGTTTCGTTGGCATTCTAAAAAATATTCACGATCTTTGTAGGGGTATGAAATGGCATGAATACAAAAGTCTAAAGGAAAAAAAAAACAAGGATCAAGAATGCTCATGAGACTGGAACAAGATTAGCAAAAAATTACCTGTGATTTACGTTAACTTACCAAAAACTGGTTTATTGTTAAATATGTTTTCGTTTTATGGTTTTTATAGCGTAACTAACGAGGTTTAGTGTTATTGGACAAGGACTGGCAACACTACCGGCTGGATTTAAACTTATATTTACATTTTACGGATTATACCTAAGTTATCAATGAGTCACTTAAAATATTTATCAGTAAGATTAACAATCACTGTCTATGGGAGGAACCTAAATTTACGATGACTCATTTGATTACTTCGTTTCATTTCAAATTCTAGAGTCTTGTTCTAAAAATACTCAACCGTTATATTTTCTTGTTTCAATCGAGTGCGTTTTGTTTTGAGGTGAAGGGCTGTTTAGCTAGCCTCAAGGAAAAGTATCAAGGACGTTTGATGTCGTCAGCTTCTTGTAGTTTTTACACAAGTTTTATCGAGTATAGTACTAGTACTTTCCTACGTATCGTGTTTTAATCGAATGCTATCGACGTTATCGTATGCGTGGCGCGTAACATGAACGTACTACATACGACGCGCGACGTTGGAATCGTGAGTGACGTCATCAGTACTCACGTTAGCCAACTGCCTTGACCCTGAGATTGGAAGAGTTGTGTGTTCTTCGTTGCAAAAGGAAGTATTCGTATTTAACTTAACTGTCACGATTAAGCTTCTGAAAGAAACATTAAAAGAAGCTCCTGTTTTATACAAACGCTTTTTCGAGTCTGGGTGTCTTTTTGGATGGCTTGAAAGTTTGTGAAAAAATCCGCGACCACAAGGTTGTACATTCTTAAGTGTGGGATCGTTTTCTTTGATAAAATCAAAACTAGTCTTAATAAGAAGTAGTATATTACCATAAAAAACTCTGAATAGAAAAAGAAAAATCTTACGGTTCATAATGAGAAACCTGAACGTATACACATAACTCAAATGCCCATATTTCTACATTAGATACGATTATCATGACGTCGCCTAGTGGAGAGAGGGTTTCTCTTTTCTTAATGAGAATGTTTGTAAACACTCCCATACAATGTGATACGAACAATGAACGTAAGAAATTTACTGAAATTAGATTAATGAATTGTGTCTGCAATAATATAACATTGGGATGCGTTTGATAACATTCCATTGTACTGAAATTGGGATGTTATTTTGTAGTGACATTAATATGAGTGACAAGAAAAGTTATGTGGAGTCCGAATTAATCATTAATTAATCATTTTGAATCAGACAAAGAATCGACGGAGCTTATCAGTGTCGATGGACCAAAAACCTTAAAAAGTATAATAAACAGGAGAAAAGGGTGTTGTGGCACGACTTGGTGGAGGAATATGTCCAGCAATGGACCTCGATGGGCTGAATAAATGTCAGGTATACTAGTAAGAAATCATCAAGAATAGACCTTTCCTTTTTCTATTACTTTTCCATCATCGAGCGCATCTACCAGCGCCTTATCTACACATTTCCAAGCTTTCCAACATCACCAACCCAAAGTTCATGTAATACAAAAAAAAACAATTCAACAAAACCTTTCCTTCTCTTATTGGGAACTTCGTTTTTACTATAAAGAACCGAGTGAGCTATTGCATTCTTGAATCTTATATGGCGAATGTTAGTTACTCAGTCAGTACTATTTCAGATTCCACTGTTTACTGTATTGTGAAACATTCTATATGACTTGCGCCAATCTGAGTATCCAACTTGAAAAACCATTAGCACTTATTTACGATTTATCTTGCAAGCTTCAATGTTTACGATTGCCGCTCACGCACGATTCACCGTTTTATGGCAAAAGCACCAAAATTTGCACTGTGAAGTGTATTGGCACGGTTTTTGTAGAAAATAGTGTTGTTCTAGTCTTTTTTCAAGGTCTCAGTTGTTGATAAACATTTAAACTTGCGAAATTATCAGATATAATGCTTCTGATGATAAGGGAAATTGTTGCGATAATATTAGTTCCTTGTATGTTATGAAATAATGAAATTAGTTACAAAAATTTATATTACTCACATGTTAATGTTTCTATTTGATTAATTTATGCAAGTGGTGATTATAATTATTATTATCAACCTCTCGCCAAAAATACATGTTTAAAAGCGAGTATTTGGAACATTTCTGGCTCAAATTAAAGTTTACTTACAATTATTTAATTGGCAAAAAACTTTAAAATCTTATGCCGAGTAATTGTCAAGCCCCACTGATTTTAAACAGCGGTAACATTAAACAAATGCCTATTTCAATTTGCAATCCGGTATAATTACTTAATTAAATTAATAGTATCTTATATACAATGCATTTGCAGGTAATTATAAACATGAGGGGAAGGAAATGAACTCGGAGTGAGGAATACGAATTGTTCGCAATGATTACAGTTAGGCGTTAAACCGAACTTGAGAGTACAGTTGGTGACTCGCGAAGCATGTCTAAGACAAAATAAATGGTTGATAGCAAGAGAAAAACATAAGTATACATAGTACAGATTATCATGTAGTTGTAAATACAGATGATATACATAACAAGTAATGGAAATCATGTAACAATGAATAATGTAAATTAGACTTAGTGTTTATAACAACGTACGTAATAAAACTTATATTGTAATACTAAGTTGACAGTATGCAACCATATTTTCATTTGTTCAAAGATAAATACACAGTTTTAATTAAGAATTTTTTGAGTCTAAAAAGTCATTTTCGTTGCACATAAAAATAATCTGTTGTTGATTATAATTAAGTAAGATTAGATAATATTACAATTCGACATCAAGATAAAAACGAATAGATTTAAAATGTCGTGCGATGTGAAACAAGTAAAACTATAAAAACATTAAATGTTAAGGTTGTTAAAGTCGTCTAGTGAATGTCGTTGAAGTCTTTCGTTCGTGTTTCTGTCTATCTAGTCAGACCAGTCTCTGTATTAAGTATGTACTATCTATATTTCTTAAGTCTGTGTAGGAAATTGTCTTGTTGTAACAGAGCTTCGTCTGTCATTACGTTGTTAATTGTTTATTAGTATAGTTATACATTCCGAAATAGGATTTTGCCCATTCAGAATACTGGTTGGAATTAACTATAAGTTGCGAACAACGCTCATGTTGTATATATTAAGTATAATCATCTGTTACGAACACACTAACTATGTATTGGGTCTGAAATAAAGAAATTTTAATTTAATTTAATTTTGGTCGTATTTTCTATGCCTTTTTTTTTAACAAAACCGCAAATAGGTCACTCCATGTAGTTAAAATCTCTAAAATAATAACAACACAACAAAAGCATACAAACCTTATATCACAGTCAACGTTTAAAAATAAAGCTACACAACATTTGTAAACACAAGACAGCAGCTAGTACATCTCACTCCAGCACATTAACGACAGCGCAGCATCAGATAGAAAGTAAGACATAAACATGGATGAATGTAGTTTTCCCATGCCGAGAAAGTGGTCGCACAACAAACCTTAGCATCCATCAACGTCTTACAAAAATTACGTACTACTCGTTATTATTCATAGTTTAGTGCTAAGAAAGTTGTAACAACTAATGTACGCAATATTACGCAATTGTGATGATAGCTCACGAGATTAAAAAAACGAAATTATCTCAAATTACATGTCATCTGTTTTGTTGAGAACCTTTAACCGGCTGTTTCCCAGGTATTATAAATCGCGTGATTTCTTTTTATTCAATCAACAATGTTAGAAAGCTAATAGGTTATTGTGTATTAATAACTGTTATTAATTGATTATATCCGTTTTGAAGTTTAATTATATATGCGTGTAATACAGGAATTAGAAAGAAAACATGCACTTGCTGTGCGAATTTTGTTCTGAGAATAATTTTGATTGCACGCGTAGTGTGGTGTAGGTCACCACGCCAACCCAATTTGACATCACGCGGGTATGACCCGCGTAAGACAAGCATTCGTTTAATCCAGACATGCTTGTTCTTTCTTTTTCTGAGGATTTCTTTGTGCATATCACTTAAATGTTTGTGAATCCCCTTGCAATACAGAGATTCAATTTCTTAGTTCGGAAGTTGTTGTTTGGAAAATATAAAACGTTTTTGTCTAATAATAGATTTGGTAATCAGATCAACAGCAGCCTTGTTAGTAGCAATATTAAGACAAAAAGAGCTTAACAAGTCTCGTAAAGGGAGCTTGCTAAGATTTATGGAGTTGAACAGAAAGTTACGACACACTATCTCTGATTGCTCTCAGATAACACGACGCGTGGGTGTAAACACGTTTCGTAATGCCATGTCAACTGGCGACGACATTTTTACAATTAACATGCGCGACTGTTAACAGTATACGTACTGGAGTAAATACGTAATACATTCTAGTTACATTGAAGTTAACGATCTGCTTTAGAAAGAACTGCTCTGTTTTAAATGTAATTGTTTTTACGTGATGGATTGATGGATAGGGATATTATTGTCGATGAGTATGAGCACTTGCCTACCTTAGAAGCCATAAGAACTTAAAATGTAACGTTGAGATTGTATAGAAGTCGCTGTTGCGCGCGACTTGGTTCGCGGCCATAAAGATACAGTTTCCGAGTACACACATTTTCTCCCCGGTATCATAGTCTACGACTGAGCTGCTTCTTTCGATCAATCTTGATAGAATATGTAAGACTAAGAAGATTGATTAAACCCATTTGAATGACTTGGGAAAGAACAAAGAGAAGGCACATACAACAAACAAATTAATCTAATGTGTGATTGAAATGAGTAAACACGAAAAATATATCAGGTAGAATAGTATTATGCAGTTTCAAAGTTATTTAGAAATCAAACGATGCAGTAATTTGCGTGTTTCGAAAGTTATTTCCATAACCTAAAACTCGATTTATCGAAGAACTGATGTAGGCTAACAAGCGAACCTGTTTTGTTAGTTATCAATATTTATTTTATGGCTTGTTAATTCTTGTGAAATTCGTTTGAATACCTAAGGTCGGTAGCAGTGCTAGGAACGTCTATAAATAGGAATCAATCGGTTTTAGCAAGAGGTCGAACTAATCGCGATTGGTGATCGGTGATCAAACAAGAAGCTGATACGACTTTTTTATATTTGAGCATTGTACTTTTTGAACAAAATGCAAGACGACCTTTAGATAAGTGATGATTTTAAAAGGCCTATTTTAGTTGAACGTGACCAAGACAGTACCCAAAGGCGACATTTGCTGTAATGTATGTATTTCTTCCATACATCTATTACAGTGCATTTATTTCATTATTTTCCTTTTATATTTACTTCAATGGTTGGATCTTAAGAATAGAAGTCTGTTTTACTCGAAGGCTTTTATTGTTTGAGAATGAACTCATCCGATGTAGTTGCGTCATTTTTACGCGGCACCGGTCGGCCTCGCAGTGATCTGCAGTTTTACATTACGTTTTCCTAACAGAAATAGTAGAGAATTACTTAGATTGTCTTAGATTAACGACTGAGTGAACATCGTACTTCATAATTGCTTTGTTATTAAGTTATTAATAGAAATTTCTAGAATCGGTTTCGCAATATGGCTGCCACTGACTTACCAGTATTTGAACACTTGTCTTGTAGATTTCTCGAAGATAACCTTTTTTTTATTCAAAAGAAGTTAAAATTAGAAATTTTAAAGTGGGACCCGTTTTTTAAACAAAACAAACAGATGCAAGGATCACACCGTTACACCCAAGTACTGTGACTACAAAAACTGCTAAGATTTAAGAACGTTCCTATCTTGTGTATGGCTGCGTAAAGCTAATATAAACACACCATTATGTACGTTAACATCTACAAGTACAAGTGACGTCATTACCGTGTGTATTGGACCACGCTTCGTGGCCACCCCTCTATAATTTTCTTACTTTTCTTCATCCCACATCCTTCCCGTTCAAGATAGATTATGTAAGAGAAACAGTTATACACTGTATATAAACAGAAGTCGTTACAAACAACAAAATTCAAAATTATACGAATAGAAAACAAAAAAAGAAGAATGTATTTGACTTTGATTGTCTGCCTTTTAAAATACTATTTTAAAATTATTATTTCTCTAGAATTATTTCCCAGCATAAATATTACTTTAAGATAAATATGGTTGTGATTAAATAATACAGCACCCAGATACGTCCGGTCACTGATACAGTGGTACGTCACGGCTATCCATTGTTCGTGATATGCACGTCAGCTGTGCTGTTTAATTACGATAATCAACCTTAACTCACTCAAATAAAGACGTCATCAATTTCAAACGGTTAATAAGATTTTGTACAGAGGACCATACCACCAGTAGTCGAAGTAAGTCGCGGTCTATTACCGTGTTGAGTGGCATCTCGCTTCTACTAATGTCTAACGACACTCGCACATAATTCACCTTTTATACAAAACAAATTAAATTGAAATCGCTCAATCAGTTTGTGAACTACGACACTTCAGACGGATACACGTCAAACTTATAACACCCCTCTTTTTACACTTGGCCTTAAAATCTGTCTTACGCTAAGAGTTAGTAGGCCTTCTGTATTCCGTCTTGATTATCACGACTATACAATATCACAATGGTCTTTGTACCCGACCTTTCATTGGCTCCGGCATTTCGGCTTGCGCGGGATCGTGACAAATGTCGCCTTGATCGGTTTTGGAACTCAATACGATATACGTTTGCGTTTACTAACGCGAGACATTAATGTATGTGAGAAATAGTGAAACTATAGTGCAGTATTATACGGGTTTAGTTGTCACATAATTCATTTTCGACCATAACATACCTTAATTCGATCTCTTAAAACTTGTATGTTTTAAAACCTATGTAAGTTTCATAAGATTCTGTACAAACCTAGAAGATAAATTGCATTTTTTAAGAATGAATAACTCTCATGCTAATTTGTATCATAAGACACACGACAATAAAAAAGTGCATTCGCTCGAACAAGTATCGATGGTGAACGCTGAGAAAAATACATCAAATATAAAAAAAAATCTTTCGCTAATACTTAAAGGTAAGTTAAACTTAAGGATAACCTTTCAGAAAGCCGTCTGTGTCTTACTAAGAATCTAATTTTAAGTTATGGCTGTACATGTATAATAACCTCTTCCTACTAGTCCCTCCTGTACCAACAATATCAACATTTCGTAACACAAACTCATTACCAATTACGATGAGCTTATTACAATTTAACCGTAATTATAGCATTTTTTATCCGCATACCTCGACATATCGCAAGAAATGTGCAAAGTGAAAGCATACTATGTCGATAGAGTCATCCACAACAATTGGTCACATGGTATCGATAAAAAAATCTATCGCGGCCGTGCACAATGGTTCTGAGTTTCATTTCTCTATGACATGAAATGTGTGTACTGTGTTTCGTATGACATGGATAACAATCAAGTTGTTTAGATTTTATGTGATCTGTAGACAAGTATCGTTTCCTTTATAGAAAAGTCGTTCACTGCAAGTGCACTAGTTCATCGCTCACAGGTTAAGGTGACCATCGACTATGTTATAAAGAGTTCCACCATTAATTACAAAACTTTGAAGCTAGAAGCAGGCTAAAGGATATCGTTTTATTCAGGTAAGTTGAGGAGGTCATATAGGCAGTCACTCCTTCTAAAATACTGGTTCTGAGCAGCATCCTAGAGGCCGACCCAAAAAAGGATTGGAAAAAGAACTGGGATGATGATATTCAAGTCAATAAAATAGTTAAAATACGATTTATCACGTGTCGTTTTCTATTTAATTTTACGTTTGCAGAAATGTCACTTGCCTAGTTGTGCACACAGACATATAAAGATATGAAGACTGATTAGGCGAAATATCAAATTCTAGAATTAGATAATGTTAAATTAAGTGTCATGGGAACAAATTTATATCGTTTTAACGTTTGTATCAGTCTGAAAAAGATCTGATATGTTTTTTTTCAATCATTATCGATAAATCTGCATAAATACAATATAAAAGTTTATCACTATCTATCTGATTTTAGAACGAGTTGTTTGACAACTAAAACGTTAATCCGGGAGCAAGAATAGTCTAGATCCGTGATAATTACATTATCTAGCCGATAAAATACAACATTTATGTATAGAATGGAAAATTATAGTAACTAATAACATGATGCAATATAAAATGTCTGCCGAATAAAATGCAATCCTGATTACAATCTGCTTATCTATATTAGTATCTTATTATTTCGATAATTACTTTTATATTGACTAGTCACCTTTAAATACGCGAGACACAACACATTTATTTATTATTAATAGGAATGTAGAATCTCAAAACATTCGAGAGATTCCCATAGAGGTGTGATCTTTTGTCTCTTTTTTATTCGTAATTGCGTATCAATCCCTTTGCGTGTTTTTTTTTTAAGTTGTTACTATAGGTACAATTCGTACGCTATTTTCTCAGTAATCTCAGTCATAATTTGAACGTGATTGGCAGAGGTGTCCTCAAACAGTTGGATAAACAAACTGGCTCGGTGTAACAATATGTGGCTACAATGACACGTTTGTTATTAATGTTTCAAATCTGTATTTCCGTTGTAAACATAACATAGCTGTGTAGGTTTCTGTATTGAATGTACAAGACCTTCAATATCTGCATATTGATTATTTATGAATAAAATAGTTGGAATAGACCGGTAGGACTTATAATTGTGTATATTTTGCCTTTTCAACCTTTTCTGTAATTTTTATTGAAGTTTTTTCATTTTTTTCACATACGACTCCCGCAGTATGGAATTTAATTCCTTGTGCCGCATGGGGTTTCACAAACATTCAAGTCACAGACACCCAGACTCAGGACTAGCATTCGTAGATCACACAGACGTTTGTTGGTTGATTCATTGACATTAACAAACTTATGGAACATCGAGTTGCCTTTGATTACGTACTCAAATCAAATAATACTGTATTAAGTAAGTAAATAAAGCTAACTCACATTTCTACCATTTAAAATAAACCTAGATTCAACAGCAAAAAAGTCAATCGATGTCGGTCAGGTAAGGGAAATCTGTGCATTGTTCTGTAACCCAAAGATATGAATGAAATGGAGTGTCGTAGTGCCCTGCAACCGGACGGCAGTAGCCACGGTGCGCAGTCACCGTGAAACCAATGTTGGGTAAGAGGTAAGATACCACGCCATGGTATGCGTACTTATTTACTTATTACTTCAAGTACTTGAACACAATGGTTTTGTTTCGTCATAGCTTGTGGATCGGTAGAAATTACTTGAATGAATGTCAATTGTTATTATAAGATGGTATTGAGATGATATGGAATTAATGAGTTGCGCACGTGATTGTTGATATTGTGGTAAGTAAATAAATGTTAAAGGACATTTTTAGGAGGACATCGTTAAATCAATTTTTATTCACGTGCGGATTATTAATTATTAAATGATGAATCGGTTAACTCACGCTTATTTCTCGGGATTGTACGACTAGTTTCGGACCCAACCGGAGTCCTTACACATGAGCTTCTTTTAGAAATAGGGGAAGTAAAGCTCGCTTTACATCAGATACCTATTAATACATTGCATATTCATTTATGTTAATAAACAATTGTAATTATTGATAAAATATGGAAGAATCCAATAATTACTCAATTTATGTACACCATCGTTTGTTGGTTGTAAATAATTATAAAATAATTATCATAATTTACCAAAAGCAGCAATATCTATGATGAGTATGTTACAATACATTACAAAAATAATAGTTTAATAATCGATGTACATACAATAATTTAGTTATGCCATTTAATGTAAATACGATGTAGTTTCAAGGTTAGCCATACATTTGTTTTAATATTCTATCCACGATTAACTTTGCTAGTCTACTATAATACGTCAACGTGCCATAATAAGCTTTTTATTTATTTTATAAAACACAGACGCCATTTTAATATTTTATTTTATGTTCAATAGAAATTCGAAATTTAAAGTTTGAAGACTTCGAAACATGAAATCTAATTTTGCATACTGGAATTACAATTATGATTTTAGAATAGTTGAAAAGATTTTTCAAATTTATTATTTAGAAGAGATCGTAAAATGAATACTTATTTTTTTTCTTAATAGCTTTAGTTGCATTGTAAATTAATAAAATATCTTTAAAATAAAGTTGTTTTGGAATTAATGATTTCATTTAGACATTTTTTTGAAAGAATCTATCATGATGCGTCATCGCCAGACTGATCAAATTGAATTCTTCATTATATCATATGGGATAATATCATTAATAACATGATAATCGCAAAATGATAGTCATAGAAATGCAAAAAATATTTTGATACTAACACTACTTAACATTAATAGTAATTTAAGCGAATGTTGTCTAGATATTAACGGTTTCTTTGAACCCTCAATCAAATTCGATTGTAGTAAGTTTTACTGTTACTCGATTACTGCTATTTAATTCGATTGAAATCGTTATAAAATAACGAAAGAAAAATAACACACGTAACAATTCGAGTGTTTGGTTTCGATAAAATGCTATCAGTGACTAATGTTGTCGTCAATATGCATGCAGTCACGTGCGTGCGATTAGCATGATTTTTGTTTGTATTTAACTTCTTGGTACATTAACGTTTCTGCGTGCAATGTGCTTTCATTGCCAAAGGACACGCTTTTAAAAAGGATACCTGAGTAAGTACTGGTGACGTCAAACTTAATCAATTGCCCACCGAATCAGGCGAGAATTGGACACATAATACATTTGTCATTATTTAGTACAAGGCCAGACTTTTAGCTGCTTAAACAGTACTTAGTGCGTAAATACATGAGTGAATGGCTTCGGGCCTACGGTATAGTTTGCATTCACTCGCCATAGAATGATCACGTCCGATAAGCCGGAAACATTGTGTTAAACAGGTTTTCGAAGTTTTGAAAGGCGTTACTTAGGTTACGTATGAACTCAAGTGTAAAAGTTTGTTATGAAATCTATTTATATATGCTAATTTCAGCAATGTTTAGCTTTGTGATAAGTTTAATTTATACGCTCGTACTAGTTTACGCTCTGCGGTTAGTGAAAACTAAAATGCGTTAAGCACGACAATGTGTTTAGATTGTTATTTAAATATAGGGTTTAGGTTATTTCTTTGTTTTTTTATATCTAAATGGTATTGTATGGATGAGTAGCGAATGGCATTAGTGAAATTTCTTTTAGAATCGTCATGAGGGTTCAATTTAAAAAAAAGAGGTTATGAAAATTCTACTTGTAACTTGTTCGAGCGAAAGTTATTATTTCACTAGAACCAGTCCCAATCAAAACTAAGAGGTTAACACATTGATTTTATAATTCTCCCAAATAGATGAAATCGTAGTTCAAAACTATTTGGCATTATAAGTGATCGTACTATCATGTACTAATTACAAAATATGAATATTCTAGGAATCTCCTACATACGTTCCATTGTTATAATATTTCAAATGATTTTAATGTGCCGTTGCCATAAAGAACAGGAAACAGCAGAAACTAGGCGAAGAATTACGAAAACCATTAAAACCTCATGTGTCTTATGGGTTATGGCCAATGGAAACATCTTGTACCAATGAGGAAGCATTAAGGTCAGCTGCCGAGGAATGTAAGAACAGAGAAATGTTCTATCTTAACAGTTAGGCCTACTTTTGTGGACGGTGCCGACCGTGACGCGTCAGAAAACAAAATGGCCTGCCTAATGACGCGGTGAATTCATAAAGCAATGTGAATTGTGACTGAAGATTTCACGATAGCGATTAAAAATGTCTGGAAAATGTATTTCTTTAGGAAAGCAATTTGAATAGTCGAAGTTAATAAGGAATCAGACTGTTAAATGGGGCTAGTTAAGTTGTAAACATGAAGTAATTAATTCACACCTAACGTAACACTAATCACAACTCCTCCACTGTTTTTTGTCAATAATATTGCCAAGTTTAGAATTGTATCTGTAATCAATTGATGAAAGAAACAATTCTTAAGTTATCATGCATTTTTATGCAATCATTCCAAGGCATAGCTCGTGGTGAAAACATTGGTACAATTCGGGGAATTCAAGTCATTTGCGAGCGATTAAAGCATTGCGCGTTTAGATACCCATCGCTAATGATTATTACTTCATTTGTTTTGAGGTAGTAAAGCGATAAGAGGTACCCCTGCATTCCCAGAAACTATGAAAGTCAAGTAAGTGCGTGCATTATTTGTAAAATAATGTTCTTTTAGGTACCGGTAGGTGTACTGTTGTATTCACAATTCAAAATAGTTGAAAAAGTAACATAATGTGTCCTGTCGTCTTTTTCACTATAAAGACGAATGAAGAGACAAAATACTGAATGCACGGACAAGTGGTTTAAGGTCACCTCACCAAGATCAAATGTGTTCAGTACGTAGCGGGTTCGGACCCCGCTTAGCAATAGAAGGATAAAAAGCTTTTGTGTGATCTGCAATGCTTTCCATCTTTTTGTGAAAACCCCCGCGATGCAATTCCTTAGTGCGGTAGTTGTTTTTTTAATAATAAAATGTATGCATTTAACTACATCACTAAGTTTTAATGTTTAATGCTGGTAGAAAGTAAAAACATCTTCGCGTGCAGTGTTTTAAAAAAATCTACTAGATCAGACATATACTAGGTCAGACGGTATAACTCAAAACCGGACGAAGAAATTAGACCAGCTTAAATATAAATCAAGATCGGTTATGCAAATAGGAAGTGACCACTTCTTATGGCATTCTCTGATGTCTGTTCTAATCAACTCGCACGTAATAAAAATATAGATCGATTTAGACGATGAATATAAAATGTGATGTAACAGCGAAATAATAAGCGAATAATAATTGACTTTCCATTCATCTAGGCTTTCCCTGCTTTATGAGATAGTTTCTAGTCTAATAAATAGCGTATTGGATACTAAAGCAGATCGTTTAAGTCGATTTAAATTGTGTAATTCATTGATTTCAGATTTAAAACCAGTTAATTAACTAAATGATTTCAATTCATGCTGTATTCGAAATTTGCTGCTGTTGAACTTGAAAATGTGTATCGATCGAGCACCATCAACCGAGAGATTAGAGATCAGAGATTAAACTTACCCTATCATTTTAAGCATATCTTAATCTTTAATATTGGGTACTAATCTCTATTATCATCATCCTGTTGACATTTTGCTAACACAGTCAGTTTATATGAAATAAACAGAATGAAATGGTCAATGTCTATTCCGCATTGGGTAATACACTATGAACGCTCAAAATTATAAATATTACATCATAAACTAAATGCATACATTTTTTTATAAAATCTCATTAGTTTTTTTTTTAATAAAGTATCCGAGAATGTTTTCCTTTATGCCTTAGATTCCACACATTTTTCGTAACCACGGAGAGTCAGAGAATGGTATGTAGGTAGCGCAGTCAAGTCGAACGTGACATTAAAACCAATGAGTTGCACATTGCGATGAATTTGCAGATCGATTACGTCACTATAGGTATACAAATTAACCAGGAAAATGTGAATTTACTATCATCTTTACATCTGGTTTTGCTTTCGAGTGTATATTTGTTCTTTGGCATGACTGGATGGATTTTTTTATATAGGGTATCATTGAGTCGGTTAGAATCTTGGTAATATCACAGAATATATTTTTTAATGGTTGCCAGGGGACAAACGTTGAAAAGGTAGTTTTTAATTGCATCAAGTTAAATTAATTTTTGATAATATATTTCTATAGAAAATAATAATTTATTTAAAGTTTTGGTTGGTCATTAGGTCACCCTTACTTCCTTACTTCTTGTTTGAATACTTAGTTATTTATTAATAGTAGTAATTATCTCTGGTATTTTCCCTGATTATTGATATAATGTTATTTGATACACAACTAGCTGTCCCAGGAAGCGATTTTTTTGCGTACAAATTGGTTCTCGGAAATAAAAAGAATCAAAAAGAGCGGTCGAGCAGGGCCCCGGTTCTGCTATTTTACAATGGCCGATGAATGAATGGCAATTGAATTAAATTTGAAATTATTCCTTTTCACTTAAGTGTTTTGCCAATACAATAATTTGAACTTAATTGTATTTACCTTTAGTGTACCGTCCCGCACTGAATTTCCAGTTATTGTGTAGGGAAAATGCTTAAGATAATACGAAAACTGTCATTTTCATTCATTCATCGGCCATTGCAAATAGCAGAATTGGGGCCCTGAAGAAGTTCAATTTCGTACATTGTGACACGAAAATTTTACGGCGAAAATTTGAAAATTATATTTCAAGCTTAATTACCTTTGCCTGCATGCTTTAAGCAAGACCAAATGTTATGAATTATATTCTAAACAAATAAATAAAATATGTATATACATAAAAAATATTTGAAAAACAAAAGAATTCTTCGCTATTACATGCATCGGCCGGGAATCGAACCTGGGCCGCCCGCGTGGCAGGCGAGCATTCTACCACTGAACCACCGATGCTTGTATTTAAACTATGAATAAACTGTGTACTATCGTCTTTTGGTTAGCTTGCTCATGAAATGAACTACGTTCATGTAAAAAAACATTAATAAATAAAGTTAAATATAACATAAAAAATACATATTCTTCTTTTATCTTTTTGGACAGTTGTTTTTTTTTTCAAATGAAGTATTTCAATACCTTTGGAACTGTGCAACTAGAGATAATAAATTGTAACGATTTAAATTGCTTGGAAAACGTCGCATTTGAAATTAAAACTTGATTTTGATTTTTTTTTTATACCGCTATCACAACGATTAGTAAAAAGTAAGCTTCAACAATGCTTAGGAATGCGGTGGTCGTAACAATAACGACTTGTTTTTTTTTTTGTTTTAATTTTTCTTCGTCTGCTTATTTTATACGATAACCCTAGTGTCTTGAGTCCGACTTCCGTCTGTCCGGTCCGGTCTGCTATTTTATTCCAGGTTTTTTAATCATTTTGGCATCATTGAATTCATCAGAATTATGGTGGTATCGTACATATATGAGTCGTATCGTATAATGAAAATGGCGCCCAACGATTCGGAACCCACACCAAACACGTTATTTTCTGGACAATATGGGTATCAAATGAAAGAGAGTGGAAGAAAATGTTTAAAGATGAATATTACATTTCGTTTACATTATTTATAATAAGTAAAAGGTAAGCTGCCAAGTTTCGTAATCTATTTTTTTTGTTTTTCTTTTTTAATAATTAGTTTATTGACCATAAAAACAAATTTCACTCAGTTTTAAAGGGAAAGTGAGAGTGCAAGATCGTTCATGGTGCATCGGGGACGACTGAATCTAGCTCTATAAAGCATAAGTCATTGATAATATATCATAAATTACATTTTGCAATACCTACGAAGATACTATCGGCCATTCATAAACACGAGAGAACATAATTTTATTCATAATCTTTAGCACTAGAAGTTGATGGGAAAACAGTCACGCAATACTCTAAAGTGGGTTAAAGAAACGAGTAACAATGATACTTAGTAAATGCGAGTGATTTGCTTAGGTCATGGACATCCGAGTCATGGGAAAACAAAGGAGGTTCGACGTTTTAAATCGTATAGCCAATTGAAGACACCTGAAGGCTTGAGTTAAAGTAATAAAGTCGGAGTTGGTCATAAGAATGAACTGCTAAATCTTAACTACGACCTCATTCGTAAATAGTCCGCAACCTCATTCATGAAACCTTTACAGTTGCTATTCGCGGCAATACTGGCAGGTAGGAAAACAGAAGCGCGGGATATTTGAATTCAGAATAGTGGATTCATAAGATTTTAGTGTCGTGAGAAGTTAATCGATTATTGCGTAATACTCGTAATAAAGCGAGTAATTTTTGAAACTTATTTAGCGATTTTGTTATTAATATTGTAAATATAGATTATGTTAACTAACTAGATATGTAATGTGTACACATTACACGGTGAAGTGTGACGTCTCTCTTTCACAAGTGATACATATGTTCTTACAGGTCGTGGTAGACACCCTGACTTTTAAATCCTCGCTTCCTTAAACGAAGGTAACTGGCTGACATTGAAATCGAATGTTTAAATATCGAGCCTCTTATTTAAAAACAACTGGTACGTTTAGTTTTATTGTCTCATAAGCAAAACATAAGGTATTGTTAAAAACAGGTCGTTATTGTATAAATAAAGCGAGCTTTTATATATTGTTTTGGTTTATCAGAATGGCATGGCCGCATAACAGAGTGGAAATGCTTACGTTCACACAACAATTCGCAAAGGAGCAAAGGGATGCTTCGGAATGAGAAAAAATGTTATCTTCGTTGACGATTGCACAAAGAATTATACTTAAGTTTACTCTAAACTCAAAAGCTTATTGTGTCGAGACCTAAATAGCACCTTAAACGTTGGATATTTATTCACAGTCATTATGATTAGTCATGATTGTCCGATTACAGGGCAAAGGTCTATCTTTCCTTCTATTTGGCAAAATCGTGCCATACCTTTCTAAGAATGAGTCAAGCTCGATTCGACATCTCTTATTGGCGCTCATAGCCATATGGGGTTCAAAGATAGTTATTTTCCAAGTATTTCCCCAACAGTTAATCAAAAGCATTTCTCATTCATGTCACTGAGTGTAAGAGAAAATAACTTTTTAAATAGTTTAGAAAGTACAATTCATCATCCTATTAACGAGCCTGATAATTAGCTTCTTTACGTAACATGGCGTATTTTAATTAACTTTTAGCTGTTAATAGGTGTTTAAACAATCGTGACAATTCATTTCAAACGTCCATTGTCTTTTTTTGGATTCCACAACATGGTAAATTGTATGACAAACGAAACTTCTAACATGTATGAAGTTGGATTTTTAATTGTGTTCTCGAGAATGACTTTAGACAAAGTGCAGTAATATTTTATGTTGGTTTCTGTTTTTCTCATGACCTTAGCGTGTGGAGTCAGGACATGTAACAAACTGACAAGTAACTCGCTACATAAATTTAAGTATTCTAGTTTATAGTAAGAGGTTAGGTTTTTATTGCACGTACACGTAGTTCTACTCCGTAAGCGAAAAATGGCCGCTGCTGGCTTGCTATAAATCCGTTTTTAATTAAATATACATATAAGTAAGATCTATCATCATCACACTTACATCATAATCATCACACCAAAAGGTTTGTGTTTAAAGTAACTCATCCACTTTCAAACGACTTGATTAATTTTGGTAAAATTTGGCTGAATGATTAGAGTATAGAGGGCTCACGCGTACTGGCTTCTTCCAGATGTATATAGCACTTCATTGACATTCAGACTTCATTGCTAAAGCTAGCAGTTTTGTTTAACTCCCCCATCACTCACGCTTACGTTCGTCAGGAGGTAATTAACACAACGCACACATTACATAGTGTATTTTTTACTTGAGGATAGCATTTCGAGTGCACTAGTATTACTAGTAAAGAGATTAATAAAGTAGGTCTTACCTTGCAGGCTGGGTGCGGAGGCAGGCGCGGCGGGCGGCGGCTGCAGCGGCGTCGGCGGCGGCCGGCGACGTCGGGGTGCGTGCAATCCTGGCGCGGACGCCGCACGAGTCGCTGTACGGAACCCGGGGGCACGGTACCGGGCCGACTTCACCGGACCCGCCGGCACTGTGTTCGTACCCGTGATAGACGGTAGCCGAGGAAGAGAACCAGCGCGCTGCTCTTCTTCTGACTATAACAAAATTATATGTTTCAATACAATGCTAATATAATCAATTGGTCTGTTTGACATCAATGTTTTAGTGAAAGGAATTCTACGTCTAATTAATTATCAGAAATAATTTTGTATCACAGATATTTTAACTGCAATTTAGGTAAACATAAGCCTGAACTATTAAATGATAGAATTAAGCGTTATAGTCATTAGCAAATTAAAAGAGAGCCAATTCCTTCCATTTAATAAGCATGCAATTATTCCTACTTAAGCAGCTCTTGATAACAATGAGACGCATAACCAATTTTCTTTAAACTATATGTTATGTCCAACTTCCTTGTGTAGTAATCTTTATTACATAGTAACATTCCTCTTAGTCATAGTATTAGTGTATACTTAATAGTATCATTTAGAGTTAATCAAAAAACGATCAACAAGACACTGTTAATTGTTATAAATTGATGCTACATTGTCGATCCTAAAATCATTAGCCAGTAATTGGTAGTACGTGGGTTATCTACAAAATGTCTTGTTTTCTTACATTTAAGTATGAGTGTGTATGAGTGTTTCAAGAAGTTGACTGTTATAATAAATATCACGTACGGTTAATCCTAACTTCAGTATGATCAACAACAAAATTTGGATAACAATTACATTTTTAAAGCAAGTGTATACAAATGTAGTGATCTGCTACTGGTCTAGTTTGAGGCAGAACAGGGTTGACAAAACAAATCAAATATCTTTTTTTGCCCAAACGCACTTTGCTGTAACATAACCATTACCTACATAATATTTTAGTTAAACTTATAAACTAAAATTGTCAAAAAGAGGATGTCTTACTTCTAATAGTAATTATAATGAATGCGTGTCTTTGTGTACGTGATTTCTATGTTTGTGCAACCCCCCGTGACACAAGGATTAAATTACTTACTGCGGGAGTCGTTTAAAAATGAAAGAAAATAAATAATTCCTAGTTTCGTTAAAACGTACTAAATACCAATTAATACATATCCCTGACAATTATTGGGATATAGGTATTATTAAACAAATTATGTTGACCAACTTCCGTCATCGGCTTTACTTACACTATTGAAGGTTTATACATGTTATAAAATAGAAAAATTAAATCTGCACATAATAGAAAAAAAAACAAGTCACAAGTCGCTAGCATAACTATTGTAGTGATTAATAATATTCCTTATTATAATTTCAGTGTCATGTGGAATTTTTAAACTATATTAATACTTAAGTTAACATACAATATTTCATTTTCAAGTATCCATTGTTTGATTTGATTCCTTTAAATAACAAGTACTTCAGTTAGTTAAATATTAGCCTTAGTATAGATAAACTGAAGAAGTTATGGTTAGTACTATGATAAATAGGCCTTGGATATTGTTTGAACAAGTTACAATACGGTTGTAGTTTTAAGTTATTTGACGTAATATGTAAAATATTGATAGTACTTTATATAAAATGTGTAAATTGTATTATATTTTATATCTCACTAGCTGTTCGCCCGCGGTGTTTGTTATATCGCGTTTCCAAGAGAACTCTTCAAAAGTCCGGAATAAAAACTATCTCTGTACCAAATTTCATTAAAATCAGTTGAGTGGTTTAGACGTGAAAGCGTAACAGACAAACAGAGTTACTTTCGCATTTATAATATTATTAGGGATTGGATATTATATATCTGTTTTTGAACCTATGCCATTCATAAGTATTTTGTTCGTTTGCAACATTTATTAATGAGACTAAGTGAGTTAACAATACCACAGCTGTAAATAAGATGAACTGGGTCAGTAGACTGTTATGTATGCATACATTCTCGTAAGGGTTAAATAGTTATATTTGTCAGTTCTGTATTTAGATGTGACATTCCATGCTCATGAATGAGCAGTAAGAACTTATTTTTTTTTAAGAAAACTACTGTTAAAAGCATAAACAAACTGCACTGAGATTACTTGTTCCTTTTTTATGTTGTTGACTTGTGTTGTGATAGTAAACAGAGAGCACCGTACGTGTACATTTTAACCACAGTGCACGCTTCGCTGCTTATCAGTCAAATATTTATTTATTTACAAGCCTGCCTTATCTCCGATGCATGTATCTCGTTCAGGAACTTCTATCTATCGTTTCTCGTGCGCGTAATAGTATATGACATTGACATTTTTGAAATAATTGAAGTAAATAGATATCGTGTGGCCATGAATTACTATCGATGTGTTTTATTCGTGCGCTATCTAAGTTATTTTATTTTATCTGTGTAGAGAAATTTTGTGAATGTATAACTAAAGATTTATGAGTTATGATTGTTAGTAGTAAGGTACGAGTTTAATGGTAGGTACTTTACCTCAGCATCTGGTGCGGAGGCGCGTCGTCTTCCTCGCCACAGTCTATCTTCGCTACCACCGATAGCTCCACAGCTCCTTGAGTGTGACTTCTGCGCGGCCAGGTCTGCGCCCGCCGGAGATCTCCGCGACTCACTTCCCACACCGCCCAACGTACCCCGGGAATCGGCTGCTAGGAGCGCCGATTCGAAACTACCGCGCCACGAAAACCGCTCACTATCACTCGCGACACTACCCCTGCTTGCTGTGGGCTCAAGTATGTCGTGCGATCGACTTCTGGCCAGCGCTCCCGGTTCGGAAGCACTGTCGTCGTCAGTGCTAGGTGAAGCACCGCCTGACACTTCGTGCATGAGGGCCACCAGGCGGCCGCCGATGTGTCGCATAACCTTGCCGAACATCGGCGGCGAGCCCTCCCCGGCGCGGCCCAGCGTCGCCGCCAGCCTTCGGTACGCGCCCACCGCGTCGCGCTCCAGTGATCCCGCGTCATTGCTTCCCTTATCAAACTCATCTATTATCTCGCGGCAACTGTCAGATATTTGTTTTCTTAGCGCGGATCTGTTAGCTGCTGTACCCTCTAAGTCGGAACCTGCGTAGTCAGACGAGTCATATGAATCACTCCACGTGTCTTCGCTTGATAAGTATTCGACTATTTCACGGACTTCTTCGTCGCGTATACCCGGTACTGTCTTCATTAATCGCGTTAATTCGCTTTCAAAATACAATAACTGAGGTGGTTTCGGGGGGCGGGAACTTTCTGAATTGGATGACGCCGGTGTTGATGTTCGCACGTTTGTAGTGTGCACCATTTGTTTGAAAAATTGACGCATTTTTGTCATCATTAGATTGGTTTCTTCGTCAGACGACCAATTATTAAAGCTATCTTTACGTACTAGCGGTGTTTGAGGCGGGCGGGACGTCGGTGGACCTTCTACACGTTCCTCGATGTCAGGTCGGATTTCTTCGATTATTTCTTCTAATTCTATTTTAGGTTCATGAGATCTTGTGAAATCAGAACTAGAATCTCCATTTCTGAGTAGGTCATCGCAGCTGCCGACGAACCCGCTATCCCTACTAGTTTGTTTTTTAGATTCAGATAGTTCAGATCCAAGCGGTGGGAATTCCGGTCGGGGTGATAACCTGCCGTCTTCACCCTCCGAAACAGATCTAGTATCGTCGCGCGTCTCCTCAGTGAACTCAGCTGATTGTCGGCGTTCGTCGGCGGGCGAGCCGCGGGGCTTTTTGTTTTGTTTTTTTCTTTTAGATTCGCCTTGCATGTCGAGCCTTTCGGAGGAGTCGTGTCTGTCCTCTGTTTCGGTACTGGACGCGTCGGACACCTCTTGGTTATCTTGTGATGGTTCATCACCCGTTAGTAAGTTATCGAGAGAGTTTGAATGTGACCGGGGAGTCCCTCGGGCGCGTACTAACCTTTTTCTGCGCTGTTCAGGGCTCTGTCTGCCCTCACTATCACTGCCGACGCTTCCTGATCCGTCCGAGTCGCGCCGTTCTTGATTAAATCCCATGAAGCCTGACAGAAAGTATTTCTCCAACCGCGACGACACAAGTTCATCACTATCACCACTCCTTTTAGGTTGCTCGTTATCCACAATCGATTCACCACCCTCACTACACACACTCGATGTTTCCGACACTGCTTCCTCATCGTCGCGAATATTCCTGCCGTCTCCCAAACCGAAGAAAAAGTATTTCTCTAATTCAGTAGCAGATATAGGCCGCGGTTTTTTTACAGTTTGTTCCGTTTCGCTTTCTTCGCAACTTTCTTCGACAATAGTGTGTAAAGTGTAGTCTATGGAACGTCTGCAGTAAGCGAACTCCTCGCCGCGCATGGGTAGAGAGGCTTCATCCCCGGAGTCCGAGTCGGAGGGTGAGGTGGCCTCGTCCTCGTTGTGGCTGACGTCCTCGACCCACGAGTCGTCGTCTGCGAGCCCCTCCTCGAGGCACACGACCGCCGAGAGAGTGTCGGCATTGCTAACAACAGTCACTCCGCCCGAAGGCTGCGGTGTTTCGTCGTCGGATATTCGTTCGTCTGAATCGTCTTGCTGCGAGTCCGGGTTGGGCTCCGATTCACTTTGTGAGTTGGTGTGGTGCACTATGATGTCTTGCATGAGCTGCGTCGTGTCTGAGGTGACGACGGAGACGCGGTCGTGCGTTATCATAACGCAGCTAGTGAAGCGCGCGGGCCCGTCCGCACGAGCCGTACGCGAGCGGCAAACTGTTGTCGCGGCAGGTGCGCACGC
This sequence comes from Trichoplusia ni, assembly GCF_003590095.1. NCBI lineage: Eukaryota > Metazoa > Arthropoda > Insecta > Lepidoptera > Noctuidae > Trichoplusia > Trichoplusia ni. The sequence continues at coordinate 1,865,287 of NC_039491.1, forward strand.
GCTCCCCTCCGCCTCCGAGCAAACCGGCCTGACGCCATGCATTTTCTCCTCCTCTTGGTCCTCCATTAATTCTTTCTTCAATAGTTCACTGAGAGTGCGTTCAATACCTTTAAACAGGTCTATTTTTTCTGCGGGCGATGAACTTGTGTTATCGTGACTGGGCTCAGGTGAAGGTGATAATTTGGTTAATGAGTCCGGTGGTAATTCTAAAGAAATTAATTCATTACTATTATGATTCTCGTTAGCTAATTCTACCGAGAATTTTACTTTCACGTCTGACAGTGAGTCGTACTCCATGTTTTCAGATGATATACTTTGATATCGATTAACGTCACTATCTGTGTTGTTTTTCTTATCTAAATCGTTGCTACTCGAGCTACAACTTGCATTAAAACTATTGAATTTTTCACACGTTTCACTTTGTAACATATTTTCGTCACAAAACTTGAAAAAGTTCGATTGTTTGATTTCTCCATGATTGCTGTCTTCGTCACTATTATTTTCGTATGGTATAACGGAATACTCTTCTGTAAAATTAACCGAATCCAAAAGCACAATGTTTGAAGATTCGCTGATTTGTGAAAAACTTTCGTTTGAACTGCCACTGACGTTCATTTCGTTTTCCCTAACCACTTCGACTGCAATTCGTTCTAAACTATCCGATTTTTTATCGACGAAAGAATCATCACAATCTATGCCACTGCTGTCCGCATTATCTTCCATGTCGGACGACGAGTCCGCCGGGTTAACAACAAACACTCGCGAGAATCGTCCGGCGCCGCCACCCCCGGAGTCGTCAGAGTCCTCATCGGACGTGGCTGGCTCTTCAGGGGCGCCGCTGGTGAGGTCATAACTTCTCCGTGCGACTCCTTGCTCGGAATCGCTGGACTCGGCGGACTCGTTGGAGGAAGGATAGGCTTTCTCCGCCTCTAGGTGATCCGGCATGGCATTTGCTGGATCCGATAACAACGACAATGAGTCCTCCTCGGCAATCACCTTGATACCGACTGACGGTTCATGTTCAACTGGCCGTTCGATGTTCTTATCATCGTTATCGTTATCGCGGGGCTCCGGCGCTTGTGACGCTTCGGACTGTATTGCCTTATCTGTCCTTTCGACGGTGGTCATCTCGAGTTTATACATATGCGGTGGTGCAGAGGCGGAAGCGGTGGCGGTGGCGGCGGCGGTGACGGCGACGGCTGCGGCCGTTGTGAGCCGGGCGAGGGTTGCGGCATCTAGAGGCGCTAGGCCGGGATAAGTGTTCCAGTGTGGCGTGGGTGGTGTTTGCGTGGGGAACGCGAGCAGAGCCGGCCAGAGGGCGGCGGGGACAGGCACGGGGACTGGCACTGGGACTGCGACAATACGGGGCTCGGCGCCGCAGGAGCAGGGTCGCGGGCAGGCCTGGGGCGCGTGCTTGGTGGGCGGGGGGATGGGTTGCGCCGCCGACGCGCCCGGCTCGAAGTAGTCCCAGTCGCAGTCGTCGGGCGCGGGCGGCGCGGCCGAGGAGGCCGTGGATGACGAGTCCTCCGTGTCTTCGCGACACGACGAGTCCGAGCTCAGAAATACGAGGCGGTAGTCCTCGGGACGCATGCGACCGGCCTCCGGTTCGCTTACTTCGCCCGGTTCACTGCTGACGCCCCACTCTGAAAAAGAAAAAGATGAATTGATTTGCCTGTTACACTAACGAGCATATTTACTAGAGGGTCCCTATTTATAATACATAAAATAACTTAATAAAAGTAACTTAATTTCTTTACATTTACATAATTAACATTTATATAAAAGATCTACAACCAAACAAGGGTAATTTTTATTTCCATTTCGCTAGCCCGGTAAAGTTTTCTGCTCGTAATAAAACACGTTAAACGGGTAACTTAAAACCAGTTCTAAAACTTGTATAGAATACATATTGTATATGTATACATACAATAACCTGTTATACGAGTGTGTATGTATTATTTTATGCATGTTTTATTTGTTAAGACTTGAAACAATAACGCCTGCAGCTTTTTCACGCGCAATAAGTTATCGCCTTGTTACGTGCTAAGCGCGGTCCGCACGGCGTTTGCGGTAATGACGGCGACAGACTGGTTGATAGTTGTGCAATATCGCCTTAGACTGCCTACTGTCCGTAATGTATACGTCATAGTTCAATATGGGTGGCCAGGAATACTAGACGTACACCACGAGGTACACTAATAGCCTTACGAAACCTTTCTTACGCATTACAACGGTACATTACAGTGGCGCCTGTCGATAATAATTACTACGGATTAAAGTTACGGACAGTACGTACGTATTGATTCGCAAATAATTAAAATAGTTTGACTTCAAAATTGTTGGCAATGATTTTTTAAACTAAGAGAGAGATAAAACGTTCATTAAAATAGAAAGTACACCATATAATCACAGCAATGATACTAAGTAGCTATGATCAAATTAATCAGATGCAAAAACGAATACCCTTTGTCAATTGATATTACTCAACGACTAAAACATAAGATTCAACTGGTTCCAAATGTAATACAAAATCCTTCACGCGAATAACAATTGCCAACCTGTCACGGAACAATAGAAATAGACCAGACCAAAGAGTCCGGGATATCATGTCTGAGATTACAATCATGCTAATATTGAATCTGTAGAAAGCACAACGGATGGGTGGCTTGCAGGCGCAACGCCGCGCGTGTTGTCTTCGTGAGTCGAAAGCGACGTGTACACGAACCTAGAATACACTTAGTATTAACGTATAAGAAGAAAGTTTTAGTATTTCGTTGTACTATTTTCGGGTATTTTTTTACTTAACAGGCCTACTTCTGAGCAAAGGTCTTCAAAATCTCATTTATCTTATACATTAACCTTAGTTTTTTGTTTGTCCCAATCTTCTCGGGGGAGAAACGAGTAGCGTCAGTCTCTTGCTGATTAAACGTCTCTCGCATGTAGTCGACGCGTGTCAATGCATAGCAATTTTAAAAATTTATCACACACCCTTGTCTGTCTGGCCACTCTTTCTTTAATCTTACCAGATCGTCGCGCCTACGTCTGCAAAAATTAGTGTTGTATCCTCTTTCAAGTGTTTTAGGAAAAAAAAAACAATGTAATATATTTTTCATGGGAATTGATTGAGTGCAGGATATTAATAGATTTTATCGTGAAGTAATTGCAGTGAACTGGTATTGTGCGTTAGTTGACGACCCGTAACGCTTGGTTCAAGTTCTTTATTGTAATTAGGTTGTCAGATTCAAAGAGGAAATTATCAGTGATTTGTACTACCTGGACCTATGGCCATTAGAATAAGCGTGTGTCGATGATTTTTGTAATTATACTCGAATATGTAGAAACAGAGGAACAGAATTAGTATTATAATTATTTAGAACTTTGTTTATTTCTTGTTGGTATCAGATTATCAATCAATATCGCGTGACTGGTGAATGAAATTTTATGACTTAGTACTTTATTTGTTGTTATCTAATCAGCAATTGCTAAAAATATTGTTTTCTTTATCTCCAATTAGTTCAATCGAGAATTGCGTAGAAACCCTTTCAAGAGGAACTTTAGTACGTAGTTATATCTGTTTTTTTTAAGCTTTTTTTACTTGTGAATTAATATGTAAAATGCTATAATATATCAGACACGATTACGGGTAAGATTAGTGACATAAAGAAATATAATAATACCAGACTACTAGCTCTCTGTAGATTAACGATTAAAAATTTCAATACACATTTTGTATCTTTACCGTTTGTCAATGGTGCCTTAGTATATACTGTATACATAGGTACCTAACAGTACAAACAACTGAAAATGTCATAGTCATTTTTATATGCCGTTTTCATACAGACAGAACAAGTATTCAATAAGATAATAAAATGAAGTGTACATAATCGCGTCACGTGTGTTATCTGCTAAGCTAATCTTCGAGTGTTCTATAATTGTTCGAGAATACACGCTACCACCTTTTAAAGAACAACATGCACATGATCTGAATGTAATTATACTTAATGTATGTGTTTGTGTGTTATTAGGGGGTGAGCACACGCGATACTTTTTGCCTTAATTGATTATTTACAAGTAGTGTTTATTTGATGTTGGATTCTTATATCAGGTGCAGTGAAAGTTATTGTTGCAGGACTATCTTCGGAATCGAAGTTCTATAAGAAGATCTATAATCGGAATTATCTTTGTTGGTTAGATGAAGATTGTTTGTTAAGTAAAAGTGCAGTTGTTTGTATGTTTGTAACTCGTTGTAAACTGCATTGGTTCATACATTTTAAGAAATATTGAACAGGACTTACGTTTCGTACAGTTATTTTGTATAATAATATGATTTAGTACGACCAAGATCATTTTTTCAAATGTAGTTTGCAGTTTTTGTAAGTGATCCCCACAGGTATAACATACCTAATGGTTCAAATCGCCTATCACAAGCATGACTTATCGCGCCCTCTACTGTAGATTGTGACACCTAAAGCTTACCTAAAAGATATTTGAACTGTGCATGTAAAGCTTGGCAAAATTTTTGCGTATTGTATTAATATTGCAAGTTATAAGACGCGAAAAATATGCTTAGCTATGCTAGAAGCCTTACCACAGGCATTAGTGACTAAAGAACTATCAGTTGTTACAAGGGCTGCATAACATTTGCGATGCTGCCGACCTCAAGACGGAATGAGACCGTGAAGATACATATCTTTACGGTCTTCTTACGTAATTATGTAAACGCAATGAAAACATTGCCCTCCTTTTAACATTATCGCCGTCGGCAATGTCGAAGATTTCAATATTGACTTTGTTAGTATTGTGCATGAATTAGTATGAAGTCTTTTCGAATCTGTTTGCAAAAATCGATCAGCATCATTACCCATTTTTTTTTGTCTAGCCTAGAATTTCGTGAAAACCTTCCTTCGTCTGCCTCTTTCTGTTGGAAATTGCATTTACCTCACTTCACTCCTTTTAGCATTATAGTCAGTTAAAATAAATACTGGTTTGGAGATTTGACACCAACTCTTTATGTAAGCCTGTGGCAATTGTGAAAGAAGAGATGCTTCGCTACGCGGTGTAGTACGTCGCCTCTCTTACATTTGCACTAGTCCTCAGGACACTTAACTAGTAATTTGATAGATACATTTGCATAATTAATGCACTACATACTTATTTCAACTACATTTTACATATCGTACAACTGCAATGGCATTATAAAATTCTCGAAAATTGATCAAAGATAATAGTAACAAATATGAATTTACTGTTACTGCAGCTGCCGGATAATGGCTGGCCAGGCGAAATATCTTAATGACCGTAATCGCTAAAAGTTGTAATATAAAATTGTTCAGCAAGTAGAACTACTGAGAAACGACAAACGGAAATGATAATGACTGTATACAGAATACCGTATGTAGGTAGTTCAATGAGACTCTCATTTGGAAGAGTATATTTGTAGTAATGATTACAACAAATGGTTGTTGATATCATCAAAAGAATCTTGAGTCATGGATTTACCTCGTCAGTTTTGAAGAGAATAATTAAACATTCCTTAACCAGTACCAATTCAAAATTCTTCCAGATTCCTTTTTTTTTCATTCCTGATCATGAAGTATGGAGTTTTATTAACATGTTCATACTTGAGGCAATAATCTGTAGGCAGTGAAAATAATTGATCGACACAGAACAGAGCAGATGATTTAGCGGCTGTACCTCTAGTATTTATGCTCATGCCATTATAAACAATGTGTGTTATAATAAAATTAAATAAACACACCTTATAATACGTATTTACGTACTTATTGCGCGATGGAAATAGAACTCGTCATGAATTGTAATATAATCAATGAAACGTGATTTGTTGTACACAAAGACGAGAATACTACAGTGTACGTTCATAGAGAAGTGGGAACCTCGCTGGGTTTCAATTCAGTACACTGCTGGACTTTAGCATTAATAACTCCGACTCTGATTCACTATTAAATGATGCAACAGTGTAGTCACGCCACTAGTTTTGGACCCAACCGAAGTCCCCGAATTACAATACATGATAAATAAATAGGTACAAATGTTTTCATTTCTTAAAAAAAACGATTGCCGCAGTAAGGAATTAGTCTCAGTATCGCGGTGGTTTCACAAAAATTAAGGTTACATGGACAAATATATGAGTTAAAAAAGTGCACCGGCGACACGTTGCCACGTTGAAATCGGGCATATATTCGGAAGGTTATTCCATATTTCAAAAAATATGTAAGGTTCATTGATGAAATTCACAGCACGAGAAATTTAGATGCCGACAATGGTAACAGCTCGTCCCACTATTAAATGTTACTTATCGATGACAAGCAGTCTGGTGAAACGTGGGTGTTCAACTTACTGTGTGTCGGTCACTATTACTGCTTTGACAAATGCGTTTAAATTTCACGACCTAAACACGCATCAAATAGAACAAGAAGTAGAGCTATCGAAGTATAAAGGAAAAACTATTATGTTTTTTGCAAGCATTGCGTTTTGTGTTTACAAGTTTCAAATCTTTGCTTTTATCATTTTCCTACTAATTTATTAGAATAAGGTCCATGTTACAATCTTAAATTTGGTACTGTCCATCAAAGTAATCGTAGATAGTTTTCTTCGGATCTCCTTTTACTTTCCTTAATGATGGGTGCTTTCCTTAAGTCATGTTACACCCAACAGTTGGCCCCACGTCCTTAAGTTCAAAAAGCCTTTACTTTAACAGTCAAGTAAATTAAAGACATAAAAACTGCAGCATCCTTAAGGCTTATAGCCACAAAGCAATCGTTGATGTATGAGGAAACTATAACAGCCACTTTATAATTATCAATTACATACAAAATGATACGACATAAATCTATGAATACCAAGTTAACCGTTAAGTGCTTCGGATGTCAGTTTTCGCTACGGTCTCTCTCACTTCCTGCGACCGACGTTAAATTGCTTCTTATTATAGACTGCTTCTTTAATTCTTACGTTTCCAGCATTTACAGTTACATTGTGTTTGCTTATTGAAAGATAGAAATTTGATTCAATCAATTACATAGAAAAAATAGTTTTTTTGTCATTATTAATAATCCAAGAACTGAAGATATCAACAACCGGTTAGCCTTCTTTGATGTAAATTAAAATGGTTTACTTGTTGCCAGAATTTTAATACCATATGGTAGGTGTCAAGAACTTAAAATGCCTTTGGCAAAAATATCTAAGACCTTTATTAAGTTTTTAAGCGTCAATGGAGGTTACACCAAGTAGGGAATAAACGCCATCAATCGGATGGCCTCATTGTAATCAAATCAACATTCAAACGGACAATGAAAGTAAGAGTCGGGCATACGTTGGCGCCGGCTCAAGGCTCCGCTTGCTCAATACGTCGCACGTGGGATGCGAGGAGGCAGCGAGGCCGTACCAGATACACTTCGTACATGTCCTTATCATAACCGAGGTAGGTTTCCATTTCGGAAGGATTTGAAGACTTTTAGGATATTAGCTTTCCACTTTGCTTCAATTTACTTGGGGCCTATCACAACCTCTCGAAATTTTTGCTGTCGACACGGCTGATGCAGAGCGCTGTCCCTCTTCCAAAACCGCCATAGGAATCTGTGGTACCTATTATGAGGAATATTGATACAAACAGAATTTAAGGAAACTAGTTGAAATATTCCTATTTTCGATTGGATGATGTTGAGCTTTAATGAATGCTGTGTTAAACGATCTAGATACGAAAAGTTGCAGAAAACCCACGCTCTGTTACGTTGACGTAAGCCAGCTTCTAACACTTCCTTGAAAGGATGGAAATAAATATAAAAAAAGTTGATTGAGAAAGAAAATGATCAAGATTTTTATTTTATCCCATTTATATGGTCTCTACAGTTTGACAGAACCAACCTAAGCAAATAAAATATGTTTTTGTTACCCTATTGGTGCATTGTGCCTAGCGTGTAAACTAGCCGTAAGCATCAAACAATGACAATAGACTCATTATGAATAGTGCTATGGTCCTTTCACACCGTTCCTAATGACATTTCATTCACCAATCTAACCAATACGACTTATTTGGACCTACTGGAGTCCCACCGTCTAATGTTGAAATTGGCCCCCGGTTATGTGTAAGTACCGAAATGATTTGTTTGGAAGTAAGCCTACTTCAACCTTTTCTCAAGTTATTATAATTTTACGGTTGGTTACTGTTCTTACCGTGTTAAGCTGAATACCACATTTGTGTGACAACATTGTTAAGTATAAAGGGACCATCAAACTTAATATTTGATGTATTTCGATTATGAGAGATTTGTAAGGACTAGTTAAGCCGAGTAGGCGGACAGCAAATTATTTTATAGATTTTAATTTTGAGACGAAGTAATTTTTGACCACGCACACATACAAATGAATGAGATTTTCCTGCGTTTAATTTAGTCATTAAATACTTGTTACCTTAAATAATAAAGGATTTCAATTTCGTGGTATTGGTCCCTCATGTTTTTGCATTATTTGAGGAAAAAACCTAAATCATAAAGTAACTTTCCGATATCAGAGATAATACTGGTTATCCCTTGATGATTCATCAAAATGTAAGTTCTTAGGAACTTTGAAAATAATTTAAACGTCGCTAAGAGAACATCCAGATACATTCTCTCTTAAGTCGTCATTAGATTTATTTTTATTTCTACTATTCATTTCCGTTTTCCTGTTCAGTTCATCCTGGCTAATGGGCCACTTAAAGCTGGCTTTCACCGTAATAACAGGTAGTTCAACTAAAGCTCTTCCATATTTAAGCCAGATTCAGATAGAACAACTAGCAATTGTGGAATGATATCATTTTTTTACGTAGTCCTAATCCACTGCTTGGAGATACAGACCGTAATGATCATAAATTCAGGGATATTACGATATTCGGATTCCCATTATCAGCCCTTCAAGAAGTTCTATTACAGTGATCGCAAAAAGACAATGCTTTATGCAGTGAATAGGTCATTTCGCTTCAACAACTGCAAAAGTCTTACATAAAGAAGTGACGGAAAGTTTCCAGGTAATCCAATTGAACCCTTAGTTATATCCTATTGTTTTATAGAACTCTGAACACTATAATAGACTTTCCAGCGTTGTGGACCGAACTTATCTGCCTATTAACGCTCCGATGGCTAAGATAGTTCTGAACCAGTGGGGTTTTATGGTGCGCCATATTTCAACACTAAAACGCACTGGGGGATTTAAAAGTTGCATCATAAGGTAGTTCAATATACGAGCTTATAGTTTTTATTTTGACGAAACAAATCATACGCCTAACCAAGATTTGACTTTGGAGAAGAGATGGCAGGAGAATGTAAAAGCCTTGTCTTGCAATGGAACTGAAATGCTTTTGGGTAAAGTTGTGATAATGAGAACACCTTCAGACCTATAGTATGCGATGTAAAGACTAATAGTAGTAATACTGAATTGAAATTGACCAAACGGTCGTTATAGGTTATTGTTCTAACCATAATTTTGTGGAGTCTATTACAAGCCACTTACGAAGCGAAAACCTCAGAACATCATAGGCACTAAAAATGATATCAAAAACAATGGACCTATGCATTTCTAGGTCCAATCATATTGTTATTGGTTCCAAACCGGCAATAACCTTTGAAATTGTTCGCTGCCTATTCGAAATGCTTCTAGTCGTGAACATTTACGAGCTGATATGATCGTGCGAGACGGGCTACGGTTATTGATAAAGCAACGCCATTATTGTGAGAAGCACTACTGGATGTGTATTACTGTACTTTATTTGATATGCCATGACTGTTGGGTTTTGAAAATTTTCGTATCATCAGGAAACGTACAACGGCAGGGGACATCGTCAAAAGATAATCATGATTAAGAGATTAAAATCAATATGGAATCCTGTTCGATGTTGTTGTTTCAAACGGAATAAAAGAAGCAATACAATGCACCACTGAATTTATGGAATCTCCAGTAAAATTAATTGATTGATGGTAATTTGCCTCAAAAGACTTCACTGTCATTTGGTAGAGATAGTTTTAGTTTTCTAAGCTTATACTAAAGTATTGCCAGTGGTAAGCACTGGATAGGTATTTGTAATTGTATCTACTTAACAAAGTACTAGCCGAAGAAGTGTAAGTTATAAATGCCTCAACGCAGTCAATGAGATTCTTAGCTATGGTCAGTTGGAGACCAATTAAGTAAAAGAAAACGCGTATTTCTTGTGTACAAGAAAACATAATGAATAATCAATCGGATGAGAGATATTACATTTTCCCAAAGTCACTACACGATCATAGTGACGAGAAAAACTAAGCTGGTTACAGTGTTGATTGTAAAATGGACAGATTTATGTAATTTATGGCTCTATTAAATTAATTTAGAAGACAATATAATCAATAAAGACACCTATTTGAAGATTCTGACGGTCCAATCTTGGAACAATATAAGGAAACACTTGAGTGACAAGATAGATTCAAAATTCTTTTTGATGTTCAAGCAATTAAATGTTAGCAAGAAGTGTGTTTCTTGACCATCGTATTCGTAACGGTTGTTTTTAATCTGGGAAAACTTATTTTAAGACTGACTATGAGTCATTCAACCACAAAAATAATTTGATATACATAAAGCTTTACTAACTGATGGCGGCGGGTTCACGGCATGTGGTTTAGAATTGCCTGCAAAAAGTAGCTGTGTTCATCCAGGGTATCAGCTAACTTTTTATCAAATTTTAGTCAAAAGTCTTTCTGTACCAAACTCATCAGTTCTTGTCAGAACGATGTCGAATCAGCTAATGTTAGTGAGAACATCAGAAGTAGGTACGATTACAAAGCATCATGATAGCTTAGCTTCAATGGTTTTAATACATGACCTTACAGAAATCGATCAATACATGTTCGACAAACTAGTGATATTATGCTTTACCACACGTATCACTTTATAACAAAAACGACCCTTAATAGTTGAGTAAAAAAAACATCTTCAACAGACCGTTACAATAACGGTTATGGGATGTAGATATGATACAATGTTGCCATTATAAATTGGTAAAAGACCACGTTCGAAAATACTAGAAACTTTTTGGAGCAGGTTTTAGAATATAAAGTTCTTTATTGTATACCGAGTTTTAGCTGGATTACAATTGTTTTATGGAGAGCCTTTTATAAGGTTGACAACAGGTGTTGTTTCAAACCTTTGTTTGGTCCCTTTTAAACAAAGGTTATACAAAAATAACACGTTTCTTAGATTTCATTTTGTTTACATTATAAGTAAGTCGTATATAGTTTGATTGCTGATTATTAATGATTAATTAATTGTTCACCCAATGTTGCGGTTTTTACTTCTTCAAGAATATGCTGATTACGTTTGATTTTTATTGGTTTATGACTTAATAATGTTAAGTCATATCGCCATCACGATATTCGATAAGTTTACAAAATATTTTTGCAACATTTTTAAGTAAATTTTAAGTTTTATAATGCCGGTATTACATGCCTAGAGTATTCTAAAATTAAACTTAAAATAACGGAACTAACGACTCAAAGGCCAAGACAATGACCATCATTTTTTTTAACCACATCATTTACAGACGACATATTAATAGGCTGGTTGAAACCTTGACTAAAAACAATCATAGTTTTTTTTCATTGTATACAGCTTCAATTAACTTGTAATGATAAAAAATACAAAATAAACGTCCGATGGCTAGACTTTTAGTTTTTATAGAGGCACAGTCGTGTCGATCTTAGGAACAATAACCCGATAGAAGCCAGGCAAGTTCGGTACCTTACGTCATCATCAGCCCATGCCGAATTGATTCTACTTATTTGAGTTAGCATGAAATAGAACGGTTGCGGTCGAACAGAAAAAAAGCTACATTATTTTTAAACTTTTTTTAAACTTAGAATTAACTAGCCTATGGTATCTTGCAACAAAGATATTCTGCCAGAAAAGGTTTTGACCTTTTTGTTATTAAATTATAAAAAAGTTTCACCTACGCTTGCCGTGCGAAAGGAGGTTGCGCAATTTGATAGTAAGTCTAATCCATTAAAACGCTTATCCGTATCCAATTACCAATTACTAAGACATAATCCATAGTTACTTACCTATTTCGTAGCCGTATTGTTAGGGCTTCCTTGTAAGGTTTCGCCTCAGAGTTCACAACACGAATTTCGAAAACACTGTAACAGTTTTTGTTGCTAACTGTTTAAACTTGACTGAAAGTTTTGGGTTAAGTGGGTATATTATCACGGGCACTTATTGTTGAGCACATTGTCACTGTATACGTGAGTGTTTGTTATTTTTGTTTATTTTTTTTTATGGTTTTTGTGTGGCGGTGTTGTGCGAGCTGTCGCGGGGCTGAGCGAGCAAGCGGATGTGCGGAGCCTAGCCGGCCGGCCGACTGTTGCGCTCGCCCGACAGTGCTGCGCCCCTACTCGATTGTTTACACCGTCGAGTTTTTATCGACATTACGAGTTGTTAGCTTGTAGTTATGAAGTAACACTTGTTTAAGTGGATAGTTTAATTGTTTCTATTAAAGCGGAAGTTGAGTTTGTTTACTTTAATTATTATTAGGTCTGTTATGACTGCATTACTTTTTTTAATGAACAACAAAATAAGCATATACCAGTTTATTAATGTTGAGACAAAGTCATAATCTGACTCTCTTGTGGCATGAAACGAATTAAAGTCGCTGATGTGCGATACAACGACGATAAATTATTTATTGTTTAGATGCAATTGTGTAAATAAAATGCACAATAATAATAATAAGTTCATCGATAGTAAATATCGACTTTTACGCGTACTAACAACGTGACTCACCTCGCGTCTCAACGCCAACAACAAAACGTTTCCCAGATTCAAAATGACGTAAGTGACCGGTAACGAGTCGACAAAAACGCTTACCTCTGGCGAGGGCCAAGCATCAAAACAAAAAACAGTCGGAAAGCACCTGGCGCTTACGGCCAGTGGGAATTGGGAGCGTCCGAACAATGAACTTGCACTGGCGAACTAGACCAAACACCGCGACCACTTGTATATGGAACAAGTTAACTTGAAAAAAGAATAGTTGTTCTTTAAAAGTGTAGGTACGTAGGAGGTACCCTGCAGTCTATATACACCCACCCACACTCGCGTCACAGTTAGCCGAGTACACAACTTAAAAACTTAACTGTAACGATGTCACAGTTTCCTACTGACAAATCTCACAAAGCGTGAATGCTTAATGTTTTTCAGACAAAACGACTCACAATGCAAGAATATAAGGAGTTTTTGTAACTTTTTTTATTCGTTATGTAAAGACGAACCTTGTGGCGTTTGGAGGTCATGAAATCAAATTAATTATGAACGATGCAACAAAAAGTACTATTAAATTAATGTTACGTTTTATTTCTAGTCTCATCCTTGTAAGAAGCCGAAAAAAAACGAGTGGTAATAAATAATAATACCTAAGTTCATCAATTTATGCTTAGTTTTATTCTAGAATGCAGTACAAAAATAATCTATAGTTTCTTCGCTTAGCTTGTCTTGATACCGAATAAAAGACATCAACGATCTATTCTGAATTGTAAGGTGTGAAAACATGAATATATTAGCGTATCTTTAATTAATTGAAATGACTTGCGTAAACAATTACCAGTAAATTATTTTTAATATGAGAAGCTGTTTATTCTATTATGTTTTTCTTTTTAGGTAAAGTATATTTATTTATATGGCTTCAAAATTCGGCAAGTTAAGTGACACTTTCTGTATATTTATTTAATTTACTACACAATACTATAACTGAGTCCGTCACACACATGATAATTTTTTTTTTTTACTTAAACATAAGGCTTTAAAATTAGTTTTCTTCAGCCCTCAAAGCTTATTTTGCTTAGATTAACATTATCTACAAGTTAAAAGGTGCATCTGAAAAGGTCGTAGTAACATATCCTTGACAACACAACAGATTCCGTGGAACCTTCGTCAAGATACAATTATCTCATTAAATCGTATAAAACTATACTATGGGAGTATGGCATTGACATTATACAGAACCCACACGCAACCCACAGCTGGCAGACTGCACTTCCGTTCGTATTGTCCCCACGGGAAGTTACCTGTGTTTTAGGGAGGTATGAACCTGCTTTTATAGCCTTTAAATTTAACTTTTTGAACTTTTTATGTTGTATTAACATTTGTGAGATGTTTCGATTAATATAGGTAAGTATAGAGTTTTACAAAATTGAGGATTATGACGAGAACATTATTATCGGTGTATTTACAACACAAAAAATATAAATTTGATTGTTTCAAGTTTAAGTCAATGAAAGATCATTTGAAATAAATATTCACAAAGATATATAGGCGTCAATCTTATTCGAATAATCTTTAGTGACTACACTAAATTAAAACAGTAATTAGTTTTAATTGAAATCAACATACATTGGTTTAGATGCAAATTAACTGCACTCTACTGCATTCTTATTCTTATGTAGTGAGTATTTGTTAAAGAATATCCATAATTAATTACAAGGCATGTGATTTTCAATCAACTGCAATCAGCTCTATTTGAATTTGAAGATAGTTTTATTTCTCGATAGTTCTAATTCAGAAGAAAAGTTGCAGTAGGTGTACCAATTCCGATAATAAAAGATAAATCATTGAGTGCTTGAAACAGTTCTCAAGTTCTACAAACAACGCCATCTATGATAAACATTACACATCTCTACTAGTAACAGAGCTAACACCAGCCTTCTTAATGCACTAAGCAAGTTGTTCTAACTATAGATGGCAGTGCAGGCGCTTACCAAGACAAAGTGAGAAATAATTGTATTAATTTAACGAATTAAAAGTAAACTGGCCATTGAGATAAAAGCTAGAAAACGTGTTTACAGTTTAAAATGTTATATTATTATGTAGACTCTTGAAGTCTTTTACAGCGCCATCTATAGTTCCATGGCGTAAATGTACCACATAAACCTTTCTACACCAACATACAGATGTCGCTAAGTGCTCAAGCAACTGTTTTTAAGATCCGAGATATAAGTTTTGTTTGCCCCTTCGTGTAATTGATACCTGAATTGAAAAAAAGGTCAAAATGTTGGATAAATTAAGTACATAATAAACATATTAACATCCCATGTCAATTAGGTAGAAAATATCATACTATTCTTCTAGTCCCTTTTTTTAGTCTAAGTTTCAATGAAAAATATCCTACTTATGACATTAACAAAATAGTTTGTGGTAACGATTTACACTTATAAAAACATATAATCATATAATTTACAGGACAGTCCTTAAACAAAGATCTGGTTCTGAAAAAAAAAATCTGATGAATTAATACAACTATTTTCTATCAGCGTATTAAATATTGAATTAACAATTTTATTTTTATCGTTAGGCAGATCATCACGTTTGGCACGGATTTCCATTATGTAGTAGGACATACATAAAATAAAAATAACTTTAAAACAGTAATACTTGCTCATAGCAATTATGCAAATAGTACAATGTCACTAAATTGCATTTTAATATCCTTGATACAGCAATTAAACGCTGTGACATACATGTATTTACCTCAGTATGTACATCTTGTCAACATCAAGACTACAAGAAATATTTTTTTTTATCCCTACTAATATTATAAATGCGAAAGTAACTCAGTCTGTCTGTCTGTTACGCTTTCACGTCTAAACAACTGAACTGATTTTAATGAAATTTGGTACAGAGGAAGAGTTGACCTTGAGAAAGAACATGGATAGTTTTTATCTCGGACTTTTGAAGAGTTCTCTTGGAAACGCGATATAACCGACCTTGACGAGGGCGAAGCCGCAGGCGAAAAGCTAGTTTATAATATAAAGGAGTACATATTATTCTACATAAGCTGCAGTACCTTGTACAAAACTGGTCTATACAACAATATTCGAAAGGTAGTTATGTGAAAGGAGAATGGTGAAACTAGTGAAATATGCTCAGCAAGATAATGCATTCCAAGTTGATCCTACTAGAGAAACCGGAATGCGAAAATAAATGGTTAAATCAATTTATTGTTCTGAATTGATTTTCCATTGAGATTTTTAATAGAAGACGAATTTGTGGGAACAATTTTTTACATTAGATTTCTCTCAATTTTAGTGACTGGTGACTCCAAATAATAGCACCCACAACAAATCAATGTCCTCCTTTGCAAACATAAAACCTTTACACCTACATAATATCAGGCAATGTCATGCCAATCACATAAAACACTTATTCTTATGACAAGCCTCATATTTGTTGACACAGTGAAATCTATTTAATTCTACAATTATTTCCATAGTAGTCACGTGTTTAATTAACGTGCTGACTTTGAAGATTACGATTTTGCATAAATATTAGCTTGGACTATACACATTGGCTTTGTATGTGTGCTGTACTCTCTCTGCGTTTACTGATGGTCAAGTGGTTAATAGCCCTGACTGCTGTACCGGACGTCGTGGGTTCGATTCCCACTTAGGATAAATGTTTGTGTGATGAGTACGATCTTTTGGTGAGTCCTTTTTTGTTAATTTTATTTCTTTTGAATAGTATTTTAGTATGTTTATTACTTGTATACTTGAAATATTACTGTTTTCGTTGCGATATTTTCACGTGAGAAAGGCTTAAATTGCTTAGTAACAATGCGATGTTAAATATCTTTAACGTATTATACAAAACTGTAACAGCCTGTCATAAGTCAGTAACACAATTTCGTGTTACTTCCTTGTAATTAATCATACATTCTCTGATAATCTTGATGATAGTTACGTACTTATTGCGTTAACAGCACCAAATACGTTTGGCCAAATGGTTTTGGATGAAGTAATGGATGCTTAAAACAAAGCTGTTCAATTATGAAGTTCAGTCATAATTTCTTCGTAAGAATGAATGTTAGATTTTTGCATTGGGATGGAAAATGGTTTAGTAGTTTATTAGAATCTTCTTTTTGAACTTCGTTAAATCATTCTGGGGTCAATGACGGCTCCCTGTTTCAATGGATACATTTAAATTGAATTTTATAGGTACTTCAAATCTGAACAGCTTAATTTATTTGATTACACTGATGATCTCTCTGACTCACAGATGGTCGGACTGGTAAGGTATCAAAGGATTTCACTGCAGTCCGTCGGTCGACATAAGAAAGTAAATAGTCAAAAGTAGTGCCGTATTATCAATAAGGCACTGCTTCTGAGCCCCTGCTCATATACACTGGCATTAGGCCAGTGAAAAGGAGCCCAGCACACCTGATTAAAAAATTAAAAAATAGTGGGGATTGTAAAAAAAAATCAAAATTGCTTTGCTGTCGTATGAAAAAGGGGGGGGGCGAAACGAACTGTGCCTAGAGGCCCGGAGATGGTTAATCCGGCCTTGGTCAAAAGTCTTGCTGAACTTTAGAGAAAATAAATGCTTAAATTCTTAAAATACTTTTCTACTAAACCTTGAGGTCGCTCAATGTCAAAAGACCAGACATTTCATAATACTGATTCGCTGTAAGCAAATTCCTTTCAGTAAGAGAACAGAATGAAAAAAGCAATGTACCAATGTATTGTTTTATCCTACGTATGTCGATACTCGATATTATCTTTATGGCTTTATGTTTTATCAGATGACTCAGTCATAATCCATACTTGAAAGGTAAATAAATAACAAAAGCAAAACCGTTTTAGATTTTTCCTGGGGTCTACTAATACCTCTTTAAAGTTCTAGGTACTATTAGATTTTCGTAAGAGAGACGTGTACTACACCATGTAGAGCACTATCACGCTACCACAATTGCAATATAATTATTTACTTTAGAAGGCCCTCTGAAGTACTCCGAATCAGAACATAGTTAGACCTTCCCTACGAATTTCAGTCTGCATTTTTCATATATCACTACTAAACGTTGGTATCAATTTTCATAAAAGCATACTTTAAATGAAACAGCCAATCACCTGTTCTCATTATAAATAGTTGGCACATTAAATATTTAATGATACATTTACGCAATAACAGTCACACGGCATATGCAAATACTGATTCCATAATGATATTCATTTCCTGCGCCAACTATAATGAAACAAATAATGTCAATGACAATAAGCACAACATTTTCTTAGTACAGCCTTGACTATAGTTATTATGTGTGTTACTACGTAAACAAATAATCTATACATAGTAATTTCACGTGTCTATGCAAATAACCGTTATTTAGTATGTAGGTCGACGACTAAACATGACAGGCCAATAATAATTACCTATATTAGGTTTAAAACCGATAAATTTGTATTTGCTCGCTGTTCGCGAGATGTGTAGAGCAAGATAACTTGATCTATTGTCGTGGTTGTAACAGGATCTCTTGCTGTACATAGAATATTTAAAGGTATCTTTTAGCACTTAATGCCAAGATACGGTTCAAACGAAAATTATCTACGGAATACTATATATTATATTAATAATATTATTTCGTAGCAAACAGATGACGACTGCAACAAGCGAACTGGCTCAGAATTATCAGTACTTCGTGAACACGGTGATTAAGAAAAACCTCGAAGTTGTTGACTTTGTTAAAATTACCACTTCGTTACGCAGTTTGTTAGTTTTCGTAGCATCATGATGATATAAATTATCTAAGACGATTACACTTATGTAACAGTAAATCAACATTGTTATAAGATCTAATACCTAGCATTTAGATTACAAAAATATTTGTTTTTCGATATGCACGTTTAAGATCCATGTGTTCAACACTTCAATGTCCTTACAGGTAAAGGTCGAAATATACGCAATGGTCCTTTTTTTATAGAATTGTGAAGGGTCGAAGTGAAAGTGAAGATTTTAATGGTTGGTATGGGTAAAGGTCAGCACAGCGTACATACCTGGGTTTGCTGGCGTCCTTCTTCGCCTCGCCGAAGCTCTCTTGACAACAGTCGACACGAGCGAGTCCATCTCACTCCCCGAATCCCAGCGCGACCTCTGCGGCGCCGGCCTTGACAGGCGACCATCATCCTCCGTGTCCCTATCACTACTGGTCGGCGGCAAATTAGACTCGTCACTCTCAGGAGGAGGATCCACTTTAACACTGTTAAACACACCGATCATACTCGTACTAACATCGCGAATATCGTCCGTACACGTAAAAGGATGGGTCAAAGTTCGTCGTATGTTACTCTTCCTATGCTTAACTTTCACTGACCCCTCGGATAGCGAGCGCTTTCCGTTCAGCTTGCTGTCTGTTTTTGCGTCCCCTCTAGTGCATTTCAAATCGGATGGCGATAGGGATTTCTTTCTAGAGTTTCGCCTTTTGTTGCATCTTTTTTGTCTGCTCGATTCTCTTGTTGCCTGCATGGTTACATTGATGATTGCTGAAACAAAAGAAAGTAATATGTTAGTTTTCCTCAATTGTTGCAAACTATTGAACGACGTTTGAATTCACACTATAGCGGGACATATTTTTGATCATCCACGATATACGTCGAGTTCGTGTAAACAAAAAAGTTTGGAACATGATTGTAACCTACTTTCGAGCTGTTTTGTTCAAGAGATTATTTCCTATCAATACTCCCGTATCATAACCTGGATATAAAAGTGCAAACAAAATGTATTAGTTGCTTATCACATTATCATTATAGGAAGAGAGGGGACCATTTTTAGGTCAGCAGATAAACAGACAAACTTTGTTGACTTTTAATATCCGATATATTGAAGTGGTTTTTGTTTATCAACGTAAATAGGAGAATAATGAGAACCTAAAAATTATTGGGTAAAGAGATCCTACTTACAGGTTAAATGATTTCTGGCAACATCTGGCTATCTGCGATAGGATACTTCCTCAAAGTAAAGTAGTATAATTCTGCACGAGAAGTGCAAATACTACTAGCTGAAACCGTAAACCTTTCGGCCCAAAATTATTTCAAGATTAAGATTTCGCCACAAATGTGGTATAGAAAAATTCTTAGGGCTGGACAATTCTTATCACTTAGGGATACGAGAAATCGTACGCGATTCTCTTATTCTACTGCATATTATAAAAAAGTTATAGACCGCGGGTAAAACTCTGCCATTCCCAGCACTGCATATTCAGTAGGCATTTACCTTGTTTTTGTATCATGTAAGAGGTTTTGCAAGAAGCGATTATATTTAAAGTAGGTAATAATTTAAAACGTCATACTACATAATTCTAGCTAGATGCCCTCGACGACTGTTATCTCAAGCGTAGAATTGCGTTTTTTCAGGCCATAAAAAATCTGACTTAGGTATTATGTATTTCTATTTCATAAAAAGATGTTTGTTCAAGATCGTAAAAAGAAATCAGAAGGAAACAGCATTTGTTTGGCTTTAATACATTTTCGAGTTAAAATAAGAATACATATAATACAGTTAATTATTAAACTTTAAATTAATTATAATGCAGATTGTAATGTTATATTCATTAAAGCAATTAAATATTTTGCAGGTTATTCGAGGTTATTTTTTGTACTGTCGATTGTTGAGTGGGCAGCTAAAATGTAATTATTTTATAATAAGTTTAATAATAAATGGCTTAGTTATGTTAACTATAAAGATTGTTAAAATTACGTTGAGGTTTGGGGGCTAATGTTTTTTGACAGATGTTTCAAAGTACGCATATAAGGATAGACAAGAATGAAGTAATAATTTCGGCATTAATTGAAGTTTTGCATAACATATCAAAGCATTAAATTATCTAAAACTATTGATAACAATAAATAATTCAAAGAATAATCCTAGTGATTGTCAGATAAACTATAAAAAGATTAAGATATCGCATAAAACAAATGTCAATGCCAGTAATATTTTAAATTAACGTTGAAAATAAATACCTCGACTGAACGCAACCGCAAACCAAAGAAACGTTATCTACACTGCATAGTTCGTATCACAATTTCGTATTTCACTAAACAAACGCACGACCGCACAGATAATATTTATAATGCGTTAATAAAGAAACTATCACGAATTCACGGCACAGATAAAATTGTTGACGTTATTTTGGCGCGAGCAGCCATACTGTTTTAAAAACTAGCGAAGGCATCGCGTATTCTGCCAAACAATTTTATGTTGTTCGCGCGGACGCGGCCGACTCGATGCGACTGTATCGAGCGGTACTACGAACTGAACTGCCTTTTCCGTTTCTGCCTGCAGTATGAACGTCAAGCAAGATCTATCTAAACTAATTTTCGTGAATTACGCGCGAAAAAGTTATGTGAGTAATCTATTCTCACAGATAGTGTCATAATGAAAAACGTATTTAATTTTATGTGTAATGTCTAAACCGATTTACAATATGGAAATTAAGTGCTTTAAAATGGTTGAAGCAGTGTAATTATAAATCAATTTTAAAATTTTGTTTTTTAAGTTCTTTACAATAACGAGTTCATTTGATTCCAGACTTTTAAGTCATCATCAGCCTATCGAAGTCCACTGCTGGACATAGGCCTCTCCAAGTGCACGCCACTGACTTTTAAGTAACAACTTAAAATTGCGGTTGAATTTTAGACCACATCAATTCTGGTGGTCGATTTCATTAGATTGTCACACGCCAAACGCTACTAAATATAAATATTAGTAATGTTTATAATTTAAGATCTTATAGAGTTCAAACGAAATTTACTTTAATACCACTATAATTCAATGCAGAGTCTATTTTCACGATATTTTGATTTGCAATGCCTTCTTGAATGTTCAATGCTTACAGAAAAACTTTCAAAGATTTTAAAAGGGGTCGCTGTCGTTTTCCTTTCTATGAAGCCTTTGCTGCCTGCTCATTTATAGATGCCATTTGCCGAATGCAAATAGAAAAGTGTTTGTCTTTTGTTTTTGGAACTTGTTCTGTTCTTAGTGAAACAGGCAATTCAAAGGAATATTTTTTAATGGTTTTATATCTTGTCGTCTAACAGTGATTAATTTGATTATGACAAGAGCAGAACCTAGTGGTTTTAAAGTATTTACTTCAATCAACTTGTTTAAATATTGCTACGTACATACCTAACGATATGAAAACATGACAAAATCTTATCTGTGCACAAAAAATATGACATTTATTTTATTTGAAAATCCTTCCGCGTGGTTTAGGTACATAACAAGACATTTATACACGTTTTAAGAGCTGGTAATTTTCCAAAAGACAGAACTGCATTTTTTACTGCACACATATATATTTATTTTATGATATTTCAGAAGCTCCTTTAAGTACTAAAGTCTATTTATATATGACACAAGAATTAGAGCAATTGAGCACCACGGTGTAAATAATGTAGTGAGAGTAAGGATTTCCTAAACGTGTATTATCGCTTCCGTAGAGACCCCAACTACATCTGAGTAGAGCAAGACATTTATTTTCAATAACAGCACTATCTGCAATGTTATTGAATAAACCGATATAGCGAAGTATTCTTCCAACAAGAAGACTCACCAACACCTTTTAAATTGAAGCAGTTGCGGCTGTGGAAGCGAGACAACTATACTTAATATAGTGTTCTATCTCGCTTTGATTTTAGCATCAGTCGCAAGTAAAGAGCAAGTGGTAAGTCTACAATATGATGTGGTACGGTATGGTCGTTATATCAAGGAAGCTGGCGATATCACAGCTATACAGTTAAATCGTTTAACATTTAATACGCAATTTCATCGACACTCGACCGTTGACCCGAATTACGTGACTGCGAAATATTGGATATTGTGTTTTGTTAAATATTTATAATGAAAAATAAGTACTTGCTCTTTCTTACCTATTGATTGGTTTATATTGATAAAGAAGACTTGTTGTCTCTTTTAATTGGAAGGCTTTTAAAGGGTGAGTTTACAGAGTTGTGGTTATGTTTTACAGGTAGTTCCCGTTACGAAAATACATGGTGTTATTTATATGTACGTACAGCTTTTACTCTCTGCTTTTCCTACAACCTCAGAGTTAAGTATTTTGGCAATTGAATTTGTGTAATCAGGACCGCACTCTAAGGAACATTGCAGCATTTTATTGATGCAATAGCTACAGTCTCCCTCTGTTTATCAATTATTTCCAGTTATAACAATATGTAAACACAGTTCATGTATTTAGGTTTTGGTCATCTACGTGCCTGCATAGCCTTTCACAAACAGTCTCGTGACAGTTGCAGGTACAATCGTTTTCTTTCCAACAAGAGTACAGGCACCTATATCAGATAATTAATGATAATAAAGCATTATTCCAAGAATCAGATTAATCAGTGTAGCAATCGGTATTACGATGACAATTGTATTAATTAATAAATAGATAATTTTATTAAATCACATTTTTTTTAGATAAAAAGGACAGTATATTTAGAAAAACATTTTAAATAATTTACTATTAATTTCTCTGTAAAGTATATTTATATTGCAATATTGTTTTTACATAATTATTTCTTAACAATAATTTCCTTAACATGAAATTTGATACCATAGTAAAAATACTTGATAAGCAAATAAAATGCTATTAATTGAATGCTGACCCGAAACATAATATTGTGAAAGACTTGCAAGTGTAAAGAGAGTTATTTGAGTTCTCTGGTAATAACATATTTTTACGGTAAAAATGTTAAATTAAGACATTATTGAGCGTGTCAGAAATATACAAGGCTTGTACAAGAAAAAATAGTACATCCATAGTACTCAACCTCTTAAATTGGACTTCTTGAAGCGAGATAGCATTACAAGGTGTAGATCAGCGTCGCAATTTTTTTTTTAACGTAATGGTAGGCTTTCCGTCAAAAGCTCAAAAGTATTATTGCAGAACTCTTTTCGTTACTATTGCAAACGAAAAACGCTGGTTTGTATGTCCGAAATATGAAGCGATCTTTTTTTTTAATATAAGTACTGATGGAAAAATACAAACAATTATCTTACCACCCAACAGACAGAGAAACACATAACCCTTTACAAACATTCCACGGCAAACGTTTTAAATAATTTACATGAAACGAGACGTATTGAAATGCATCGCAGTAATAACATTTAAAAGTTAAATGAAAGAGAAATCGTTTACGGCTATGTCAATGGCAGACGTACGAGATTAAGGTAATTTTCCTTATTAATCACGTCATTAGAATATGAAGTTAATGTTGATTTGTATTTAGTTTCTCTCCTTTAAGAGTTGAAGGGAGAGTTGTGTTGGTCGTCAGAAGCAGAACGAACTGATCCGTTCCACAGACCTTTGTTCCGCGACTTTGTGAACTTTCTGTATGTCAACGGATTTAAAATATTAAGTAGTTCTTTAGGTAGGCGTTTTATGAAAGGAGAGACGATCGCTAAAATAAGCTTATGAGGCTTTAATTGTGTCTAATGAATATGTGTTTAAAAGTTCAGGACCAATTTACAGACTAATATAAAAGAAAATTTCGAAGTAGACATGATTTCGCATAAATTATTCTCAAAACTAGTCTAGTCATCTTTAGCGGTATGTGGAAAAATCAACAATGATTTTCCCACGACAAAATTTATTTACCTAAATTAAAAAGAAACGGTACACCCTACATATGTGAATATATTAACTTAAACTGTACAACAACATTTATTTCCTGTATTTTAACATTCATGTTTCTACGCCATGGAAGATCTGTTTGGCAGACATCATGTAACAATGATCTTACACTCAACGTATTAAATGGAAGAAAAGTTTGAAGAGTTTTATCACGTTTTAGATTAGAATTCTCAGGATCTACTGAACCGATTTTGATATCTCTTATACCAATAGAAAACCACGTCATTTGTGATTACATAGGATGTATTTAATAAACGTCAAACATATTATATCACCTAGAGAAGTGTGGATGCAACAACTAGTAAAGAATAATATCGAATATAATCTTGCACGACTTTTACACAATGCCATCTTTTCTCAAACTAACCAAAGCTTATATTACAAGTACTAGACTACTGATAAACATACTTATATATTTCTAAATTCATACATCACATACAGGTACAGAACCAATGATCGCGCTTATCACACAAACATTTTCCCTGGATGGGAACCCAACGCACTAGACTAACAGGCCAGTCGCCAAGAAAAAAAGTATTAAAGCTTCTTTTCTCTCTTCCATATTAAAAAAAAAGTTTACCTGTCGGTATAGATTAAATAACATCGTGAAGTCATAACATTTGAACACGAGTCGAGTACGCTCTCACCTGACAAGGGCTGGTAGAGTGCTGCTCAGATAACGGATATCCACATACAATATAGAATCATGTTATCTAACGGACAGTGTTCAGGTTACCTCATCTGTCTTCCATAACTATTATTTATAACGTACTAGCTGCGCCCCGCGGTGTTGTTTGTGGTTTATCAGATAGACTGAAAAGTGTGGTCTAGCTGTGCTCTTGTTTTTTTGTATTTTTTTGGTTGGTAACCTGCATGGTTAACAACTTTGTCGCATCAGATGTAAGGTATATAAAATACTAATTAGCCGCGTCTTCATAAACTGTGCTTCGAAAGCAGAAGCTACAGAAACGCTACATTTTTTAACGAAAAAAAGAGGAATAACATCGTATCAAAATGGGTCCAGGAATTTAAGAGTACACAAAAAACAAACACAAGAACTATCACCTTTTTACTACAAGTGTGATGTGATATTACTCTCATTTCACAATCAATTCTTAACATTTACGTAACAGAACATTAATTAAACAAGTTCATTTTACAGTTATGTCGATAATTACCAAGGGGAATGCGCGACAAGTTCAACTTCCCATAACAGTGCTGTTCCCATAGCCTTAGACAATGGTAACGCTATCTTGTATCACGTTGACTAAATAGAAGATACTATAGGGTGTACGAGCATAATAATAGGGTCTTCATGTGTTATATATAATCTATAAGTTTTTGTTGTTTGTATGATTGATGTAATTAAGTAACGCAACTGGTTGTTGAGATTCGATAGCGAAAATTGTTTTTTGTTATCATTTTCTTTTTCCAGCCAACAACCAAACAAACGTTTTAGCTTCATAATATTAGTATATATTTGCAAAAAAAAAAACATAGTAGTGAAAATTTGGTCGCAATACAGTGAAAAGAATGTTGACCAAAGACAAAACGACATCGCATGAATCTCAAGAAGTGCTGATCCAATTTTAATGTAATTTTCTGGTATAATAAAGACTTTTAATTATTTTTTAAAATCGACTATCTTAAATTCTTAGATAAATAGTTCTATTCCCATTACTGTCTCTGTCTTCATGAAACGAAGTCCTCCCAGCAAACATTCGTGTGTGGTGACGGGTGGTCGGTAGAACCATAATGTGGCAAAGCATACTTCCATATTGATTGACATCGACAGTTACACAATGGTCAATATTTATAAATAACACCTCTCTTCGTAAACCTTAGTTTAAATGAAAGTTGTAAAGATGACAGGCAAATATTAAATTGATTGTTTACAGTGCGCACGTGTTTGATATCGGGTCAAACGAGAGCATTGTTTCTGGGCTGGACTAATGTTTAAACTAGGATAGATCAAAAATCTCTTTTTTTTTAATAGCGACTTCCGCACTGTGTGTGTTTTTGTTTGTATCGCAGGGGTTTCCTAAACATTCAAGTCCCATGCAGAAAGACACCCAGACTCAGGACAAGTGAATTCGGATTTGGACCTCGCTTATTTAAATGTAGCATGAAAGACTTTTGAACTAGCTTATTCTGTCTTTTGTAGGCAAAGGGCAAATAAGTGACCACAGTGTAATTATATTGCAACACGCTTATTATTTCGTTATAAAATGTGGACTCCACAGGTCTTTCGTGTATTTGTTTGCCTCAATAATAAGGCAAAACTGAATAAAGGAATTCCAATAATTTACTCCGAAGTGCAAGAACAATAAATACTATATTTTTTAAGGAATGCACATTTACAACTGGCGCCTAAGGCATGCGATTCCATCGACAAGGCAAACTAGTGAGATTTATCGCTACTAGTTCCGTTATTGACTTGTGAACTAGTGGGTTCGTAAGTCACTGGAAAACAGTAAGTAAAGGAGCTGTGACTGAGACAATGGATGATGAAGATGGACATACTCATCTTGAATGTTAGACTGAAGAGTCGTGTTAGTTGCGTCAATAGCTTTGTCAAACTTTACTTCTGACCTTTGGATTGGAATGCTTTTTAACGTTCAAATGTTTAAATGTAAAATGAGCTAAAAAATCAATAGTCTTCACCACTTATTTCAGTAGTTCGAAGGTGTCTTAAAGCACATTTTCGTACCAATGTAAAGCAATTCCGCAACAAACATTCCTGTTTAGAAATCCAAAACAATACATCTCACAGCAAATAAATTACATTAGAAATATGACTCCGAACGCTGATGTCTAAGAAATTGTACGTTTTTGTTGTAAATACGAAGTCATCACTTATTTCATCGTCCATTACCTATGTACGAAACATGCATCAAAGTAATTATGTGGTAGCGAGAGGAAATTCTTACAACACTTGATGAGCATAAAAGTGATGGGCAATGTTTCCTTTATCGACAAAATCAATAATATAATTCAATGATTTTCAAAACAGGAAAAATTTAACTTAAAAAGTAAAACACGATAATTTGTCAAATTGTTCCAATATTTCAAAAGCCACGGCTAGACGGTACACGAACAAAAGCCTGCTTAAAACCATAACCTTTTCTTTTGTGCGAGTTCGTTTCAAAAAGGCGTACTACTAAAGTTTCGTCGGCACAACTGAAGTCGTCCCACTTACAAAATGTAAGATCGGCACTTACTCGGACGACTGAGAGGCACCGAGCTATGTGGGACAGGCGAACGGCCGACTAGACGGGTACAAGTAAACAGGGTGTTATGAAAATATGAAGAAATAACTCGCAAATCGCAATGATCTGTTAATTAAAGATATACGCTGTATATGCAGTACGTTGAAGTGGAATACATTATGGATCTTGATTAAAATTTAACATAAGATTTAGATCGAGTGTTGGGTAAACACGTTTTCGTATATGGTTCAAGAAAAAATGTCCGTAAAGATCATAACGTGTTATAAGCGCTACTAAGAATCGAATTGAATAGTTAAGATTCAAAGACTTATGATATGCATATTAAACTTGTGTATTGTTCTGCAAAAAAAGAAAGCCAGTAATCTTTATTTACTAAATCGATTTGGTTCAAAATAATCTAAATGCAAAGCTAGTCATAATCCTCTTGATTTAATGCAAAAATGATTACAATTACAGCCATTTTATAAAATCAATCTAGAATTATTGATATAGATCTCATTGTGGTCGCGAAAGTGGAACAAATATAAATGATCTCAAAAATGGCAACGGTCGTGTTTATATAGTCACGACTTTATTTATGTTGTCAATCATTTTTTTATCTAACCGTCTTTCATATGTAAGTAAAGTCATTATTAACTGTTAGAGCTTGGTGAGACCTTTCAAACGCTTTTTCAAAGTCTACAAACAGTTAATTCAATAAGTGCTTCAATAATCAGCTCTATTCACATCTAGAAAGGTTCAATATGCGAAGGCATGGTGCATACACTTGTTTGTAGAACAATTACTATTTGCAATAACTTGTAATTCAATTGATTATTAGAGTAGACAACCTCCTTTTTATGAAATTAACCCAAAAGTATACCATCGTAAGACATCGTAGGTAGAGTAAGTATCTACTGGTACACTTTAAATTGAAAAGAAACTGCGTGGGAAGGAGTCAATTCGGGTTTACTATGTTTGCTAAACAAAACACCGAAGACACACTCGATTTTACAAACTGGTCGTGCATTGTATGTCCTACAAGACGAAGGGAAAGAGACCATGGCACAAAAAACGCAAGGATTACAATTTGCAACAAAAGAAGAAATAACAAACCGTTACACAATAAATTTAATAACATAATCTATTGATTCATACTGACATTGAGACCGTAGCGAAGTGTGGAGACCGTGGCGTGGCAACAGATCAAATTATTGTTTACTTATAAACAGTTTTTGTGTCACGATCGTACGTCATCCGTCTTTGTTTGGAGAATTCACTTCCTATGTCTGAAGACGGTTTTCCTATAATTGTTAATTTTACTCGCACACAAAGAGTGGTTGGAACAACTTTCTCATAGTTATAAGAAGGAAAATGGCGTTACTTAGGTCGCTGGTCGTCATGCGGTGGACGGACATCATGGGATAATATCTAGAGAATTAAGTGCATTTGTATATGGTAGAATTGAAGCATCATGTGACTGTACAAGTAAACGTGGCAATTTTAACAATGCTTCCTGGTATCAACGATTTGCTTTGAAAAGTATAAGCATTTAATTTTAGCGAAAAATCGTGACCATATCCTGCTTATGATGCTGTTCCCAGTATAGTTCCCATATTCAATATTGTTCTTATATGTATCCCTTCTACTTATCTTCTCGGCTTTTTCTGCTCTCTCTCTTACATCTTCGTTCATACACATTTAAACTTAGAATGAAATAAAAACTTGATTTTAAAACGATGTAGCTTTGTGTCTACATATAATGACAATCTTTAATTAAAACACAGCCGTCCTTCGTCACCTCTTTCCTCTAATGAATATGTATAGTATATAAGGTCATTACCGTAGCAATTAACTATCGTAATTGCTTCACAAATCTGGGCAAAGGGCAATAGTCTCTACCTGTTGTATCAATATAGATAAAGACTAGAAATCATGAAGCTTAACCATCTGAGTCTAAAGCGTACATATTGGATATCAAGAATAGAGGCTCACCATCAGCGCCTAAAGTAAGACTTGCAGTTGTAGAAGTGAGACAGCGCACTACACAATCTCTCTCGGCATCACTCTTCCACATTCAATAATATTACTATAAGACATAGTAAGATATCGTGTCCAAGCGTATATTATCATGATTTAAGAAAGCAAGGATGTGAAATGCATACTTAGTGATAATCAAATGCAGTAGATATTTCCTTTTCCTTATTAGATGGACAAGTCAGGTGTTGAACCAGTACGCCCTCGGAACCATGTTCTATTAACTTAGGAGGCTAATGCAATAGTTAAATCTTCAGAATATAAACATCAGTCTGCATTGGCTTAAGTTTACTTTTGTCTGAAAGATCAATTAAAGAAGAGAGTCACTATTTTCACCATAAAATAGTGACTTAGTGAAATTTCGTTCTTCTTCGTAAGATACATACGAGGACAGAAAATTTAACGTTTCCCTTAAATAAAGGGATGGAAGACCGTAATTGGATCAGTTCAAAACAATTTTTTATGCAACCTTAGTAACTAATTAGATAACTATAGTAGTTACTTTTTGCACTATACTTAACCTTGAAAATGTATGTCCAATTAAAAATCCCGTCCATGCGTAAAAAGTAGATAAAAACTTCAACGTGCATTTGGTCCATAAATGTCATTCTCACGATTAATTGAGGTGTCTATTAGTGAACGGAAACTTTGATGTGGATTGAGGTATATTATAGCAAGTATAGGAACATAAGCTGCAGTAGCAAACCGGTCTAAATTTTTTCGGAGAATAGTATACACTTGACAGATACAGAAGTCGTAATTAGTCGGTAATGTGAATATGAGGTTAAAAATATCCAAGAGTCATACAAAACTCAGAAGTGGTGTTTGCTTAATCCTCTTGGCTACTTAATTTGCGAAAACGTTTTTTCGAGGTTTTCGGGGTAAAATTATGTTTCGCCGCCGGGTTGATGAGTTCAACCCATGCCCTGGATACGTCAGGGAGATGTGTCAGGCTTTCACCCTGACAAAAATCTCAAACCCCTAACCCTCTAACAGAGTAGAGTAATCGCATATGATCATCCCTAACAGAATGTTTAAAATTAACATAAAAAACAATCTCACTTTAGTACAACAGCTAAAATTCCACATGACTAGACACCAGAGAAAGAACACTTAAACATTCTTACCATAATGCGATTTCCGAGGAAATTGTAAGTTAAGTACGCGTGTAAAGTTTTAAAACCTTAAAAGTGTATTCGTAACAAGTTGTAAGTCCAGTCCAGCCTTGTGCCAGTAACAGATAAATGACAATTAACGATTTCCTGCGCTCAAACATACTTGTACGTTAGCTAACGTATATCACCGGCGCCGGCGCACCTTTCTATATGAAGCTTGGTAAAGACTACTATTAACCTGATGACCGGTATAAAATACTTGATTCGGAGAGCTGTATTTATATCAGGCGATTTGCTGTTGCAGGTATCACTTGCATTGATGACTTTTTCGTTATAAAACATTAACAATAAAAAATAGCAGTTAGCCAGTAACAGATTTGCAAGCATATTTTTGTATCGTTATCTAGCTAGTTCCTCTAGTCAGATTCAGAGGTCTATTTCTATCTCCTCGTCTGCTGAAGTTGTGAGATGAAGCTCTACGCTGTGTAATTCACTGTCTGGTCACAAGGCAAGTGTACATTATAAAATATTGTATTGGTAGGTCCGTAACTGAAATGGTATCTTGCACAATTGACAAGTTACAAACCATTGTAAATAAAACGCTAAACAAGAATATAGGCTATTAAATCAAACTGATAATTACAGCGGTGTTATGTTCAACGGCGTCATTTTGACGAATATACGACTTACGACTTAGATTATTATCCCATTTGATTTGATACCCAAGCATAGAACAGATATATAAAGTTAGTGTGTGAACTGTTAAGTTATTAAAAAATATAACTGGTTAACATTGTAATTATTTTCCGTGAGGGTCCTATTCTGTGATGCACTTTGGTACTAGTAGGTGCCTGAAACTAGCCAGATTCAGTAGTGAGAAAAAAACTAGTTTTTGTAACAAAGTTCATCTGGTACTGGTTCTAAGACAAAGGACTCAGGTGTTCTATAATTATCGGTAATGGTTTGTTTACTAGTTCCATAATTAGTAAGACTATACAAGATAAGGAAAAGATGACGGAAGCCGACGATATCTGTAGCAATGTCATAGCACTTTGATTTTTTTTATGAGCTATGTAAGAAGCTAAACGTGAAGTATTTTTGCATTTTTTCCTTCCTTACTTCCTTAACATTTTATAGAATATGCTAAAACTCGATAAGCCCTGAGGCAAAGTATGTATCCAGTATGTAAATGGCTTGTCTATGAAGGATTGCAACGCATACTCCGACTAAATCGTAGATGACGTAGCATGGCGGTTAGGTTTAGAGTCTGACACCACCCGTTCCCTCCCTGAGGGTATCCATGAGGATGAGGCTAGGGAATCCTTTGCCTTGCAGTAGTCCTACTGCTACTAAAACGGTTTATCTGAAATCAATGATGATCTGCGACCTGTCAAGCCGATGAATGACGTTGCATTTCAGTTTGACTTACTTTGACTAAAAAAAATATCATAGCCCATTCATTATTTTAGGGTATTAGGAATACGATACCAAATGAGCTAGGTACAGTTGGTCACTTCCACATGATTGTTTTCGTCAATACCGGTGAAATATGACCAAATGATGTGAGTAAATCTAAAACAACAGCTGTCCACACAAAATAAAACAAGAAATATGTAGAGAAAATTTCAAGGTAAATTCTGTGCATTAATATTTATTTACCTGATATTTAAATGGGAAATCTTTACGCAAGTGATGTTATTTCAGCCGGTATCTCTATGTAAGTTGATGTAAAGCAGGTATGACCGAGGAAACCGTTGCATAATGTTTACAATTGTATCAGATACCGGTCACAATGTCGGCTGAAAACAGTACCTGTTGTTTTACAAGTGTTCAGTAGTCTCGTGGTTTACCTCATAATATAAAAGACTAGCTGATGCTCGCGGTATGCCTGTCAGGGTATCGGTTGTAACATCAGAAACAGCTCAATGTGTTAATCCAAGGGGTCATAGTCATCCATACCAAATTTTATCGAAATCTGTTCAGCCGCTT
The DNA here is from genome assembly GCF_003590095.1 of Trichoplusia ni. Taxonomy (NCBI): domain Eukaryota; kingdom Metazoa; phylum Arthropoda; class Insecta; order Lepidoptera; family Noctuidae; genus Trichoplusia; species Trichoplusia ni. Next base: position 1,898,106 of record NC_039491.1, read on the forward strand.
GAGCATGAAAAGGTTAAATAGGTAGATATCATACTCATTGTATAAAAACTATTGGACAATTTCAATGCCTGAACTACATCCAAAAAATTTAAAATGTAGCCAATAAAGAGTGTAGATACAACTCTCTTTATCAAATAGATCTTAACATGTACCTAGCGAATGCTATACGATGATTACGATGAATGCATTTTGGATACAGCTCATCAAGATGATGTCAGATGTTAATAACTTCAAACAATTATACAGTTTAGTGTAGGTTTAAGGTCAGTAATGCCATATAGTAATGCTAAATAGATTAGTACTAACCACGTATAGAATTTTCAATAGGATTGTACTTTTTTCGAATGCCAATACCACTAAGTCATAGGATAGAGGTGTGTCCCAAAATATTAACCTGCCTTCTTCAGACAGGCGAATTTGAGATTTTTGTTCTGCACTTTGCCGTTATATACAATTGCAAGAACTGTATTTGTAATGTCTTAATTTTATGCGGGTCACGGTCCAACAGAAGAAAAAAGCTTGTCCAAAACAGATGCGTGTTAAGCCTACACTAGTATTGTTCCATAGGCGTTACCTTGATCGACGGTCGCCTCTCTAAATACACAGCAAGGTTGCAAGCTCATTAAAAAATAATTTATAATTGAAAGCTTGCGGTGAAGGTATTATTACTTTTCATTGATAGCTAAATAAGTAGAAGTGCAGAATATCGTAAATAATTAAAGGGTGTAAAGCTAGTGGTCCGATCCGTAAGGCTCCGAAACACGCCTAAAGTGCTAGTTGGATTAGCACATTGAGGATTTACATTCCATATTACCTATTAATTTCCTTTTCATGCCCTTCAGATCCTCCATTTGGTCCTTGGATCCTCTTCAGAATACGGTTCTTGACGGATAGAGAAAACGACACGATCTTACAGGGGTTCTCTTTTTTCTCTTGAGGTACATTACTCTAAACATGTAATCCTGATTGCGACTTTGTAAGTTAACCCTATCCATATTATCGACAACTTTAAACGTTTAAATAAGCCCAGCATTAACTGTAAGTATTAATTATAGCATTAACACAAGCGCAAGAAAGTGGAAACGCTTTCCCTGTGCAAGAACCTCATGAATGGGTATTGGTTTTATATTAAAATGCAAATTAACACTGCTTATAACTAACATGAGGTTTCCAGGCTTGATATTTTCTCCCAGTTAAATTTAATATATGGTAAACAACATTCTAATTGCTTAAATACTTATTTAATAGCCATATCTCATATTCCGGTCTTGGAAAATGAATTTAGGAATTATCTACATTTACTTAGGTTTCTTCTTAGTCATGACTGATCTGGATAACTAAGTGGTGTGGTCAGCGAAAAAATGACGTCTGCTAGGGACTACTGCTAGGTAACTGTGCAAGTTGATTTAATTTAATAAACTTACTTATTTATTTTTTAACGAATCCCAGGGCACCATTGTGGAATTATGCTTTATTTATAGTTGCAAATAGGCACCACAGCGTCTTTATTCATTGAGTTATTTCATCGCCGCACAAAGACACGATGTTAACATGAACACAGTAACTTACATCACATGAGTACGTTTATGGAATTCGCATTAGGCAGGTAAATGTCCTTAATTTAGCTTCGTACATCTAGTTTTTCATACACCAGGTTTTGTATCATTATCTTGATTATACTAGCTTTACATCGGCCTTACTTTCCATAGCAGCTAATGTGGCGGATGTTCTCCATGCTCCCGATAATCTTAAACGTTTTTCTAACGTTATTATGCTGTCACAATATTGTCGGAAAAGCTCCAACCAGTAAGATCACTAATCAACTGTCAAGTAAATGGAGCAAATTACAGCATCCTATTTAATTTCGCCACGACGTTGGCAAAAAGTTTGCGGCAACGTTGCAAAATATTTTGTAGCCTTCTTGAGATGTAAGGAACCTTTTGGAACATGACATTCATAGGTCGGTCTTTGTTTGATTATTCTAGAATGCTCTTGACATTAAAGCTAAGTAAAGCGATTGTAAATCCACATTTTGTTAAATACATAGTAACTTGATGACTGATTCTAAGCTTCTATTTTGATGAGCGATCTTGTTTATGAACGACAAAATTACTGTTGAGACTGAGATAAAAATTAAACTACCTATACACTGCACTCGTTTTTGCTCCCACGAGACCAAATCATTCTGGCTGATGAACAATTTTGTAACCGAAGTCGCTAAGTATCGGCGCCAAAGTCGCCGACGCAATAATTGTACCATGACTATCACATTACAACATTAGTTTAATTTCTTACGGTTCAGTTGATATTAAAATATATTATTTAATTATATCTGCCGAACTTGTCGCCAAGGTTAGTCAGAACTCTGTGAGAACGGGCCCAAGCGAATGGATCCTGTTTCAGACTGGCAGTTGATCTTTCGAATTCCAATGCATTTAAAAATGGTGCAAATGTTATTAATGTTGACATTTGATATTTTATATGCATTATTAATTAACATTAATTAATTAATTACTAATTTTAGACTAATAAGTGCTTTAAAGTTTAAGGTTTCATAAGTTTTTATTAGAATCGTTTGATCAAATTGTGGGTAATAGTTAGACATAGATTTAACTTGTTATTTATTCTGCAAAGCAAACAGCAGAACCTACTTAAATAACAAATTAACTGTTTTGTCCCTTCTTATAATGAATATCCCTCAAACATTAAGGTCAGATCGTGACGATCAGCAAGTTATAAATACCAGGTTAACAGCACCGCGTAGGCGGTTCGCCTTGCCGAACTTGTCACGTAGAAAGCCCGAGACAAAGGTCTGTCAAGCTATTTGCGTAACTAGCAATCTGCATGTCTAATAAACGCTTTCAGGTATTGCGTTGATTGATCGTAATGTTATGCAAAGCAGGTTCAGAGTTCAAACGTTTTTAGATTGCGGCCCTTATTGTTACGGTCACACCTTTGTTTACAAAATGGACAAACTTTACGTATTTGAAATAGATTTAGAAATCTTGAGACTTACCAAAATTATGTTTTGAAATTTTAAGACCGTTGAGAAAAGTTTTTTACAAAGAACCTAGCATCTCAATTTGCCTTTTTCTTTCATACGAAATTATTTACTAATTTGCGACATAAGTCACCAGGCAATTTACTCGTGGGGGGTTTCACAAACCCTGAAGTAACATACACAGACACCCAGACTCAAGCGGGGACCAAAACCGTATTAGGCGTGATGACCTGAACCAGTCGGCTAACCGTGCTTTTCTGCATTCGTCAAACGAATTCAAACGTCAAATTGACAATTTAATGACAGAATAAATCATTTTTAAAACCAAGTTGAAGTACTTTCCTTTTCACATACAAGAAATACGGTCGTACAATATGCTACCTAAATGCATTATATTCTGACATAACGCAGCCGGTGATAGACGAGTAGATTGCGCAATAAATATGTAAAATACTTCCATGTGCCTTTCACACTTTAGTCATTAGTATTATTCTAAATTGGAAAATTATGGTGTAAGTACAGGTCTCTAAAGAACGTAAGTGTTACGTATGCAGATCTCTGACCTAAATGTATTGTAAAGCGGAGTTTTAATATCCTCTTTTGTTAGGTATAATTATATTTTACGCTTGGTTTCTTAGTTGAAATTATGGTCGTGTAAAAAGTCAATCTCACGTGCATTTTGATGTTTGTTAGAAAGATTGTTGAGGTGATGGGTTAATATCTATGTGTTTCGCGATCGTACTATCCTTGCAAAACAAACGTGTCCCACACTAATTACTCAATTAAAAAGCCCTACTATGTTCGTCTTTATCCAGAGGTCTGGCAAACCCACGCAGACATTTAACCCAAACTAATAAATTTCTAAACAATTATTAACAAGTTTGCACAGAGTGCATATGATTAATTTACAACAAAACAGCAATATTACAAATACCTTTACAAGTATGTACCTAGATAAACACGACACCCTAATTTAATACTCGTAGCAACGTTCATAGCTCCAGACATCTTAATGTTTCACATTCTTCCTCGACAAGGTCTAATTGCGGGTTATTTCAAGTCATTAATTAACATACGCAGCAGCATTTGTTGGTCAGATATTTAGCATACATACCAAATGAAGCGGCTCCTAATTGTTGACGTAATTACCGCGAATAATTACAGACTGATTGATCGGTACAGGCAGTTCAAACGTGAGACCCATTTATGGTCCTATTAGCACCCCTTTAAGTAAAGCTGTGAGAGTGAGATAGCGCGCTATTCGGTGTAAAGTGACATGTCTTTTCCGACTGCATTTTTTTATACGTATCTTCCCGGTCTAGGTCAAACGAAAGGAGTGTTAGACTTTTATCGGCTTTTTACTACTACTACTAGATGGAGTGTTTGCCAGTTGGTCATAAGAATGAGTGAACTTTTGAGTCTGATTGACTAAAATCTACCTATGTAACGTAAGTCTCCTTTATCATGTGGTGGCTGTATATCTGAGATTTATCTTAACACGTTAAAACTAAGCAACGAAACTTGATTTGAAAAGGGTAAACCCAGATTCGAGTATCGCTAAAAACTGGAGTGGTTTTACGGGTTTTTTCTTGCATTTGTATTTGTGATGTTAGGTATTAGGTGCTCTAAAATATGTGGGTGTTTAAATAAATGATAATAAGCACAGCAGGCTACTAAAAAGAATAACGATGACTGTAAAAAAAAATGATGAAGGCACAAAAGACCTCCTTGATATATTTAGCGTTAGGTGACTTAGGACTCAACTCTACGAACTTTTATTTTCTATATTTCGATTAATAAAAGTTTAAATAGAATCGTATTACATCATTATATACTTAAAAAGTTTTATTACCTGTTTTAACTTTCAACAGAGAAATAAAACGAAACTGATCAATTTATTGAATCAGACGAATGTGGGACATGACGAATTTATTCTATTCTATGAAGTATCAAGCCTTTATAAGTATCTGTTATCGATGGACAAAATGGTAGGTGTAAGAACTTATTGCGCAAGGAAGTAAGCGACAGATTACGTGCAAAGGAAAATAACCCGTGTGGTGTGTGTTAAAGGTACACATTTATCCGGATATATCGATTAGGAAGAAGGTGTTAGTATGCGCACCGATTTGTAGGAAATAACGGAACGACCAGTTGGTTGACGACTGTCTGAAGTTCTCGTTCTCTATATAAGATTCTAGGAACCAGAATTAATGTTTATTTTAATACGCTTTTATTAGCTTAACTTGTAACTATGTAAAAAAAAATCTTTTAATCTTAATTTGACCCACTTCCCGGTTTTGATTAGAAAATTTATAATATCAATAAACTTTACTATTCATTTTGCATCATTTTATATGGCAAAAGAAAGTGAAGAAAGTAAATTCCGATACCGGGAATCGAACCCGAGCCTCCTGGGTGAGAGCCAGGTATCCTAGCCACTAGACCATATCGGATTGTGAATACTAAAGGAAAACATCACATTGCTATCCGAGTTTTTTTTAACAAACAAATGCACTTTTGTAAGGCCCAGTTTCAATATACTGTGTTTGTTCAATCATAATTACGCGCCATGCTTTTTTCACAAAAATACCATTTATTTTTTAATAATTTTTCACTTTTTAGTTTCTTTCATCATTTAAGTTGTGAAGTGTGTTTAAGTCGAGTTTTTTAGTATTTTAATCAATTTTGTAACATTATTATCCATGCTACTCTCTCTTGCTATACACGATTTTTTACTTCTGCAAGGCGGAATAAAAATATAAACCTATCACTAAAAAAATCTAGATGTCCAATTATATCGTATGGTAAATAAACATACTACATTTTTTACTGTATTACTCGACTGTTTTGTTTGTATGTTATATTATACTATGATATTACTCCCTACCAATGAATTTCTAACAAATGTGTCCAAGTTAACAGTGCATTTTGCATAACATTGTAAAGTTGTTAATGACCAGATACCCTAAATTCGAGTGTCAAAAATTGAACTGAGAAAATCAAAGTAAACCATTTGCGTTATTTTAATCTTGTCATAGAAGTGTTCATCATTCAATATTCCGACAAGTTTGAGTACCATCAAATTACAATGTGTAAATTACGAATCAATAAATTCATACTAAAAATAATACAATACTATTTAACCACCACAATTACGGTTATGTTTCAGCTGTGGTGTTCGTCGCAAGTGTGTCAAATTATAATATTGTTGTACGTGATGGACTATTGTGGCTATAGTGCCTCATGTACCGTGCAGGTCGACCCGAATGAACGGACTATGTTAATTAGTGTGACGTAGAAATATGTAATTATACAATTCTGTAGCTTCAAATAATATTTACGCAAGGAGTGTGGATTTACTTTTTTGAAATAAATGTCGATTTGAGAGCTTACGACCACTTCTTAATCCAATTGTTGGTGTGGAGATAGAGCACGTCAGGCGTAGAGCGGCGTCTCCGTTCCACAAAACTATTACTTTAAAATGTGGAGATGTACTATTAATTATCTACAAGTAATAATTGTATTTAGGCATTTCATAAACTTAAATACAGATAACATAAAATGACAGTTTCTCGAATATATTTTATAAAGCGTAAGAACTCCCAAAGCTTAATAAAATATTCTCAGATATAAAACAAACAGGTAATGATTTCTACGAAACTCGTTCAATGTAAACCGTTATACAAATATTTTTGTTTTTCTCGGAATCTCTTAAGAAGTCGCTTGTTATATTTTTGTGTTATAAAAAGCTTATAAAGTAACAAATTTTACTTGTTTAGGGCCAATCTAACAAGCTTAATGTAAAAACTTGACATTAAATTGAGAAGAGATATAATAAATATGATAAATATTGTTAGAATGTTTATGATACAAACTAATCGAACTAAATGATATAACCAAATTGTTTCAATTGAGAAGAATATTTATGTCAAGTATAGCTGGTTTTTTTGGGCACTGTAAGCCAAATTATCAAATTGATTCCACGGGAACATAAAAGCGGCTTAAAAATTATCATATGTGTTTATCCAGGTTATAATATTTCGGTGTACTAAATTTCGTGTAAATTTTTCTAGTGGTTTTTACGTGCAAAAGAAAAAGATATCCATCGATCCAGACAAACTTTCACGTTTTAATTCAAGACATAATGTAGAGTTTTGGTATTTTAACACAAAACGGTGGTTTCAAAAGTGAATTATGGAGTTAAGAGATTGCAAAACATTTTTCTGGACCGACTCTATTTGGCAGACGCCCCATCGCTTACTCCAGGGTGACGGAGGTCCATGGGGATTCAAACCGTGCAGCGGGTCAAAAAAAAAAGAAACTTTAACATCGCATTTTGACATCAGTTTGGGCTCGCTGGATTAGTTTTCACGACGTCTTTTGATTTAAATATATGTAATTAAAGCTTAAATTAAAGATTAAATATGTTTATAGGACGGAGAATTCAAAACTATAGAACCGGTCAAGTGGGAATAGCAGAGATATATATTATTTTCCTTCTCATCCCGCACAACTTGTTACTTGTAAGTGTCAATCGTAAACAGGTTATTCAGGTGTTTATAAAGACTAGTTTATAATACAAATTCAATAAAATATATATTTTATTATACGTAAAAAGTTTATTTTGATTGCAAGAATGTAGAAATTCGCATGACTTCTCTGCCGTATTTGGATGCAGTTGCATAATAAGCAGCTTTTTTGAAATTCAATTTAAAGTAAAAGTTATTTAATATAAAAATTCAGCATAATTTCATTGTTGATAACGAATTCCTATCTCAATTTCTATTTTAAAATCCGAATAACAGTTTCCAGATTAGCTTGCTTACTTCATATAGTATTTGCATTTACATTATTAATCCTGTTTCGACAAAACCTCTTTTTAAATTTACTTTTTTGAACTTTAATACATTATTGCAGGATTATAGTGTCCGCTTGTATAAACTACACTTGCGTGTGGGCTGAAACCGGTCACATGAGTCTCGTTTATTTAGCTTTATTATGATTTAACACAACTTCTACTAATGCAGTTTTGTCCCATAAATGGATTTAACTGATTAACTTATATTCGTAATGCATACTCGCTACATAGTTTCAAATAGTTTATTTTACAGCTATTCCACCCTACGAGTCATCAATCAATTCTAGATCATTTGTTGAGATAAGTAATTAATTGCTTATGCTTACGAAAACAAACGGTAACCTACAAAATAAGTATAATAAACAGATAAATAGATCAATATGCATTAAATATTAGCACATCTTTTCCTTAGCAACAACAAGGATTTATTCAGTTATTAAAAGGTTAAATTAGATTAAAAGTTTTAAAGATCGATGCAAATTCGAAAATCCCACGAATCAATTTAATATATGCACTTTACGTCATTATCCAAGTGAGCGGATAAATTAGATTTTATCACTTGTTCTTCACAAAAAATAGCGAAAATAAAGAAAATAATAAAATATAAATCGAATTTTAAAAACGCTTGATCCTACTTAATGTTATAAACTTGATATTAAAGATGCAACAGCTAGTAACGGTTATAAATTTGATGAGTGTTTTTGATCAATTTTGTTTTTTAGCCTATTTGTAGGTGACCTTTGGCGTTGAGTCCAACTCGCACTTGAACATTTATTTTTAAGGAGTGACAGTTTTTTGTTTTACCCTAAGTAATCAACCCCGTTAAGGAGCCAGCTTAGAGCTTGCTAATGGCTTCCATGAATTAAACACTACGGCTTAACAAACTTGTTTACAATAAAACTGGATCAGAAACTGTTGAACTTGTTAAATTAATTAGTGATCGCGTTACATGTCATAATAAGCTCTATAGAATCGTAACTTTACAGAGCTTTGCTTTTGCATTCTGCTATTTTGTTGGGCCTTTGTCACTGGTCTAAAATCAATCACACTTCAAACATTGAACTTAAAGGAACACGAAGTTTTTCGATGATCGTGATTTATCACCTAGTCTAGACAGAAACATCATGTGATCAGATCAAATCTCTGCGAACTCGGATGGCTAATAAGCGATGAACACTTATGTCACAAACAGCTAAATCGTATAACAACTGTTATACCGAAATGATATAAGAATCAATTTAAAACTCGTGAAATTAAAACGAAGATGTATAATTTTAAAAACTTTCTTTGCTCTTTTCTTTTACTACAACACTATTGTCATCCAACTATGTTTTGCCGAAGCGGCTTTATGGTGAAACGAATCAAAATTAAAAAGTACGATGATATTATAGATGGTAGTGCCACAATCTGCCGCGGTCCAATGCTCATAGTCTAGGCTCATGTGTGGCAGGCACCGTGAGAGGCGAGGCGGGTGCAACGTCCTGCGCGCGCGCCGCCGCTGACTCGCATACGTAATGCAGACCCACTAGGCCCGCAGCGGCCACAGCTAAGGGTCTGTGCTACTTATGCGCTCAAACGTACAGTTTTACTTTTATCGATAACTAAAATTATAACTGTCTGCTTGACTTGAAAAACTTCTATCTTAACGGAAAAAGAGTCGCTTTTAACTTTATTTATTAATTCTCGTATATACCGTTTTAATACATTTTAAAATCATGTTTAATTTTAATTTATAGAGCGCTGCTTTAAGTTTGCTAACTGTTTTTGAGTTCGTTTGATATGAATATACATGCAATTAGGAATGATAGGTTTAAATGTTCAATCAACACCTACGTCTATTTAGAATACTTATTTATAATGGGAATCAATTATGGTAGTTTCAGAAGGCAATTGTTACCATATTATATATTCCGATTTTTAGACATTTTCACAACTTCGTTATTAAGTAACTTACATGGCATTCTATCTATTATTATATAGATTTACCTCTTCAATGTTAGTGATATAGAAGGATTACACATATTTTATATTATATCGTATGTTCGAGGATAAATATTAGAAGGCGCTGTAGTTGAGTGACCTTTTAATATTATGCACGGGTTTGTAATGGCGGAAAGATATGTTGACCGTTTTGATGGTTCTAATCAAAAGCTAAGTTATAAATAGAACGATTACTGACTAATATTATACGTTCATTTATCTGTTCATTCCCAGCTTGTTACGAAATAAACAAGAAGATTGCATAAGTTTGTGTAATGTTTTAATACAGAAAACAATGACAATTTAATGACAAATGTAATTTTTAGAACGAAATGTGCTTGTTCAAATTACGTATTTGATATTCAATGACTGAATAAGGGCTCCCTGTTTGAATTAAATTTTTCGAAAAATGCATTCTCAGTGACGATCTTTGTCGTTTCCTTTTATATGTTATAATTAAATAATTCATGGTGTCATATTACAAAAAAAAAACAACAAACATACAATGTATTTTCATTCCATACACGTGAAATAAATATAATCCATATTTTAAGATCACGTGTTCAATTCGTCATCGCATGGATGTTGGACCGTTAAGTTGAATAACAATGATTTAATCTACCCTATATCTATCACTTTTGCTGCTATACATGTATTTATAGATATTTTTATTCAATTTTGTTAGGGTTCCTGACCCTAGCTTAAAAACAGAACCCTATCCCTGAGGATAATCTGTCTGTCCATCCGAAACAAGGCTGAAGCTCATTTTTTTTTTAAATTTCAGTTGTTAAAAATAGGAGCCTACTCAAAAATAAATTTCATTTTTACGCATTATCAGCTGTTACATTTTCATACGACTAAAATGACTTCCTAATACAGCGTTTAATTGAATAACACAAAATCAACACTAAAAACCTATACAAAAGACAATAACACACGTTGAAATTAAACACTTTACAATGTCAACACATACCACGGAATGAGCTAATACTGAATAACTTTATCGATTCCGATAATACATTACATTACAATAGAAATAATTATGTAACTGTGCAACAGTGATCCCAAGAGCATTGAGTGCTTATGTAGCGATAGAAATGTAGAGCAAGAGCCTTTCATTGCTTTGTTAGACGTAGGTAACTAGCTGCTGCTTGCGATTTCCTCTGCGCAGCATTGGTATTTCGAAAATATGTAGCTAATATGAGTTTACAATTTTCATTAATCATTTTTGTGTGCCTGACAATAGTGAGATGTTACAGTCACACAACACAGCACGGGGTCCCAATTCTGCTATTTACAATGGCCGATGAATGAATGAAATTCGGGCTTAAAATGACAATTTTCGTATTCTACTAAGCATTTTTCAACAGAATAATTGGAAATTCAGTACGGGACGGTACACTTAAGGTCAATACAGTTAACTTCCAATTATTGTATTGGCAAAATGCTTAAGAGAATAAGAATAATTTCAAATTTAATGCAGTAGCCATTCATTAATTGGTTGTAAATAGCAGAATCGGGCCCAGTACCTAAAATACCGTCACTCAATAATTATTTTACTTTTGGAGGAATGAAGAATACATGCAACGAAAACATCACCATCTTGGTTTCTTTGTTATCGAGGTTTCTGTCTTCGGTTTCAATCCAAGGGAACAATATTTATCTTCATTTGAAATCCATTGGTCATTGTAAATACCAGAATTGGGGCCCAGGTACATAACGTAGAGGATCGTAACAACTCGTCACCCTATCGGAATTCGTTTTAAATGTGCATCTGAATTATGATCGTCAAGGTCGATTATCTTTTTTGTATTTATAGTAATCGACACGAAATGCTCTACCGAAATGCGTGACCAAATCTAATGTGATAATAAATATGGATAAATATTTTTTTAAACAAAATGAAGTGGTGCTACAATATTTCATGTCAGTTAACTATTATTTTGGCTTGTGTTAAATACTCTAACTTTGAAGGCAAAAATTGTTTGTCATTTATTTAAATTGTTAAGTTCAGGTAAATTCTAAGAGATGTAAACATCTACTGATCTTTAAGTCAAGGTACTGATCGATTCTGCTTACAACGTAACAGTTGATAGCTATCATAAAATTAAACAGTCAAGAAGTCAAAATTAAGATAAACGAAGTTATTTGTAAGTTGTCTCTCATATCTTCAGGATTCCTTAAAGAAATGTATAGGCAAAGACGGACCCTACGCTACTCGCTACCCTGCGCTGTCGTGAACACATAAAATGTTCACAGATTTTTTGCCGCTTTAACAACTAAGACTTTAACAATTAAGTTTTTATTATGGAACCCCAAGTGTCGCGACGACCGACTCACATTTGACCGCTACCAATGCTGCAATGCACAGTTGTGTAATATTATGTCACTTGCAAAATCGTTCTTGTTTCATTTACATAAAACCCTGCAACTCGTAATTAAGGTAAGCCTAGATCTTAATGCAGGAAATTATTATTATGACGGAAATTGCAAGTTTAAGACAGATGACAGGTTGATTTTTTTTATCATATGAAAGTATTGGTATTTTCCGCCAAGGTCCATGAGTCATCGATTTGCTTTTGTCTGAATCATTGTATGAGAGTCGTTGAATTATTAAGTAGGACCTAAGTCGTCGGGAAAGAGACATTACTGACAGGTATATTTGGACAACATTTTCTCAGCAAGAGACTGAACTGAAATCCAATTAATTTCATCCAATCACTTCAGCCTATCGAGGTGCACAGCGGGGCATATGCATTTATTGACACGTTTCAAATATCATTACAATTTTAAATTTTGAATTATGTTTTCCCATGCTTTTCTCTTGTACATATTCTCTTGTATATTTACAGTTTTTGGTACTTACTAAGTACTAGACTCTTGCATCTATAACTTGTAGATAAAGCTTACAAGAGCCCTACCCTCCAGAACTACCCTCAAGAGTCTTAAAAATGATTTGAAAATTTATATACCGGTTTTTAACCCACACAGACTGCAGAGTGGTGAGTACCGAATCACACGACAACGAACACCAAAGATCGCTATCACGCAACAACAATAGTTATTGATACCTCTACCAGTTATTATCAATGATTAACTCTCTCTAGACCACTTACGAAACCACAGTAACCTTTGTGCGTTTATATAACTACAACTACTAAAATACAAGTACATGTATAGATGATGTTTCTGTTAGAAGTAGATCTTACAACCACGGTACGGATGCAGTTACAGAAGCGAGACGGGGCACTTCAACGTGTAGAATGCCGTCTCTCTTCCACATTTGTAATATCTCCAAAGAGGTCCTCTATTCGCGCTCTGCGGTCAACCATGTAGGTACCTGCGTACCTCGCGTCACACGGTGGGCTGAAATCAGCAAGTTGGGACTTAAGGATTCAAATGAGCATTTTTGAGTTTTGTGTACTAATACAAATATTTTTTGTTCTTTGTAATTTTTTTTTATACCTAGTACTTTTCGAGTTATGGACTCCTAAACTTTGTATGAAATATTTATCGGTTTTTGGTTTAATCTGACACGTCTTATTGTTGTATAACAGAAATATGTACTTATAGCAAAAAAATAAATTATTGGTAAGCATTCTACACCACCCTTATGACGTCATTTGTTTTAAACAATAGCGCGGTGTAGGTACCCTCTTAGCGCGTCATCCAATGAGCGCAGCGATAAACAATGACACGGTTACATTTGAAAAACAATTACCCTCAGTACGTTGTTACACATCGTAATAAACGCACTATCCTACCTCATATTTTTGAAATACTATTACTATTTATTACGTAAAAATGTTCGATTTGGTGTCAAATATTGATATTGTTGTGCTATTAAAGGAAAGTGGAAGTTTTAAAAATAATAATGTTTTATATAGTGCTATTAAATCTAGATTAGTTCCCAATGTGTTAAGTGATGAAAACGATAAAGCTTTAAAAGCGTTTTGTGCAAAATATTGCTATAATCTGCAAAGGAGATGGCAAAGTGCTCATAGCAAAGAGGTATTGTTTCGTAAAAATAATAACGAATGGTTATCGTCGGAAATAATTTGGCCTGATTTCATTGCAAGTGCATTTGAAAGATACCAAGACTCTGTTCCTAGTACATCACGTGTACATGAATCTCCAGCAAAAGTGTCTACTGCCACGTCAACGAATGTAAGTCCAAGAAAACCATTTTGTGAATTAGGACGTAAGCAAAAAAAGAGACGTACGGAACATATTCATACAACTATGACTACAAAGGAAATATCTCATGCATGTATTATAAAATTACGAGAGGATGGTAATCAAGGAATAGCTGAAATCCTCGAACACCTACTTAAAAATCCACAGGATGTACATAAAGTAAAAGATAGACTTTTAGAAAAAAATGAAAAACCTAAATTTACTCCAGATGAAGCTTTGGGACTTGTTTTGTCCCTTAAATTAACAAAGTGGCAATATAATACTTTAAGAATAAGTATCAAAGAGAAAAATGTCGACATGTTCCCTTCCTACTACAAGGTGCAAAATGCAAAACAAGACTGTTACCTCCTGGGGACACCTGGGGACACCACTGATAAAAAAAAACGCGCTTAGTTCTCTACCTCAAGGGTAGTGCGGAAAAGAGAATGAAAATCAATTTACTCCAAAATCGAAGAAAATCGAAGCAAGTGATATATTGGAAAATTTGCCTAAAAAATAGCACAGTCGAATACCAAAAGCCGTTTCTTGAGAACTTTTGAGAATCAAAAGTTATTCACATAAAATACAATTTCTTCATACAAAAATAAATTCAAATCGTTATAACTTTAAAAATATTAGGTATAAATAAAAATCGAAAAGAGGAAAAATGTCTTGTATTTAGTGGTAGATTGCAAATCCGTTATTATTTTCTGATAAATTGCTCATCAATTTTCGTGAGTCCCTAAGTCTATGGAAGCTTGATTTCAGCCCATCGTGCGTCATGCCGATGGGATACTTTCGCAAGTTTCGCAACACCTAGATACCGTAACGCACGATCGTCACGATTTGTACCATTTTTAATGGTTCTGTTGTTTTCAATATAATTTTCGCAAGTACTGTTTAACAAAATATACAATGTTGCAATTTAAACGTTTAATAACTAGATTGCATGAACGATTTGAGATGAGATTTCGTATTTTTGTAAGGTGCGAAAGATTGGTAATTGTAATTGGTTTAAAAATTAGCTAAAATGTCCGATATTATTTGTTGAATATCGATAAGGCAAATAGCAGTTTAAAATTATAAGATGATGTCAAAATACTTATTTTTTTCATAACGTGCTGTATTCGTGGACCTTATGAAAGACCTTGTACATTTCTACAAATAGCGTTTATTAAGCGATTTTGAAAATTATACTTTACAAATAAAACGCCAACACTCTCCTTAAACGGTTCGTTTCTTTGTGTCGAGTTTGTAATCAATATTTATAGTGCATCGATTCAAAAGGCGAGTAAAGCCAATGACTAATATTGTAATGTCTGTGGTCATCGCTGGACTTCGCGAGAACATAACATTAAACCTCTTAAAGCAATATTATTGTATTTGTGGAAGGGAGATGACGCTCTATGAAGGGTAATGCGCTGTCACGCTCCCACACAAATATAAAAGTATTACTTCAATTGGTAGCTTTCAACAACCTCACATAATAATATAGTTATATATTATTTGATTGTATGGTTGCATGTAGTTTGCGTGTTTATTGATCATTATTCTTTATGTTCAAACTGTGATGTCAGATCTCCGAGTTGATTTAGAATAGAAATTGGACACCGCTAATTATTTTTGCTGTTACGTAGCGCTAATTAACTCAATTTCTTAGATTTTTTTTTACCGTTAGACGCTAAAATATGAGACCGCTTTAATTTATTCACTTTTATTTTATTAATTATTTATTCCCCAAGTTAGAATTACCTGCGTTAGATATGTGACATTTGACATCTATGTTCCCAATCAGAAAAGAAACAAAACGCGATGATCTCTGACCTAACCTACATTGTTTTCATCTACATATTTTATGCAGAGACACAGATTAGACAACACCATACAGATTTTAACCATGCTACCCCGATACCTACAAGCGTACGAGAGTCTAGACTCTATGGGAGTCGGGCTACAGAACCACTGTGTACAGACCATACAGCATGTATGTGACACATGATAGCAATAAATTCTACCTTACTTAGGTGGACTACGTTGCAAGTATAATCGTGGATGTTTAATGTGACCATTGTTCGTTAAATACAAGCCTTTGTCCACTTCGGTTTACTCGAAGATGAAGGTTATCGGTTTGTAAACATTGTACAACTAAGACTTAGTGTAACATCAAATAACTCAATACTGTATCTGTAGGTATGTTTGTACGTTAAATTGGGAGTCAATTGATGCAGTTCAGATCTGCGTTTAGGTCGTGGGATCGCTTTCAGTTGGGACAATGACCTACAGATTCGTAGAGAGTTCAGCGTTTGTATCTGATTTTGTTACACAGGCCATTTGAAACGAAATCGATGAAACTAAAAATAAAAAGGAGTTGTCATTAGGTACAAACCGGGAATTTTAATTTAGGAACAAATTACTAGCCTTTTGGCTATTCGCAAAAAAATGTACCTTGAAGAATTAACTTTTCTTTTTGAGTAGGTATCTCATACATACATGTTTTAACTCCAAAAGCATTTTGACATAAACCGAATTGTAATATTACAAGGAGAATGGTATCCAATAGAATAATCCTTATTATTATTAATTAATATTGATGTTGGATAGAGGATGAGCATAGAGCGCCGCGATTTGATCATTTTACCGTTATCGAGAGCTTAATGCTAGCTGTTTATGATCGTAAATGTTAACCTACAGATAGACGGATATGATTATTATATAGGTTTTAATCACATCTTCATGCCATTTCAAGTACCTACTTAACCTCACCTGTGTACCCAAGTGATGTGAATTAAATAGAATTAAAATTAAGGTACTAGGTAAATTAGAAACTAAAAATCAACTCAAGAATTCTACTTAGGAAGGCCTACCTAATCTTTGTTCATAGAATTTTGTTTGCTAAAATAATCTATCTACCTGTTGACAGCCAACCCAACCTTAACGCTGCCCAAAAAGGATTAAAAAGTAAAAATCCGACACGATAAGATTCTGAGAAACATGCCCATGTGAAGTATGTATGGTTTCTACAAATTTAGAGGCTATTCAATGGCACTTAGTACCAAAACATTCCAGAAATATGCACCACGAAGGAACGTCAATTGAATCTCGAAATGGCAAGGTAGAGACACTTTACTACTCTTTGTATTTACGGAATATGTGTCTTCATTTCTCATGGTTGGTCTGAAAAGACAACAAGGTAGGTATGTACGTGAGTAAGCAAATACCTAGAATAGATAGGTATTTGTCAACCTGAATCACCAATAATACAAAGATACTTGATTAGAAAAATACTTGCGTCTGAGATCCTAAATGACGGCAAAATAATACAAATAAGTTTGATAGGTATAGAAAATATAAATAAAACTTACCCCAACTTTCAGTCAGGTCGTCGGTCGCTGCAATCTTGATATTCAATACAAAATACAGGAATAGATCGTCTAAATAAAACAACAGAAAAGCTACTTTCAATACATCGAGGACTTAAAATCTGGTTTCGCGATACCGCTATGCACTTGAAGTTTACGAACGCATACCTCGGGTGTTTCAAAACCGCGCACACTCTACCGCACTGTAAATGTTTAAAAACTGTCTTGTTGCTCGTTGTGCTTAGAATACAATATAGTTCGTTTGACGGTGGCGTTCGTTCGATCGTTTTATCGTTGAACCGGTAGGACGGGGCGCGATACCTGCCGCAGCCCGTCGACTAATCGACTCCGACTATCTCAGGGCACGTGTTTACATGAGTTCCATTCAATGTGTGCGTGCGAGAAGGCTTTGCTGCGCGCGAGTGGATTGTGTTGCCAATAAAATAAAGTTACCGGTTTTTAGGGACACGAGAATCTTGCATTTTTTGATTTGACAATTTTATTAGATTTTTTCAATATAATTATTTTGACTAAAAATAAACATCTACGTTCATCATCAATTTTGTACAGCCTAAGCGGTAACATATTCTTTAACAATTTTGGAGTCTCCATAACTTGGGTAAAGTTGGTTTTATAACGTCGCGTCAATAAAATTACGGAGTCAGAAAGGAGCAGTTTGAAAATAAAATGCTCTTTTTTTTTGCTTTACCAATACATAAATGCACTAATGTCAAGACTACTTTGTTAAGGTGCTTGTTATGGATGAGATACATGATTAGAAGGTCAAAAAAAAATATAAACTATATTATTTCCTTATATTGCATATCTTTTACTTCAAAATCCCTTTGTTTTTATCAGGGAACTTAATTAGAAAAAAAAAAATCGAACTGACACTTATATACTCAGCAATGCTTCCAAGAGAACAAGTTGTGTTTACCACATTATCTTTGTATCTCATCCATGGTTTACCTTTGAAATATTTTAATTTTAAAGACCTGTAATGCAAACAGTATCAATTTAATTCCTGCTACGTTCACATTATAATTCGGCTAAAAAATATTATGTATTATAAAAAAATCATTTAAAACATTTTACCTTATTTATTAAAAAGAGTTAAAATACGGCACGGCGAGTCACTTATATAGGTTTACTGTTATGTTACTTTTTATAAGGTAATTATTAAGAAACGCAATCTATGGCTATACTTGGAAAAAGGATCGATTCCCCGATATATATATTTTTCTATATTCAGAGAAAGGAATAATAAAGCATTGGCAACACTGATAACTTAGACAAGTGGACATGTACGCGCGCACGATACGATTTTTTTGTTTGTACACAAAAGAGCTTTTTTAAAGCACTGTTGTGAGGTATCCTTCGGGTTTAGTTTTATTTTCGGTTATAAATAGCCTACATACAGGTTTGACTTCTTGCGAGCACAGAACTAATGGCAAAACATTCCAGTAAGTTTAATAATTATGTACCTTCCATTTTAAACAGCAAACGGGTTTGTCCGGTTTCATTTCTGATGTCCGGTCGTTGTTTGAATTGATTACTCAACTAAATATATAATGCAGAACAGTATATATTTCTCTCCAAAATGTGAAATTAGGTATACGAATGTGCGAGAGAAACAATGGTTTGCGCCTTATTCTATTTTTGAGCTGAATAACTGTTAACAGGGTAATATACTGATTTGGAGAAATGAAATAGACTATAGCTATATTTCCTATAATATATTATGTATAATAGTATAAATTAAACGTACTCAGATATCTGTTATCTAGAAAACCTAAAACTACTATCTAGATAACCTTAGAAAGCCATGTTAGCAGAATGGTGCTATTTCCATTTGCTATTTTATTTTAACAGGCATATTGCCAAATGCTAGTTCTAAGGGTAGCCCCATCAAAAAGTAAGTGATTCAAACATAAAACTTTTTCAATCATTGTTATTGTTATTTTTCAATCATTCTATTATCCAGTGCAAGAGTGAAAAAAAAACTTTTCAGAATTTAAATCAGATCACACCCATATGACCAAATGACCATGCAAAAATAAATTTCCGTGTAACATTATCAATCAATCAACAATTTATTTGTGATAAATATTGTAAAAGTAATACAATAATAAAATATAAGTTGTTATGGCACTCTTTTATAGACCAGGACATGTTTCACCTAAGTTACAGGTATGCAGTTAATGTAGAATAAATGAGATTAATGAACAAGAAGTGATACTCCCTTAAGTTGTCTTTTGCTCATTACGATGTTATTGGTTAAAAATGATAAGTAGGCTTTCTCTCTACAAAGTATCCTGTATTTACAATATCTGTAGAGTCCAAATCTAAATATCAAATATATATTTTTAGGGTTTGAATAAAAGTCATGTAATAATTTTTAGATTTATTTTATTTTCAATAACATAAAAATGTTATGTTTTTTCATTTTACACATTTTGAAATGAATTCAGTGGGTACCAACCTGATTGCTAAAATGTTCACATAGAGTTCAAAATATTAAATATGCTACAGTACAGTTTGGCTTTGCATTAACTTCAGAGTCATGGGTCGCATGTTACCTTATTTAGAATTCTTTTTCACTTATTTCCAAATGCTGCTTATATTTGTACGAGCACAAAATCTACTTCACAGCAGTTCATTATAATATTCAACAAAATATATAATATTGTAATCATTTACTTGCTTAGATGAATCATTCAATTCGATTTTTGTTTTTTTTTTATAACGTGATATGCTATAAATTTTTTGTGATATTTTCAAATTTTTATATAAAGAAATTAGTTACTTTAAATTACCTAAAATAGGTATGTGTAAAAAATTACTATTTGGTCATACAAAAATCAATATGATGATCCATCCAACAGCAATATTCACTACAATAAATAGATCTAGCTAACTGGAATTGAAGGTCCCTTAAAATTATGTAATTTATGCTAAAGCTGTGATCAACTAGACACACAAATGGTTTGTGCCGGGCGATGTTTCCACTCAGCCACAAACAAATAACATTAAAAACTTGACTATTATTCGAAAACGAACTTTTTGTTTGAATAATTGACCACGGCTTTGTATAATACTAATTTTATTGTTTTTCGTAATAGTTTGACTAACTCTAAAGAGGCGTCCATATTCATAGCATGAAGTAAAGATGCGCAAATCATCAATTTACATAGGATTGTGGAAGAACCAACAGTTTCATATACATCTCTAAGGGTATCTCATAAACTGTTTATTTAAGACTTGATTAACAGTAAGTTAATGTTTGAAAATTTTACAATACCTAAATGAATAATGGTGTCATGAGATAATGATAAATTTTTCGGGAACTTAATTCCATTTAGAAACGATTTTTGACAATTTGCGCTGACAATTACTCTAAATATATGTATGTATAAAACAATCTTGACAATAGTTTCTTTTAATTGCGCATTAAGTACTTAAAATATTTAAATGGAACCAAACATTTGAAAATACGTGAAATTAGATTTTGTCAATTCGATGCTCATCGCAATTTTTATTCCTATATTTATATATGTATAAATACTTTAAAATAATGTTTTTATCTATGTTAAATAAACTTTACTTTATAAGCACTTCATTATTATTGCTTGTTGTGTATCTGAGGTGGGCATAACGAAACAAAAATAAGATGAGCATAGATGTAACATATTTTACTATAATGTTATTTGCGGTTTGCACTTGTAAATAGAGAAACGTTTGAGAGCACAAATACAGTACTATCAACATTAACTTAGATGATAATATGAAATCTATAATAAATATAAAATTGCAAGCAAGATACTCTTGTGCTAGTGTGACATAATATTACATGGTCAAGGAATCAAATTATAAATATTCTTACTTATTCAAACTCAAGTTAAGGAACATCTGTACAAAATAATTGCAATATCAAGGGACTAGTTCAATATTACTAATAAAGGTCATTAATGCTTATAGAAGAACTGAAAACATTAATGATAGTGCAAATACTGATAAGAGAGGGAATTGAAAGTATAGTAACAAGGAAGAGACTCAACATTTAGCTTAAGTGTTGGTAGCTTACTGTACTGGGCTCCAAACGCACGGACTTGTATAATAGGTATGGTAATTTTGTATTTACATGTAAAACCATGTGTAGATTTTTCTTTAATTTAGTAATACTATACTAAACTGGCCGTCATATAAGTATCTGCCATGTTCTTCTCCTATATATAACTAGGTAATATAATATTCTTATCTAAATTCATATTTACAAATAATACAGTTCATTACTATATAGAAATTAAAATATATTTCTATCATTCTTCGATTCACATAACGCAAAATAATTTAACAGAGTTCATTTTTGCACTCACATTTACAATATACTTTGTAACTAATTTGTTACCATTTATTTGTTGATTTAAAACAACTCATTTAGAATATATCACCCAAAAGCGAGTAGCGTTATACTCACGAATCCTATCATATCTTACCATTTAAAAATGCAGAATATGCGAAAACTTGAAGGAATATGTTTACAGTAAATGGCAATTGAACATTATAGTTCGCTCGCATCCAATAGGAACTATAAGATTCACAATGCCCCCGGACGGGCCGGACGCGCTCGCGCTTAGCCTATACGTACAAGGAGCCGCCCAGCCCCGCCCACAGTACACAAAACAACTAGCACAAATAAAATAACTCCTCTTTATTATTTACACCCGGTCAACTATTCACAAATTATGGACACAAATCAAAAAACTCTAATCGATTACAGTTATTCGAATAAGAAGTTGAATTATTGATGAAAATTTGTGTTACAGTTTATGCTAGAGTTTAGAATATTTAAAGGAGCTCAGTAGCGCCACCGTATGTGCGGCGGTGCGAGGAACTATACATGCACAACACCGCAGTGTCTATGGCCGTTCGCCTCCAATACTTTACTTATATACCTAATAAATGTTCTCCAACACCATTGTTTCAACAATCGATGTCTCGGCTCACCGCTGTGTTCGGCACGGCAGGTCTGTTCGAACTTCTACGAGACGATAACACCTTTACAAGGTGACAGAGATTCTGGTAGTATCTACTGTTCGAAAGCTCTGTGATATTGAACACAGCGACGAGTGGAGAAGGAACTAAAATCTAATATCACAATATCGGGCTCCTGGCTTGAATGCGAGTTGAACAAGCGCCTAGTTTGACTCAGACGAACAAATTCCGGAACTTGTGTAACAAGCAAGTTACGTAGACGGAGTAAGATATTATCGGAGAGATTTTAATTTCGTAAGACGAATGACAAATTAAACTATGGTGGAAGATAATCGAAAAGTAACGTTTCGATGTAAATTTTTCTAATTCCAGTAGTTTGTAATTTTGTTGTAATTGACAATTCTATATGTAAACCCGTCTACGTACGTCTCGACAGGTTTCACTCGTCCTGGTAATCTGTCGCCGTTCACTCGAACAATGCCAAAAGGTCATCGGAGGAGGGTGCTCTGGGCGGGTGACTTCCCGCCGATGACGATGACGACGGTGGCGTTGCTAGCAGCTCTCCAAGCGCTGGCGCGTCTAAGTACGACAGTAACTCCATTGGATCCACACTCGTCTCCGGCAATAACTGGAAAATTGAAAACTACGTGATGCCAACTGTACGTATGGTATTTAAGCTAGATTATATTAATGCTTTATTGCTTTTAGTCTATGAATTGCTTTTAATACTCACGTTGAGATTATCAGTGCCTTCCCCATCTATAACCGCTGCGGGGTCAAAGTTTAGGTCAGCTGGGATGTCGACGTCGGTGAGCGAGTGGTGGTCGACTGACGGCGGTCCCGGCGTGTGCGATGAGCCCGGCGTGTGCGCGCCGCCGCCGCCCGGCGTGTGGGCCGAGCCCGGCGTGTGCGGCGTATGGGGTGTGTGTGGCATCTAAACAACACACACACGGTTAATACAAGCCCGAAAAATTGAAGGCTTAGAAAGTAAGTATATTATAGCTAGACATGTTTTAGTACCAAATCTCTCGACCTTTTTACATACCTGATCGTTTAGACTCTTCTCCATCGCGTTGAGTGGATCCAAAGAGTTGACGCTGTCGTTGAGATGCGACAGAGGTCCGTTCCCAGCGAACTCGTTGCTACCGGGTCCGTTGGTCATCCCGAAGTCGTAATTCTGATTGTTCGAACTTGAGTTTCTGTTTTGTCCGTTCTGGTTGTATGAGGAGATCATAGAGCCACTGGCGATTGTGTTCATATCAGGCGGGAGATAAGGAGAGAGGGCTTGATTCATGTCCCAGTTGTTCATTGTAGGCATGTTCATAGAGCCCGGCGATACTGCCTTGCTTCGTTTTCCTAAGCTTCCATCACTACTGTCTTCTTCTTGCTGCAATGACAAAAAAGCACTGTAAGCATCTTATACTGTTTTGTTTAATATGATTTAATCCTCGTACAGAACCACATAGTAACCCGTAGTAATTCTGTACTCGGCTAGGATAAATACTTACCTTAATGCCAGTATTATTGGTGATCTTAGTCGCCTTCCAGTTCGCGCCGCTGTCGATTGTGACTTCATCGACGTCAGAACTGTTCAACGTGTTGAGAATACCCCACATGTATTGGTCGACTTCTAGTCCTTCTAACTGCGCCGGTTTGCTGCGAAACAAATATTTCGTTAGTACACTGAAAATCGAACGTTTACGTAGGTGGTAAAGTTTTAATGAGTAATGTGCTACTTACTTGCAAACCGGACACCTCCATGACCCTCGTTCACAGTTCAGTTGTAAATAAGACTCGAGATCAAAGCATTGTATGTGTTTGCATTCATGCCCACGTGCCGGTAGCGTGATCTTTTTAAATGTTATTGGACACTTCAGCGATACTTTTAACGCTGTTTGTTCTATGCCGTCCCGGTCGTTAGCTGTGTTGGACCCATTGCTGCCATTCGTCGGCGTCTGGTTGAAGTTCATCTTTATCTTGGCGATGCAATGATCCGCAGTTAACAGGCGCTTCCTTAATAAACCTTGCAGCACACTTCGTACGCTCGGCCGGTGGACTAATTGTAATACGAACAGATGTGACTGCAAAAAATAAATATTGTTAGTGCTGTCTTGTTTCCCTAAACCTAGTATCATATCGTAATTATTAAAGTCATGTGAAACATAAGAATATAGAATTATACTTACACAACAGCAGGCGGATACAGTAATTTGTATCGTGTTTCTGCCGGGCTGGCACACTTCTTTCAGGTACAATGGTTTGTGTGATGTTTTGTTCTCTCCTCTATCTATAACTAATGGAGTGGCGTTGACCGACACTTGAACACTCGCCGGCCAGTTGGTGTTCATCTGCCTATCCTCGTGGTGGAAGCATTTTAATTGCAACTCAAGGTCCGATCTGTAAAGATAATAAGTTCATTACATTCCTGTTCGAACATTCACTCAGGTTTCAAATATTTTTTGTATTATACAAGTTTTAAATATTTACCTCCATATTAACGTTGAATGGACCGTGGGTTTTAATTGAAATACATGATTGCTAACTGCTAAATTATGTTCTAATCTAAATGGTGGTAGTATAATACCATCTCTTACGGGGAATGTTAACCGGAGCTCGTCATCTGAAAAATAAGTGGTAATTAGGATACTTGTTCTTATTTTAAGGGTGGCTATCAACATTAAGACTTATTGTTAATTTTCTTACTTTGCATGCCCATTTGTGGTTTTAGCTCATTGAAGTGCGGTTTTACATCGGCATTGGGACTGATGTACGGAGGCATACTGCTAGCAGGCGTAAGAGGTGGAGTAGGGTTGCCAGGAACAGGACTGTGCTGATAGCTCATGTTCGTTCGCATGGCCACTTCTTGTGCGAATTGCCCGCCGTATTGTCCACCGTACTGCGCGTTACTGCTCTGGTGTTGTGGGAACTGGTTCGGAACACCGCCGTTAAAGTATTGCCCTTGATTCGAGTATGGCGGCGTCGACTGCCTCATTGTTCCTCTCATAGCTGCCCCGAAGTTCCCGCTAGGTCCTAGCGGCTGCTGGGGTGGGTATTGCCCCTGAAAGCCCGGTCTGCCACCGTAGCCTGCTGGGTACTGATTTGGCCCAAATCCGGGTTGCGCATTTATGTACTGCGTTTTTCGCTGACCCATAAGCATAGTACCCGAAGGGTAGGGCGTATGTCGCCTTTGGTAACTCGGTCCCATTTTCGCCGAGCTGCCCATTTGTCCAGGCCCCATCTGTGAGGGCATCATATTGGCGTGCATGCCCATGTTTGCCATTTGCGCCATAGGGTTCATGCTATTCATGCCAGCGTTACCCATCTGGCTCATGCCGGTCATACCATTCATCCCACCGTTGCCTCCCATCCCCATCCCGGTCATACCCGGGTTATGGCTGCGCTGTTGACCGTAGCCGTTCATCGCGCCATATTGGGGATTGCCCATAGTCATGTTGTTTTGCATCTGTAAAGAGGAAAAGAAACTATCATAAAGCGACCGATTGCATACGTGACTGATTTCACGTTTGAATTATAAAAAGTCTTGTAAACCAGAAATGTAATGGTTATCTTAATGTAATAAAGTTATTTGAATTCATTACAAAAGTAATGAGGTATCTTATTGTTGACGTTAGTTGATGTTCTTTTTTTCTGCATTGAAAAGGATTAGTGGTGGTTTTATTACCTGCGAGAAAGGCTGCGAGTCCTGCATCGCGGCCGTGGTGGCCGCGGCGACCATTGCGGCGGTGGCGCCGAACTGCGCGTTCTCGCCGCCGCCGCTCATCGCGCCCGCACCGCCGGCGCACCCATAGCCGCTTCAAACAAATACCAACAATGTAAGTCAAACATCAACACACATTATCTTATCTCCTCATAAAATTTGCGAAATTAACCATACTAACAGATGTTTTGTCACCATGAAGGAATAAGCTATTTGAGATTCATCTCCCTTTTTCTATCAGTTCGTTTTTCAACATTTACTCATTATTTAAAAAGCACATAAATTGAGTGTAATAAAACAATGCAGTCAGCATTATTACTTTCAATTTATGTTATCAAGGAGATTTGCGCATCTTTTTCGATACTAATAACTTCTTATACAGTAGGTCGACTAGATAAACATGTACGTATTAAATGTGAAATCGGTCCAGTTAATATTATTTCACTCACGATACAAGCAGTTTCTATTGCAAGCGGCCTTGCAGAATCGAACATTCCACACGTTAACGCTTCGATTATTAATAAACTCCGACTCAATATTCAACCCAAATTCTATCGACGCAAGATCTTTTTTTAATATGCGCTGTGATTTTATTATTTTACTAACAATGAGAGAAAAAATCAATATGGACGTATAGTGACGCGTTGTAACCCCTGTGTTTCTCTCGGGATGTGTTTGATTTTTTGTACGGCGCCGGAGTGGGAGAACGATTCATGTGAACTGCTTTTGGGGCGAATTCCCGAGCCTTCCCGGAGCCCTTTCTAATAATTCCCATTCGACAAATGCACGACAAACACTCGCACGGGCTACCCATTGTTGCGAGCATCTGTAGTGGTGCAACAATATTGGCCCTTTGTGTTCGTGTATGAAATTATTTTAATGAATACACGTTTACATGTGTGTGTTTATGTACACTAACTGATTACGTGCGTTAAACTACTTCATTTAGTCGCGAATGACAACTTTGCTTCTTCGCGTTACTACGCTTTACTACTTTACGATTTCGCGTTCACGTATACGACGATGGATGCTTTTACATAATTAGGAAATGAATAACAGCGTTTTTTATTCAATCAAGATTTTTAGTTTGTGAGTTTTAATTAATATATCGCTTCTATCGTGTCATCAGTTAATGTCAGGTGTTAATAAATTAAAGCGCGGCGGCGGATTGTAGATACTTTAAGTATTCTCGTAAATAGCTTAACAGATACTTAGTGGAGTCGACAACCAATAAACACACGAGTCAACAACGCTCATCTCGACATCGTTTCTATTCATCGTCGCTGTAGATGATTTACAAGGGTCCTTCCTTAGGTAAACTTGGGCCGACCTACACTTCTTTTTATAGTTTTGTCTGGACCTTTTTTCTTTTGCCGATCGAAATGTGTAAGCGACAAAAAATATGTGTTCTGTATCCTGGTGCACTTTTTGTTAAAGTGGTACCACATCCGAATAATCACTTACGGTCTGCTCAAAATATTTGGGATATTGAAAGCGAGCGGTCGGCTCTGTATTCTTTTGGGATAATTCTTAGAACGCCTTAACAAAGACTTATCTTTTGGCAAATGCGCCTGCATAGACGTACCGTCTACTTACAGAATGGTACTGTACAGACTTGAGGGTTAGCTTTGTGCACGGAATAATATGACACGATCTATTCGTGGGCGCGTTACACCCGTTCTTCGACATACGAAACTTCTAAATAAATCAATATGAATGAGTAGGTAAGCCGCTATTTCGAGAAGCTGGAAGGTGTTTGGCATAGTATTGAGAGATGTGCGAGTAACGCGTAGGTATTTTGATACATAGGCTGCAGTTAATTTTAGATTAGTGCGCAGACGTGTCGGATTCCTGGTTAATTGGCAGTCGAGATAATCGTGTATTGAATTCGACTGTTTGAGAATTGTACGTCCACTTTCTTATTTATAGCTTATTATAAAAGACTGTTGACGTTTCTATTGTTAAAATGTACGGTACTTGTTTGAAATTCCATAAATAATTAGTTAAGCGTGTATAACTGGATGTTTAATTTTATTTGAAGTGAAGTGTTAAATAAGGCATTAATTGTGAGTCTCGTATAGATTACTATCGCGGTAGCGTGAAGTCGCGGCGTGTTTCACCCCTGTATTTCGACGACAGTTGGTCACCCCCATTTAAATACCACTTCACATTGTGGCTTGTGCGCACACTGACATCATATAAAAGCGCTAACGTTAAAATTATTCGATCGATTTTTGTGTGAGGCCTCACACTTTTTGTTTTTGTAATACTACTTTTCTATGATCGAAATAAACTTTGATGTAATTAATAATATAATAATATCCTGGGACAACTCACACACGGTTATCTGATCCCAAGCTAAGCAGAGCTTGTGTTATGGTAACCAGACAACTGATAAACTTACTTATATATTTATAAATACATACATATTATAGATAAATTACACCCAGACACCCGAACAAATGATCATGCTCATCACACAACAGTTGTCCTGGGCGGGAATCGAACCCACTACCTCCGGTATAGCAGTCAGGGTCGCTAACCACTAGACCAATAGGCCCGTTTGACTCTATTATGTAATGATTATATCAATTGAATATAAATAGTCACATTTCAATTTAATATAAAAAAATAGTGTATCGATACAGTTAGTTTATGATTTTTGTTCCACTGTCCGTGATAAGGCAAAGCAATAAGTTTAATTACGTTCGCTATATCCATCTCGTTCTCATCAATTGACGCGGGGTCCGGAGAATGAATCATGCTTCAAGGAGCGGATTCCGGGGGTTTACAAATGGAGCCGAGCGTTCCGGGGTAAATACGGTACAATGAGCGGGGAAGGGTCGGTTACGTCGCCTGGGGTAAGTGGGGCCGGTCACGTCAATATGGGGCTTTATTACGGCGACGCTCCCGATAATAATTTGTTTGGATGCGATGATATTGAACCGAAAGAAATCATTGATTAACAACACGCATTAACACGTGACAAGTCAATCGATATTACTAAAGCGGAATAAACTTAGAAAATGCACGTTACGTTATTATAAAAACATTTGAGGTATCCTACATTCGGGCATGTCGCACGTGGTGTAATGTATGTTGTGTCAGTGCATCCGCCCCCTGTCGTCCCACTCGCTTCGAACTGACGTTTTTTCCCACGATAACTTACAAACGGTCACAAATCTCTTATTTCTTAAATATGGCAATCAACGATGTCTGTGTACTTCTAGTTTACTATTAAAATTAACACTTTATTGTTTGATATTCAAAGTTATAAATTAAAATATATTTTCTACTGCTACCCTTGAAGTTAAGTAGACTTCCTGTGTTATATTCACACAATCTCGTTACCGGTCCCCATTTTATTATTATTTACTTATTGGTTTTGTATAGAGGCAGGCTGCCATCAACAATATGTCGTTTGTAAAGGTGACTACTAAACAAAGCCGTTGAGCGCTTCGACTTAGCACCTGCCCAGAATTTTTTTATTTCATTGTAATATAACTCGTTATAATAAGTCATTAAGAAATGTTATTGGAACAGTATTTCATTAAAATAAATTCAAAGAAGTGATAGTTGAAATAATCACGAGAGAAAGTTACGTTCCTAACGTAAAACATGGATACTATTAAAATGAATCTTAACTGTTCGATGCTCTCGGTTGTGTTGCTAGTTTAAATGTTTTGTTTATTTGTGTTTATTGTAAGCGCTAAAGTGCAGTCACCGCGTGCATTCCCATTATGTGCTTGTGTGAGTGAGTTTCATAAACGTGTGCGTGGCTCTGCGCCTGTGTGAGTGCAATGAGGTGCGGCTGTGTGAGTGCAGGGTGCCCTAAAGCGTTTGTGCGTGTGAATGGAGGAGCACATTTCATTTATAATTGCGGCGATGCGCGGTCGACAATGTCACACTTGTGTGTACTTTTTAAAGTTATGATTATAGGAGAATACATTTCTTGTAATTGTTAATTTTGTTCGTTTGTTTAAGATACAATATGGATACATTATCTAATTTGTAAAATACGAATAAAAATATATATTTTTAATTGTACAGTAATTTTCACACATGAATCGTAAGGTAGTTTAAGATATTTACGTAGATGGTGTATTTTTGATTTTATTGCTTGTTAACTACGATAAGGTGGCACAGGTAAGCCGAGTCACGTTTCAGCGTTTTGTTGAAATGTAAACAAACTTGTTCCGGATAAGATAAAAACAGTAAAGGCAGCCAAGTAGGTACCTAATACAAGTCAAGTACGTAAAGTTTTGGTAACTGATAACGAAAAAAAGCCTACTCATTATTTATCGCTTGAAAATGAGACGCTGAATGAAAATATTGGCACTGTTTAATTTAGCAACGAAAAAGTAATAAGTGGCTATGGCATTAGTGCTGCACATTCCATACTAGAAATCCAATTATGAGAGTAACAAACATTGTTTCGCCTGCTTACGATTAAATGCCTTTATTATGACGCTGTACTCCTACCTGACTAGCGCGAAATTCAGTTGGTATTTTTTGTGAGAGTTTTAAAGTAATATATTTTGAGACTCACCTAGGGGCGTTGACTCTGTATCCAATGGTCCCTTGCAACGGGTTGTGTTTTCCACTATCGGGAGCTGGTGCTCCCCCGTAGGTGATGATTGAGCCCGCGTACCCGGCCGTACTATTGGAGTGCGCCGTCCTGCCGTTCCTAGGCACCCCCTGAAACACGATGCACCTGGTTTGTTGCGGTCCAAAAACATCGACGTCAGCTCGAAACTGACATTTTCTCCGTACTTCATTAACGCCACAAGAAATCCATCGTTTGAGATTTTTTTCTCCAATATTGTACTCGTGTCAGTCGCGAGCGTACAGTCGTATTTTCTGTTATCGCGTATCGCGCGTAAATTTCGCTCCAGCCGTTCGTCGAACGTCAACAATCGACAAAACGTTCATCGTTTACCTTTGTGAATTTTCATCGTCGTCATCTATTTGTGAATTGCTTCTTGTCTTTCAATTCTAATGAGGCGGTATTTATTTTTATTCTGTGTTCAATTTAATTGACACGATTTGCTGAACACCACAAAATTCACCTTTGTTACGAGCACATTTTTTTTTGCATTTTCTTAATTTTTCATCACATTATTCACTCTGCCAACGATGAACGCTTCGCGAATACATTTTGTCTTCGAATCAGCTGAGGCAAAATCCAGCGCGTACGTTTTTCGACAGGTGGTGTGTTCTGATTTTATATTTTCCACGAGTTTTACCATTTTTTTCTACTTGAACAATATTTTTTAAATAATTATCGACATCTCGAAAAAATATTATTTTTTCAAAACTCGTAGAAAGTAGTAAAATCAGCGTAAAACTTTAGAAAAACACTTGTAATTACTTGAATGCCACTTTCACGTAACACAAATCTTGAATTCACTTTAGAAATAATTATTCATAATCCAGTGTTGTCACTTAGAAGAAATCCTTTTTTGGCGATCCACTTCACAGTTTGTCCAAAAATCCAAATTGTCACTAAACACAACTCATTAAAATCCAGATCCAGGGAGTAATGAGATCAAAACTTGTCACTGTGTTCCAATATTCGATAGCCAATAAGTTATCGTTCACTCACGAGTTCGACTTTGAAGTCACCGAAACATCATAGACGTGTTGCACGAGTGTCGACACCGACGTAACTGGCTACGACGGCGAACGACCGCGCATTCGACCGTCAAAGGTAACACTGGATGATGGCGATGGCGAGCCGGCGACGGTGAGTGAGAGGTTGCGGCGCGGGGCGCTCCCACCCCGCGCGACGTTGCCAGCTCGCCGCGATAAGTGGCGCACCCCCGCGTCCCCCGCTCGTAAGTCGTCGTCTCGGCACTCTGCGATCGGCCGTGTTCGGGCGCCATCGTCACCGTATCGGCTCTCAGCCCCACCCCGCGCGCTCGACGTTTTCACGTAACGGTCCTCAATCGAGCGCGATACTGCCACTGCGATAGTTGCAATGTTCTCCCGTCATTGCGATTTCAATGATTAAAGTAGAGCGCTGTCGATACAACTCATAAATATTGCAATAAAAGGTCATTTTAGAAAATTACATTATTTTAATAATAATGACGATGAAATTAAATGAGCTCATCTAATTCTCAGGTAGATATTAAGTATGAGAGTTTTTGCGCAGCGACTCGACGCGGTGCGGCGGTCGACAAGCGTCTGCGTTGGGGCATAATAATTAGCAACGATAAACAATGGGCCTGGCGTCCTCTGGCCGCTACCTGCGCATGACGATAGAGGACGAGTGACTTGTCCTGAGATGTCCTTGCTGCGCTGCGCCGCCTTGTCGCTGCACGCATTTCGTACACATCTTTACAAACATTATTATACTAATCGTTGATTTATTTACCTTCGTTGTTAATGGTATTACATGTGATTGATTAATTATTTCTTTGATCATGCCGATTATTTTGTCACGTAAATTGATAACAGCAGCGTTCTAAGTATTCTATTTTTAATAAAGCATTAAATGTGTTTAAAATTCAGATGGTATGATCATTTATCAGAATTATTATTTTGGACAAAGTGGTCAGGGTTTTCAACGACTGTCCTTGAAACCATAATATGTCATTCGTATAAACACAGTGCTGCTGATATTTTTTGTCAAAAAAAAAACAAAGCAATGTGACGACAATTCATTATCATTTACATATAAGTTATAAAAATATATTGTATTCGTAAATGCTTATCTGTGAAGTAATATATTACTGTTATGAGTCTAAAATAAATATATTCTTAATGTTATGTCTAATTTATAATTCCACGTGAGCGACTTCCGCGTCTGAATCCATGCAAGCAAACAGCTATTTGCGGTACTAAGTACACTTAAATATTTTCGCTTCTCATATAAAAAATGTTTTAACCATGATTAACAATGGTGGTGATCTATGTTAACATTAGTAGTGGTCTACATTAGTTTAGTTCGGCACGCACGTCGCCTGCGCCTGCGCAACTGGAAAGTCGGGAAAGCGAGCGTAGAGCGCGCGATCTCGTCCGCGTTCCGATGCGCTCGCGCCGCGCCGCCCTCTACTCCATTCATAAAAATAATTAACTACCTATCCGCTCCACCAAATCTAAATATAAGCGTTGTAAATATACATTTTCACATTTATATCGGAAATAGGGAGTTGTGCAATGGAACGTTATTACGTTCTGTTGGGGTTATGTAGTGAGTAGCGAATAAATTAAACAGTTGCATATTGTTGTAATTAACCTCCTTTAATGATGTCTAGGGCTGTATCGAAGAGCTCTCCATTTTTTTACATGTTAAAGCTACTAAAGTTATCTGAATCTGAATTTGGTACATCCTCTGCTTTGAGGAAAGTGGAGTGATGTATTCCGTTCTCTTGCTGAGTAAAAACCCCTTGGTTAATTCCTCTCCTCTTTAGTGAGAGCTATACATGTTCCGAATTCTGCTATATCTGGCAAAGAGATTCCTTCTATTGAACCTTCAGAATAATTTTACCATATCTGCTTATGACAAGGCTCATGGACCAGTGCACCTTCGGCATTGTATCATGTCTCATTATGGTAGCTACATGATGGAATTATCAATTCCCTAGGCCCACTGCGACTGGCGCAGATGGAGATATCGGTTTTAACCTCTCGCTCTGTTTTCCACATTCTCTAAGGACCCAGATCCCTGCTATAGCCAGAACATTGACTGAGAATGTTGAATTTCATGATAATCCAAAAATTTAACTGTATCCTACCGACTCACAACTTGTTAGCATAATTGCAGCATTAATTAATTTTCCTTAAACTTTTGCCAGTTACTAGCCAGTACAGCTTATAATAGCACAGTACTTATTGCTGTTTTAGTTTTAATGATTTGAACTGATGATAGGTACATTTGTATGGTCTTCTAATAAAATAGGAAATTCCATATGTTCAAAAATCTCTTCTATTGTTGCATAGTAGGTAGAGTTATTGTATTTTACGCTATCGTTTTGATCTGTTGTAACGAATTTACATACAAAGATAAACTAAGCTTTTCATACAGAGCAACAAGTCTGTAAGATAATTAAAAAAAGAAATTAATTATTTATTTATAATATTGGAAATTTACAGTTCGATGTTATTCTACTTGTTGCAACCAAACCGGAAAATTTAATTGTAACAAAGGCGATTAATACGTGTTTAGTTACATTTCTTCCGCAGAACTTTATCAGTTCAGATAGTGTCGTGACGTAGGCCCACTGATAACACCATATGCCATGCAATCCAACGCTACATACCACAATACCTACTGATATTGTTGTTATAGTCACAATTTTGGTGCTACGTGACTTCACGAAAAATCCGAAGGTCACACAGAGGTATTGGTGGAATCTAATCAGCGTAAAGATCTTTAACTTTGTAAGTTTACATACACAATAATATAAATAAATTATACTAAAGGTATGTTGATTGTAAAAATATAACGTTGTGGAAGAAAGTTACTCGTTTTATAGTTTAGCCTTGGGCGGGCGGCCGAATTCCTAACTTAGCAACCTAATTTCTATAACTTTGATATTCGTACCATCAAATAAATTGTGTAAATAGATGGTAAGAGTTTATTTTATTTATTTATTTTTGTCTGTCGCTAGTAGTTGTAGTAGTAACGTAGTTTGGTTCGCGTAGGTGTCATAGAGTAACTGTTACTGCTTTCAGAGATTATTTTGTTCAGGCAGCAGAGACTCAAAAGGGCATTGCGAAGGCGGAGAACCCGTCGCACAATTCGAGAGAATAGCATTATTACTTGTATCTCTAAATATTAATAATATAGTATAACGCCTGTAATCCCGTAGGGGTAGGCCGGGGAGCCTGCCGTAATTTAACGCCCACATTTTACTGATGACGGCATCAAATCCCATGTAATAGAGGTTCGTAGAGGAAAACATATTGCCATTGAGACAAGACCCATGTAACAATATTTTTGAAGATTTTTCCCGTATGTGTCCATAAAATTTTATGTCCGTTTCCAAACAAATCGATACTTAATATTTTCTAAGTTCCCCCTTTAATAGATTTTTTTCTGGTAAACAATTTCCACCAGTTTCAAATCTATGTCGTCTGGCTGTGTTGTGACCTTTTAGATTTTTCAATATTTGTTGTCATGTAAGCCACTATAAATAGTGATTCCTACTCGTTAGTTGGCATCACCTAAACTAAGAATCATTATTATAACCAAGATCGGCGTTAAGTTTCTAGAGATCCACAAGTGATCAAAGATATATATTGAACACTTATAAAGTGTAAAAAACAGTACCCTGTTCTGAGTTACGCAGACGGATATATTAACTTCAGTTATTTCGCTTATTACACAACCATGCCTAATATTATGTAATAAATACATAAAATATTACGGACTATTTGGAATCAAATAAATCTAGAAAAAAAAACAAGTTTTATGTTATAGTATTGCCAAAATTACTATTATTACATAACAGCGTCGCCCATTACTTCTAAGACAGAACGACTGAAAAAGTATAAAACTGAGATAATGTGACATTTCCATGCTACGCGTGTTGTTTATTTACTACATACGGATTATTTTTCATGTTTAATTTGCTTTGGCAATCAATTTTCAAGGAAAGGGAGAAATACTATAGAACAAAAGAATTCACGCACGTTTGCACGCACTTTGATAAATTTTAAGCTAAGTTCGATAACGATAAGTTTTACCGATTAAAGATGACTTACACATTTTTAAGTGTTTAGGATGGATATGAATTACTCATAGTTAATTGACATTGTTCAATTTTACTTCATTCATAAAAAAAACAACCATTACCCTTTTTAGTGACCGTTGCATTATTTTTCCTACCATCCATTATAATCCCAGATTTACAATCGACCTTGTCTTTAACAAATGTCACCAACTATTGAGTCTTGTAACAAAACTAATGCCAGTCTGAGATTTTTGACCCTGAAGAGATAGAGGGAGTCATGCCAATAACGGTAACTTAAAATTGTACAGACATACTATAACGGCCATACGCTATGTAGGTAAACAACAAACACTATTTAGTAGACACATACATATTAAGAAGGTCACATTCAATATGTTAACAATCATCTCTATAATACAACAATAGCTCATCATCAAAGCGTTGAAAGCGGAGAATTAAAAAATCAGTTTTTCCTCATATGTTGACAACGGTTATAAATCACAGTCGCCGTGTTTATTTTATGATCCAGCTATTATCGTCAACTCGGCGGTTTTGCAACGTGGCCGCTGCGCCGACTGCGAGCTCTACCATGCTTATAGGGTTGTCGAATTATCAACAATCTGTTACATTACATTCTATTTGAACTTCTGATTCTCAAATTGTTACAAAGTAAGTTAAATTGATTGATTTACCTTTATGCAGTTCTTCCATGTCCTATCATCTATAAACTTTATTGAGGGTTGAATATTGGCATCATCAATATTATGCCATCCCTACGTACTCGTATGTAGAAGTCGTAAAAAACAGATATATTATTGTACTACTAAATGTACAGTACATGCATTAGCTATTTCTGTACCGCTCTGTACTTCCAATGCTGTGGTGTTTTGTGACCATGTAATTTAGAAGTATTTAATATTGTACTGATATATTCTTTAATAAATATTTGTATCGCACAGGAAATCCAATCATTATTTAGAAATGTCTGTTTTGGGACAAATGTAAAAGTTTTACCTACCTGCGTTTAAAACAACATTTAAATAAATATTTTTTTTAAGGAAATACCGAAGCAAATTTTTATTATTTGCTTGACATTTTTGATACTACTAAGAAAATAAGGCAAATTAATCAATCAGGATCTCGATGGGCTACATTCCTAGAATATTTTCTGTAACGATCGGATAAGTGGAATCCGTCAATTTACGGAAAGAATGGACTGAACGACGGAAAATTAAAAAATGAAGTACCTGTTGTTACCTGCATTAATTTTTGTGTATTAATAATTACTTGAGCATCGGTTGTTAATAAAACAAGACTCAAGTACGTGTATTTTGGTCGCGGGACGTAAACAGCAGAACGTTATCGCACGTGATGACACCTTCGAAATGATAACGATTACGCGTTTCACTAATGTTGGAATTTATTACTATTATTATCATAATTTTACCTACCTCTACACTGTGTCCATGGCAAATACTAAACGAATGGAGTAATTAAAGACAGATCAATCAAAATGCTTATGATATTATGAACAAAGTGTTAATTAAGATGCCTGATTATATGATGATAAGGCTATGAAAATAATGCACCAAAACAAAGTTATCTAAGTGCAATTTCATTGCACCAAAATTTGTTAAAAACCATAGTTAGGATTTTCTTAAAATTAGTAGCGTTACGAGTATATGAACTTCATACACTCGTAACATTAACAAGCTAAGCTCTCGGCGAAGCAATCGTTGATATAATATCTTTTTTCAAGCAGCAATGATCTCTGTTACTCAGATTTTCACTTTCGTTGACAGCTATAAGCATTGAAAGAGTTTTCACAGCATTCATGTCACTTTCTTGCTTTTGTTATCTGCAATAACTCGTAGATGCATAAGATATTGGCATATTTCTTTATTCATTTATGTATTGATCGTATCTATTCGAAATCTTACAATAGTTTGGATTCTGCCCGCTTATTTTCATTATTGTGTTTCAAAACTGCGTAGGATTATCGTCTAAAGATTTTCTCTACGTGGATGTTCTGTTTTCAAATTAGGATTTATTAGTATTTGGTTTTTTTTTTTAATTTCAATTCGGAATGCAATGGTACAATACCTCATTTTTAATTAATTGACTGTTACTCTTATGATTATAAAGATTACATTCTCTATAGTGTTTCTAATGCAGCAAAACCCATGTGATTATGTGTTTCAGTTAGAACTTGTGGAAGTTATAGTTCACGGACAAATTCATAACGGAACTTACGCTCGGTTTACTTATCACTAGGCTTCAGTGCGGTGTGACTAGCATGCATTTCTAGTTTGTATATATTCACAAATTGATGTACCTTATTCCGTTTACCGTAAGAATGTAATTATGCTGCGTTTTGCTTGTTCCATTTCCTTTTGTGACCATGTTAAGGAGTGTATGTGTTTTGAGATCAATCGTCGTTTGTCAATTTTGGGATTGACGGATTTCAAGTTTTGTCAAATTATGGATTGGCTACAGATTTAAGCAGTAGTTAAAATACTTTCGATGTTTGGACTGTTAACAAATAAGATTTATAAAATTTTACGTGCTTATTATGTCTTGCTATCAATTTTTGGTTTACGGAAACTATTAAAACTAGCTTATAAGTTCATGGTGCGGCAACCAAGTCAGTAATTTTCACTAGAAACTTTAATTTTAAGTAGAAATTACGCGAAAGAACTTGTAGTCAGACTTTGCAGTCTGAAACTAAGCCTACTACCATCAAAAAGATAAATTATGAGGCTAAGAAAATAATTCTGAAAACAGGAGAGCTTTGAAAAAATAAAAACAAAATAAATATTGTCTGTATTTGTAATCTTATTAATGTATTGATCACTCCTAATTGGAACTCTGAACTGTTTTTCTTAAGTGGAATTATCAAAAGAAATCGTTTTATTTCTCTGTCCGATT
The DNA here is from genome assembly GCF_003590095.1 of Trichoplusia ni. Classification (NCBI taxonomy): domain Eukaryota; kingdom Metazoa; phylum Arthropoda; class Insecta; order Lepidoptera; family Noctuidae; genus Trichoplusia; species Trichoplusia ni. The sequence continues at coordinate 1,936,804 of NC_039491.1, forward strand.
CTGATAAATTTTGGTGGAGATTTTTTTGCTTTAATTTTGTACCTATGAGTCCATATCAAAACAAAGGTTTTTCCATAACTAGAGGTCAAAACTCATTTGGAGCAAAAAAAACATATACCCAATCGAAAAAAATTATGATTGTTATTAAAGAATAAGTGGATATTTGACTTATTAACATCGAAGTAGGAAAAGGAACCATATAATAATATAGTCGAATAGTTAGAACGTTCGTAAGTGGCACATAACGCGGTGTAGCAAGCAAGCGTATCGACTGGCGAGTTACATGTATTTAGGGTTACCATGACAACCACCAAACACCAGACACTAGCACAAAAATAAACAATTTAAATGAGGGCTATTATTATCTAGTCGATAGATTTGTTTTGAGTTTGATTGTTTTTGATTTAATCATTAAACTATTAGGACACCAGTAATCGTTTAGTAAATTTGATTTCCTTGAAAGTACCAAATAAAGTCAAATAAATGTAAATCACTATAATTTCCTGTTCTCGCCAATTTAGTTTGATTGAGGATCATATTTCATACTCTTCGCGTTACGTCAGAAATTAATCGAGCATTAAATAGTGACTGACTAACAGACAATAATTGAATTCACAGATTAGTGTCGTATTTGTCTTATTAAATTGTCAGAATCGTGTTGTCGAAATGTTACGATTCAGCTGTCAAGACGGACTCCCGACGCCGGCGTCGTCGATGTCTGGTAACCCTACATTCGCCTCAGCGCAAACCAGTTCCGCACTTGGGGAAATATGTCGCTGATCACGCGTGCCCGCCGGCTTGCTCACTCTTCGTTACACTAATATATAGCAGTTTTTTTCCCGATTACAACCAGTATGCGCTTGCACTTGTTAGAAAAGTTGAAAATCGAAAGGAAAATATCGAAATGAATGAATAGTCACATTTATTCGTTCGTTTTCATAATCTGTTTTGGATTGTTGAATATTTTAGACGTAGTTAATTTATAGTTAGAATTTTTGTTTGCAATATGCACTTGTTTAGACTGAGCATGCGAGCTGTGATTCTAAAAATAATCGTTTTCATTTCGATTGCAGAGTGACAGATGGCAGATATTATATTTTCGATTGAAATTGGAATGGCTATTTTTTTTAGGATGTCAAAATATTTAAAGAGGTATACTAAGCATTGTTCACTTCATCTCACTATTGATGTAAGCTGAGTAAGAGATGTAAGCTACACGATATGACTGATTTGATTTATGGTAGGGATGTGTCAATTTTTGATTGAAATGATTTCATAGATAGTTGTCCCGCTTACGCTTGTGTCTCGCGCTACTTTAAAGTGTCGAGTTAGGCGTACGCGCGTCTATATTTATTATTTACAGGCGAGCGATGATTTCCATTCTTCGCGCTCGATGTCGCGTCTACCAGACGAGAAAGCTACACTCAACATGAAAATATAACATTCTTCGTTCTACAAATGCAATGCATACGTTCTAAAAATTCACATTGTTTATGTTTTCTAAACCGTTTAGTTTTGACCTACGCTCGTGACACTTGTATTCTTTATATCTGAAACGTATTTTGCATTTTTCTTTTTAAAGCGACAACATATTATTTGTCTCTAAGAATTTGCCCTTGACTTACCTGCTTATGTCAACGTCGTAAACATCGCTTTATTAATTGTCTTGTTATGTACGTCAATTGTGTTTAATGTGTATACGAACGACGATTACGGATCGGACTGAGTCTGGCCTTAACTTTAAAGACAGCGTTGACAAAACGAATTCATATGCCGTCGTAATTTTAATTAAGCACTACAATAATTAACAAGAGTGGAGGTAATGAAACAATGATGCGCGTGAGATGGAGTGTTTTACGAAAATAAAGGCAACAGAACGGGCACAATGACTCAGATGGAATTCAGCTTTGCCCGCCATACTGAGCTTCGTCGGAATCAGAAATACAATCCTAATTATAATCGCACGCATCCGTCCAGCACCTCAATCGGTCGCTAACGTTCCGACTAAACCGCATCGTGCTCCTGGACGCACTCATCTCTGTGGATTGTGTGCAATGAACGTTTAATAATTATTTTCGTAATACACGTCACGTAAAGTTCAAGCGTCGGCAACACTCGCAGCGAGGGAGCCGCACTACACCGCGCGCGCTCGCTTTAATAAGCTCGGAGAATAAACACGCTATTGATATCTTGTTAATTCTTATTATAGCAACACAATATTGTTGACTTACTACATTAGCGCCAGCTACAACGTTATTAGCTGCTTGCCATCTGAGCCTGCAATAAAGGATATGCCTACTTGAACAATAATACCTAATTAAAATCAGGCCTTAACCTATATCTATATCTGACAAGGTTAAAGCATCGCACGTGATGTCGTTGACGACGACTAGTTAGAATATTATTGAAAACGTCTCTTTACGATAGAGCGTTTTTCTCATGTCCGTAATCAGCGCATCATTATGTCCACAGCGATCGTTTAGTTTATTGCATTGAAGTTGTATGTGTGTTTTGGCGATACATACATTTATAAATACGGTGCGAGTATTAGCCGACGGAGTGGTTCATAATAACGTATGTGTACATAGGAGCAACATTGCCGCATTGCGGTGAGCCGCCCATATGTCGACATATCACTTCTGCCCTTTACTGGATTGTGCTATACTCGAATGCCTTTTAGATCAAACTATTTGAGACTACATTTTCTTATAATTATAAATATTATAGTAGGTATATTTGGATATGATTTGAACCTTTTATGTGTTCACAGTTAAAGCATGTGTAATAAATCCAACTATTATCTTACATAGTAACAATTAATGCGTACCCTGTAGCATCAGCTTCTGTAAGCAAAATATATGTGTGAAAAAATATTGGTTGTAAATCATAACAACAATAAAATGTGTTTGCTCATTAAGAGCTAAAGAAGTCTGCCTATCAAGAACTCCTTTCCGGGTCAGGTAAGTTTGTTCCGCACAATGATTTTGAGCACTTCGGCGTTAACCGAATAATAAAACGTGTAAAGGAATAATAAAATATGTATAAAGTTTTTAGTTGTTTTTAGTTTCACGCCTCAGACGCCATGTATCGGGTTTGTAATACATTAGTCGGGCGTTGATTTACACGGCTACATATCGTGGGCGCGTCTATTCATAGTACTAATGTACTATATTTAGTAGCGATTCCCTATTATTTCTCGCGACTGACTCAGTATGTGAGTTGTTCCGCTTTTAAAATTGGGCTTAAATTCATATCGTTAACAGTGTTTAGTTTTCCTTATTGCGTAATATCGACAATAACTCGGGATTTTATCTACGCAGCATTCGAAATCGTTAATTAGGTCACAAAAAGTACATGCTTCGGCATAATTAAGTCCAAATTATAGTTGATTTCTATTGAAGTCAATTGTAGAGCACTATTCATAACAACAACCATTGGTAATGAGGTTAGATATAACCGGGGCACTTAATGATTAAATTAATACCGTCTAGCGTGTTAAAGAGTTCATGCATAAGAACTGTGGCTTCAAGGTCGTCGAGTTCTATGTAAATAGCAAATAAGCGCATATGGAGAGGCGTCGGCTATGCAGGTAGGCAGCAGAGGCGCGTCGGCTGCGTTTGCGCACATCTGCCGGCGTGCGAGTGGCGCGGCGGGCGGCGCGCGCGTGCCAGCCGCGCCTAGCACCCGTCCGCGCCGCGCGCCGAGCCGCCACCTAAGCTACGAGCGAGCCGGTAGACTTACACACCAGGCGGCCACTATACATATCATATCACACTCTGTAGCAAAACTATCACTTACTTATTTCCTACCTATTAAAATAGAAGAACTTGTCAAATGTTACCTCTAATTCGGTACCTACCTCTATTACGGTTTTTGTATTTTTAGACATGGGCAGATGCAAAATTTTAAACAGCATCATGGGTTTCATTGCAACAGGTACCTACTTGATAAGTTTTATATGCATGTATCTCTCAGTACATTTATCATTACCGCTCTCGTATCATAATTAAACTATTTGCCGCTACTTGTGGCGATGACAGTGTGATTGATGTGTTCACGGTTATTTTTTTTTATAGCGATTCTTTATTCCGTTAAATAAAGTAATTACACGTTTGCTAACAGTTAATTTATACGAAGTAAATCTACATACTTTCGGGCGTAGTATATTGGGGGGTATGACGCTTCCTCTTATTACGTGAACCACCGCCGGTGGGTTGGCAGCGCGGCTAATTATAATCTACTAAACATCATCGAGTGCTTGTAACTTAGGGTCGCACCTCTTGTATTTATTTTTAAATCACTTTTTCTAGCTTCACATCCTTAATGTGTACACAGTTTTAAATAATCGAAACTTCATACTTTAATGTACAGGAAATCGTGTATGTATTTACCTGATTACCGTTTGTATGTGTAGAGATAATTGTTTGAACAGTATGTATAGAGTATATGTATGATAGTGATGCGTGTTTAATAATGAAGGTTATTTTAGCAGCCCTAAACCGGTGTAGTGTAGAGGCGGTGCGGCGCGGCGGCCCGACGAGGACCGGTGCGTGCGACCCGAGCACCACATCGCACCTTGTTAAAGACTGCACGATGCGTGGCATATTAGCAACAGCATTAGCATTATTTATTTATTGATTTATACTCCCTCGTGCTCAACATCAAGTTATGATTTTGTTACGTTAGCTGTTTCAATCGACATGCGCCTAACTTTTAGTAATTGCCATCGACGTTGACAACATGATAAAGATCTTGTTATTTAAATGCGTGAATATTAAACAAAGTCATGTGTCATAATAATTAATCTGCCTACTCGTGCTCTATTTAAAATTATCTTGGGTTGATGCCAGCTATTCTAAATACCATACGTGGTCTCGTTCAAAATTTGTCTATAACAATAACGAAGAAATTCACATGGAATAGAAAGGTAATCAAATTTGTAGCAAATTGCACGTATTCGAATGGCTTCGTTCATCGCTGAGAGTCGCGAGTCCATTGTTCAGTCGGTAGCGTGAAAATCAAACTTCCGTACTGCTATTAAAGATATTACAAACATTTTGTAAATATCTATTGTAGTCTGTGCGATTTCAACAGATAGGTAGTACGTTAGTTGCTCGAGTATTTTTATTTTTAGTGTTACATTCGCGATTGTTATTGATGTAGACAGGTATGCCACCTACACCGTTTTGCTAAAAATATTAGGACACGTGAGATATTTGTTCACAATTACCGATAGCCGCTCCTGATAATGACGTCAATGCTAAAACACTCTAAAATAATTATGCTGGTTTGGTCAAACCATGGAGCGGCGCGGGCGCGCGGCCGCTGAGGCGACGGTCGCCGGAGATTATCCGGCACCGAATGAGCGCGATTTTTTTAATCTGTCGCGCGTTTCCTTGTAAATCTTAATTCGTATGTTCCGTTACAGTAATTCCAGCGTGAGGGCATGGACGTACATTTTTTTCTCTGGAAACGTATCACCTTGTCGTCGGGTAGCCGGTTACTTACCTACAATTAAAAAGCGAAAAGAGCGCGGATTCCGAGGCGAATTTCGAGAAATATCGACGAGGTCAACGAACCATGTCGACGCATCGCGGCCGCGTCTCCTCACTTGTTTTTTTTACATTTTGGTATTATTCGAACGATTTAGGATGAGGTTTTATTGATGTGCTTTACTTGGTCAATATTAAACAAATAAATTAAACGATCGGTGTCGTTTAACTAGCGTTGAAGGCTTTTGTATGCCTTAACTTCATTATTTCCTATTAAGCTCTTACTTTTTACTGTATAACTCACTTAAAATCCTTTATACAATGTTTTATTACCTTTTATATGTAATCTTCGATCCTACTTTTTGTTGAAGTGCGCAGACGCTCGTGATTCAGACTCATCAATTTGGTAACAAAAACGCTACTAATTGTGCAGGTATCGACCGGCAGGCTTTGAAGGGTTAAACGTACACCAAATATTAGACTGGATCTTTTCGATCCGGCCGGTTTTAACTTGGAGATATGTGTTTTTTTGCGCGCGTCTCGGAGTAAGCCGTGATCGATTCTCAGTAGCTTACGCGGGATGAGACCCGTACTCGTCGAAAATATATTACCAATTCCAAGTTGCTGCCTTCTCTTAAATGTATTCATTTATTTATTACTTATTCATTAATTAAACAGTCATAACTTAATAAATAAATTAAGAGCTGACAGCTATTGAGACTTCATTAAAAATATTCACCACGTGTATTTATGTAACTTAGTTGTAACTCGTACGTCATGTGTGATTCTAATGGCAATAATTTGTAACATCTACATATGAACGTGTAGACTAGTTAGTTTGCCTCTAACTAGTGAACACTTTATCTAAATGCCCGTATGTTCTCACCGCACTACACATTTTATTGAGTGCAATTTATTTTGTTAAGAATTCACAGTTGACTAGTCTCGCTATTTATAATAAGGCTATTTTTGGCACGCTATAAGTATTGAGAAAAGCTGCACTGACCATTTAATTAAATTATCATCGCAGTTTATTTTATGTTGAAAGTTTCCTATGGATCTTATTTAATGATTAACCGGGATTCGTGATTTTGTATCCATTGCCACTTCATCTCAATTAACTTAATCATCACCATTTCTATTAAAAACCATAACTCTTAATTTTTGAAATATTTAAAACGCAGGTCTCATATTTATGAGAATATTATTTAAATATTTAATAATCGTTTCATAGAATGTGATCGTATGTAGACAATTCAGTTGACGAGTGGACATAAAAAGGTGCACACACTCGCACCGCATTTCATTTGTGACCGCCATCGCCTGCGAAGGCGAACAATAAAAATATCACCGACGTTGAAATAAATAAAAAGAGCAGCCGGTCCAGGTGCCGCAAGGGCAGGTGGAATAATTGGCAATTCTTTGTCTCAAACCATGCACCAGCTTCGAAAACCCACTTAAATGTCTCAAGCCGATGTCTTATTTTTGAAAAAAGTTACGCATTCTGCATGTGACGATTAGATAAAGTCAAGAATTACCCATTAAGTAAATACGGTAGCGTGATCGTCCGTCAAGTTCTTGTTTGCCATTGTGTATAGATAAAGTTTATCCAAAATGACGTGTCCAGGGACCGGCCGGATACTCATTGAAAGGGTTTTTGAAGGGGTTTTTTTAAGCGCTTCAAGAAAAAACCCTATGGCATATGTTACACCTTCGAACGGATTACTGGAACCCTGTTCCGAACAGGTTACCCTTTCACTACCCTGTAACACTGTAACAGGGTAACCCACTCCAACCTAAGACAATGTAATATGCACTCTTTATCATAGACATTAGTTTGAAAATAGTATAACCACGAGCGCACGTGACATCTTACCGCCCAGCGGCGCCATTGTTGCATTTACCGAGCGACTTGTAAACATGGAATAAAAATCATTGTGGATATGACCTTACAGTTTAATTTTGCTTGTCGCACATTTCAAACGTTGTGATATATATTTTTCGTGTCTATACTTGTACACCAGGGTCGATAATTTTTAAAACCAAAAAAAAAAAATAGTAGGTCCCATTAGAAAAGTAGGGGAATATTATAAAAATGAAAGGAAAAATAATTTACGGGCGATCTGAGGTCGGGAAGGGGGTGGGAGTGACGTTTGAAGAGTAAAAAACGGTTTTTCTCGATTTTAAAATTCGTATCAAAAAAATTCAAATGGCAAAATTGTAGGTAATAAAAAGATCTAAAACTTTTGTGTTTACATTTTTTTCACACAACCTCAAAATTTATGTGAAAGATCCAAAAAACCAAGATTGTGGTTTTTTATTTTTATCTTTTACAAAAATTTATTTTTGTAACGAAATTTGGTGAAAGCTTACTTTTTTGTGTCCCAAATACGCTGTAATTTATTTGATTAAAAATATTTATTTTTTCACCTTATTTTGAATTAATATAAAAAAACACTCTAATTTTCAATCGAAAATTCACCCGTCAAATCTTCTCAGAAAATGCAAAAAATGAAAAAAAAACTTGATTTTTTTTAAAATTATTATAAAAAATTTCATCTAAAAAATTTGATTTGAGGTTTTAGGCTAGGTATATAAAATTACGCTGCAACTAATAGGAGCGAAGATTTAATGGAAAATGCGGCAAATACGGGGAAAAATATCAATCTTCGAGGGCTTTCGTTCAAAAATTCCTAACTTCTAACCACGCGGACGAAGTCGCGGGCAACAGCTAGTTACCTATATGAAGTTTCGCGCGTAGGTAGTTTGTCCGAGAGGCGCGAGTCGCGGCGCGACACGTCGGCGATAGAAGAAAATCAGCTGTAGTCTTAGTAAAGCAATGAGGGGCCGCTAGGGTGCAAGTATGCAGCTCAAGTTTAGTGGGTAATTCAGGGTAACACGAATAAAAGCCTTTCGTGAAGGTAACCACTTCAAAGGGTTAAGTTATTGAAGGGGTTAACCCCTTCACGTGGTTACCCTAATGAAGGTGTTAACCATTTCGCTGGGTTTCGAGGATGTAACTCGAACAAAAGGTAACACTGCGATATGTGTTACCCCGTGTACGGGTTACCCTGTCAAACGGCTTAACTCTAAAGTGGGGTTGTCCGGTCCCTGGACGTGTCTATTGGGATTACGGCGTAAAAATAGATCAGTGGATTGGTTGTTTGTGGCAATCAAATGAATTATCATGCTATATGTGTGTATAAGAAGTTGTATGGTATCCATTTACTCATTGCGGGTAAATTTAGTAGAAGGGACAAGGAAAAATATGCAGTAAAGAAAGAACAGTAAATTGTCGAGGTGGTGAGATCGATGAAGACAGTTTCTGGGGTACTGGCGACGTGAGCGTCGGTAACCGTAGCAACGGTACGTTTTGACAGATCGTGAAACTGGAACTCAGATGCGCACAAGATTAAGCATCAGTAATGGTTTGCGAGGCACTGCCGCCGAAGATCTGTCCAAGATAAATGTTCGGGAATTTTGAAGTCAAATAATAATTACTTGATACAATTAACTGATACCCGCTATTGAGCCTCCAATAAGGGCAAGGAAAACAAATTAAGAATTAATTAACATATAACTTATGTTTTACAGTAGCGTTGCCCTTATAAATGTGCAGTGATAAACAAAGCGACTATCGAACGTATTTCAAGAGAATTTACTCTAATAGCTTTAGTTGTTTGGCTGCATTGCTAATTTACATTTACCAACAGCGCAGAATTAATCTGATGGACATCGATAAACACAGTCATTGTATCAGTACATTGCGACTGTCAACGTGAGTGAAATTCCGGAAGGCAGGAATGTGGGTGAGGTAACCCCATTCGGTTTCTGCACATGCGCCATGTTCGCAGCGATTTCTGTTGTAACCCGACCGAATCGTAAAGCGTGCCGTTACCCGTAGTGAGACGTATACCAAGTTTTTATTTACAACTTGGTTGGATATTAACCTCATTGTGCGAGTAGGTAGCGCAACCCGGTCACTTAGCTAGTACGCATATTATCTCCATTTCCATAGCGCGGACAAGTAGCGGTGTCGACTTACGCGCCACTGCCGCCTCTAATGTTGTTGCCTTCAACTGTCTAAATGTACAATACGATGACGTCTGCGTACACTGCTCGTAACACTTTTAATTATATATTACTTACTATGAAAATCACCTGTAAGAAATCCTTGATTAGGTACGTTTATTATTTAAGTATTTGGCAAAATATAATTTTACCCAAAAATATTTCGACAATAAGTCAGCGTTAAACCAATGCACCATCAAAATTTTCTATAACATTACCCACGTAATATATTGCGTTAACAGTATAAATCACTAAATAAATATATTCAAGCAGAACAGTATCAGCTAATAAAACAGCGACATTGAACAAAACACGCGATCACAATGGCTATGAATGGACGCATACGTACCCGGATAATGATGTTATTTGCTTTTTGCCTTCCGTCATCGAGGATCATTGCTGTAAATACGCTGAGAATTGATACAGTTTTCTGCTTACCTGTTTCTTTATAGAATGATTTAGATAATCTTAATGCGTATAATAATACAATTATACCTTAGGTACTAATAAAACTAGAAATATACAATGCATTTGGATATCGATATTTGATGGCAGTATAATAAAACACTATGCAACTTCATTAATTAATCTTCCCTTTCTAAGGATCCCTTCTTCTATAAAATCTAAACATAATTGGTAAATGTTTGGTATATGGTTGAACGAATAAATCCTGAATACGTTTTCAGTTTTAAAATTCATCTCTATTATTTGGTTATTTCTCCATGAACTTTGGACTTCGATTAATTGATTGATTGATTTGTTCCTATTTTTTTTTCAATAATCTATTTATCAGTGGTCATCCTTATATCTTATACTATTAGTCTATGAGCTAGTTTTATGAAATTATTGATGACGTTGCTTCACCTTATCTCTTTACCTTACTCATCGTGATAAAAGTTAATACAACAATGAGCTCATTATTCATTTACTCTTTCACAACTGAACATGTCGTGGTGTAATAATTACAATTTACATATGTACGGTGCATGTATTTCCCGGCAGTGCTGTATCCGCAGGTCGTTATGATCCCATATATTCGTAATCAAACTAGGTGAGCTATTGCTGATTATGCATTTAACGAGAACCATTTTGATTTCTGTTAATGTGTGTTACAAATCCAGTCTGGAAATTTCATTGGTTGAAATCTAGCTACGAATTCTTCTACTAAATCCAATATAAACTCAGTCAGATTTAGTTTTACTTAAATAATCTCAAAATTATTCTTCGAAGATGTAATGTAATATTTGTATGTTACTATCCAAAAAGAACACGTTTGCAGAGCAGTTGATAAACCATGATAAGAGACAGGTGCTTATTATAAAAAATATACTAGAAATCTTCGAATGAAGTCAATCGTCACAAACCGCAGTGACCTTGTTGATTGTTAGTTATTTTAATGTTTAAAAAATACAGTAGAAAACTAAATTTATGGAGAGAATAAGATTTTGGTGTAGCTATCTTAAATAGCGGTTCGATAGAAGAAGTATTATAGGAAGATACAGTGAGTTCAAGGTAAAGACGCTGTGCCAAATTCTAAATGATAAATGCACTTTGAAACTAGTTCTGTTCTTGGATATTTTAGGGTTGTGCTTCCTTTAATACGGAACAAGAGTTTTCCATTGCTTATGTCACATGTGATCATCGCAAGAGAAACCTGTGCATCGCCACTAGAGACACTAGATCAGTAATAAAAGCCTGACTTTTTTTTTTGATTTTGAGTTGTTCTGAACAGGAATGTTAAAAAATATCTTAATTAAGTTTGCTGGAATTTGAACCTATACGTACTATATTTAATTGAATTGAATTTGGATTTAGATTGAAAACCAGCATTTGGTTGAATTTCGAATATTTTGTAACTATATCTCTGAAAATGCAGATTAATTCTTGAAACAATTGTTTACTAGCTCTTCACAAGGCCGTTTACTTAGTACATGGCTTTCTTATAATAGCTGTGATTAATAGATATTTTAATAGCAATAAAAGATGTCACTGTCAGTGGACCTAACAAATGGCCTTAACCGATATAAGGACAAGTCATCATTTCATCTCGAAGCCAACACAACCTTTTTCATTACGACTGAGGTATTAATGTATTTAATTAGTTCTTAATCGGGTCAGGTTCATATTGTGTCTATGTGCCTTGAAAACGTCCGCTTCATACATACGAGGTATTGGCGTCCTTGTCGCACCGGTGTTTGTGTGTGTGGGTGCGCTTGCGACGACGCCGACGCCGATTGTTATTGTCAAGTATGTGTAAACAAAACCGAATCATGCGCCGATGTGACAGCGACGCGTTATCGCCGTTATGTTATACATAAATCAACTATAGTAATTTATGTTCATAGCGAAAAAATCTCAACTACGTGCCTTTCTCATTACAGATATTCTTTAATAAGTTACCAGACCTTTATCATCTTTTCCACAATGTCAAGTTGCTTGTATTTATAAATTATTTCATCATTAATCGTTGCTATAAACCAGGTAACTACTCAATACAACGTAACTCATAAGATTATAATCGTAAAAATATTTCCTTCTTATCGTAGAAAACATAGCTGGTTTTGATTGAAGTTTTCTATAGTTATCAAAAACATTCCTTTATTCATTAACGAGAGGGGTGAAAATCGATAGGACATGATGACGTCAACAGGCACGTAATTATTAACATTACGATTCTCACCTGCTTAAATCATTGATGGAACCATTTTCAGCTGATTCGACATTTGCGGGCGGAGTTCCGTTGACTTTTGTTGTATACTGGTTATATATTTGTTTATAAGGCATCCGTGTTCGGTCAGATGTGTGTTCGGAGTCGTTCTGGTTATTCATGACTCACAGACTTCAAGGTACTGCACATCATCACCTCATAATTGGAATTTACTAATTTGGACTGTGTTATGGGTGACCAATACTGACAAAATATTTGTCCACATAAATAATTTCGCTACACGTATATGAAGAGAGGTATTTTACCTCAAAACTAAAGTTTTAACGAATGTTAGGCAATACCGGTCAAACTGAAGACTTGTATTTTTATCTAACATTTTAATAACTACTTATTACTTAAACATTACAAAACAGCTGCCAACTGTGTCATTAGCTGTTGTGTTTACAGCTTACGAGTAAATTATCGTCATTGTGTTATCGGTTAATTTTATGTTCGTATCGCTTGCTTTCTTATTCTTTTTATTTTTTAAGTAAGCTGACGAAGCAGCACTAGGAACAGTGTTAAAAGTTTCCCGTATGGTTGATGTACAACCTGGCATCAAAGATGTTAGCCTTCCGTCAGCCTCTATGGCTTGGTTGATTTTTTTTTTGTGTCCTGGCTTCCTCACAACGTTTTCGTTCACCAAGTGGAAACTACTTTGTAATATGCATGTACTTATATGTTCGAAAAGCAATTGGTGCATTCCAGAAATCAACCTACGCCCTTGATTTGGCAGTTCAACGGTCATACCACTTGGCTTTCATAGCTAAATGACAATTCTGCTCTGATCTATTTCCTCACTTTTCTTTGAATACATTTTTATAACTAACTTGTCAATTCAGTGTCACCAGATAATTTACTACACAGAAGTATCTGATCCTAAAATAACTAGCATTGCAACGGTTTCGTCATTCAAAACTAACTCAAGGCGTAATTCGTATTTTCCTCGTAACGACAACCGCTTATAATAACCGCCTGCGGACAATACCTTCATTTAGGTGATAAGTCCAATATCTCTAGCTATTTATGTCTGGGTTATAACTGGGAATTTCACGAACCAAGAAACCCAAGTTGTAAAATTAAACTGCAGAATTAGACGAATGATTTTTACCTGACAATTGCACTTTACATTTTGGACTTCTTTTAGTGATCGTTCAAAGCTCATGCTGATTTTATCATTCCAAATAATGGGGCAAATATAATGCTCGTAGATAATGTCTTTACAGAAAATTGATATCATCGCAGCTAGCCGGCTGCAGCTAGTTACCAAGATTTAGATTATTCGTTATCTCAAATTTTGCGCAATGTTATAAAAAAGATCAAAAATACAAAATCATGCTCAAATTGAGGTTTAGAGAGGAACGATACGAGTTATGATATTATTGCTATCTGAAATGCCTCTTCATATCTGTCGAACAAAAGGATAATTCACATAATATTTGAATATGGCAAACAGTTACAAATTGTGTCATTAGCTGCAGAGTATGTAGGTACAGCGCAAGTCGTTTTTAACGTGTGTGTTATCGGTTAATTTTATGTGCACGCCAATTGGCTTATTTTTCCACGCTTGTGTACGTGCGCGAGAGTTGTATAACTCGACGCACCTATAATGACATGCTGCTATTATGTTTTACCTTATTTCAGTTTAATGTTCATGATTATTTTAGTGAATATAAATTAATCACGTAATTTTGTTACATGTTACGAAACATCGCTTCTTTTGTGGATGTTATCATGGTTTTAATGCCTCAGTCAGTGTCACCTTGCCCAAAAAACATGTGTTAATCAGGTTCATTTTGTGATTTTTTAAATTTTATGTCCTTTATGTTAAAATTTGTAGTATTTTTAGATTTTATTAGGAATTTTATGTCGTTTAGTAATTTTATTGGCACTCTATGTAACAGCAACACAATCAGTTCTCGTCATAGCGATTTGACAAGCCTTATACGAGTACATACATGCGTACGCGTGGACAACGATAGCAGTCTGAAAAAAATGAAGGTCACCTGTAGCTGACAAAGACTTTAAAAATATTATTTAACTTTTCAGTTTGTGCCTTTGAGTTATAGGATTATTTTTAAAATAAATTAGGAATAAAATATTAATCTCATAAAATAAGGATATGAAAATCTTTAAACTTAATCTAGACTTAATTCGAATAATTGAAATGTCAAGACGTGTTAAAAAAAACTTGTTGAGCTCTTAAATATTTACTATATCCAATAAGTTTTATGACACCTAGTTAATTAATAGTGATAGCTAAACGTCGGATTATGGTAATCGATTGGTATAAAAAGTGCTAAAAATGATGCAAATGTGACATAAAATGTTAAAATATGCACTAATAAAAGTCGGAATTTGTAACATGTTTTACATAGAACTCTGCCTCTGGGTGAGATAAAATGTCTTTTTTGATGTAATAAAATAATTAAATTTTGCTCGTATAAGACTAACACCAATTCATGTTTTTTTTTAATTCACGACATAATTAAACCGGCGCCACTTAGCCCACTGTCCCACAGCCGACAATTTTTACACACTATTTTGACCGACAACGACTACAATATTTGTATTTAGTTACAAATATTAGATATCCATATTTGAGATTTTCACTCAAAATGAACGAAAGACTATTGAAAGCCAATTACAAGAAAAATGTTCTAGAAATATGTCGATAACTAATACATACAAACCATGTAGTTTTATTAAATTTCTTCCTTTTACTAAGTTTTTTTCAAGCTGTCTGTTTTCCACACTGTAAAAAAATCATAACGAAAATTCTAGTATTTGTTACAGAGTTCGTATATTGTACATAAAGTTACGACCTGCGAAAAATATAATTGAAAAAGAAATCGTAATATTAAAGAAATAGTTAGTACAAAAAAAACACGACTATTAATCAAGTTTACACACGTGTGAATAAAATAATAACGTTTTAATTATTTATTAAATGTCCGCTTACTTAGGTGTAACTCACGCGACGGTTTTATTTAACTAAATAAGTTATAAACTTGCGAAGCTATTGTTATTTCTATTGTCAATACAAATACGTAAGTCCTGATGTCCATTACTGACCTATGACCTCTGTAGCTCGTATTCATGACGACAGCTGTCAGAATTGCAGGTACTGTTGTTACATCATTACAATGTTGTGATGCAATCGATTTGGTGACCATAGGTTGAAATTGTAACATATTTTTATTGATTTTTCTTTACTCTTGCACTTTTCTTGTATAGACCTTGCAACATAGATTTTTTAGGTGTTAGATCTACAAATTAGTGTTTTACCACTTCTCAGTTTCAAATAGACGGTTGGACGCCTCTCAGCCAATGGTTTCAAAGTGGTCTCAGGTGTAAAACCCGACTCCACACAACAATTACAGAAAAGTAAACGTTAAATAATGTCAACTGTTTAATTCTATCTTGTTGTCACAATACTCACATATGCATGTCTTGTTTGTGCTTTGTAACAGCGGTTACGTGAGCTTAGTCAAGTTGCGAAAGCACAGTTCGCACTGAAACGAATTTAGCGCGCCTCAAACAGGAAGCCGAATGCATGGTACTATTGCCGAGTTGTGGTTTAATGGAAGTGGCTCATGTGTGCTGACTGCGTTACTACGCGTGTCAAATCTAATTGTGTTATCCATACAAATTGGATAATATTAATTGGCAGTTTGTGCTATTCCATGATTTTAAAAGTTTTTTTATGTGTTTCGTTTGGGGTGAATTAAAGCTCTTTTTCAAGTTATTTAACTTTAAGTCTTTTAATTTGGCTGGCTTGCTTTCCTTTAGACAAATTCAGATACTCAATTTTCTGTCATGCACGTTCAATGGGGTCCAACATAGTTACATAAAAATTGAATAAAAACGTTAATTGTTAAACGTAATTATTGTTAATAAACCTAAATAAATCACTGCAACTCGTACAAAAAAGACGTTCTCAATAGCACGCCTCATCTAGAGAATATAGCTCGTCGTGCATTTGGTAAGACGCTCAGTGAAAGTGATTGCGCGGATGTCGCGTGCGACGGCGCGGGCGCACCCGCCGACCTTGCCTTATAGGCGGCGCGCGACGCATCGCCACCGCCCGGCGCCCGGCGAGCGCCGCTCCGTGATCGACGATCGGCGATCGTGCGTAGCTAGTGTGAGCTACCGGTTGTTCATCACACACGAACCTCTTCAGTACTAGATAAAATTGTCACAAAACAAAAACAAATTCAATAAAATCACTTAAGCTAAATACGAAACTTCGCAAAGCTCAAACGATGCCACAATTTAAACACGACCTCAAAAGCAGAGATGTGAGCGAGAGAGAAATACTTTAAGGTCTTAAGCATAATGCAAGCACAAAAGGTCAAGTCAAGTGTGACAAAATGTTTAATATGAATATTTGTGCACATGAATAAGGCTGGGTGCAAGACCTTGTTACCAAGACCTGCGCGTACGCAAGCCGATTCCCATCAGTGTGAGTACAATTGGAAATTTAACACCGCGTTACTTAGCAACAGAATCGTTAAGCATTCAGAATAATGTTTAAAGCCATACAATTATATTTTATTTAAGTTTTATAAAGAAATATGTCGGGCTTCCATTGGACCTGATCGATTGTAATATGTAAGTTGCGTTGTTTATACTTTTTCAAGGTTTATAGACCTTGACAGCTTGAAAAGCTTTTTTTGATGAAAATAAAAGTTATAACAAAGTCACTTTTTTTCTTGTTAGATTTAAAAAAAACGTCGTTTCTCAACTCAAGACTGTTAATTGTTAGACGTTCAATGAAAAAATAAGTTATATTTGTTGATTAAATTTGTGCGTTTAGCAAATTATTAATTTGATTCCGTTTAATAAAGAGAATATGAACGTTTAAGACATAACCATTACTGTTGTACATAAAGTCAGTTTTCCCTTACAATCGTAAATTGCAGTATTTATGAGCTTGTACTTAGATAAACATGCTTAAGTTTCGCAATTAGGTACAATACTAAATAAACATTGAAGACTTTACGTCGTTGGCTGGTAATCTCTACTGATGACATATTTTCCGTGACATTACGATGATAAAAAAAGTTGTGGTTAATGACAGAAGCGTAAGCTTGCAACCACAACATGCGTCGGGAAGTTTAGATAGTCAACAAGCGCTCGCGACGCTGTCACCGAACAAAAAGTTTGATATCGTCGTCGAAGTGTCTATTGATTAATATTTATGTTCTTTTTTTAATGATTCGTTAATACCCGTTCAACACGTGGCGCGTCCGGCTGACTACTGCCGATCCGTAACTCTATACGTACTGCACCACTTACCTCAAAAAGGTTTTTGTTTCTTTTTCCATAATCAATATGTCAGTTGTCGTGTTGCCTCAGCCGGGTGCAAAGCGTCTGGCCACACATGAACATAACCCGTTAATAATATCCCCTTTGGAATTATATAAGCAGGACTAATGTACGTTGCTATCTCATTTTGTCTTCCCTGAAGGGGTAAGGTGACGTGCTTGACACCTGACCGCATATTTTGGCAAAATTGATTATTAATGCATAATTTGAAACGGCGGACTGCTACTTAAAGTTTGGTAACTTACAATTCGTATATCGCTTGGCTTGCCCCTCGACCTGGGGCTTAATCCTCACGCCTCCTAACCGTCCGCACGTCAGTCGCGTTTACGACCACGCGACCTGACGCGGCCGAGTCAAGCAGCTATAAACACTTTATAATAATGCGGCTTAGTAATAAATCGCTATATAAAACTTTTACAAATTAATATGTGGTGATTAAAACACTGGATAATGTACAAGGTTGCGGGTATAAGCCTAAAATGAAATGTAAAAAAATATCTCGTCAATGTTAAGAGCCTATTAAAAAACACGAAATTAAAACTTAATGGCTTCTATCGTCAACACCCATTTAAACTCTTTGTAGCTTTATGTAATTTTATGATAGACTAGGACTTCCTGATTCGCCGATGATTTACCATGCTTTCGACACCTGCTTCGTCACAAACGGGAATGCGAAGTTACTTTAATGAAAACCTAGCACTTCACGTGAGTATCACGTGCAAATGTTATATTCACGTCGCGTTTCTCGAACTATTGTATCTACTGAGGAAGTGTTTACGTAAGAAGTAGTTTTCTTCGTCTGTTTAGTAACGCCTTGACCTTAATGCTTCGTGTCATGACTATATTCATCAATAATATTTGCAGTACATGTGCATGTAGGTATGCCTTTTGAAGCATCATCTTTTTCTGGGATTTCCCTCAGAACTAAAATTCTTCAATCAACTTGCAACAGGCTTGACGATTTATAAGACGTATTATACTTATTTATTGCGTATTAAAATAGTCACTTTCCAATATAGCAAAGAACTTGAAACGACAAAAAGCCGCGCTTACAATCACAACATCAATAAAATGTTTATTAGCGGCAACAGCTATAATTATTATTGAGCAGAGTGATGCACATGTTAGTTGGCGCATGCGTTGTACACTCAGTTATTGTTATAATTGTACACGCGCTCACGTGTGCCTCTGAGGACACCTACAACTCCATGAAAAGTGGTTTCATTTCAATAAACACTGGCGCCGTATTATATTAGAACGAGTTAGCGACTTGCTTATGCATCCAGTTGTACTTTTCACTTAAACAGTTCCAGCTCAGATATTTAACGAGACATATTTGTGCGATATTGTAAATTCTAGCGCCAATGACGTAATAGTTTGTCGAACACCGCTCGATTTAACCTTAAATGTTGGATATAAAGGCCTAACGTTGAGTATTTCAACAAATCAGATTATTTGTTGCAACACACTGTAATACATTAAGTTAATTCATGGAGTATATACAGAGACACAGTATTAAGATGGACGCGTATTGGCAAATAAGTGCGCGTTTGTTTGGGGGCCGCCGTGTTAGAACGGGCGACCTCTCGCCTCCGCGGCCCGCGTTCGCCTTACTACTAGCATTGAGGCATTTACCTTTCTTAGGTCGGACTTGTCCTCAATACAGGCTAGAAGCGTTGATTTATTACGATGCACGGTATGCCGGCTCAATTTAGAGACAAATTTTGTGCAATATGCGCCCAATCCGCCGCTGTGTTTACGTTCTAGTACCCGTGTGGCGTCAACATTAGCCCAGTTGGCCAGATATGTCGATTGGTTAATATTCTCTTGTACAAATCGGTTGCAAGTAAATACCTAGGTACTTGGTTATTTATAGCTTTAAATGAAAGTACAGCATATGGTGTTAACGATTGAATTTTAATAAGTAATTTAAACAAATATGAATGTGTCAACATTATTGTGATGTTTACGGATTTCATTTACTTAAATATAATCTCATTTATCCCTTTTATGGAATTTGCCAATTATATCAGGACAGACAGTGCCATCTGTATCACCAATATTACCAATCCAATTAACTGGTGTCTAATTATTAAAGTAACGTTTTGTCCCAATTTGGACATATTTTCGAGTGTGTCTTGGCTTGCTCGCCCACGTTGCATGTGTATTGTTCGGAAATATGTCCAAGGTCCCATATAAAAGACCCTGGACGACATTTGAGTAACTTTTGACTTCATAGATGTACGATAAGGTACAACAAATTACCTGAACCTAATTAGCACATTTTTGTAACAGACGTGTTTGTGGAATTCGAACACAACAATTAGGCTACGGAATTGTTTCTGCTCATTAGTAACCTATTGTTACCCATTTAAATAAATACGTATTACTATAATTTTGCAGTTTGTATAGCGAACCGAAATAATTATACGATGTCTTACTTCAAATATAATGTAGATAAACAAAATAAAAACAAGAATTATTCATGGAAAAATACGTGTTTGTTTTGTATGACGCGCTATGAAGAGTGAAGTGTATTTACTATTCCTTGGTGATGAAGTAATCGTTCAGGCCATCGCTTTGATGAAAATATGGGCATTTAAATGTCGTTGATTTGAGTGTAATGTCGTCTAAACGGGATCATGTTCCATGCGCAAGGATTGCAACTGGTATTGTCTAAGATGCACAGAATAATATAATTCGTATAATTGATAGGGAACAAAAATAAAAAGATTTGACAGAAAGAATAGGATTAATTAGAATTGAGAGCCTTTAAAGAACTTATTAGGTACTTATTGCCAACATTTTGATGGTTAAATGTTGTCAAGTTCTAAGCATTAATTTTAAATAAAAGACTTGTAGGGAAAACCAAACAAAATAAGTATAAATGATGCAAAAACGAACACTGGCCGTTTTGTAGATAAATCTGAATAAAAAACTAAACTCTATAAAAAATTAAGCGAAAACATTGCAATTCCCATTAAAAAAAACTAAATGATGGATGTTTAGAGTCAAGGTTGAGATATCTTTACGGCATCAGTATATTGTTATCAGGCTAAGTGACTATTTACTGTAAACAGATTGTATCAGAGGAAGCAATCTTTGTCCTCTTTGACGCAGCACCTTGTAACGCGCTACCTTTGGACCGCACAAGTCATAAACTTATCACGACCTGTTTACAATGATAAGGCTTTGTCACGTAATTTGTTGTTTTTCTATATCGTAATCAGATATTACGACTTAAAGTATAAGTTGTAAAGTGCATCATACAAAATCTAGTGATAAGCTTGCTCATTCAAAAGTCATGTACTTGAGTGGAGGAGTTATTGCATTTGCCTGTTTTCACCTATTTTATTGCTAAGTCATCTTTTTTTATATCTTCTGCATTTGTGTCAATCATCTTTTAGGCTTTTATGACCGAATTTATCAGTTCTTGTCACAATTTTTGGTGAGTTTAGACATGCATACTTATCTTCTGGTATCTCTCTATATTCACACAGTGCCAAATTTGGCACTACTGCATTATTCGTCGTACCAGAGCTATGTCGCGAGAGCTCGTGATTTGCGTCATCCGTGACGTCGGCGTCGATGACATTGAACGCTCGACCCGATTAAGCATAAGCAGACGATTCGCGAGGCCGCCTCGCCAATGTTCACGTTGACCACTGTCCTACTCTACTCGGTATTGTAAAACAATCGTCACCCATACTTATTGTTTTATAATTGTACTATACCTGCAGAATATTGACATATTCATGCATTGTTTCAAGTAATGACTGCTCATAATGATTGAAGCAATATCAATTTACGCGTTATCGCTATTTCAATTTACTAATTCAAGCTTATTTTTATGGTCATTTTAAGCACTTTCGACATTAGACATATAAGTATGTATTAATTAAACTTATCTCGGCTTGTTTCGTAACAACGGAAATCGATTTCAAATAATATTTACTTTACCATAATGTTTCGTACAAGGTTGTGCCTATCGAACGTTAGATAGACGAGTATTTAGCCATTAAGCAGTTGTAGTGCTTCTAGTTCAATTAACGGCACATGCCTGTTAAGATAGCGATCTGATGCGTATACTTATACATTCGCAAGTGTTGAAGTATAAAGGGTGAGTCGAGTCGCCAGCACGCGACCGAGTGGAACCTGCGACACCGGTTGGGCCCGCACCATTTCTGATAGCCTTCATTGTCGGTCACTCTGTGTGGTACAAGATGCGAAGTTATTTATACTGCACTCTTTTTATGTTCGTTTGTAATGCGCTCGTGATATCCACTTGTTACATAGACGTCGTTGTGGATGGAATTGACGATGCTTTATACTATTCATACCTGTAATAATTTCTCAATTTATTTCTGTAAGAGTTTTTATCCAAGCACCCAATAGGGAGATTTACCAATACTAATATATTGTCGTTACTGTATGATAACTTAGATCTGAGTTGTACGTGCCTTTGCTCTACCACTTAAACAATAATGGAATAAAACATTAATCACCGTGTCGGACGACACGGAAGGACAAACAAACAAGTTAATTTCTTGTGTACAATTATAACAATTGTTGTACAATACCGTGTAGTATGTGCCGCAGTAGAAACAGAAGTTAAATAAATTGACAATGTACAATCTATAAGCAATAAATTAAAAATGATATAAATCATCTCTGAATTAATTGAAAATATATATTTTTCTAGATACATTAAGTATGCCTAAGTTTGCCAGTGATTAGTATAATAAGTACATTTCAATTAAATAGGACACAATCATTTGTCTACCACATGTCTGATTGGACGAAAATCCAGTTATTTATTACATTCGATCTGTATTTACCTAATCTACTTTACCTTGGTTATATTTTGATACATTCGTACTCAAAGACATGTGTTGTGTGTCTATTCGGGTCAAGTACAAACTATTAGTTCTTTCTTTCAGTTTGTAGTAATTTAGAGGATATAACAAGCTTTTACATTGATATGTTTTAAGTTATGGGTGAATATTTTGAAATGTTTGCATTATTGATTGATTGTGAAGGTCAGAGTATGTACCCTTGACTTCGATACAATTTGCATTCCGCTACGATAAGATGTTTGCAGAAACTTTAATAATAAATAACGATGTGTGTTTTTGACCTTACATTCTTTGCCATTCGCCCTTTCTTTTCCAATGATAGTTGTCCTATAGCAATCGTATACATCTGATGTACTTAATGGTGATATTGGTTATAGTACGTTAGTCGTACTGGTGTTGGGAAATCTTGAAGTAATGCTGAATTAAATAGCTGTTTATTGCGATCGCTTTCCTAAGTTGTTTGTTAGTTTTCTTACTGTTTTACTGATAGATGCAATGAAGAGCTATAGTCCCTTAGGCTCTTATTAAAATTAGATAGAGCAGTCACTGCTATCATGTATATTTTTGGGATTTGTTTTATAGTTTTTTTTGTTTTCGCTTTTCTCTTATACCTTACTCTACAATATTACGACATCAAAACGCTACCGTACGATCGTCTTCTCTGTCCTTATACAGAGATTTATTTTACCTCCACTTTATCAAATACAAAAATTGTGATAAGCAAAATACCTTTACAATAAGGTCTGCGACCTTTTACAATAAGTATTGCAAGAGAAGTAATCGTCCGGACGTCTGGAAGGACGAATCTTTTATTGTCGATGTAGGTAAATAAGATTTTAATAAATTATTGAACAATTACAATACTTCAAGTGCATGTCGCTTCTTTTGTCTTTCTGATCGAAGTTCCAAAATTAATCAATTTCAATGAAAATCAGCTCACAATCTTGAACCAGATTTTCCATCTAATCATAGAATTTTTCTATGCAAGCAAATACGAAGAGCCATAAGTAAGGAATTATATCGAGCAGAAAGAGGTCAAACGACGCGTCGAGTTAACTTAATTTACGATGTCTAGGTCAACATTAAATCACAAAATAAACAAATTATTACATTTAAATAAACAAACGCTCCATCGTTCGGCGCCGAAAATTCTCATTTGTGTGTGATATTTATGGCATTTTTATTCGACAATCGGCAATGTCATTTACAAGAAAGGACGAATTAGTATTCATACACGTACTGGCTCCGTAGAGATATCAAATATTATAGTTGCTTCGCTACACGTGTTACTATTACGCCATTTGTTTTGTAATTTACTGAACACAATGCTTGTGGTCGGTGGAACGTCTGCTGGATTAGTTCATAGCCACAATGTTACATTTTCGAATTATCTCCAAGTTACAGCCGTGATAAGCTTCTTTTGATTTCAATTACGTTGAATACTATTGAATATTTTGTTCGTCTATTTGGCGTACATGTTTCGGGCAGAGCTTGCGGCGCGTGCCGGCTTCCATTGGCCGGCAAATGTTGGCATTGTATTACCACAGTCTCTGCGAATATTGATAGTGTAATTTACGGATGTTGCTCGATTTATAGAGCCAATGTTAACAAAGCTATCTTCTTTGGCGTTCGGTTATATTGGAATCGCATTTTGAAATTGGTAGAATCAGTATTACACAGTCTGTTGCCTTAATGTATTGCACCTGTGAATTGCAGTTTCAGATACATGCTTTAGATGTTAAAAATCTAAAATAAATCACTATAATTATTCCTATTTACTTGTACGTTTGACTATTATGTAATTTCTTGCATTTCTCTAATGCAATTTCCACGTGTATCGCAAAAATCACCGCAAAAACTGATTATAATTCTAATCCGATAAACATGAATGATTTACGACGCCAAACACAAGAGTTTCCAATTTGAGAATCAATAAACAAGGAGGAATTATTGTGTGTGGCCAATTATATGTTAGCACGTTAAAATAGTATCAAGAGTGTATGTAGCTGTTGTAAATCAATACGAGTATAATGTAAATCGTCTCGATTGTGATCTCGGCTGTCGAGGCATGATGTCACTACGCGCTGACAAGGCCTCGAAACTGCCTCTTTATTTTGAGCTACACGCACTGCAGGTGTGAATTTATTATGTTTATTTATATGATTTATAGATGATTGGCCACTTAATCTGACAAGACGGCTTTTTTGATATCAGTTTTTGGTGAAAAAGAATTATGACTGCTAGCATATCTTTGGACTTTTCCAAATAGTTATACATTATGAATAATCAATTAGTTAAGATACAATAGTGCTACATTATTTTAGAAAAACCTTTATATTTTATATGTTCTAATGAACTATTTCATGTGTACAAGGCATGACCATCGAATGCAAATATTTATTAGTCCTACCACAATCAGAAAATTATACTGAAATCAACTTTATTCCTTTGAAATAAAGTCACTGTCAATGCCAAAGATTTCCTGAAGATGTGCGCTCAACTAATATTATAGTACTATACTAGGACCCTTACCAGTACTTCTTGAAAGAAAACTGGTGTATTTGTGTAAGCGGGATGGCAATACTCGCCGTAGAGCGGCGTCTCTTTTCCACGTCTGCATAAAACTGTAAGACGGTTGCGGTAGTGCCTCTGTATGCTATAAAAATCATAATGCGGAAACCCATACACCAAGTGTTGCGATTATAGCAATTGACGACCTTTCATTATCGCATTTCAATTCACTTCATTTCACGGTCAGAAGGCCAGTGTTACTTTATATAAGTGTTTTTAATCCTTATTGTGATAGAAATAGAGTTTTCATATAAGTGTGCAATTTGTTTGTGACCATGTTTCCTGGACAGGAAAAATTTCTGTGGGTTTCTATTCTGGTTTTCTTATCAAGAAGCGTTGTTTTTCCTCTTATTAGTTCCCGATATTTGATCTTTTCAGTCTTTAGTATTGCAATCAAAGCAAAGTATGATGTTGATTATACAGGTAAATAGGGTACATGCTGAAATCTGTGAAGATGTGCTAAATTAAGGTGTTGCCTTCCATTCTGCGCTCCTAAAATTCGAAGGCTCCACCTGCCATTGTTTGTAGTCGTGGTTTTATTATCTTTGTGTTACATAATAGCCAGTATGCCTCGTACAAGTGATTCGTGTAAACATCGACCCGTCAAATTGATTAGAACGTAAATATTTTAGCACCTCGGTGGCAAAACGAATGAACGATCAGCGTCGATCAGTACCAAATTGTCAGTTTATCATAATAATAAATAACTATTACATTTGCATACTAGTTTGCGTCGATCATACCCAACTTTCAGTGCGTCCACACATTCTGACCATATAAAGCGTAGCAACTCAATTTAGAAGTTTATGTGCTCAAGGCAATTTTTGTTTAATTCTTAAGCGCTTTTGACGTATTGAGAGGCGACTGCCGACCTGATGGCATAATCACGGCTTGTTATGTAACAGCGACTGGTTTCAAGTATTTTTTGTGTTCTCATTTTGTTTTGTTACGCCTTTATGCCAAATTGTTTGAATGCCAGCCCCCTATTTGTTACAGCATTCGATTTTCGTAACTTCTATGCGGAGGCACGGGCCTAATGAAAACGTGATGATTTGAAGACATTGTAAAGAAATGTTTTAAAGTTGTTTTTTCTTTCTTTTGTTTCGAGTCTCACTCTGAGATGTACCTTTAAATAATTGATAAACAATACGCTATTATAAAATGATTGAAAAATACGTATCAGAGAAAATACTTTTTTTTTATTTAATATGCTATGTAACAACGAACAGTATGAGCGTAATTGGAAGTTGATAATTGCTAGCAGGACTCACCAAAAACACATAATAAAATGGAATTCTCTAATTAACCATCTAGGATTTAACAATAATAAAGTAAAGAATTCAACCTTCTTAATACCATATACAGGTACTTAGTCCAGAGGGAAGTTCCAACATTGTTCGATAAACGACCGCTTAGTTATCAGACACGTGTAAAGTATTAATGGGACGTTATGTATGCATTGTCACCATGACTACTGCTAGCGACGGTCCTAAATTACGATGGGAAGCTCATCACAACACTGTTGCAAAACTATTGTTGAAGGATAGAACGAGTAATAAATCAACGTTCACGCAAAATTATACAAAGAAAATGTTTGTCATTTGACGAGTAAATCTTGTTTACAAACATTATCAGACTGTACTTGTTTTAATGCTGGCTGGTGTTTGGCAAGATACTATTCAAGTTTTTTTTTTCGTCTCTGATTTGCACAAGCACAAGTGTCATAGGTGAATGAAATTAATATATATGTTTATATTGATTCCTAAAAGTTAGGAAGGCCTGAAGAGTAACATCCTTATAGAACTTTGAAGCTTCGTATAAATGCTTTGGTTGTGAATATAAATTTGTGCTTGGGTAAATGCTAGTCTAATTACCGGCCAAATAATTATTACGTAAATTTTTTGTAGCACCGTAATTTATTCTAGTACCTTGACCTGACCAAAACTATCAAAGCCGACCTTAATTCGGTATTGTTTTAGTCTAGAAGTAGTCACGTAACACTTCCGCGTGATCTTTGGACATTCTTGACGCTGAGTAATCAAGTTAACAATTATTGTTTTAGTAATATACAACTCCGGAATCCCCGAACTAAGGTTTCTGGGGTTCACATACTCATGAATCCCACAGCCTTGGGACTTGATACTTCCCGAGTTAATTCCAAAGTTTTGTCCGACGTTTCGGCAACACCTATAAACACTTGAGTGTAATCGACTCGCAAAACTCGTGTGTATGAAGAAGCCCCGACCCATGTACTGAACCATTTAAATTAATCCGAGGGTATAACTGAGGCCACAATAAAACAAAGTTAATATGCCAGTAATGTGTCTGTTTTGTCTGGAAACTTATTATTTTGTTAATTTGTTCGCTATCAGAGTAATGTCTTTATAGAATTATGATATCTCAGTGCATTAAACTGTTTTTATATCAGCTCGAGTGTCTGAACTCTTACTTTGTTTTCTCACTTTATCTGTAGAGTGCACCTACCAATAGTTTAATGGGCGTGTGGGTGTTATGGACATGATTAGTAATTAATTCAAGTATATCACAGTCGTACGTCCGTGGGTGTTGGTATTCTGTAATAAAAATGGCGTCCGTTTGATCGTACTATTAACATCCCGATGCGATGGCGCGGTTGCATCAAGTGAAATGTCACAGAGCTACTAAAAATAATGGAAACTGATAAAGTGCCCTTCGAGAAAGAACTTTCTTTTTTTAGATGATAAAGACATGTTTGTTGACAATGACTATCTCAGTTGTGAGTTTTAAACTTGTATAAGAGAATAGATGATCAACTAATGCTTCATGACAGTCTGAAGGTTTAATCCAAAAATGGACTAATTGTGTCACCTATTAAAACCTATACCTGAAAGTTACGTCAAGCAAATATATTATGAAGTTTACTGAATACCACATCCAAAGGTTGTGAGATGCGTCTGTGGGAGCAAGTGGTTCAGGTGGGCGAGCCCAGTCCACGAAGTACAAATAGTTGTGCGCTCCGGTCAACGCGACTCGATACACCACCGAATGATCTCTCGTTCTGTCTCTACATACGCAATGTACATTATAATTTCTAGAAAGTACCAACTGACTCGTGTTCATTTGGTTAAACTTTCAATTTGATATGAATTCATAAAACGAGTCTTGGTTTTCTCTCAATACATTCATAGTATTAGTGTTTTACTCCATTAGTTTTATATATTAAAAAGTTGCCTTCGTTTAAGATCATGGTCGAAAACGATTTATAGTCTCTTAGTAATTGCACTTGCTGTTGGTACGTCTTAATTCCCATGTTTGTTTGTTTGTTTATACGTAATTGTGTCTTATAGCGTGGGTGAAGTATTTACATATACATTAAATACTCAATCGATTTGGCGTGCGCTCAAATGGAATATTGATGTTAAAATCGAACAGAGGTGGAAACTGGTTGAATTATTTTCGGAAAACTAGATTTTTTATGTAGTATTGTTTCAGTATGGTGATTTATTCCATGTGGATACAGGGCGTGTGTTGCACGTGCTAGATACAACGAAAATGTCTAATCAATATCAAAAACTCGTTTGTTTGTAGACGAGATGCCAGACCACTTGCTCAGTTACCTCAGAGAGGCGGTAACATTGACTAAAGATAAAATAAATTAATGATAATCTCATACAGAAGTGTTTGCTTTTTAAAACGCTACAAAACTGTAAATTACAATGGAGCACGATGAAGAGTGTGTATAAATTTCGCTGGCATTCCCACACACTAACGTCACCGAGCCGCGTACCTACGCAGATGTCCTCTGCACCTGTGTGAGTGCACGTAGCGTAAATACACCTCCCTTAACAGACTTATACAGCGTCCGGTGGACCTTATCACGGGGGCACAGAGTCGATAATAGCATGGTACAATATTAACAGGTACATGAATAAGGTTGTGTTACTGTACCGTATTGTTTCACGTTTACGCGTCTCTGTGTGGCGAGGTTAAGTAGAGCGGCGTTATCTTAGAACAGAGATTCCGTAGAGTCCGGATTAAACTATAAAATAATGTATTGATGTAATATACATGAATGTTAAGATTACTTTTTAAGTTATTGAATTGAACGTATTGGTTATATTTCGCAACTCATTATTGATGAATCGAACGGATTGAATTTAATACGTTTTTTTATTTATCTTCGTAATTTGCGTTTAGTGTGTTTACGTAGTCTTCGTGAGATATAATTATAGCATGTTTGTGTATACTGCAGGTGATGGTGATTCACCTACAATTTACGTAATAGAATCTTGCCTACCTGCTACACAAATAATCACGTTTCATAATTACCGAGGGTTTAGTGCATTGTCCGTCCAGTCTAAATGTCATCGAACGGGGTTTCGCAAGAGCGTCAATCACGGGCGGTCACCTACTTTCGCGATCGACTCGAGGCGATTAGTCGACACTCGACTACATTCACCGAGGCCTCGGATCACCTCTACGCAACAATTGTTTCTGTAGGAATCTTTTATTTATGGCAGCGTGGCGCTGCGCTTGTGTGAGTGGGCCGTAAGCGACCGTGCCCGTGTTTTACCTGTATGGTAAAATATTGACAATAATGTCAACCGTATTTGTATAAGATTAGAGTCTTAATTGGCGCGCGCGCGACAGACACAGAATTGCCCTACCGGCAATAAGTCAACGCTCGAACTCGCCTGTTTGACAAGATTCCAACCGCGTCTGTCCTGTTTGTTTATTGTAATCGGTTTGACAATGAGCTTAAGGTGCGGTTTCGAGTGATCTCCTGGCTCGCGCTCTCTTGTGATTGTTCTCGGCTACTCGGTGCGAGACTGTGTTTGTGTTTGTATTATACGTCATGTATACCGGCTTACTGTAGATTCGCCTCTTAGCATTCATAATTG
Source organism: Trichoplusia ni (assembly GCF_003590095.1). Classification (NCBI taxonomy): domain Eukaryota; kingdom Metazoa; phylum Arthropoda; class Insecta; order Lepidoptera; family Noctuidae; genus Trichoplusia; species Trichoplusia ni. The sequence goes on from NC_039491.1 coordinate 1,966,712, forward strand.
CTTGGCGACTGAGCGGCTTTTAAAGCTTGCCGTTGATTGGTTTTTATTCGCGGTTTGAGTTCACATTTTATTTATCCGTAATTATCAGAATCGTTACATTGAGTTATAGGTATGCGTTTGATTCGGTTTTATAGCCGGAGGAGAGTGGAAAGGCTCGAAACTCGGAGAGTTACAAAAGCAGCAAAAAGCGGTTGATAAGTCGCCGACAATCACAGTGCAGATAACGGAAGGTCAATGAGGAGTACGTCAGACGATTGAAATGGCGCGCTTCGGCGGTTGGTATGGTCGCGCGTCGTCCGCGCGGGAGCGAGCGTCGCGCGGCGCGATAGCGGCGTCTCTGTCGCGCGCTCGGCGCTCCACCGACCTCCTTGGATGTGCGGCCTGCAAGGTCGGCCGCCTTAATTAATAAACTCACCGTAAAGTATTTGAGGTCGATCGGAGAAGCGTCTACAATCTTACTCGAACCTTTGTCTAGTTATTGACCCGTACCCGTCCCACGATGAAGGCTTTTATTGCTCTATCCATGAATTGAAAAGATAAAAATAAACTACCAACTAATTAAATAAGCTAACCAATTTAAATATTTATATAATTTTTTACACGCAGGTCATTTAAGTATTCATCTTTCGTGTAATGATTTCGTATTGTGTAATGAAAGAGCAAATGTAAATTATTTGTTTTATGCACATTTGGGAGATTAAATTAGAGAATTGCGTTTAAAAACCTTCTTGTCGTTTGTGAATTGTTTAGTGTGGTCATAACAATAGTCTTCGTATGCAAATGATATATCGCATAGTAACCAGTGAAATTGTTAACGGCGAAATAAAAAAAAATGAAAGTTTGACTTACCCCCGTAGACAATTAAGAGGTTTCGTCAGATCCGTGTCTGATTGTATCTTAATGTAATGTTGTGTCGCGACTATGTATTTGTTAAATACATAAGAACGTTACTTTCGCCACACACGTTTACAATTTTAGATTAATATACAAATTTAAGTCAAGTTAATTACACGAACTTCGGAAATGATGTGTTAAAGTGGGCTAGAAACTCTGGACACTTAAATTTTTAATAAATTTATTTTATTCATATGTCGAAGGGCTAAGGTTAAAAAATATATAAGCAAGAATATCCTCTCTTCTCTAAGGTCTGGTCCTCCTGTAACAAGCCATAACTTACTTTTGGGAATCCCTGAACCAAAACAAAACCTTATTACTGTCAGTAAATTGTACAGTCATAGTGAATTACAGTCATGTAAAAAATACTACATGCAAATGGATCGATGTGACTTTGTTCATGGTCATTTTCAAAGCGTGAAAACCCTGAGATTTCAGGGTTGTGGGTCGCCTTCCACAACCTCTAATAATATAGCAGATGTATAAAAGAGATGTCGTAAGACATGTAGAGCGCTGTCTCGTTCCTACAAATGCATGTCTTGCTAAGAGGTAGCAGTAGGCCCTGACTTCGTATTTTGGAAAGCATGGTTAGGATGTGGCTTGCCCTAAGTCTAGCCATATCGATCAGGTGGGTGACACCTAAATAAGGATATCACGTAGGTTTGAGATTTCAAGGCTTCCTACGAAGCAAATCCTCTAAAATGATCCTGATTTTAAGTGTTTTGTCCTTAGATTCTGATGACCATAAGGTTGTCAGGCATAATGTATTTATTTACTAATTTATGTACACACAGCATAGTAAAAAATATAACATTACAAAATATGCTGTACAAAAGTTCTGGTTATTTCTATAGCATCTATTCTCCACCAGATGCGCCTTGGTGATATTGGTTGTATTGATAAAGAAGTTTTATTAAATAACATTGTTATATACTACGTCGATATCCAGTTGCCCAAACCACGCTTTCAATCTATCATCCGTCTATCAGAAATAATATTAGTCGCTTAATGTCAATAGTGTTTCTGAATGCTGAAAAGACTTGCGTTAAAAGATCAATGCCACCGTTTCTCAAAATACATATAAAAGTGATGATAATATATCCTACTTACATAACAAATGATTTCAAATATAGAAACACAACTTTTCTGATTTTTTAAATCTGGTCGGTTATTACATATTAGCAAATTTTACACAGTTTTAAACTTCCGGGTCAATTAGTTGCTGACAAAACATTACATTGATATAATGAGCACAAGGTCTACATTTTGTCACAGCGCAGTTTTACTTATAAACGTAAAAACTGTTCGTTATATAATTTCTAATCATTACATATACGATGACGTTATTAAACAAGAAGTTATTTAATGGTTTGATAACAATTAATTGCACTGATAAGTCTTGTTTTAAAAGATTGAAAAAGAAATGAATGTATTCGTTAAAACTGTGCATTTAGTGTCGAAACTTTCGATATTAAAGTAACAACGGGATCCTTTTGTGGAATTAGATTGCAAGAATGTAATAAGTACAGGTCATATTATACTTCTTTAGAAATGTTAGTTTTCGTTCATTTTATTAAAACAAAAGATTTATAGAGTATTCCATAAAGTTAATCTACATAAGCTGGCATGATCTTATAGTCTTCTTAGCTTACATTTGTAAAAGAAATTAAAATATACTTAGATGACTTACCTACTTATTTGTTTTAAGTGTATATTCGTCATTAGCAATGCTTTTATTTTATTTCTTACAATTTCAATCTACATCCAATCCAAGAAAATATGGAAGATATCAATTTACAATATAACTCACACAATCTTACAAAAATAATATCCATCGTTAGCGCAGTTTTCTTCACTTTTCTTATTGTTTTAAACTTCATAGAAAGTTTTTTGAGTTATTCATTGTATTAATTTGTGTGTAATAAACTATTCTAGTCTATTGTTGAGTTGCTTTGTCTTCGGATGCGATATGGATAACTTTCTACAACAAATTATGGACGTTTTTTTATTAAGAAGGTTAGAAATTAAATTATATAGTGAACAATTTCCAATTATATTTTTCTTAAATAACTTTTGAAGTAAAAAGAGATTGATGTTTGAGTGTGTCTAATGTTTAGCCTATGGGATTGCTATAAATAGCGGTTTTGCAAATAACTGGATTGACGCCGAGATCCATGGCCGTGGCGAGACGTGTATTCTCAATAATTCCCATAGATCTTATTATATTCTGCAGATATGAGTTTAGGCATTAATATCGATCATTGTTTTATATAACTAGGGTGTTATTCAGTTACACTAGTCTCTGTCTTTCCACTTTTGTCTTCATGTATCTTAAAAAAACAATAAACGGTAAAGTCAATGACCTTTTCACCACGTAGGTAGATTTTTACATTTACTTGTCGGTTCTATATTTATATTGATTTCATACGGTCAAGAAACAGACAAAGAACATTTCTGCACAGTTCTATAAATAAATCAAAGCCAGTCCATATTTTCTAGGTATGGTATCGCGCGTCTGCGTTGACAAATAATTATAATCTATGCGTAGCGTTCGGCGCGGGCGCACATTGTTGCCCGCTTATGTAAGTCGGAACGTCTTCCACTTTCGAATCAAGTTTATTGACACGGCAAGCTCGACAAACGCAGACGCTTCACAGTTACATCGGCAACGCTTTGATTCTCGTACTTACCTGTGCCCGGACAACGGAATACTTACCGGCAACAATTTAAAAAATATCATTATGCTACGACTCTTGAGAGATTCGTGCTCATTTTGTTTCGGTATAGGAAGTAAGCGATGCTCGCAGCCCGCCAGCGGATTGTTACTCGACAACACAATTGTTTACACATGTTTGTTTCTTCATCTCACTGTAAAAGGCTTTTAAGTTAATTACTACAATCATGACTGATAAGTAGCCAGAATTTAAAAGTACAAAACCTGTTTTTTTAACTATGTAATAAATTACTGACAACACTAATGGATAGACTAGAAGCAACCTTTAAAAGTTTATAGGCACAGGACTAAATGATGCTAATTATCAAATAACTCAATAAACTTAGTTGGCAACAACTAGTTTCGAATATTGGTGTACTTTGGTGAAACCATAACTCATCAAGGCGGTAAACACAAGCTGTTAATAAATTAATTCGCTTACAATTTATATACTTATATTAAGATGTTTAATGTTAATTTTATGTATGGCCCGCCCCCAGCTATATTAATCCTAAAGGCGAAGCGCACTCATTAAGTTTTTTTATTAGCTATAAATCTACTAGTGTAAACGGTTTGTCGCTAACAATCGTACTGACTAAACACTGACTAATCGCTGCGCTTCTCAAATCTAAGCTGCTTTCGCATGCCCCCGCCACTTCACGTGCGGCCTCACTACGACGTATTTAAACTCCTTGGAGATGGGCCTCCTTGGGCCCAGTTGAGTTGACAAGTGAATTTTTCACCTTGTGCTTCCCATTGTACTCACTTTTCTTCTTTTATCGATCATCTGGAAATTAAAGTAATATTATGTAAAAATTCTTGATGCATGTGTTTTTGAAATCTATAATTTAGTCCAAAATCGGAAAATATTGAAAACAGTATCAAATGATCAATTAACCGCAAATAATTAACATTACTAATACATTGTTTTGTTTGACTATCAAAACGATGACTGTTACTTGTATAATTTGACATACAATTCGTCGTTTATAAGCCGCAATGTCGCAACACAAATAACTGCGCATGTTTTCGTGAACTCTCTTAACCGCAAAGTGTACTTAAGATGTGTATAGATCTTGTTATAATGTATCAAATTGTTAAATTATACGTATCATTGATTGTTCTCATCATCGAGTGCACATTCAATGAGAATAATCGTATTTACAGTAAATATAATATATTCCTAAATCCCGGAAAACATATACCCACTCGATATTGTTCTTTTCTTGTTGCTATGTACTCTTGTCTATTGTTTTATCTTAACGTATTTATTATACAAGATTTTTTGTTGAATATTTATTATAAGTACCGCTTAGCAACTGTTTTGGCAGAATTTTCTTTTTAATCTTGATTATTGATTGATATTTTTGTTACAGGTTTGTCTCGTGCGAGGATCGGCCTCGTAATTGGAATACAATCACATGACAATCACTTATTGCATCAGTCAACAATTCTCTGTCATCATTGCTTATAATTCCTATTTCCTACACAATATGGCGACTTAAAAAGAAATTTCATTTTTAGTTTAGAAATAAACATATATTTTTTTAAATATAGAACATTTTCCTAAATGTTGTATATTTAAAAAATGTTTTTCTTGTGCCTTATTCAGCCATCCTGGCCTTTACCATACACCTTATAGTATTTTTCATTCATTCATTCACCCAATGAATGAATGAAGAATGAATGTGTGAATTACATTGATTAGTACGTTCAGTGTAGGAGCTGCTCCGTAGGATGTAGATCGACGGATTACAGATGCGGATGCCGGAGGCTGCATGTTAATATCCGCCCCTTTAATAGAGGTTACAATAATGTTGATAGTTAACCTTGTAGGGCAAAGGAAACTGTGATTGATGAGGTCAACTCATTATTTAGTCTAAAATCAGTGAAACTCCAAAAGTAGGTGACTAAAACTGTTAGCATATTATCGGGGGAATGTAGGTTGACACCTGCTTGTCACCTTACATGATCTCTTAAAGTAAGACTTGCAATTGGGAAAGTGGGATAGCGCATTACACGCAATACAGCGCTATCTCTCTTCTATACTTACAGTATTTTACGAGATTGTTCAAGTGCTTTGGTATTTTGGGTATAATGGGTGGAGAAGTCTTTAATGATGACTTTATCTAGAAGAAGTGCGTCACGCTCGGACCCCAGATCAGACACAGTCTGGACACTTATCATCATCATCATTAGTCCAAATTCATCCACTGCTAGACATAGGCCTCCCCAGTTGCACGACATAAAGATCTCTCTTGACGTTGACTATCTATCAGATGGACTTTTACTAGATCGAAAAAAAGAAGGTGTGGGTTAAGTTCCCGTATTGTCTCCGGTCAAAGATCAATCAATTCACCTCTAATTCAGAACAAAGAACTTTTCCACAATACTCAGCCACAGATGAGTCAGAGTTTTAACTTATTGTACGGAATATTAAGACCCATTAAGACACGGAAATCCCCATGCAATATCTCGCAACGTATAAAGATCAGTCAGACATGTTTCAAAACTCATCAACACTATTCATTTCTAATGTAAATTAGTAATTATTTTGTTTTCGATTAGATCTAGTAAGACTAGCCAGGTCGCCTACCCATCCAACTCCATGTTAACATTTTTCCGGACGTTAAACATCGGCACCGTTTTAAGAAACCATATCATTATAACAAACACTTCATGCACTCTTTAATGCTAATTAGCATATGATTACACACGGCTAAAACAAAAATACTATTACAATGATTTATCGGCTCAGTATTAGAAGACCACGCAAATACGCCATGTTGTAGTTCAATGACCCGCGCGTGCTTGGGAAACAGTTTTAGTTACTACGAATGTCATTAGAGTGAGTTTATTAAAAAGGTGGCGTGAATTGTTTATATTATGGGCTGGTTGAAATATGGATGAATGGATTTTAACTGAATTACCTGTATTTGTTGAATTTGTATTAAGGCGTGTTTTTTTATTTGTATTTTTATGTATATTTAGTCTATAGTTATTGCATACTTTTTTAAGCAACTACGGTATCTAAAAAAAATGTTATTTTATATTGTAAAATATGTAGAACAAAAGTCCAAAGCAGAAGTCATATTTTTTTAAATTCTTGGAAAGTAAAATGTATAAAAATAATCATGATTCTCAGTATAACGTCTTCATGACCTAAATAATGAACGAAACGTTATTTTGACGTTTGAATTACGTTTAGAATGACATGTTTTGATAAAATAGGATTCTAGGATGATTATCTGTAGTTGTTACACGTTTCATTCGTATTTATGTTAAACATATTATTATAAACGTACGAATAAATAAAAATAAACGGTAACAAACATTTACCTAGCTAATTTTTTGTACCATTTTATTCAGATATTTATTTTAAGCAAAGCATTTTGAAATTGTTACAGACAACACTGCACTTTTTTAAACTGCAGTTTACCCGTGTGATCATCTAGATTTGAAATTTTGTACTAAGTTTGACAGCGATTTTGGCGCCAACGTCTGACAGATTAAATAGTATTATACAGTATGTAATTAGCCTTACCGATTTGGTGGGATGTTCTCAAAAGCTTACTATAGTTGTAAGTTAATAGCTGCTTCTTTATCAGTTTATTTTTTTGTTTCGCCATCGTATAATTATATTTTCCTAATACATTGTTACCATTGGTGCTAGAAAGAGTTGTCGTTAATTTCAAACATTTATAAAAAATCATCAACACAATTAAAAATAAGTTTGAATGAAAAGAAATCGTTATAAAAGTTATAAATACCTATATAATTATGTGAGGCATAACACGAATGATTCGAGCTCGGTGAGTGAATCCGCGTATCTATAAACTGAATATATCTATACCGTTTAGTTACGCGTAGGTATATACAATAGTCTGCGGTGGAAGCGTGTTTGTAAAGTAGACTGTAATCGTTAGTCACTGACATCGAAACGCAGAGCTGAGACACAAGTGTAGATATGACAACTCTCATTTTAATGCCTATTTTGATGTCTGTCAGTCACCTGTCACATTTATCAGAATTTACATGGGGGCGTTTTGCAGTTCAGGTCTTTCGGTATACTGAAGCGTAGGAATTGGGATACCCTGCTTTATAAATACTAATTGACACACAAAATATGTACGTAATAATTATTATGCACTAATAGGCACAGAGTCTGCGTAGTATAGTATGTTAACATTTTCATTATCATTGAATTAACAAATTAAAATAACAGCTGATCGTTAATTAACCTTTAATACATCGCAGTAATGTAGGCCTGCACTTATCAACGTAAACTCTTCAAGATGCCTCACATTATGTCGATAGCTTTCAATTATATTATCCAAGGTTTTGGGTTAGGGTAGTAACCCTACAAAGGGTCACACACAACACATTTGAATTTTAAATTAAAACAAAACACTGAGCGGTATTTATCATTTCATTGCACACATCGAATACAAGTGTCATAAGGTAATAATCGTATAAGTGTCATGTCTGCGCTTGCGATGTCTTTGATATCATCTCGAAAGCGTACCGAGCGTGTAGGCATTTACATAGATCGCGCCCACTCCGCTTCATCCACCGCGATTTTTACTCAGATACAAACAACTATTACACGGCCGAGTTGTTACGTTAATAGAATATGAGACAATGTACTGAGAACGGGTGCTCTTTAACTCGCGAGTGTTTGATTTCACCCGTTGAGACAGGTTTGGAGGCCGGAATGCGCGCCGTGCCGTACGCCAGAGGTTAATAAAGCGCGCACTTGCTCGCTACTTTATTGCTTTTTGTGGTCATAAATAAAAACGCTTTCGAGAAATAAACAATTTATGCATTATCGAGTCTGTTAATTTTTGTGCCTGCATCGTTCGATATTCAGATTGAAAGTAAAACACAAGTGCCGTATCAATTAAATATTCTGCAAAGAATTATTTAATCATGCTTCAGACAGTGTAACTGTTCTCCTTTTAAAATAATAATGACATGCACATTATAACGTTTCTGATTGTATTTAAATGTTAACAATACGGAACGTTAAGCTGTAGATTAAAACAGCGATAAAACTTAGTCGAAAGTCCAATTGAATATTGAGTGGATTTTGTTCTTTTCTGTTATCGTCGTGCCTACGCAACATCGTAGCCGTCGTAGGCGCGCGCGTGGTGGTGACGTCAGTGCCCTACGAGGCGCTACGAGAGCTACGCACCCACGCGCTGACCCGACACACCCTCGACTGTGGGCTACCCACACATACGACTATATTAACAGACTAAATTAAATGAAGACTAAATATAACCAATGACGAATTTTTGCAGAAGCAGTCTTGTATCATTTTTGCCATTGTGATTCATTCAAATCTCTACTTTATTGTTACATTTCCTTATTCTACTGAAACTGTTAAAATAACTTGTTGCTAAAAAAGGATGTTTAAAAGATAGACAGAATAAAAGTAAAAATAAAACTAACAACTTTATTATCAACATGGTTTAAACCACCTTCTCCAAACTATGTAGGTACGCAAGGTTCAGGTTAGCGTTCGCGATGTGGTAAAGATAAAGCGAGACGGCGCACTAACAAGTGTAGAGCAACCTCTCTCTTCCACAACGGCAACAGACTTACATAAACATTTGGTGTTAGACCCTTAAACTAGCAGTTTACAGTGTGGGTCACATATGCAGGTAAAACAGCTTAGATGCTTGTACCAGTATTTTACTATTAATTCTTATTGTATAAATTAAATTGAATCAAGGTTTTGTTTAAGATTACGTGATTTGTTCAATGAGTTTGTTTTTGACTTTACATGTTTTTTAATAGGTCAGTCCCGCTATCATTGTTCATCCTTTTTGCCAGAAGATAGATGCTCCTGCGTTTAAAAAAATAATTTCAGAGGGTAGTTCCTAGTAGAAGGTCTCATGTTCCCCGCTAGATGGTGTTAAAGCCAATATTTTCAGTTTTATCAAATTAAATCTGGGGGCACGGTAGTGATCCCGCCAAGACATGCCCAGCGAAGCGGACACTACCTACCTTTTGTCGAAGCTTATTTTATCTGGAACAATTTGACATTCATTGGACTCTTGAACCACACTTGAATATCTACGGCATAAACAGTATTTAATAATAGATAATATTAAATAATACAAAAATGAGAATAATGTAACTGGCTAGCAATTACACTGAAACTGAAGGTACCTACGGAATAAAGATTAACTGCATGATACCTACATATGTATAAGTATTAAACTTGTATCTATCGATACAACAAGATTGGCAATTTAAGTTTTATAATATGTTAATTAGTATCTACAATTATATGAAAGCCTTCTCTAAGAATAAATAAATAAATAAAATAATTGATTTTGAGAGGATACCCGACTATGCAATGTTGCTCGTCGGTTCAGCAGTAAGAGCCTGTTACAAGTGACGCTTCCTCTCCCGAGGCCCTAAGAAGGTGGGTGTCCAATGTGTCTAGTGGAAAAGGGACGGCGCTCTTCGTGATACGTGGTCTGTCACGCTTCCACAAAAGCAATCAAATCTAAGGCGTGGTAGACCTAAAAAATATTAAGGTATATGGTACCCACAGCTGAACAAGGGCTATGGTACCCACAGTAAATTAATCATATTTCACTTTATAATATATTAATATTTAAAGCAAAATCAACGCAACTTAATCTAGGTACCTACTCCTTAATTGTTTGCAGAAAAATATATTAATTAAATGTAGCTAATTAGATATTATTATCAGTAGGTATAAAAGGACTCAGCGCTATCTAATATATAAAATTCCCGTGTCACGATGTTAGTTACCGTACTCCTCCGAAACGGTTCGACCGATTTTTATGAAATTTTGTATACATATTGGGTAGGTCTGAGAATAGAACAACATCTATTTTTCATACCCCTAAGTGATAAGGGTTGCTCACACTTAAAAAAATATTTTAGTTTTTGGACGAAATTGTTTGTTTTTATTTTTTTTATAATGTGGCATTAAAAATACACACAACTAGAAATAATTCATTAGGCAAAACAACGTTTTCTGGGTCAGCTAGTAATACTATAAGGATAGGAAGGATAAAAAGGATAGATATATTATATCATATACTCTACAAATTATTTTATGTTAACGTACCGAAACAAAAACGGAAACAAATTTCTTTTTCTTTTTTCGGTTCTAGTGTCCATAATCTATAAAAACAAATTTAATTAAATGAATATTTTATTCTCCAATAAACATAGTCATAACATTGTTTATAAAGTATTGGTCCGATCATTGAGTGCGCGGGACGCGCTGTGCAACTCGCGACACAGCTGTCAGGCGCGGTTCCAGAGGCGAGCGCGGGGGGGGGCGCCGCCATTACGTTCATTCCGCGTCGAACTATCAAACAAGATACATGTCAAAGTGTCAACGACACATTCCGATGGCTGTGGTTAGGTCATGGCTATTGGAGTTTTTTGAAACTCATCCGTATTTTCAAGTTAAATATGAGAGATCTACTGACCCTGCTAAGTACATCAATGATAGGAAAGATTTCAAGGTCGTGTGTGCCGACGCGGCTGTGAAGCTACGTAAAAATAGTAAGTCTTTTATTTTTTTATTTTTAATCTATCTACAGACAACATAAAACTAGTGTAATATAGTAATGCAAATAAACTAAGTGAGTAGGTAATTGTTTTTGCTTTCATTCGCTTTTATACGATATGTATTTTAAGCGTAGGTATGTTATAACAACAAAGACCCTTTTTTACTTCATGTTGCCACTTGTTTTTGCTTGATTATTTTAGTTGTTGTTTCTTTTGCATGTTTAAGTTGCAGTCGAGGTACAATAATTGTACTTAATTTGTTTATTTCAGATAACAAGGTCGAACGAATAATGGCTGACATTGTATACAAATATGCTAAGATAAAACTTCTAATATCTTCTGGGATAGTAACAGAGGAAGACATCCGTGGCAACTCTCATTTTTCATTGTATGTCTCGCACCGTACTGATTTTCTTAAGCTATTTGTCAGTGGATTCACTAAAAACGATATCCCCATTTATGTGAGGAGGTATTTTGACCGTATGTTCAGTGAAAAAAAATTGATAAAACGTAAACATGAAGTAACACCAGCCATCGTGAAATGCAAGTTGCAGAGACTAAAAGACAGAAAGATGGATTTACATGAAGACGACGAGGAATATATTACTAATATAATCAGCAAATCGTTATACGGGTTTGATGGTAACATGGGCTATGAAATTCAATTACTTAAAGCCATAGGAATACAAACTGATGATATTATTGAAGATCGAAACAATTTTTCTAGACAAAAGGAAGCTTCGAGCAATCCGACGAGTAATAGTAAACCGGGTACAGAAAGGTTCACAAGGAACAGCGATGATCCAGATGAAATTAAAGAAGAATTTTCAAATGATGGCGTTCTGAACAATAACGATTGTTTTGTCATACCGCCGCAATCGATTGGTTCAATATTACCTCATCCAAATATTAAAAATGAAATAATTGATTTTGATATGGATATAGTTGACCCCAGAGATTCAGATTCTACTGTAGAAAATATTGTAAAAGACATCTCAATAAATAAAACTTTGGATGGTAATTTTAGTGATATAAATTATAAAAATACTACTGAGGTATGTGAGATATCAAGTATTGAAGAAGCTTCTCAAGATGGAACTGCAATGGATACATCAATGAATTCCCATTCCCATGCTACGCCTTCAGTGTTACCAGTTAAAAGTAGTAAGGAGGAAATTAGTGTCGTCGTGGCTATAGAAAATCATGGCGTTTTAGGTGTGGAAGATGAATATGAAGATGGCAGTGACATTGGCGCAGTTGATATACGAAAGTATATGAATGGTCTTGCAGAGTTGTTGTGTAAAAAAATGCCTAAAGAAAGACGGAGAACATTTCTAAACCAAATAGATCAAATAGTATACGCAGTACTTGAGGAATAAGAGAAGTTATGTAAAATTTCCATTATAATACTAAGTTAATTTGAAATAAAAAATGTTGAGAAGCAAATTGAATGTTTTATTTCACTAAACCTTTTTTTTTCTAGAAATCTGTTTATTTATTAAATGATCAATATTACCAATCGAAACAAAAAGGAGTTCGGTTTTTTTGTAACGTTTTTCTTTACGAGCCGATGCCTACTTAATTTAAACAAAAAAATAAATAAACGACAACATTTATTAATTTTCAAAGTGTTTGTCTAACGATGGGTTTAAATACTTCAAGTGTAGGGTAGTTGACTATAAAATTCAAGCATTCAAGTTATAAATAATGATATTAAAGTTAAGAATACTATTTTCCTTAATCTCTTTACTTAAACATAAATATTTTTTATGACCAATTAAGAAAGCATGCTTTAAATCACATTGCAGGAGCTTATTTAAAAAAATAATATTTATATTAGTATCAGTTATAATATATTACTTGATAAAAATGTAAAACATCCTAAAAAAATGATTATTCTGTAAGTGAGAAAAATCCTCGTGGTAATAATTCAAGAAGCACCCCCTATAAAGTTTAATTAAAACGTGCATAAAAATAACAGTAGGGTATGTCGAAACATCAGATATTGTTTGTTGGGAGGCACAGAATGCGGCGCTCACAAGAACCGTGACGGATCGGTGTCCGTGTCTCTCAAATCGCCGTTTCAATTGTTGTGAACTGGTTGTGGCTTAATATTTGTGTTACCAAATTTCTCTGCCCACGAACGAGCCGTACGTACCGTAAGTGGTATGGTTCACCGAGATACAATCAAATGGACTTATGCTCACTACAATGAACTTTCTAAATCATACTTTTCAATGCTAAAACACCTTGACTACTTAATTTTACTGTACGTTTCTACATTGATGGGTATTATCGTATTCTCAGAATTCTTGCTTTTAAAGCTAAGCTTTTTTGTAACCATCACAATACGACGTTAAAAAGATAAAGCGCTCCCAATCTCCCCTAAATAGTGTGTTATAAGATAACACCATGGTCGGTAGGTAAATATTTCCCGTGATAAATGCTTTACTTACCTGTCGCGACCGCAGCGCGCGTTTCAATAATAACCGTGATATTGCGATGATACGGACTGGAAAAACTCGTTCGGTGGATGTCGATATCCTTAAACGACCACGAACCGACCGTTGATCCGAACGTTGATCCAATTATTATTGAGTACATGGCGGGCTGGTCGCGCAGCGCATGTGAACACGGCCGCGTATTTAACGCATTGTATAGTTGCCTTATACAAAACTCCAGTGTTTATTTCATGTGTGTACGGGCTGGGACGATCATAGTGTGTTGCCAGTGAGCGGCTTTCATTCATGCCGCCTCGGGCCACGTTCCACGAGATCTCATCTCCCAATTATAACCAACTTTGCTCGAGTGTTCTGTTCTGCGATTTTTGTCATTTTTGCCCAATTTAATGTTTCCATATTTTTGAGGGTCTGTTGTTTTTGTTTTGTTAGATGTAGTGGACGTTTTTTTGTTGTTTTATCAAATTGAAATGTTTGATGTTATAGATTTTTTGATGTGACTTCAAACATTTGTTTGATTTCATGTTGTAGATGAACATTCTTCTGTGTTATCAGAAGGCAGCATATTGACGCATATTTATTGAAGGCTCGTTTCGACACAGGTGTACATTTTCGAGGGCCAGTTGATTTGGTGGAGCATTGTGCCGGTGTATTACACAAACAGTACTGAGCGCAATCGCTCAGGGTTTCACAATCGTGGGTTCGCCGACCGACACCAATACCTAAATTAATTTTCTTTTCGGTCCCGCATCGCCGCCGTTCATTGTTCAATTTGTGACTCCGATTTTGGAACTCCGAAGTGCTATTTGGTGACATAGAATCTTCCTAGAAAGTAACAGAAGAGTGTATACATCTATTATAAGACTTGCTTTAACAACAACAACGTGAATACATTTATCTAAATATACATGTATATTGAGTGGACGTTGAACACTTTGTCTCGTATTTTTTGTTTATGATAGCACTAACCAGTTCGGGTTGCTCAAACACGAGCATGACATTTTATAACTGTAACAAGGTCATTTACCGTTCATATTGGGGAATTATAACATTATAACGCAGACCTCAGTATTGTACGCGGTCGAAACGAGGATCTATGATGGATTCGAATGTCAGAGTGAAGGTCTGTGTACATTTTTGTATCCGCTTTGCATTCGCGCGCGTGATTAAAATACGTTAAACAATTCACTCATTTTAATATTGTTTGCGCGACGTTAATATGGTTAATGTAGGAATTTAAAAAGTTCTTTCGCCTCAATGAGCGGTTGTCTATATTTCCAATCTCGTTAAGTGTTACAAATAGATTTTGTGAAATTGCGGAGCCGATACCATTTCGAAGCAGACATCGAAACTGTATTTACAACGCTGCGAATTGGACATCAGAGCTGGCATAGTTGAGATTCCCGTGTGATTGGCGGAATTATGGTGCTTTCCCAGCGATTTGTCGGTTGCGTCGGTTGCAAGGAGCGCGGCCTACGTGATCTGCGCTTGCGACATTTTGACAATCCGCGTTTACGTAATGGAGCCGCGTCTGTTGAGGCACTTCTTTACCTACTGTAAACTTCATTTGTTCCGGGATGTGCGTGTTACTAAAACTGCACGCATTCTTTTTCATATATTTAACACCGAACATTTAAACTAAAAATGTAAGTCTTAATCCAGCCATATTTAATGCCTCACTCAAAGCTTTAGTACTAACTGGCACTAGAAATGTTTCATAACCTATACAGAAAATAATATGAAGACAAATTTGCATAATAATATAATAATTATAACTAAGAAAGAAGAGTTAGTCAAGCTCTCCTTTGTATAGCGGTGAATGAGTAATTTGACATATTTTACGACCCGATGCTATATTATTGTTATTAGTTACCCAATCAGCGCCGGTATTAGGTACTCATTGAAACACAACTTGTTTATAATGCATGTGAATATTAGTAATATTTCTATTCGTGTGGTTTATGCAACGTTCGTGTTCCTGTAGCGAGGTGATTATACGAAAGTGTGCGGTACTGGTGTCACTGGCGCGAGCGGCGCGCTAGGCCGGAGCCGCGACGCCGCCCGCGCCGCCGTCGCTGCTCGCCTCAAAACAAACGGAGAAAGTCACGCTATTTTATTTATACGTGCGCTTCGCACTATTTCCTACTTCCCCATGAAGCAAATAATTGTAATAGAGAATAGAAAATTAACAATAGCTGTTCAAATTTCATATTTCTAACACGCATCGTATGAAATTTGTACCGTCTTCTCCAAGTTCGGTTATTTATGTTTTCACCAGATTTTCCTTATTTACATAGTGCGCAGTAACAGTAAAGAGCAATTAAAATGTTAAAAATAAAGTTTTGCGTTGATTACGACGATATTGTGGTGGGTTTAGCCTGCGGTGGAATTAGAGAAAGTGGCTAAAATTAAGTATCTGATTAGGTGTGTAATGGTAAAATACTATCTAATCCACATCAGTTGTGATTGGGGCGTTCACATTTATTGGTACGTATTGATTTGGTGAATTAAGTAGAGTTATTTAAACAGAAATGGTACAGGTGATTAGTTTGTTTGGTTTCGGAGTCATATTGTGTAATATTGGCGCGCGATTAGATTACCTACCTTCCACCGAGACGTTTCATAAAATGATTGTTACTTTCATTTCTCTTCGGCCATTGCGATAGACAATTACCACTACCATTGTATCTGTATACAGCGATACTTTATTTGAATTACGTTGGATTATTAATTTGTATTTAGATATTTCTAGGTTTATTATTTAAATAACTGTTGGTTCCAAGCATTAATTTAATAATCTGATCTTATCTATAAAGTGCAAACAGGCAAATTACGACGACCACTTCGGTTTCCCACAAGTTTAGGGTTTTGAACTTATTTCGAAATGTTTATAATATTATATAAATAAAATACAAGGGAATTGCAACCTTATAGGTTTGTAACATTATTTTACTTTACACGTATCTACTTAGATACTTATCCTTTTTTCTGGTCGGAGTTGGAGAGTTTTCCACACCCATTGGTCGTGTTTTATTTATGTTTTCAAAATCCTTACTCTTCGATGGTAACGATAAAAATATTTGTCGAAATATTGGAAATCCCTTCGTTTTGAAGTCGATTGAAAAGTTGTGGAAGAGATGCCGCTCTATTCGGAGTATCACTGGTCTCGCTTTCAAAACTGAAACTATCTTTGCTTTCCATTTTTATTACTTTATACCCCATAAGTAATACCTAGAATAGTGATAAATTACGACATTGATTTTCACGAGCGACCTCAATGCGGTTAATTGCGTTATAAAGTATGTATTACGTGTGTATGTACTTATGTAATGATTCTTCATATAATAGTGGTTAGTAATGTACTCGCTTGCTCTGATATATTGTAGAGTATTATAAACTGATTTATTTTTTGATCTGCGTTATATTTTTGTTAAGAATATCATCAGGAAGTTTCAATAACTAGATATAATGTAGAATCAATTAGATTTGAATAATCCGTCTTACAGCAAAAGTCCTTATTAAATTATAAACAATCTTAAAATATATTAAGATACAAAACCACGATAATCAGAAGCAGTTTAGCTGTAATTCCCAAAAAAATATTTAATTTTGAATAAACTGCATGCCAGCAATGTCAATAACAGTGCAGTGTTGATAACATTTCTAGAATATTGATAATTTTATATTTATCGCGTTCGCACCTTCAATATTACGATAATACAGTAGGGGACAGTCCATATTGCGGCCTATACATATAGGTAAGTATGGCTCAATTATTGTTTATATATTCATTAGTCATTCGTCATGGTTGCCAATATCGACGACATACATATATTTGAGTCGACCGGCTAACTTCAAGGCCGTTTACGAATAAATCATTCGATTTACGCGTTTCCACAGTCTGTGACGAGTCAATTATTCAAATTGTTGTAGTTTAAACGTAGTTTTAGTGTATAAAAATTATCTATGTATCAATATTTGTGTTAGATGTTTTAAATTTTAGATAGGTTTTGGTATATTTAAATTATTGATTGCTAAATTGTTTACTGTTGTTTTTTAACACGTTGGATATGCATGGAGTCATAATTTGCTTTTAAGTCCAAAAGATTGAAGTTCCTGAATTTACTCTACTTAACAATTTCACAACAATCACGGAATGAATAATACCTTTATTAATATTAATATAAGGTTTATAAAGTTTTAATAGTAAACAATATTAAAACTATGACACGTATTACGTAAATTGAAACAACAAAGGCCATCTTATGCAATGAGCATGCAATACAAATGCTTTTTTGCTGCTACTGACCTTAGCAAGGAGGTTCGATGCTATTTCCCTTCTAAACTCGGCTGCAACTGGCTACAAGTAAGCGTTAGGCTGCGAATGGTTGGGCTATTAGTCACTGAAAGCATTCCTTGCGCGCCGATGCTCAGGGACTCTCCTACCATCACATAATGCAGTATTATTGTATCGTGGAAGCGTGACAGCGCACTACACAGCGTAGAACGCCGTCTCCCTTTCACACTTGCGATAATATTACTTTAAGATGTGGTGGTAGCCGTTCTGGGCCGATCGCTGGGACGAGCCGAGGGGAACGGCCAAAGAAATGCGGCTCTTTGTTACGTTTACCAGTATTGCTGTATTTTCCGGATATCTTATTGTATTAGTTTGTTTGCTGTAATGCAATATCATACTTTCAGAGATTTTCTCTAAGAATTATTACACTTAGTTTACTTAAAGTATTTACTTTCTCGATAGTAACTCTCATTTTAAATACTTTTTAAAGTGTGTTGCGTATTAAAGCTAGTTAGGAAAGGTCTTGTCTTCTCTTCTTTCGTATAGTCCAATTATTTCGGCCATATATACTTAACGCACCTGTCGCTTATTACTATGGTATCGCACAAACTTAATAAGTGAAACAAAACAATTGCTTTTAATGTTGATCTGACGAAAGGCGTCAGGAAGCAGCGGCCCGTGAAGGTGGTGACACACTGCGGCGGTTACTCAACGTCAGCGACGCGAATCGCGGCCCGCTGCGCTCGCGCATTCCACCCGCACTCAATTATTTATAGATGCAATGTGAGTACTAATCCTAATAGTGCATATGTTACATGTTACTCATTTAACATAGCGCACAAACTTGTGACCTTTAATGATGTTACAGTTTTTGGTAGTTTCACGTTTATCAACGTAAACAAAACTATAAATCAACAAAGATTGTTATAATTATTAAGAGTCATCCAATCATACCGTTCTCACCATGATTCGGAATTTCAGTTAAAATTCACTATCGTGTAAGAAAACTTCCTAATCTTATCATTTAAAAGCATCCCTGACTTGTTTAAATGATGACCAAACAAAATGCAAAGTCACATCGATTTACACATTGAAATAGTGAGGTATTTCCTAACACTACAAACAACAGGTCTAGGTAAATCACAGTGCGATTCGAGCCAACAAGCTGTAGATAAACGCAGAACGTGCACACCCGACATCTGCATAACTGAGCCGCTCCGTTCTCATTAGCCGGCGCCCGTTAGCCCGACCCGACTCCCGCGCACAACGGGATCGCCCGACCTCGTCGGCGTCGTCGCCGCGCTCGCCGCACTCGCTTTACTGTGTTTACTACACTAAACAATAATAGAAACGTAGTTTTAACTCGAAAGTTTTGAATGAGAAAGGACACTTTCAACGTTTCGGAGAACAATCAAATAATTCGTTTACATTTTAACTCGTTTCCAAATATGAATTCAAGTTTCGCGCAGGTTTAATGTAGTTCTACATAATTGGACATTCGTGTGAACACTAGATCAACAAAAGAAAACGTTATAACATCAGGAAATTGCATCCATCGTCATTATTAGCTTTCAATTTATAGTGGGGTGTTGTGGTAAAATGTCAATTTATAAATAGAAGCACAATTTATGCTCGGCCGTGGTACTGGCACGCAAAAGTGCCACAAATACTGCTTCGTAGTAAACAAGCCCTGCGGAGGTGGAGGTCAAAGGCTTTCTCCGTGGGCAGTTAGGTATCATAGAGGAGGAGAGTGGGGGGCCGAGGCGCGGGGGGGGGGGGGCACGCGCGAATAGAAAGTCCTTAAGTCATTGTTTTCTTCATTACGACATTTATCAGTTGTCACTCCACGTTCGTTTATTGCATTTTATATGCAAATTAATTTCAGCCGAGTGCGTTTTCGTTACAGCGAAACTTCGGCCTTTTTAATGTAAGTAGGTAAATACGTATTGTTTGTTCAACTCGCTTATTTATCAAAACAGGTTTCCTTTAATTTTCGGTATTTGGGACGTTGCAGTTCAAATGCAATTGACGGTTATTTCGGTAGGTATCACACGTTTCGATTGGTGAATAACTAAACTTAAATCATAATTGTCAAGATTTATTTAATTTCCTGAGAACCCTGTCTTTTAGCTTTAATTTAAAAACAAAAGAAACATTAAAATTTTGTTATTCAAAAATCGGCAGGTGGCTCAAACTTTGAGAATGTAAATTTAAATTATCGAAGGTTAACCACAGGCCGGAAGGTGGAGGGTCGGAGAGCCAGCTAGACAGTCGACCTGCCGAAGGTCGCCGGGAGCCTGGCGCGGGGCACGTGACCAGCAAATGACATTTATGGGACACGTGACGACGTGACCTGCCGCCGAGTGACTGCGGTTAATCCAGACCTTGGCACAAGGATTTATTTGTACCATCAATTAATGAATTGAGGAATTCCGATAAACAGTCTTGTGTATTAACGCACAACGTTTTCTTGTCATCGTTGTTAACATTTTCTTAACGCCTGAAAAAGGCCGTTACCCTAAACTTCAATTTAGATTATATTTAACAACTGTACAACCTTAACATGCAAATAAACATTTTGAATTTGAATTTATTAATTAATGATTAAATTATCCCTGTAGGTGCTTTTTCTAAAAGTTTTCTAAGACAAAAATTGACCTCTTAAGCTAACTATTCGTAATGGCCAGTTAAATATATTATTCGCCATTACAGCATTCATGTAATGGAATTCGATAGTGGCAAGAACGATTGTTTAGTTTCATAATCGACGTTGTTTCTCATTTGTATTATGTACTTAGAAGGTGTCTCAACAATTCTCATATTTAATTGGTCCACTTAGTCAGTTTTATAGGACAGTGTAGTTAAATACTCAAATATTAGATTTTCAGTTATTTTTAAACTAGCAACACATTTCCGCTACTTCGAAAACAAATCCAAAATATCTATTGTCTATTAGACGATCAGGGTCACAACACTCAATTCCGTCGAAATAAAAAGGTCACCGTCTAACATAGAATTTAAATCTCAATTCGTTGTCTGTCGCATGCGCCGGCGCAGACGGACCGTGACCATAGGATTTCGGGTAACACATCATTTGTAGTTGCCAAACAGATTGGGTCATTCTTTTGTCCGCGTGGGAATGATGCAAATGAGCTGCTTCGCTATTTCTTTGTTTGATTTCGTGAAAGTTTACACGATCGACGAGGAAACGCGGTCGACGACGGCCCGATGTGAACGCCATTTTTATGTAATTGTTACGTCGTGATGTACGCCTACCTTAAGTTAAGAGCGGGAAGCGTTTACGCACTAAAATTTTCTTCACTTACGTAAGTTTACAAGTCAAACATTTTTTCTTTCTGGGCCTGACTAGTCATCAAAAGTACATAAAAAGTAAAAAAAATAATTGCTGAAGATATTATCTTGCACTTATGATTATTTCAAAGATAATAATATTATGTCAAGTCATAAACGAATATTTCAAAGCAAAATATTGTGAACAAATAATGACACAATAATTCGGCGTTTTGACATTTAAGGTTTGACATATTACCTTTCAAAGGCAAGCTTGACTAATGTGCCAATTGAGTACAGATGATTGTTACCGCTGTTGGGGAAGGTACATTGGTCAATGGGGAATTAGCCCATGGATACACTTGTTAGGTGTTTAGTTTAATAACGATCCTGATCACTTGGATGCTCATCATCATCCATCATAGGCCTCCCCTTTCTCGTGCCAATTTCTACGGTCCTGTGCCATCTTCATCCAGGCTCGACCCGGTACCTTCCCTATATCATTACCCATCTTGCTCCCGGACGACAGACTTCGATGCTCACTAACGGATTATAATTAAATAATATTTTTGTGGGAGTATCCCGCCATTCTTTTAAGACATAGGCCTTGGCGCGCCGCGGAGGGGAACGCCCTTTATGAAATCAGCTGCACTCGGTCAAGCAGACGAATTTTCGTGCTTTAGGGAATCAAATATACTTACCTGTTATTAAGTCCCATTGTGTATTGACCAGTTTCCACATATCTCCAGTTGCGCTCGTCTCAATGCAAGTACAGTTATGTTGGACATTGTAAGTCTTGAGAGATATTTATGGGGCACCATCGCGGTAATTTTTAGCGTTTCACAGCTATCTTTGCAGTTATTTCATTTATTTTGACGCAAACACGTGAGAGGTCGTGGTAGCCTTGTGGTTCTATTCATGGATTTGTATGCACGAAGAGCAGGTTCGATACCAACGCAGGCAAAGCACTAACGTGACTTTTTCAAAGTTAATATTCTTAGACACCTCTGGCAAAAGGTGAAGAAAAATAAATTGAGGGAACCTAAATTTAAAATATTGGAATCTGAAATCAACCATCCGCAGTGAGCTAACGTGTGGTTATCAATGCTCAAACCTTCCCTATGCCTGAAGAAGCTTTTGCACATCAGTGGGACGTATACAGGCTGGTATTAAATTCCTTGAGCCCAAAAATTTTTATAACAATAGTTTCCACTATAGAAAACAAAATGTCTGTAGCAAAAATGTAATTATGGGTCAGTGACACTAGAAAATGCGTCGGTCATACATGGATGAGATTAGCACATAGTATTCGGTCTGTAGATTACGCCTATGATAAATAATCATACATGTATAAGCAGGATTTACTGTTATTACAATATTCATTTTGCTATTTTGCAAATTTTGATTTTGATGTTAGTTATTACTTCATAATTATTGCATTGTGTGTTAAGATCTGCCTTGTCCGTAGGGCCGTCTTACATCTTGAAGATATATTTCAGATGTAGTTAATAGTTAATTCGTTTCTTGCTTTCCATTGAACACGAGCCTTAATTACGGAATCACCAAATACGTCAAATAAAAATGTAATACGAGAAATCACTAACGAAACACACGACTTTACAGACACAAAAACTACCCGAGCTGCATTCTTGGAGTGCTGCGAAATTTAATATTCGTGTTTCTCAACATTGTCACCTCTAGCGCCCGTAATGACACAACATTCAATGTTTGTTTTCTCAACTCTAAAGGCGTTCACTTAAAGCTATCTGCCATGAAAATGGAGCATGCAATTAATCGAGCATCGTACATTACGACACCATCTCGGCCAGGACTATGTACCACGATGTGCACTTTACACTGCAGTTTATATTCATTCACCATCCATTACCCGCTTGCTACCGTGACGTAATGTTCCCTCCGGTTATCAGCGGGCAATCTATGCGGTGTTTTGCTGTAAACCTGTTTTTTCTCGGCGACCCTTATGTGCCTGCATAGAAAAATGTCTGCGAACGGTATGTCACGCAGCGTCAATCCACTCACTAAGCGTAATTTACTTGGCTTACTTAATTTTCGCAATTTGTCCCTTTTTGTTTGTTGGTCATTTATTTACTTTCAACTATGGTTAACCTGCCAAGGAAACTTCTCGTTTTCCTCGAACCTCGAATCAGAAGATTGTTAGTTACGGAAATGTGGAGTAAGTATACTAAGTATGTGATTAATAGGTGTTGTATCGCGGTTGGATGACACATCTGGTTGTCAAATACCTAAACATACTCAAAAATGTTTAGAAGAAGGATGAGTCAGAAGGTTTACTTACTTGGAATTGGGAGCAGAAAGAATTATGTTTCACTTTTCTTGCATATTGAATCTCAATGAGTATTTGTGACTTTCACCGGTGGAACAGAGAAAACGTACTTACTCGAAGGCATTTCTCAATAATTCCACGGGTCGGTATACGATGCAGTTTTAGCAAGCAACGAGGAAGAAATACTTAAAGTTTTATAAATAAGTATTTACATAATGATTAGATGCAATAGGGTTGTCTAATTAATTTTATCAGATTAATAAGTAATCGCCAATAATTAAACTAATAACAAGGAATTTTCGCTCATTAACAGTACGTCATTAAAAATTTACACTAGAAGATTCGCAATGGTCTTCAAGTAGGTGCCAGTTATAGAGTAACCGTTGATTGTTATTTTTACGACAGAGCAAAAAATATTACAAATGCGTTGGAAATTTATCTTTGACAACATTACCGACTTAATATTATAAATGCTAATATGTTACTAAGAATGTGCCACGTTGTTAGTATATTAGCACTTTCTTTAGCGTTTCCAGTTCATTGGCAAATTGTAACTGAGCGGGTTTATAGAAGCGGCTTTATAAGATGTACATAATTATTATCGTTTCTTTTATTTCGTAACCTTTTACATTGAGCGTCTGTAACTAGTTTATAAGAACTAGTTGGAGGAACGGAGGGCTTCGCTCTGAGGTAGCATGGTCTTTAGGGTTTGGGTAAAATATGTTTTAAAGTAAAATGTGCTTGTTAGGTCTACTGTTGACCTGGAGGTATTATACTCTAAAGGGGAAATATTCTCGACCTCAAAATTTATGAAAAACACCATTTTATATTAACTTCTCGCGGATTCATTATTATTATTTCATTGTTGACAGTTTATTCACGCGTATTTATCGGGATAAACCGACTTGCTTCGGACCTAACTGGAGTCCTTAATCATGAACTAACGCGGTGGCGGGGTCTAATTCGATAGACTATATGTTTGAGTAAACTGTAAAGGTGAATATTATGACTTCCAAATACTCCTGAATAGTATAGCTAAATCTAGTGCCCTTTTAGTATCCAAGTAAAACAAGCCGACCATCAGGAACGGAACCTGCAATCACTATAATTGAAGATCGGCCGACCGGTAATTATCAATCAATTCAGCTCAGCGGTCGGTAAATAATAGTTTGTAAAATATTTTGAAACATTTACCTATTTTGCGTTAACCACTCTATAAATTATCATGTCTGTGCTGTTAATCGTTTTCGAAATAAGCCACCTCCTGTGTACATAATAATTTTGTATTATAAGTGACGTTTGTAATTATTCAACATGATACTAAGTGTTCGTATAATTAATTTATTGGTATAGTTTTTGGATTTACACTGTGTAGTGTGTAGTTATAAGTCGTGTTTTGTCATTTTGAACTTTGTTTTGATTTACGTAGAAGTGAATTTATTGTAGTTTAAGTGAGATATCGATCTATTAATTTGATTCACGTGGTTTTAAGTGTGCAGGAGTGTCTAATACCACTGTGATTTTGAAACCTCGGGTCACGACTGTCATACGTTGAACTTTGTCAAACGTTACAATTATGAGGGAAGAACAATCAGGCTTGCTATGGGATACTGTGTTACCCATTAAAATGAATTTCGGTGTCCATGTAAAATACGGTGAATCTGGAAGCCGACCCGAGCATAACCCTACGAAGGCTAGTTTGAAGAAGTTTCAAGTGATTGAGGTAGAGGTCGGATAGGCAGTTGTTCTATTTAATATAGTAGGTATTCAAATCTGGTGATTGTGAAATCAAACTCAACAAAGCCTGGTAAGAGTATAGTCTGAAAAAACTCAAATCATTGGAACAAAATAATAGGTAATCGGTTTTTTTATGTTTTAAGTGAAATGTCGGAAGTTTTTTGTTATTTTTTATGATACCTTATCAATATCAATAACATACCTATATGACAAGTATTACATTACATCATCATTTTCTGGCCATTAGTGCACGGTCATGTTGAGTGTAAGCATTTTTAGATATTAAGTTACACTGCATTATATTAGACCTTTAGCATTTCCGCGTTTCAAGCGATAAATGTCAAAATATTTATAATTTTTGATCACTGGAAATTACTTACGGGTGAAAAACTTAGACTTATAAGGCAAGCGAGGAAAAGTACTTTGAGTCTCCGATTCTCAAGATTTTTTATGACTCACTCACTCACTTCATGACTAAAACTGACTTCCACAATACCGCCATGCGTGTAGTTACTAAAATCGTTGGATATTAGAGACTTGGTTACTTACCTCATATGCGTACAGCCTTAGCACAGATGCCAAGGACTTAAGAGAAGTCTAATCACACATGTGTTATTTAATAACAGTTCTATGAATCGTTAAGAATAGCAACAAGAATTAGGTTAACCAATTTAATATTAATTGAGTATAGAACGTAACCATGTCATAGACGGACACTATCATTAAACAATTTACAACATTGTCAACGATTGACGTTTTGCGTTATCATAGTACGAGCAACCTTGGATGAACACATGATTATACCTGCTCCGTAACGATTCCCTGACCTAATACCCTATTTTCAAAGGCTGTGCATTTCAATCTCATTCAGTTTTCTGATTCTGTCTGATTCTCGGAAATGGTTTTCCTTGAGATGTGTTTATGAAATGACTTCTATTTTGAAGGACGGTTGTTTTGGTGATTCTTACTGCTATATTTTGAAGACCTCAGCTATGTCTTTTTAGTTGCAACGGACGTCTATTACCTAAGTGAATGATTATGAATAATCTGGGGTAGCCACGGTTTGTCCGGGTATGGGTGGCCTTACTTTAGGAAGGGCACCGATGTAGCAGTCCTGGTAAGCACAGTCTCAAAATGCCATCGAGCTATCACAGTGTGTGTCGTCATAGGCTATCTCTGCGCTCACAAACGACTGAAACAATTTTGATAAGTCTTGAAATTTGCTAGCGCCCTGGATATTTTTCTCTTGAAATTTTCTCTAAAAATTATCATAAACTTGCAACGCAATATTATAAAAATAGTTAATTGATTGGCACTTTAGAAACCAGCATCAAATAGACTAAGTACTAGAGACCGTAGAAATTAAATCGTGATAATAAATATATTGAATATTTGCATACTACTTTCACACTTGGTGATTGAAATATAGAAATACGTAATTAAGTGAAGCGAAAGCGTGCTCGCGGCGCGGCAGCGGCTGGAAATCTGTCTTTATGTTTTCCTCAGGAACCTATAGATTGAGTACTTCTAGTCTCTATATAACGAAGTGTTTGAGCTATTCCTTTACTGCTGTAACTCTCTATTATATTTGAAGAAGTTGTTGCGAGAACTTACTCGCCATCATCATCCTCATGTCATACTTGACTCGCTCAACTCTTTCCGGTAACATTTTTTGGTTTGTCCATTTCTCATTTAGATGTCTAGTAAATTTAGATTTGCCGTCATATGCATGCTCCGGGTCATCTAAAACTTAACACTGAAATAAAAAAAACCAGTCTAATGTGAGTCTGAGTAATGGGAGCTACGTTTAAATAGGCTATAAATAGGTTTCTATTATTAATTGTAATAGTGCTAATGTGAAACATATCTAATTTTTAACAATTTCAACTGTTTTATTACGGTTCATGTGATACTGTCTTATGACAGACGTTAGCAATAGGTTCCTGTTTTTACCATACCTCCTAAAATATACCAAATTTAGACTTAGACCATCTTTTTTCTTCAACTGAAACAGTTTTGCTTCACAAGATATTAAATAGACTGCGTTTCAGGTTCTAGAAGTTTCATAATCTCACCTAAAGGTAACCTAATTGTTGTTATCGGTTGTGAGTCACTGAAAACGAAATATTTCACGGTTTAACACCAAAAAACTTGAATTTACATCATCCTTTACTTTCGTTGACAAAGATGACGATGCAAATATTCTAACTTCGGAAATGATTCTAAATACTAACATATTAGTAGGTGTTATAGACGAATATTATCGCTACGACTGTGATATCGCGAAATAAGGCTGATTACACTTTGTCGAAAAATTAAATATAAAAAATAGTTTTGATTAAAAATAATAGAAAATTGTAGATGAAGATGAATTAAGTGCACAATAAATCGTTGTTCAGACTGTTATTATTATTATGTGGAAAAAACGAGGAAAAATATTAGATTTTTTTTACCCTTTTAACCCTTTGATATTCTAATGATAAAGCAGAATAATGGTTAAGTAGATAATGGAAGAAAATACTAAGATATTTATTGAATACAAAATAAGTTTTTATTACCTATGAAAACATTATTTGTTTGATTTAAAAATTCCATACGTAATTCTCACTGTCAATCCAAAAAAAAGAAAGAAAGAAACATTTTTATCCAATCCCACTAGCCTACAAACCCCAAGTCAACTCAGAAAACAATATCATTGCAACAACAAATATTGACATTCGTCGTACCGTGTACAGCTAGCCTAAACTGCATCGATTATTTGATAAATCGTGGTGTTATCGCCACATAATAGCGCGCGGAGCACGTGCACACGTGAACTTAAGCCTATCAATCATATCACACGTTATCGCGGGGGTGACCACACGTTGGACTTTAAAGGGAAAATCTTTTAATTTTCATCTGTATCCTGGTTTGTTCTTTGTAGATTATTTCTGGTAACATTCGAAACAATTGCCTAATAGCGGGAACAATTTTGATGAAATTTTGTATAGAAACCTGTCTGGATTAATACATACTTTTCAGCGGCCGCAGCTGTTATTTCTAATAAGGATCTTGTATCTGTATTGTGTTTACTAACTCCTCCTGAATAGCTTGATTGATTTTGATAACTCTGCTAAAAAACTATACCTATCATTGAAAGATTTAAAGATCAACTTTATTATCCGCATTCCTTATTTTATTATCCGCTGACTTCTTAGAATGAAAAATGTAAGAAAATTTCAAGTCTTTCATTTTAAAGTCTGTATGTCCTTAAATAAATCGGCAATCTTTGTCATCCTAGTTAACTAAATGGTGCAAATAAGCAACCTCTTTATTGAAATGTATGATACGCATATTAATTTAAGATTTTCCACGTGTATTTTCATAATTATTTATACAAGACATTGTGACCGGCGGCGTTGTCACTCCCTATAGGCCTTTTAGCCACCACCGCAAGTGCCAAAACCAAAAAACTGATGATAACCTTAAGAAGTTCGCTTATGACACAGCCGCGGACAGCTCATGATTAAGGACTCCTATTGATTCTGTAACTACTTATGCTGGCTTAAATCCGTTAATGAAACCTTTATTCAATCTTAAGACCCAAATCTAAAAAGTCTAATTAAATTTGTGCTGAAAAACAAACCATTTTTTTTTCTCAAAGCTACTAAGCGAAAGGCTACGTAGAAAGTTATTTTTTACAAGATACCATCATCAGTTTTCTATAAATACTTGAACATACGATAAATCAATCAATAATCGTCAAAACAATTAGCCTAATCGAAGGAAACTTTGTTACATGTTATCGATATTTATCAAAACAAGTTATCTTTTATGAGGTAGGAAGAGGATGTAAATTCGTCAATGTTATATGAGTATGACAAGATAACCTGAGCGATTGATAGGCAATTAATCAATTCCGCACACACAATCAATCTATTTCCTCAAAGATTAATAAGGAAGAAACAGTATCGAGATGTCTAGGATAGTACGTGTATATGACAATATGAGCTACTAGCTATTGCAAGCGGCTCCGCCCATTTCAAATCGAGAATGATCCCACGGAAACCTATAATCGGGATTAAAACTATCCTATGTTAATTCGAGTTATGAACTATCTGCATACAAAATTTCGCCCAAATCCATCAAGCGATTTTTGGGTGAGAGATCACAAACATCCGTCCATTCTTTCCCATTAGGATGAACGTAAATTACTGTTTCTAAATAATTACACGTTTCCAAGGTTTCATCAGTTTCATGCATGTGTGTGTCCTATTCCGACATAAATTTTCAATGTTACTGATTCTGAAGAATTTGACTTCAGAATACACTGGCTCTTTACATGACGTAATTTTCATATTTTTAATATATATATATTATTGTATGCCAATTTTTTGTTCCATTGCTTGAAAAAAAGTATAAGGACTAGCACATGCTCAGGTTAATGTTCAACGAAATAGTCTACATAATGCCTTACGCTTATTTTATGAAGCTTCAGTGTTTTCCATTTAAAATATTTCATAAAGTAAATTGATTAAGTACATTAATGAGGCAAACAAGGACATCTCTAGGAAGTGAAGCCCCGGTTGGGTTTCTACGAATAAAAAATATGTTTTCAATTACCACCATTTTTCCTAACTGTTCTTGTTGCCGGGTCAAAAAAAATCATATTTTGCCTGGAATTTTGAAGTAATACCGAGACTTATTCAATTTGACTTACGTAAGACAATTATTTTTGTTCTGAATAACAATATAAATGACAGAAACAATGGCTGGATTTGATTTCAGACATTAAAGTACTTGTTAACGGGCA
Organism: Trichoplusia ni; assembly: GCF_003590095.1. Classification (NCBI taxonomy): domain Eukaryota; kingdom Metazoa; phylum Arthropoda; class Insecta; order Lepidoptera; family Noctuidae; genus Trichoplusia; species Trichoplusia ni. Next base: position 1,996,766 of record NC_039491.1, read on the forward strand.
GTAAATGGCTTCTAATACAAATTTAAATATTCAATTTCAAAGTAAAACAGAATTAAGTTTATATTTTTAAAATGCTTGCCTACTTATGTGATTTATAACGTGAGAAATAACAATTGAATGCGTGAAGATCATTGGAATTATTAGCAACCAAGGTGGCGCGTGCGCAGTGCAGCCTTGCGAATTAGTAGGTACCGCTGCGGAACTTGTAATGATAATGTTATGACGAATGGATGACAGCACCGTTTAGTGTAACGTTCTATATTTTAATATATTAGGGAGTAAGACTTGCAATATATTTGTGGTAAATTTCACAGTACAGGTTATAGTTTTGAGCATTTTGTCAACTGATAATCTACTTAAAAACACGGGAACTTATTAAATTTGGGTCGATTGGTTTCCGAAATTCCAAAAATATTCTGCCCATGTTAAGCTAACTGTATCTTTAACTTTTACTGACTGATTTCAAAAGCATCAATGAAAAATCGACATATTATCCAGATGCCAAAATTGTTTTAATACAGGAAATTGGATTTCATTATTTCCATAGATATGATAAAATACAAGAGGCGGAATTATTTCAATCAAATCATATCAACAATTTACTATGTAAAAGAAGACCAGCAACAATCAAAAGAAATTATCAGAACCGACTGACCTACTATGAATACAGTTTTTCCACAATCGTGCCAATTGATTTCGAGTTGATGAGGAATAAAACTAATATGTATAACCGCTGAGCCACCCACGCGAGTCGTAAGAGTTAATTGAAGGAAAGGGGTCACAATGTTTGTTACATCGAATGAATGTGTTTGTTATGCATCACTCAGTTCAACATAACTAGCGTACTGGATGATACATCCCTATATTCCTCTTTCATGAGCTTTTGTTTCATATTTTAATCTGGTTTCTTGATGTTTGCGGGTTGGACTTGCCACCCCGCCACTCAGAGTCAGCGTCAGCTCTTGGTTAGGTCCAAAATTAGTCGAGCGATCCCGATAAACACGCGTGAATAAAACCGTTTTTATACAAGTCATTATAAATCCGCCTCCTTTTACTAATATGTATTTATTTTGCTTCTCTTCCAGTCGGATATTAAGGAGACCACAATTGGTGATAATACCGCCGTAAAAATTCTGCCGAATATAGACTTCTAATCTTAGCTATGAGGAAAACTATGCAAAGAGGAGGATTTGGATAGTTCCTCATAATTCTTTTTTATAGTATCTTGTACTGTTAACTAACTTCTTGTACTAGATAACTGCCTTAAGACTTGATCCCAGACTCTATCCCAAAAGCACAATAATCTTTGTTAAATTTGTTCACATTAAATAACTCCAATTGAGCGTCACCTCTGGGCTCCTCAATTGAATTGGTTTACATTAATTAATTAAAAGTCGCTTTCTTTATCTGTTGCCATATGGCACCAAAACAATGGCCATATTATATTATTGAGGTATTATTTAAATCAATTATGTTTATGGTGTAAATTAGCGGGAATAAATGAAATCCATAAGTTTCTTGTTCCTTTAGCACTGTTTAAATGGTATCTCGTCTCACCAATTTTAATACAACATGTCGATTATTTAATGAATTTAAAATTTGTAACAGTGAAAATGACGTTTACTACTATTTATATGACTCGTTTTACGGTTACTATTGGGTATAAGACCATTTAAAATATTTCCCATAGCAACTGTCGTATTCTCACTTCAAATGATAGGCAATAACCGAAGTGTACATTCCGACATTAAATGCAAAATGTATTTGCAGTACCGCAACGTATTTAAGAATAATTTGTAATAAACACAAGCCCCGTTACGATCAATCAGTGGCTGTACTAAACAGTGTGGGAGCGGTCGAGATGGCGCGTGAGAACTGCGTATGCGCATTGTTTCTTGCCCGCACATGAGCTCATTCTGAACGTACCGTCAATCGACTCCGAAGGGGATAAATGTGTGGGTTAATTCGATTACTGTGCTGCCTTGAACTTAATTGAATTAATATGTTTGTTTTAAAAAGTTTTCATAGGATTGGCTTAGTTGATATCAAGTCAACTGTAACTATGAATGTCAACTTTTCATTACGTTTTTATTATTCATTTTTGCTAGAAATGTGCGATTAATGAAGTGTTATCAGATCTGATTTGTCCCACTTTGATATAGTATTTTGAATTTAGTTTGATACCTACTAATTGATAGTCAAGTTTGGGTAATCCTATTTTAAGTAGAGCATCGAATTAATTGAATTTATTTGTGCAACGATGCCCACTTCTGGTCACTCGACCTAGACCAATGACGTGAATTGATTGCATAGATAGCCGAGTGGATCAGGTCACCACGCAAAACTTCTGTGCGGGCGACGAGTCACAGGTTCGATCCCCGCGTAGGACAAGTGTGGGTGTAATCGATGTGTGACTTGAATTTTTGTGTTATCGCTGTCTCGAAAAGTAGCGGAAGTTTTTGAAAAAAAATTGTCATTGTCATTGTGTACTGTAATGAGATAACGTTTTTTGTTTCATTCACTAATTAAAAAATCCTTGAAAGTTTTTTTGGAAATTATATGTTACCAGGCTGTGCGTCTTATTATAATGAAGCTACTCACGAAAAATTAGCTAAATGCTAATCTATGATACAAATGAGCTAGACCATAGACCAAGGGAGCCGTTTACTCTTATAGTACGCTGGGATCGAAACCGCGACACGTCGCGCTCATTGAATTTTGCGTGGTGACTTCAACCACTTGTCTATCCGTGAATGCAAAATATGACATCAGCTAATATAAGTCCTGTTACTGCAAGTTCCTCATACCGGTTGATCTAATAATCTGGTTTATTTCGTGAGTGATCAGTGGCCGCGGAAGTTTGTCGTATATCGAGGTCTTCACATTTACGTGTTAATTGCTCTCATTATTATAAACCAACTGGTTTGGCTGCTACTCTTCCTTTTGCAAACTCAGGGCCTTTTCGTTCACGATAAAATTTACATAGACCTACAATTTTTCTGATTGGCATTTAGCATTCAGAGTAGCAAATATTAATAAATGACATGTATAACCAGTTGTGGAAGACCTGTCGATTAGACTAAATGTATGTTAATTTAGTCAAAAATATGATTGTTAGTAACAAATCAAAAATAAGCCTACTTACTATTTTAAAAGAAAAATTAGAAACTGCCCGATATAATTAGCGATACATACGATTAGCACACAGGTAAATAAGTAATAAAAACTATTTAACTGTTTTGTAATTGTCGATAGCGCTATTGATAGTAAATTAACAACTTTCTAAAACGACTTATTTCAGTTTGTATATATTTTGGGTAATGCCAGTTTGTAATTATAGTTTTAAAAGAAATTGGGTCCATAAAGTAAGTTTATTATGAATTTAAATGTGGGCTCGAACTACACGCGCATTACTTCAAATGCTTAGACTCTTGATCGATATTAGAATAACTGCAACACGTGTTCAATGGTCACTTCTGTCTGTCGCGACCGTGGCAAACAACTGAACCTCGCCTACGCCACTCAACTGTCCAGCGAAAAAGACCTCACAATTCAAACCCCACATTATCAGTGAAAAGAAAAACGCAGGCCAAGTAATTCTGGTCGTTCGATGCTCTTATCGCCTACGCTGCGAATGTTACTATGGCGCCTTTTTACCCACTAATTAAACGTATCGGTCTTTGACACTTGGCTACCAATGTTTGTGTAATAATTTAGCTTCTGTCTGAGGAGACATGCTTTCATTAACATCACCTGTAGTCCATTTTTTTATTCGTATTAGTGATTTTAAATTTCAAATATTGCATGTTCGTTTTATACAAAAAGGTTTTATTATAAAAACTACTGGTGCTGAAAGATTAAAAAGAAAAGTTTAGGTTGTGAAAAATGAATTCCAAAAAATAGTTTGTAATTTGACATTAGCACTTGTCAAATTCGAATCTCGACTTTAAAAACAGAACGTACGAAAAAATTATTTAAAAACTTAGGTATCTGGATACTAGGTCTTTTAAGTATTTGTAGTAATCACGTCTTTGTGTACATTATTCATGAGACGCTCTTGTTATTGTGATTATGAAGCATAATTTAGTAGAATGACGTATTCCATTTTACGTATGTTTACTTCGCTGGATATTTACTGATTGTCTTGCTTGTCGCTCGTGTGTGCGGTGTGAGTGATAAGCAGTGAGCGTTATCAATTGAATTGTTCAGCGGTTTGCAATGATTTAGGTAGCTAGTCTGCGAATGTTAAGGGAATGATGAAAAACCCAAAGCATCGATTCAAATATGGGAATTACGTCACTTTGATTAATATTTAAACTGAAGTGTTTTTAAAAAATAAACCGCTTTTACTTTTGATTAAATAAGAAAAAATATAACTGGTTGTTAAATGGATTTCCAAAAAAATCCTCAAAATTGGAATATTTTTAACCTGGTGTCCGTCTACCGACCTCGAAAAATGCCATAAAAATGCTGAAAGTTTACTTCTTCAACCATAATAAGAAGTATTTTTTTTTCATCCACAGCATCCAAAATAGGTTTGAAAAGCACGCAAATAATACCTAAAATTCTGTATAATTATGAATTGTATCAAGCACTTCATTAACGGGAGGAACATACAAAAATAGTCATACATTTAAATAAACAGTTTCGGAAACATAAAAAAATATATTATTGTATGTATGTTGTATAAGTAATCGCCTGTAGTCAGTAACTTGTGAGAAGCGTTGGGCATGAGGTCTCCACTCGGCCATGACCAGTAATTGTGGCTCAAAGTATGTAGGTGACCTCAAGGTAAACCTTCGAAAATTCCATTTTATATTGACATCCCGCAATTTTTTACGATGTGTGCAAGTAGAGGGAGATGTTTTGTAACGTTTTAGGAGAAATTTTTGAAGAATGGAATTTCTAATGACCTGCACTTTAAACGTAGTGGTGCCTATTTATATCTGAGGTTTTGTTCTAGTGCTTGGGTGGTAGGGGGTTTTAAGATATTCAAGTCATAAGTATAAGAAACTTAAAATCAGTGGATAACACAAATTAAATAATAGACGAGTATCGAAGTGACACACATCGACTTTCAGTAAAATAATAATTTTCATTCATTGAGATTTTTACTTCAATTTTTTAAACGATCTAATTTAAAGTATAATATATAAAGCTTTCATTCAGTAGTCCATGACAAGAAATATCTTCAGCCATACTAATACTTCCAATACTGAAATGATAACAGGAAAATCCTCTAATATATTCCTAGTCCTTAAAAACTGCATCTTGTAAGATTGAAACAAATGCACAAGAGTCGTAAATGAGTATAAACATGTGTTACGATGTGCATACAATGCATTATTGTGCAAATTATCTGCGAGTGTCGATAATAATATACTAGTTATTACGTGGTTTTCCTCTTACGTTCATATGTACCGGGGAATTTGGTTGCTTCGACGCCAGTCGATATTAGTAAATGAAGTATTTACGATATAATTAGAATTATTGTGATAAGTTTTATGTCAATTATTAGATATCATTTATTTTATAACGGTTTCCCCACTTTTTTTTGGGTTATTTTGACTAGTTTCAGTATCATGACCAATCACCAATCACCACCAGGTCAAGTTTCAAGGACTCCCACAGTTCTTGTTTCATGAGCTGGGTAGGAAACCAGAAGCCTGAAACCAAGTTATCCCAACAAATAAGCGTGAGTAACCATTATTAAATAATTTATTATGAATTAAATGTTATTAAATAAATAATTTAACTAGAATTTTGGCTTGAGGTTATTCTCCTTTTGCAGTATGTTGACAATAAAATAATGAAATAAACAATTTAATTAACATTCCGAGAAGTAAAGAATTACAAAACACAACAGGTTGTCAAATTATCCTGGTTTTTTGGTTAATGAAAATTTATCCGCAAATTCAAAAATTTAATTGACCTAAATCTCTTATCGTTACAGTCACTTATAAATACCTTATATAGTACAATTTCTTCTATGTGAATTCCACCAAAATTAAATAGAAAACAGTCAAAATAATAAGCAATTCTATCGCTACGATTTCCAAATATAACGCGTGTAAAGACCTAAAGTGACATAAACAACGTAACAGCACAAAGTATTACAATCGGAGCCTAAAACTCAGTTTAACCATAACTTATCTTATTACTGGTAGACGTAAACGTACTTCATTTTTTTCATCCAACAATTACCTAGTTGGAAAATGGCGGCTGCGCGGTGACATGTGCTGTGGCCACGTGACTGTCGCACGTGTTTCAAATCTGTCGATAGTGCTCCGTACCTGTAACCAAGTTTAGGCTTACCCCGCACTTACAACTTTTAATTGTACTATGAATTTGATGTCGTACGTAATTATTACGTAAGTTTCAAGAATGATGATTGCTTGACTTTTTTGGAAGATGATGTAAGGAAAATAGATTTTTGCAAATGATTTTGGTGATAAATAGGCGATACTAATTGAGATAGTTCGGAATTGAGAGTGTTTCGGAAGGCACGTTAAATTGTGGGCCCCGGCTGTTATTCCTACATCTTTGACAGTCGTTACAGGTAGTCAGAAGCTTGAAAAAGTCTGACAGCCAGTCTAACCAAGGGTATCGTGTTGCCCAGGTAACTGGGTTAAGGAGTTCAGATAGGCAGTTGCTCCTTGTAAAACACTGGTACTTAGCTGAAACCGGTTGGACTGTTAGCCGACCCCAACATAGTTGGGAAAAGGCTAGGCCAATGAATTGAGATAGTTGTTTCGTTCATCCCAAAAACTAATTATGTATTTGCAAGTATTCTGTTTTAGGTACTATACGCAAACATAAAGTTACCAGCCAAAGAGCATACGGCAAAGTGGATGGATCAGATCGTCAGATTAATTAATGTTACATTTATTTGTTATGTAAATTGAAGAATACAAGGAAATCCGTCAAGGATTTCTCTCATGCGAAATACAGGAAAACTAATGCATAAATGTTTTAAATGTTTGATTTTATTTTTGCCCATGATTGTCAAATGTTTTGGTAACAAACCTTTTTACTATAAATTACTTAATACTTGAACGATTTCCTCGAATACTTTGTGCTCGCCCGACTAGTTTCAGAATCAATCAGAGTACTTGTTCATGAGTTGTCTGGAGCGGTTTCCAAGTCGCGAGTCCAACTAGCAGCGCATCTTTACAATTTAATTGCACCACATGTTTCATTACATCTAATTAGAAATATGGACAGTGTGTCGCCGGCCTAAATGTCTATTAATACCGCTTTGATGTCCGTGGAAACTAATATGAGATGCAATTGCGACGTTACATAATAATAATTGTAGTTCCTAGTTTATCACTCTATAATCAACAATTGGATTTAATTTTCCGTTGTTCTTTTCTTATATATAGTAACTATCGTGAGGATGGTTAATTATTAAATGATGCACGGTTTACTTAACTGGAGTCCCTAATCATGAGCTGATGGGTCGTTGGGATCGCCAGTTGTGTCCGAAACTAGTCGGGCAATCTCGACAAGCACTCGTGCAGTAAACCGTTGCATTATTTAATATTTGATTACATCTGTTTTTATAAAATATCAAATGATGTAACTTTCATACGGTTATTTGCAGTGTATAAGCGGGATGGCGCACTAGAATGCGTAGAACGGTGTCTCGCCTCCACAAAGGTAACAGGTGGTTGTAGATTCAACTCTCAACAGTATGTATGGAAAACTTCGTCAGATCCTTGGAGGACATTTAAGCGAGTCGACCTAAGAAAATATTAAAAAAATATCCAGGTCTACACATAACCTGAAAATATATTTATTGACTGCATAATGCAGTGCATAATGACTGCACTGACTAATTATTATTTTTTAGATAGTCACCTATTTGTTACAATTAACTAGTTTTCTGTTTTTTATGTATGTTATTATTTAAATTAATTAAAATGACCCAGAAAAATGCTATTGCTGTTTTTCTAACAATTATCAAGTTAAGTTATTCTACAGCCCCTTAATTAAGTTTTTAATACATACTGTTTAACGCGTCTTTCAATTAATTTAATAATGTAACTAAATTGTTCAACTCAAAACTATGCAACAACTAGTTGCTGAAGTAAACATGTTTATAGTAAACTGAAAAGTTGTGATAAAGACGTAATAGGTGCCATAAATACTGTTTCGAAGAGACCGTTAAATTGAACAATTAAATAATTATAGTTTATTCGGACGTATACTAGTTTTTAGTAACCTTATTTTTGAAGATAACGTTTTTTATGTTCTTACAGTTACGTATTAACAGTTTCGGTGAACCCTTAGTTCAGCGAGTTGACTCGCACTTTACCGTTTCTTCTTCATCATTTTTCTGCTTACAAAGCTTCAAATTCAGATGAAATATCTTTTAGTCTGGCAAAAACTTAGAACACAGATAGCGATAATTCTGATTACCTATTGGTGGCGGCTTATAAGTTACTAATGACAATTGTCGGCAACAAGCATCAATCAAACTTATTGATCTTGAAGGACTTTAACATTTATACACTTGATACACGATGCGAGCAAAAAAAGTTGACTAACAAATTGAATCTGTAAAGTGCGAAAAATTTTCAGTCAAATTTTCTTGGTCTTAACTAAAATAGGTGCCTATTTTATTACGTTTTTAAACTGACTTCAAAAAGAATGATCCAATTTTGATGATTCTATATTTCACAAGAAATAGTCATTTGGTCCTAAAAAGTCTCACAAAGTTTGGGTCAGTACTTATTTTCTTAATGTCCGTGTATGTTTTTTGGTAAAACAATATTTTTTGGTATGACTTTTGAATCGTCATGGAGAGTCACCTCCTCGGGGCAGGAGGAGGGTCGAGTCAGGCTCTTTCTGATAACATCAGAACTGCCAATTCAACGACTTCCACGTGTGGCCGCACGCATCATGCAACGATGGCGGGTACCCTATTTTGGTACCTATTTTAACAACAGGAACTTAATAAATTTGTTACGTACAGCTTGAAAACCTAATTGTGTTAGCCAACTGCTGTAACTAACCATACTATACACTTGTAACATGTACGAATAGAGCTCAAAGCGGCGTTTAACCTATGTAGTGTATTTACAGACACGTGTAATTAGTCTCTTATTAAACACGTGCTAACACACAAATGGGTCACTCTTGTTGCTAATACCATGTAACAAACACGCGTTTGATTCACGCGATCCGTTTACTTACTTTGTAGAGATAAAGATGAGATTAGAAGATTGATAAGATGTGGATTGCTTGTACTGATGTTATATGGTAATTATGTTGTAGTTCTATGGAATGCAAAGAAAATAGGATTTGTATGTATGGATTACATGTTTGAAATAAGCAGCAAAAGCAAAAGTAGTATGAGGAAACGTAATGGAATCAGACAGCCTGTTTTTTCGGATGGCAAATCATCAAATGACTGCTCCCGCTTTGGGTTGAGCAGAAGGAAGAGGGTTCCAAACTTTTAAAAACCCAACCATATTTCTGCTTTTACCTCCATGCGATCCCGCGGTAAGTAACTTTTTCGGAAAAGACTGCTGGGAATTCGACTGTCTGCCGCCATCATATTAATTAAGACTATCGCACTTGTGACGGAGATACAGTGCAACTCACAGCGTAGGAATTACAAAAATAAAATATTATTTATCGTTAGCCTATCTGAAATTGCCAAACCGTTTCTGACCGTGGTGGTGATGGTTCCTTTAGACGGCAGAGACATTTACAAATACTTACAAATATTCTGAAAATGTATCACCGATTACAAATAAGTTTTAGTTCGTAAATTAATCAGAGAGATACTAAACTTCGACCTCCATAAACCTTTTAATTCAACATCTTAGTTTCAATAACAACTTTAGCTATTAAAAGTTAATTCTTTGTGAAATTACTAGAATAGTTTCATTATTTATTTCATAAGTAATGAAGCAATCGTTTGTTTTATCAGAAGTTTGAAGTGTTGCGATGATAGTCATCGGCCTCTTGACTTTGCCGGAGTCAAGTGCTAAGCTCAGCCGATGGAGAAGCTTATTAGATAAACAGTGGCCATTTGTTTACATAATGGGCCAGGCTGGTTAGATTTTTAATGACTTAAATCAAGGTGAGTATACAACCTTTTTATATGATTTAGTTGATACAGTTTATTTAATTACTAGTTGTTGCCCGCGACTTCGTCCACGTGGTTAGAAGATCTTGAACCGTTTTCGCAGCGCACGCAATGGATTATGTAAGCCCTCAAAGATGAATAATTTTCCCCTTTTTTTTTCCACATTTTCCATTGTATCTTCGCTCCTATTAGTCGCAGCGTGATGTTATATAGCTTATAAACTGCCTTGATAAATGGTCTATTCAACACAAAAATAATTTTCAATTTGAACCAGTAGTTCCTGAGATTAGCGCGTTCAAACAAACAAACAAACTCTTCAGCTTTATATATTAAGTATAGATTGGATTTTGAAACACGGTTAGCTCAACTGTCAGCATGTCATAAGTTAAATCGGTTAATATACAAACTCTTCGTTTTTTAACAACTTTTTAGTAATGGCGCAAAGCTGTTCTCGTTAGACTCACACAGAGGAAAACACAACAATGAAAACGATGCTTACTCATTGTGAGTTAGCGATTTGCGTGTTTTAATATCTGTATTAGATAATACACAAGTGCCATATTAAATACTTGCAATAACAGTCAGTATCGCACTCATTATAACGGTGACAACATCATGCCCAGCTATTTACCACCCTAGACACACGTCGACTACTAATAGTTCATTAAGTATTGCAATAAGTATGCAGATTACTATGAAAACATCCACATACCTCTCCCAAGTAGGCACTATTTATATTATCAGTGATTAAACATTAGTGCGTCAGATTGAAATTTAGATTCCGAGACTGGAATGAGATTCAATGTACTCAGAACGGTAAATATTTAGACAACAATTATCAGTAAACCGTGATCCTCTAATAACAGTTGCTACCTCTCAAATAGGTGTGAAGACGCCTCGTTTTTACGCGTACAATGCTCGTTTAGTCAAAGACTTTGTTGGAATCTACAAAGGAAACGAGTAATGGATGTACGGGGACGCGAATCGTTCTACAAAGTGATGTGTATAATGTTTTGGCTTGGTAACTGGTTTGATTACTACGTAATCGTCTGGTGTCGGTATGATATCATTTGTTGAACATCGTGGTCACGCCCGCAACGAGATTTCAAACGCACCAAGGCTGATCGCTCACTTGGGCACTTGCCTCAACTTGCTGCAACCAAACTTACATAATTATGTATATCGATATGAAAAGCATTATCGTTTGTTTCACTTGTGTGTTACGACACGGCTTGGTTATTTTTGCGTCTCATGATGAGCGTAATAATTCCTGAGTGTTTGAAGATGTTTTTCCACGTGCCGTTGATGCGTTGTTGTGGAAACTAACCAAATATTGACATTCTTACCGTTAAATGATTTATTTGCAAATAAAAAAGACCTATAGGTAAAGACTTCGTTTTTTAATTTTGGGGTAAGGGAACCGGGAATCGTTTATTTTCGTAATAAGTTTTGATGTCAAAACATCAGTTCGCAGTTAGGTTTATGCAAATATCTTATCAACATCCTCGTTGTGCGTGGCATTCAGTGTTAGCTAAATATAGGAGTCGACATAAGCGTTGATACGGTCGTGTCCCGTTCCACATCTCAATTGTTATTTAATTAATGTCGACGCCTTTACTACGATTTCGGAGTATGATCACATTGGTTTATGTACGAGTATATATTATTGTTTTATATGTACGATGTTGTGTGCTTGTTGGGTGGTTTGTAGTATGTAATCGTAAGTTTGTTTCATCGATTTTTATGGTGGTAATGTTGACGGATGTATGGATAAAAATCATGTCTAAGGTAATACTTTGCTTTGTAAATATAATACCATTATGATAGCTTTGGAATTAAATAATTTTTTTTTAACTCTTTCTACGATTTTGCTTATTACTGGTTTTATAACACTCTCTTTTTAATTGACTCACTGCTAAGGACCCTGGCGTCTACGCAGAGATGAAGCCGCGACAACAGCACGCACAAAGGGATTAGCGTGATGACAACTCGGCTATTTGTGCAGTTCACCTTTCCAACGTAGTTTACGTTTCGTAACATTCACTATCATAATATGTAGTGGATAAATTGCTTAAGATTTTTATTAGTAACTTTTTAAAAGACCGGCTTCTGTGGACACATAAGACCACCCCCTTTAACCAAGTGGCATAGCTACACAATCGTCAACGTCACGACAAAACGCTTGAATGAATGAAGAGGACAAATCAAAGTAACGTGGTTTATCGAAACGAAATGTCACATCACATTGGTCATCATTACCACAAAGCGAAGGTTTCTGCTAACATAGTAGATACTTAGACCCGCAACAATACCTGGAACTAGGTAAATAGGTGATAATGAAATTTATCACCTTTCATCTGACAATGGACCTACTATCGCTGAGAATAGCTGGTTAATTTCAGGCTAACAGCTTCTGACACTGGCTTTCAGAGAGACTGGTCTATTTATCTCGTTACAACTTCAAGTTTTCTTTGTATCTGCGACATTTATAAGGACATTGAGCAGTGGGCATTGCACGTAAAATCAAATTGTTGTGCAGTACTGTGCTAGTAGGTTACGCTTTTTGTACAGTCACCAGCAGAAGTCAGTTGGTTGTCACTTTTTAAATCTGATTTATAAACTGCATTTACTCTAAACAAAGAGTGGTTATTTTTATTTGTTGTTTACGAGGTGTTGGGCCTATGTTTACCAGCTTTTATTTTAGTTTCACCTGTCTTTTTGCCTGTCTCTCTGTTGGTCTTTAATGATATCTTGCATGTTTACATTGGATCTATTTCCCGCTTTCCGATTGAGCTGAAATTTTGACAGCGTTTGTATTTCTCGCGACAATGCAATATTGTACGATAAAGAGCTGTTGTTGCAGTTAGGATTCGCGTTAGGATTTTTGAGTATTTTTGATTCCAAAGTAGAAAAGTAATCCTATAGCCTGTTTTAATAAATAAGTCTTTTTATATTAGCACAATCTTGTTTTACCTGATGGTACAAAAGTAAATCATTCAATTTGCTCACAGTTGTTTTGAAAATAAGATTTTGTTTAAAGGCTTTGTGGCTGACTGTACTGTTAGAAAGTAATCCGATTACTTACGACAGTTGAGTATTAAGATTGTTACTTGTATAGTGTTGATAGTAACTTCTGGAAAATTGTAACTCTTTATTAAGGTATATGTAACGCTTTAGTGCATAGCGGTTTTCTGGAAGAGTTTCTTTTTAAGACACGTATATCGGCGTGATGCCACGGGCTCTCTTTACTTATGCCCTGTTCAGAATTGCAAGTATGTTATGGCTGACGGACTAAATTACTATGATAACCATAGATATCAAAAGATTAATAATTAATATCTCTACGTTACGTAGAGTGCTGTCTCGTTTCTACAAATACTACAAGAAGATTTGGTAGGATTTCTGATACCTGTTTTTGTCTAAGAAAATATAATTGTTACCAGTATTTAAAATACTTATTCGGTTTAAATGATTTATTTATTTATTTTTAGGTTAGCCAACAATTGTTTACACAATACATTTACAATTTATTAACTGCTAACAATAACAGGTGTAACAATCACTTATAGGCTAACACCGCATGCACAAAAATTAAACGGATGGAGATAACAATAACAATGCAAAATTCCGTTTTTATAGCAAAAACAAACAAGACAAGATGTTTAATTAATTCCGCTTGAATTAAGCGGAAAAATAGAAAAGAGAATGATGATTTCATTTGAAAGCAAATAAAATTGGAGAGTTCTTTATGGTCAGCGCCGTTTGGCCAAAATTTAATGCTCAGTGACACCTTAAACCATAATGAAGTTTAAAAATATTTATAAGTATTGCACCACTCAAGTGTTGATGAAGACATTTAGCGAACAATAAACAAACTATTAAAAATCAATAACATAAATATTTAAAAGCATATTCAGATCATTAATGTTTCGCATAAATATCAAATTCCGGAATTTAGAACATCATCGTCCTTGTATGTTTCGCTCTCTGGCCTCTATTAAACTACGTTGGAGGAGAAAAACTTAACAGTTACTTTAATCTATTTTTCAATACATTTATGTTTGTTTGTATAGGGCATTATTCATGTGCAGCATCCTAAACACTTGAACAACAAACAATCTATTATTTACGGTGAAGATCATCACAGGATATATTACAATCGTTGCAAAGTTTAGCTCTCATTTTAATGAGCATCTAATCCGGCGTCTTTTAATAGAGGTCAATGATGGCGCGCAAGAAGTCGTCACGTTTGATTGGCGGCAAGTTCCGCGTCACGTGATTGGACCACACAAGCTGCGCGCGCGCAGGTAACCGCGCCATACAGAGCTGCCCTTCATAGCCGCCGGCAGAGCCTCCTGATTTCAATAGACTGTGCCGATTAATTAATGACATCAATACATCATGTTTGTTTGTATTGTCGTAGGTGTGTAGCTAGCTATTGAACTTGAATAACTAATTTTATTTCGAATGTTATTTTATATCCCGCAAATCTCCTTTAATGTGTTATTAAAGTTAACGTTATTTCCGAAGTAGTGACGTGCTGGGAATATCCAATGATAAACTCTTCCACAACGGGGGGAAGTTACAAAAACAAAAACACAATCCATACAAAGCCGTAGGTACTAGCGGTATCTTTGACGAGCTCATCTTTGAGAACACACAGATCTATAAAGTTTTAATTTTAAAGGGAACAGGTAGTAAAAAATTGTGTGTTACGGCACCGCGCGCGGGTGCCGGCAACCATCAAAGTACGCCGATGCTCCCACGACACTACTTATAAAATATAGACATTTTTTTTAAAGGGTTTACAAGTCTTTTTGTTGCACGCATGTATGTGACCAGTATTTATTTGTTTTTTGCCTCCTCCTTAAGAATAAAAGTGGAGACTTAGTCAGGCATTTTATCTTTGTACTCGAGTACATAGCATTACAATAGAACTACATATTGTTGTTAACTCTCCTGAGAATACATGTCGGATACATCGAAACTTCACACGGGATTTCGGGAGTTGCACTTGACACCTGTTACTCACTACTTTGTTGTTTGCTTTCTCAACATCTGAAAGAGGAGATGCCTTATAATAAAACTATAGATAATCATCTAGCTAAGCCTGTATTTGGTTTCCAAATTCTATTTCATAACATTATTAAAATGAACCCAATGAATAATGTCTAAATTCCACCGTGAGGCGCATCATCATAAGCCACAATAAAATAAACCACGCTTACTAATCGTTGCAGGTTAAAACCGGCTACAAATGGTAATAAAATAAAGGTACACACATACACGTGAAGTGTCGAAACGCAGTTCTCTCTTTCCGATATAAATAGTGCGAGGCGAGGCGAGGCGAGCGCGGCGCACTGACCGACCATCGACAGCGATCCCGATAATCGGGCGAATGTTTGAGTTTCTCTATTTTCAAATCAGGCGACTGCGAGTCCCTAAACGGCGAACGAGGCAACGCGCGCGTTTGCGTTGCTGACGGCGCTTGGGTAGCTCGCGCCGGGACAGGTTAACGCTCGTTACGCGGATGGTGTGCGGGAAGGGTATCGCGCGCCCGCTCGGTCGTGTGAACGCGCCGCGTTAATTGGCGTGCGGAGTGTCCGGCTGTCTTCGCGCCACGCGCCTGCGCGCGCTGTTCATCTCGCGACCGTTTATATTTGAATTCAGAACAATAAAATATTATTTGATTGCGGGTAAACGTTACTCGCCTATGCTTTATTGGTTGCATATAAAACGCATGAAAAGTTAAAAGCGTGGATGTAAATGTCGGAACTAAGTTCGTTATTAAAATAAATTGTTTGAGCGCGAAGCTTTTGCGGCTGTTAACGAGGAAAAGTATAAATGGATGATGATTTTATTAAGTAAAAACTGTATCGGTGTATTTTTGGTAAACAGGCGCGCTGTAGCAGGTCGTTATCAGCGCTGAGCACTCGTTATCGATGCTGTAAGTCGAACAAGGACGTCGATAGCACACCGCACTCGTCCTGTTTGGTTACAGCGTATCAACATAGGTACCATGTGTTACGACTTGCGTACCTAGAGATAATATCCTATCATGGTTAGAAACAATTGCCAATCATTAGTAATTGCCAAATGATCGAAGCTGCTTCACAAATTACAAAGCTGTCTGCTGTCTCATATTTCATACTTGCATTTTCACTTCGGCTATCGATTTTATTGATTTACATAAGCTCTTGATATCTAACGTACGTAACATATATCAATCGAACAGCTCTTTGAATTAAAACCAGATTTTTTCACACTATAAATCATAATCCTATTTAAATATGATAAATCGATGAAATATTCATTATTTTGTATGTTTACGTTATTTTATTTAAGTCACGTTAAACCTTTGTCAATTGTGAATGCGTGTTTTAAAGTTATACAAATTGCCAGTTAATTAATAAAATTTACCAGAACTGAGGTCGATGACTCCTGTAGTGTGTAACTGTTAAATTTAGGTATATTTGTAACACAATTTTTTGTGAATTTTTATTTGTTATTTCTTCGATTCATTTGTACTCATTCAATGGTGGAGTACCTAAAGAAGATGGTGTTGATTTCTATAACATATTAAAAAACAGTTTAAACTTATCGCTACCGGTGTGAGATGACCTTTACAAATGTCCTGACAATGCATCACATTTGACCCAAAAGGACTTATTGACCATTATTTTAATAATTTTTTTTGCATCTTATTCGTCTTTTGCTTGATCAATGATTTTTTCACCATATAGTATAAAAGTAAATATGTTATTAAGAAAATTATTAACAGAAATATTTTTAGAAATATCACCTCATCTACAGTATAAACACTTACCTGCAGTCATTTTTAAGTGAAGCCATATAATGTTAAGTTTACAATTATCCAGGTCACTGACCTCATACTCGTACAAATACGTTTTTCGTTGGTTTTCTGTCCTTTGTTTAAAGATTAGTATTTGTGTCAGTTACTTTGTAGGCCCATATCGTATGTACATTTGAATTTCTAGTCTGGACCTCTTTCACAAAAACCTGCGTACTATGTTCTCCAAATGGAGTACTGCCGTTGTAGAAGCGAGACGGTGCTATGCAGCTATATAGTGCTTTCTCTCTTCCACCCTGGAAAAATTACTAGGTATTCCAAGACTTCGTAGTATTGGCGTTGTATGTTAGGCTAGTCGTTTAAAGTCGTTTTATAAATAAAAGTACAGGACAAGTCTCATCAGCTGTTCATGAAAAAAAGCAAAATAATTTGGATTTTTATGGCGGCCTTCTACTATCGTATAAAATAAGAATAGGGCGTAGAACCACGTTTCGCTTCCACAAAAGACTGGTCATGTAGCCGAGTGGAAGAAGTTACTTCGTCAAACCCCACTGTGTGAGTCGTGTTGTGAGTTTGATCCCCGCGTAGGACAAGAGTTTGTGTGATTAACGATTGCTTGTCCTGAGATTCGGTATCTTTGTGTATGTGGAATGGATTTTTGTGAAGCTCCCGCAACACTAGGATTAAATTCCTTAGTGAGGAAGTCATGCCCCATGGTGGAAAGATTTTCCACCATATCCTTTAAAATTTAATGCTAAAGTATGTCAATAGCACCAAAATAACGCAATACAATATGTAACCGGGTGATACGATTCGGAAGAAACACTTTATCGGTAAAACAATTGTTTTTCAATTAGTACGAGTCTGATAAAGATCGTTTCCGTACCGCAATCTTAAAATACTTTTAATATGAAAACAGAAAACATGCTTCGATAAGATAATGTGATACGTGATTGATTTGTATGTTAACGTGTCGTGTGTTAGAGGGTCGCACGTCTTGAAGTAAGGTTATTGCTGTTGTGGTAGAGAGATGGCGCTCTACAGGGATAGAGCGCTGTCTCGCTCTCACAAAGATCTGTGATCGGTGTTTTTGGGGCTTTGTTTCTGATGAATAAATCCAAATCCAAGAGTACCAATAGAGAGTGGCTGGGATTTAGTTGATGATGATGGCAAGGAAAACTAGTACGAAATTATGCAATTTCCCAATCCCAAATCGACCTTTTTTTCGTATCGGGAAAACAAGAAATCTTTTAACTTTAGGTTAACAAGGTTAGGTCATAAAAGACGAAGACTGACGTAGAAAAATGACTGGAAATTAAACTCTATTAAAAGTAAAAACAGTGGAAAATGCAGACGTTCATGTGGAGTAATAACAAAGATATTAAAGTCGATGGATGTAGGTGGTCATGTGGAAAATAACCAAGAGTTGCTCCTTTGTATACGTATATATCGAGA
Organism: Trichoplusia ni; assembly: GCF_003590095.1. Taxonomy (NCBI): domain Eukaryota; kingdom Metazoa; phylum Arthropoda; class Insecta; order Lepidoptera; family Noctuidae; genus Trichoplusia; species Trichoplusia ni. The sequence continues at coordinate 2,015,134 of NC_039491.1, forward strand.
CTGTATGACGCAGCGTCTGGGCGCGATCGGGATACGGACACTGCCACTTGTGTAACTACGGACTTTACGAACTTTCCTTTGATGAGGAAATGACTTGTACGTACTCACGAAGATAAGTTCGGACAAAAAATGTCGCTTTGAACTAAACTTTTGTTCTGAAAATTGTTTAAATGCTTTTTCAGTTATGATTTGACTAGCTTTTCGCCCGCGTCGAGGTCGGTTATATCGCGTTTCCAAGAGAACTCTTCAAAATTCTGGGATAAAAACTATCCTATGTTCTTTCTCAAGGTCAACTCTATCTCTGTACCAAACTTCATTAAAATCAGTTTAGACGTGAAAGCGTAACATACAGGCAGACAGAGTTACTTTCGCATTTATAATATTAGTAGGGATTAAAGCTAAGATACATCTGTATTGACTGACTATCATTTATAATTTGTTATGGCTCAACAACAAAATCTTCATATGTAATTAACAAGTATTCATCATTAATTTTAAGTTAGATAAATCATGTAAAGAATAGCTCAAGACATAATAGCAAAATAATAACGGAAACCAAACACATCACGGAAGGACAATGAATCAATTGAAGTAACCATGAAAACGATTAAAGCATACATTTGCTCAAGTCCACACTGTTCGCGGTGGCCTCACAAATACTTGTACCGATGTCGGTTTTGTAATCTGTATGTTGAGGTATGTTTAAGTTCAGTTGTAGTCGTTTACACAAAACTGAAGCTATTTATATAGATGCAGACAATTTTATACTATTTGTTATCATACCACACTATGGACTGCGGCGCTAATCCGTATATTTATTTATGTAATACATATTTAATATTATACAATCACGAAATTCTTTGGAAGTGTTATCAAAGTATTGACTCGTCTGTGTTGTTGTTGTTCAATTGTTATTGTCGGTCGATATATTATATCAAGATTCATGTGATTGAATAGCCATTTTAGTATTTGAATATAATTTGCATTGCGAGCACGCGCCTCGGCGATTGCAATAGTTCTAGATAGATTTCTAGGACTGTTTAACCAAATATTTGAGTGTTAAACTCAATTCTAGGAAACATTCGAATATTCCGTTGATTGATTTATGCATTGTACGTATTTAGTCAGACGATGAGGTAAGGATTATCGAATCACTCGTCCAAATAAGACAGTTGTTGCCATTGTTCTATGGTGGCCGGTTTGCTAACGACATACAGATACAGACGTATAAATAAATTAGCAATGTCGACGTCCTCCATGCTCCAAGTCTATATAGGTTCGTCTAGCCACGTATAAATAGCTGGGCTAGTAATTGTTCGTATGTAATTACGTTTATATAATACACTATATTTGCAATGTACATGTAAACTAAATGAGCGTCATTGGACGAGTACGTGCAACTAGCCGGCTGGCCACTTGAAATAAATTTATGATTATTTTGAAGCGCCGTGCCAACGCGTCGCTCACAGAAGGATGAAACACCACAATGTATGATGAAAGCTTCAATCGCTTTGGATGTGATAATCGTCTCGTAAACTTCAACGCACAATGTCTCGCTACTTGCCAAATATAATTTTATGACACGTTTTCATTATATTTGAAGTTGTAAACTGTGTTGATGGACATTTTCTAATTTGATTTTTAAATGTAAAACACTATCACTGCTTGTTTTAACGTTTTATGTTTTGAATTGTACAGGTGAATGTGGTTTAAATATTTTTATATCACGGTTGAATATTTTGTGACACTTAACCAATTTAAAAAAGAGAAAGTCAGTCATTTTTGTTTTTGCTTTAACATTTAAAAAAAAATTGTATCTCATATTAAAATGTGTGATTTTTCGAAAGTCCTGTGAAAGCTAAAAGTTATCGATCTCTTATCTTGTGAACTAGAAGTTTCTTTTTACCTTTGTTTGACGTTGAAAAGTGCCATATACTGGTCTAATTGAAATAAAGAATTTGCTTTGACTTTTACCATCAAAAATACCCAAATTCTTTTTTTTTCTAAAATAAATTAAATTTCACGACATATACCGCATCCACTCTCCAGCACCATTCTTCCCTCCGTGTCACAGTATTGACGGTACGCAATTCTGTTATAGTTTAACGACGAAGCTGACATTTTGTGCATACGGAGATCTCCGCCATCGCCGGATGCTGGAGAAATACGCTCTAATACTCACAGCGATCTCGCGTATCATAACTTGCGTACAATAATAAACTTGTTCTGGGTATATGGTGAGAATTCCCTGATTTTGCCATGTGTTATTTAGAATTGTAAATTGGTTTAATATTGGGCGAAATTATTTAGGATTTGAATATCAATAGTTTATTTTAGAAGTTACAGAAGGTGAAAATGTTATATAACATAATTTCGCTGAATGAAATAAAGAATCTCCTTGTTTTTATATCTGGCCCTTTTTGTCCTGTCCTATGGCAAAACCGTCAGACTGCACTTCTGCTTCCTTACAGGGTGTCCGTTTAAGTTTTAATAAAGGAATTAAGCTCATCCCGTTGCGTTCCCAACAGGGTCCATATTGATCCGTAACTATTATTTTTACCATCTCTGTAACATATGGAATGCAATAAATAATTGAGTATTGAAAACGGTAGGTGGTGGACGGGATAAACTACAACTGAAAGTAAAATTATTATAGTTATTGAAGCGTGTAGAGCGTCATCTTTTTTCCACACATGCAATATATTTTAAGATAAAGCGGTAGTACTCAATTTTGGGTAATTATATTAAACTCATAAAACATATTTAATTGACCAAATTCTTATCAATATCGCTTCGTTATCAATACAGAATATAATAAAGATGTTTATCGAAGTTCAAGTGTGGCTGTATAATGCGGGATTATTGTCCTAATCGCCTGCTTTGCACGGATTATATCCGAATATATATTATCCGTGTATTGTTGTTAGTGATTAGGGGGATGCCACGGAACCCGCTTATGTGTTGCCACTTCTAATTTAACGATTTTTACGTCATATACGAGTAAGAGTGAATCATCTTTATCAGCCCATATTCGGCCACTGCTGGACATAGGCCTCCCCGAGATAGAAAAGATGGAATATATTCACAAAATTTTCAATTTCTTTAAATGTATGTAATACGCAGTAACTAGGATAGAAGTTGTTATCAATCATCGGTACTGATATTATTCAATTTTTGTTTTTATAGAAGTCTCTTATGCATTGTATTAGAATTAATATTAATCCTTTATAAGCAGATAATAAAATGCAACTCCATCCAGATATGCGCTGATAAAGTGTCACTGTTTTTGATTTTTATTTAATAAAAATAGAGTTTCTCCGAAGAATCATCCAAAAACAGAAGAAATAGGAATTTGTGATGACATCAAAACAGTTTTCAGTGACCTCGGATTTGTAACGTGACAGTGGTATTATCTCTATATCTTTTATTGTACGATCATTATTTCTCTGTTCTTTAGAAATATCAAACGTTATAAGTACGTATAATACATCGTTGCATGTGCTTATCGCATTCTACGTGACTATGTTTGAGCAATTCACTTGCGCAATAGGAAATTTTACACAGTATAGAAAGTAATGATTTCTAATCTCATTGCCATTGTTATCTTAATATGTTCGCCAGATGTACGAAACGTTTGCTTTTTACGTAAATAATATTATGTATCGGCAATTTATTATTGCTGCTGTGAATTACGTTTTCGTACTTATTCCAGCGTTAAGGAATTTAAAACATCACATCATCACAAATTTACAAATATTCCCGTAAAATGCACTAAGATACCTAGTCCCAGAACAAGCATTGTTCACGCTCGTTCACGCTCCTTGAGCAAATAAATCATTTTTATGCAAATCAGTTTTTTTTTCATTGTCATGATTAAAGATATCACAAAGAAAAACTTGATATTTACATTGATTCAAATTTTAACGATTTTTAGACCGTGTAGTTCGTTCGAATTCTAGTCCCACTGGTAAATCTGTTGAGATTTACCCAAATTGTACCCAGATGATAAGACTTACATAGTTTTAATTACCAAAAATATCGTCATCATTAAATCCTACAGCACTCCAATTAAGACTTGCTGTTTCCCCAAGAAAAACCCCAAATTCAATGCACTTGGGATTTTGTATTATAGTATTTTATCCGGGTGACTCCTATTAAATAAGTTTAGTCCTACTAATATTATAAACGCGAAAGGTTGTATGTAAGGATGTGTGTACCTCTACCCAAACTTCCTACCTCTTGCCTTCTACCTCTACCTAAAAACCACCGATCGGAGTTAGACGAAACTTGGTACACAGATAGTTTATAACCAGGATTAAGTACATAGGGTAGTTTTGATCCCGATTATTTTTTCCCATGGGATTATTTTCGAGTTGCAGCGGGCGGGCGACAGCTAGTAAATAATATTTGAGGTAGCTCGTTGATCTTTCTAGATAAAGTTCATGTGCTAAGTGGGCTAAGGCTTACCGCTAATGGGTACTGCCTTGCCTTACAAGCGACGCCTGCAGTTATTATGCTACATATTTATATCTCGGCCCTTGCTTCGCGTCGAACTAATTATTAAATTTACCGTTTGATTTAATTTAACATGTATTTTTGTCCTAGTTAAAGAAGCTTGTGAATATACCATATTTAATACCTTATGGTTTTAGTTCAGATTATTGAAGGAGGAGAAAATCCAGATGCCCAATTCAAAAATCGTACATTGTCAAACAATTAAGTAAAACCTTGATGCTCGCGAATTTGCCATCAAGTAACTTTTCCATCCACTTGTTTATTTATTTAACAACACTTACATATAAACAGAAGTTTATCTATGAACTTAAATTTATATATAAACTTTCTCATATTACAAAAGCACGTCATCATTTCAAGAGATCCATAATTTCAATGACCAATCTATCCATCCGCAACACACAAACTAGACCACTTCAGCCATCAATTCAAACCGTTCTAATTTGAAAGTGAACCCTAAATATTTCTTCTATCTTGCCACAGACCACGTGACTCGCAATTACTAAGAACTTCGAGGTGTGGACTCGGAACTGGAATGCAAACCTTACACAGCGTAACACAAATGCTTTGACATTAAGGGTCTAACATTACCTAATATTGTACGACTGTGATATAGATAGCATTTGATAGTTGATCTGATCTTTAGATCTAATAATGTATAGTTGGCAGTTGTACTTTTATTACAGAATGCTTATTAATTATGTTTATTATTTAATAAGCAGGAAGTGTTGCAAACTAAAAAAATATATAAAGGAAAGAGGTAAACTAAGGCAGGATTTGAACCTATGACTCCTAGCTCAGTCGCTTTATTGACTCAGCTGTCTTATTAAGTCCTATTGAAAAAACATCGATGTTTAAATTACCCAGGAGATGGTGATAATCCTTAGGGAAATATTATTCAAGAACTCGATCTTCTATGTACAGTACAGTTATTTCCATTATCTAGAAGACTGACCCAATAATTTTCAAGAAGAAGTCTTTAGTCAGCTGTTGCAGCTACTTCTACGAGATCGTGTCCAACATCTCCAGAACCACTTTCATCAAACATATTACTCGCTTTAGCTCAATTGATCTCTATATCGTTCACAATATCTATCATGACAAATCAATTCGTCAACAAGCGTTGGCGGCGAGCGAGCCATACCTAATACATAAGAACAACATTACCTGCGACAAAGCCACAACATAACTGCGAAAATATCCTGAGTTGCGGTGATATCGATAATTGAGTTGGACCTTATCAGTAACGTGCGTTAAAATTAACTACGCTGTGACAAATGACACGACATTTTCCTTACCCAACTATTTTGTGAGAAACAATATGCTGAGTTATAATTTGGTTGGGTTTTTTAATGTTTTTTATTTGTAGGATAAAAACGAAAGCAATTACTAAGGCTATGCTGTCTGTCCTTCTATTTGTTATCAAGATATTATACCTCATCAAATGTGATAGACAACTTGAATTCTAGCAGATTATGGTATCAGTCAATTTTGTCGTTAATCACTTTGCTTAGTGTTGCGCCGGTGAAAAATCGTGTCATTATTTGACCTTTTAAAATTCGCCACTACAATACTTCTTTCTTCATCCTTACATGACTTTCCTTACTCTTGAAGTAACCACATTTGTATCTACAATAACCCAAATTATATACCAGACTAATCAAATTTATTTTCTCAACACAACCAGTCAAAAATAAAAGAACCCAACCAGAACCAACACCAAACACTAAAGAGATTAATTAAAACAAAAAACAATTACAAACGAAGTAAATCCGATATCGTTTAAGTACATAAACATTGGAGAGTGTCGGCGTTTCACCGTTGTCGGCATAACGCGATCTAATTCGAAAGCGATACGCCTTTCACCTTCCGACCGGAGTCAGCGTGCGTTATGAGCCGAGCGGAGTACGTGGGGAGGTGATGCGTTGTGAGGACCGCTTGTGGATTGGTGGCCGTACATGAATATTAGGACTAAATCAAAAGGGACACGATGGTGAAGAACGAGTACCTCGCGATGCTGAGGGTTCTGTAAAAATAGGTGAAAGAAATTGCAGAAATGTTGGTCACGTACCGTACTCGTCGTTGATTAACTTAGATTTTTATTTTTATTATTTGTTATTATAGCAGCTATGGAAATAAATCTTTTAAAATTTCAACTGTCTAGCTATCACTGTTCTTAACCCTACTTTAGGGTACCATATTTTTAGAATTTCACGAAAAAAAATGTGTATAGCATCTTTGTTTAGAAGTTCTTTCTTTTATAATAAGGTTTCCAGATCGCAGTCTTACTGATCAAATAGTCTGGTAACAATTAATTAATGAGTCATGTATCTATGACACTCGTGTAACACTTGAAGATGGAGTCCTAGCGTACACGTAATTAGGTCAGTGCCGATCGTCTTTTGTTTTTCAATTGATAAACCTTTTTTTGGTACTTGTTACCCACCTAGTTATACTTAATACCCACAGAGGTTATCTACTTGATATTACAATTTAATGTCGGTCTTACGCGAACTGTAGTTGACTGCAACCCCGCGCAACGATTACATAGAATTACAGACGTAACAATTTCGAGTGATATAATACGAATATATATTAAATCAGGTTTTCCCACACGATTGCTCAGCCGACAAACAACCTCAGCTGAATAATAAAAAGCTGGTGCATTGTTCTGCTTTCACTCTCAAATCGGTACAGAAAAACGTTTATTTGAACATGTGACGTGAGTAATAATATTTTGACAGCCCAATCGGTGCGGGGCTTTTGAACTTTGATACTTGAGAACACAAAATCGATCTTATTCTGTCTTGGAAAGAAATGGATAGAGGACGAGATTCAAAGATGATATAGATGGAACTAAAACAATGGCTCGAGGAAAATTGTAGGTGAAGAAATAGAAGAAGAAAAAGAAAGTCGAAGAGTAGCTTATATAATTACTTAGCCAAAAAAAAATATTTATAAATTTTTAAAAGTGATCCCATGAAAACGTCATGTAATCAGGAACGAAAAACAATGGAGTGAATCGATCTCTTATTTTCCAATACAACAAATTTTTAATATTTCACTCTTCATATTTTTTCTGGACAGATGGCATAATTTAAATGGCGTCCTGCCGCGCTTTAAATTGAATATACAAAGCAACATTTAGGGACATGTTCTGGGGTTGGACGTAGCTTAGGGCGTTGCTAGGGTCAGCTAGGGAGCTGGATCTGGTTTTGATTACTTAGGGGTTGTTTTGGTACCTACCCGTTGATTTGAGGAAGGGTGAACTTCAAACGGGTTTAAACATCGTCATTCATTAGGAAATCGAAAAATACAATTTTGAATGTTTTGACCATTGTTATCGATTATTGACAATATTTTATAAGGAAATACAATCATTGAAGAATAGTTATTAATTATTAAAACAAATTAATTAAATGCAATTACAAAGAATTTGACTACACTGAATCAAAAAGTTAACTTATTGAGCAAAACGTACCTATGTGGATCTGCTTTTTGTTTATTCCAAAAGAATGTTGTTATGACAAAATATACAGAATAGAAAAGTAGACAAAACATAATAATAAATTGAAAAACAACTAGGAAGTACAGGAAGAATAAGAAGACTTGTTGTTAAGTGCGCATGCGATTAATAAGCCTTTAAAAGTTAACATTCAGTCATCAACACCCGAAATAGAACGAAGTCTTCAGCCAATTACAACAGCTGCTACAGAACGATCAATATGAGATGATCAATATTATTTGAGGAATATTTAAAGTGTTCTAATAATATAGTGATGGGCGTAAATCGTTAATAAATCTGATACAGGAAGCGTGGGCCGACCATCGTTCTCAGTTAACTGGATTGAGTCTGTAAGGAGCCCACGTAACGTAATAAATACTACGTTTAACGATTCAGACGCAGTTTTAGGAGAAAGAATTTTCAATATTATCAGTATTTAATTGAAAACATAAAGTATATTTACTCGTCGACCCCCTCTCTAATACCATCGTTATGTGAAAAAATAGAGCAGATCGAAAAATTATTATTTTTGTTGAGTAAAATATTATAACAGTTATCATATTCAGAAACTAGATGTGGTTCTAAAATACCGTAACACAACTCGTACACGGAAAAGCCTGCACTATTACATCGAGGAAATAAAGCCTGAGTAATAACTGAGCTACTCAATAGACAAAGACAATAAGAAAAGTTAAGGCTAAGTATACAAAACAATTATATATATGCGCGTACCTATTTACCGCTGCGCAAACGCTTCCGCGAATACGTTCATACTGTTCGTAGCGTACGTGAAGTACATCGGCATCTAATTATAACTCGATGTTTGACTTTGACGTACTCGGTGTCTCTCTGAACTCATTGTTAGAATATGTCATGATTTGTTGGAAATTCGCGTAGGCAGATCTGACGCGTGGAGAATCAGCTGACAAGGTCGACACATGCAAAGTACTGAGCTAGCAAACAATCGCTATTTAGGGGGTTACCTCGAAGAAACCTGTTCGGTTTGGTAAATGTTCTGGATTTGGGAAAGAAATCGCGGTTGTTTCGAAGAGGTAGAATGACGAAAATTTGTATAACTTAACCTTAAAGAGAAAGAAAAGAAAAATATTTTCTAGATGATATATTATCAAAAAACATTTATCAATCAATACCTGCTTAAGTAGTGGATGGGAACGATTAAAAACATAATCAAAAAGAGCTAGTTATACATACACTTAAACGCGGAACAAATATTAGTACGATAACTATACAAATATTTTTCACGACATGGGAAATGAACTTGCGACCTAGAACAAAAAAACAAAAGCCGGATGCTAACATCTTGTATCTGGTTCACGGGTTTTCGAAATCAAAGAAATTACGTTAGTTGGTATTAAGTATGGTTTTCTCCAATCATATAGTATGTACGAGAAGTCAACATATCATTGAACGTATTATTACGAAGTATGGAAATTTTCGGAATGGAAAATAAATAGACAATTGTTTACGTTTCTGCGAGGAAGGTTGAACAGTTCATAACACGACAGATTTTATAGTCACACTGTTATTCATAATTGTTAATATATGGAGGATGTGAGCAACAGCAACAAATAATGACGATAGAAACTTTTTGGGACACAGTTTAAATTTTGGGAATCACTTTTCGTACAAACACACAGTCTGCAAGCAATAATGCACACCGTTGATTTGGACACTTAAAAATAGGAAAAAAATCACATAGATTAGTGTTTTTTTAAACCCACGTAATGATTAAATAAACGACTGATATATTTCAGTGGTATATTCGATTTGGTAATCTTCATTGTTGTTTTACATTGGTAGCGTTTTATTTTTAAACTGTATTAAAGACAAAAAGACGCACCTGTACCGTTTTAATAGCGTCAACAAATGAAGTATAATTATTTGACACGTTTGGTCGATGCCGATTCCACTTAACCTTTGTGAGATGAAACGATATAATATTACAAAGTATCTAAAAATAGTATAATTTGGAACATTTAGAATGTCTACATAAAATAGGAGGACGTTGATACATGAAACATATTTTTCAATTTTGTTTGTGGTGTTTTTGTACGAAATGAAATGAGTTCTGTTTTGTTTTGCGAGCTTATAAATTATTATTAAGGGAAATAATCATATTTAAAGGATAATCTTTTATTTTGTACCTACTGGAAATGCTCAATCATTGAACGATGGAAGTAAAGTCTACTTCAATCATTACCCCGGTTTAAAGACCAAAGTCTATTTTGAGGTCAGAAGTTACTTTTCTATTATAGATTAGGTTTAGATATTCGATCCATTTTCGACTGACCGACTGTTCGAAACAGTTTGTTACCTCGAACTTTGGACTCGATTAACCAATTTTTCAGCAATTTCCAATGTTTTAGCATGACAAACAGTACGATATTCCGTCTCATATGATCGAAACAATGGGAACACGAGTGTATTAATGAAGACTTGCTAGTTTAATCGAAGATATTGGTACACTAAAACGTCTGATGACCTACAAAATGACAGTTTATTGCTTTAATCGACGTCTAATGCGTTGTGCAATACGTCTTCATCAGAGCCCCGTGGCATTGTCGATGGATCAATCTATTACCAACAGCCATTTGCCGAAGATTAAAAGGTTAAATTGCTTACTTACGTTTTTAATTATGGTTTTTAGATCAAGTTATTTGATGTAGAGATTGTAGAGAAAAGTTAAGTGCATCATTTTATAGAATTTTTATTTTAGACAGCGGTGTAAGACAGAATTCGCGTGATTAAAGATTTTTTGATTAAAAATTGAGGTTCTACATGCAAATATCAATTAATTACAGGTTATAAGAACAGAGTACGTGTAAGATTTACAAAATGACTGTTTTACTAATAGGCTATTTTAACATTGCGAGAAATTCACAAAATAATCTCGTGGTAAATAATTAATTTTGTCTATTGTTACTGGATATGGCAAAGAAGTCTTTCAATAACTATAAACAACTCCGTGCTTTCATTCTCATTTTCTGATCCATCATTTAGTTAATGGACTCGTAAATAACTAAAGAAAGTTTATTTGACATTAAAAGAGTCACTAAGTACATGCCATTTGACCTCACAAGCTCTAGCTCGAGGCGACCACGACTAAGAAAATTCCCAACTAATTCCATATAATTATTCATAATAATGATTAAGAAATCATAACAGTTGTTCACAATAACTCGGCCCTTGGAATCAAATGAGGTGTGATAGAGTAAGGAGTGAGCATCGACTCAGTGAAAGTCAACTTTCTTGCCGCCTTGTCTCAATGTGCCGATGATAAACGTTGACTACTGGAAGCGACTGATATCTGTGACTAATACTTAACTATGTTGGCTTAGTTTCCTTCGAGATTCGTTCGAAAGTGTGCTATGATTGTGAATGTGTTTACAGTTCCGAAGTGCCACGATTAATTGGTGTAACGAACTCGAATATTTGTTTTTGAGAGCAGTAAGAATTCTTTCTTAGCACTGAATATCGTGTATTAATTAAAGTTTTATATATAAAATTGTCGCGAAAGTTTGACTTTCAAGTCCAGTTCGTTAGTGATAACATCCAGTGAAACTATTCCTACGTTCTTCACTATAATTGAGCAGAACTCGTGTGACGGTTTTCCCTACAACACTGTAGGTTAATGTATTGTCGCTTTCTTGCCTTCGTCGGACGCATCGCTAATTGTGCGACGGTTCACCCACTAATTTAAATCTCTTATTGGTTTTAGAAAATGTTAAACTAATTCTCTACGATGTAATGGGCATGTTTCACTTGTACGACCTGCCTTTTAATCATTTAGAGAAAACTTTCTTGTTTTCTCACTCAATATAGTTGGTCAATTTGAATTTTGAAGTATTGAACATGTGATTCAAATTAAAGAAATGAGGACGGGTGGTTAAAGAGTGAATTATGTAAATGTGGCGTCGAAAGTGGAAATTCATCGTGTGTCTGAGCGTTTACCGCAAAGAAAGACCAATACGCGGTCATATACCTCAATGTTCACGGGGACAGACAGACTTACAGATACTTGATCACAGGAACCTAACAACACAAGTTTGTTCCTGGTATACTTCATTACATAATTCGCACTAACATGGAAAACTAACGTAAAAGCATTACGTTGCTGAATCTAAATAACAAATTGATACAACTAAAAATAACTCCTGTTTTTAGATGTTAATTATTCAGACACAACCAAGGTGTCTACCCAAAAAAGATGTCATTGCCGAAAATAGTATTGATCGGGTAAATTATTAAACAATAAATTAACAAAACTGAGGTCTCGCAGTCGATTGAAGTCCAACAATCATTGGCATGTATTCAAGTACGAACGATGTACTAAATATTTACCTGTCTGCAGCTATTCGGTGCACACGGCTAAATTAAGTGGTCATTGCATTGGTTGCGTTGTGAGAGAGTTAATTGCGTTTTGATTTTGTCGGGTGTCGGTACGAGCAGTACTTTTTTTCTGATAGCTGTTTATAATTAGAGTGCTGGTGTTTGGCATACATTTCATTGAATTCGTCATGTTGGCGGGAGACGTGAATGTTTACAAATCGCGGACAAGTTGCCAGGCTATTAATTTTTCACCTTTGTATGTCTTCCCTATCGTCGAGCCGTCGTTTGCTTTCAGTGTTCGGTTTAATTTTGACATTGTAGACAAGCGGAAACTTAATGTTGACAAACGACACGCTAAATATTGACGTTATTCAAATTTCTACACTTTGTACGAATTATGTATGTTTTTATTTTCATCCGAATACATTTTGGCGTCTGGGAATGTTATTTGACCCCATTTTGGTTACAAGGTCCTTTTTTAAGAATAAGAAAAGTGTTTCTCATTTGTTTTTGATTCGACAGTTCGTTTCCCTTTGACCGGGTGTGATAGCTTGATAAATGGAACAGGCGAAATTGTAAAGCATTATGGAAATGGACAACGAGGTTATGAGTTGGGCCTCATTGACTAACGTATCACTTATTGTGAATCCGTCTAGTAACATAAGTTCGTGTAGTTCCCCAACTTGTATACCCACTAAAGTTATTGAGATAAATGTAGTTTTTGTTCCGACTTTATTTTCTGCACCAATATCGTCTAGACTACGATGACCTAAAATTTGAGTAACTGCATTTCTTTGAACATGAATATAATTTTTAACAGTTTAATATATTGATGGATCTTTTTTAATAAGAGCAGCGAATAGCAAAAATAGACTTTCTTCGTGTCTTTCATTATTTACATGTCCCGAATATATCGTGCCACTTACGGATTTAAAGAGATCGGACGGAAGTATGTTTGTGCGATGTTAGTTCGATGTTCGATCATCTATTGCTGAGCCGAGTGGCTGTGTGTGTTAGTCACGTTTTATACGTATATAGTTGTGTTGCTGTGTACGTATCCACTGTTGAAGAAGCGTCGTAATAAGGTCGCGGACGCGGCTGCGTGGCGCCGCGGGTCGACGCCCCCTTCTACTAAGTGAATTATATTATAATCTTTACATATTTATTGTTTACTTTGATCGGTTACGTAATACACACTTTTGACTTCCTAATCCATTATTCCTGATACCTCAAAATCTACATTTTTATATTAACAATGTTTCTCTAAAATTTTTGGTTCAAGATAAGAAAAATAGGTCATGTTTTGAATGTTATCAAGTTTTAGGTCAAGGTGAGTTCAAGATGTGTCGCAGTAAGTTGGACATAACTTTTCATATACAGGTCGCTGGAGTGTATCGACACTCGAGTGTCGCGGTCGTGCCGTCGTCCTTGGAGAGACGCCCTTCAACGGACTTGTTTAACTAGCACCAACAGATGCATTGATACTCGCTCTACATTTATAAGCCATATATCACGGCATTGACCACGTGATTTCTAGGTCAGATACTAATTTATTGGGTTTCTCTGTTAGAATAACATCAGACTATATTTACCTTGTTTGAATTGCGTGTGTCTTAAATTTAAAATATTTAATGTTTTGACTGTAAGTGTGAAACTGTGTAATGATTGAAATAATCAAAATTTAAAAGATTTTCGAAAGATCTTCATCTTCTGAACCGGCAGTTTTTGAGACAGAGACACAACTATGCCATGTAGAGCGGCATCTCTCTTCCATAACATTCCAACCCAAAAACACACAATCAAAATGACAAAGGATGTCCACAATACCTGCCACCAGCTACTTCTAACGCGATAAAACTATAACGTCAGAGTAAACAGACAAGATAAATCTATTTTGTTCACATGCTCCGATTATAATGTCTCTCACCGACCTAGTCTGACCGACGAGACATAAATAATCATATTAAAATAACCAGTCTTCCGCCGATTAGAGGTGAGAAAATATTCGCCCACATTACGTCTTCACAATCGTTTGGCGGCTGATGTATAGCTAACAGTAGCGAATATATTAATGCTCGTCAAATTTTGTGTTAGCTATAATTTTTCGTGATTAAAGATTCGTATTAAACACTGTTTTCATTTCCCCCTTGGAGGGATTGTGGTGTATAGACTGACTTGTTTCGGGAAAATAATGAGAATTTTATAAGATATATACTTGCAAAACCTTTAGCTTTCATGTGCAAAAATTAGCTTGTTTACAGAATATTAATATATGAATGTGAAATCATTAATATCCGCACCGATGGATCCAAATCAAATTGTATAATAAAGTGTGTTTCTAATTAACAAATTGTTATTAGCAGTAACTGCGTGTATTTTAATTTACTTTCTTAATGTTAGCACTTTTTATCTTGTACGAATTGAAAGTATTTGAGTCTCAAATATTAACTAGTCTTTTCCTATCGCGTGACGTAACTATCAAAGAAAGTTTGTGAACTCTTTTATAAAATATGACTCATGCAAATAAGAACTATTAACTTCCTGTTATAAAAATAACACAAACATTTGGTTAACACAAATATTACGTAAAATTTATATAACACAAGATTATTTCAGACTGAAAAGTGGACCGGATTCGCTAAATAAAATGTATCTCTTTGTATTTTGACATTTATTCTTAGAAAAAAACCATTTAGTTTATTATACAGTATAAATTCTGCAAGAAAGGTCTATGTGAGACTAATAAAGTTATCGAACTACGTGTTTGCAATATAATTTAAGAATAATATACAAACAGCATGACATAACATTAAATATGGGACAGGAGACGATTGTAAAACTATTTGCTTATTCGAAACTGGGCGTGGACAGTCTATTGTTATTCTGACTGCAAGTCAGACTTGCAAATGGCATCTTCGTAATCACAAATTGGGTTCCATGACCTGCTTGCCTACGTCAGATCCGGCGCGTGCCACCGAGATCACTTCCGGCTGGGGTGCGCGTGCGCAGCTTATAGTGATAAGAAACTGGGACACCTATGTCTACCTGTGTGTTTATGGTTTTAGCGATGGTTTGTGTCTTTGGAGCTGGATGAGGAATATTAATTGAAATTTTTTGTTGAAGTTTTTTTGTAATTGTGATGAGGTAGATAGACAAGGTTTTGAAATACTTTTGTTTATATATTTGTATTAGGTTTAAATAGTACACCAGTTACCTACCTCTATTTTTTTTGCCTTTCCTTTCAATACATAGGCTGCCTGGAAGATATCGCTATTAGCGCCATAATACCGTTACACTATACATATGTTACTAATTTCACTGATTTCAATATATGGTGTACAATAAAGAATAATTTCTATTATATAATTTTCAGTACTTCATTATAGCCCTGAATACGGTATGTTGGCCTTATGAATTATCTAGATAAATTTGGCAGTATTAAATATAGTACTGGTATCTCATAACTTTTTTAGATTACATTGTCTAAAAACTGGAAATCCCATAGTGCGCACGTACTATCTACATGACGAGTGCAAATCGTGATTGTTTGTAACATCCTGAACTCACTGAGTTCAAGTTAACGAAATGTGACTCATTTGTGGGAATCAATCCTTAACAAAAGTGACTAATATCAGAAAAGGATGGGCTGACTCATGCGCAGATTCTGAGCTGTGGTTTGAGACGTTTCTGATTCTTATTGATGGTATATGTACTGCTACTGAGTAGTTTGAATAACCCACATGGATATTTTATTTACAATAATTTGTTATAGTTTGAAAAATATATGTACTGGTAGTAGACTAGCTGCACCCACGAATTTGTCAAATTTTGGTCCGAGTGGAAGGTCTTATAAAACACTTTATTTTTCTAATGAAAAGTAGCCTAAATTATTCTAGGTACCTGCCAAAAAAAAGTCTCTTCAAAATCCGTCCAGCCATTTGAGAGGTTAACAAACAGGCTGACTGAGAAAACGAACGATAGCTAAAAAAAAGAAGTTTAATTTTTTTTTTATTCACCGTCTATATGGTGTTCTGAAGTTACCCAAGCAATTTACAGAGTGTTTCAAGATCATACTGGTTGTATAGAGTTACAAACGTCTACAGTTTGGCAGACCACGTGAGTGTATTAGGTAGTATCGAGCTGTCAATTATAGCAAACTGTAGCTGTCCGATGCGGCAAGCTGCGGTCTACCGTCCAGACAAACAGTACCTTTAGATATTGTTCTGGCTATCGAGATGGCTTTGTTTTATTTCTTTGGATCCAAAGCTTTAACTTAAAATTTTGCCAAATAAATGGCTTGAAGAGATTGCATAGTAACCCAAAGCACGTTGTATGTGGAATATGGTTGTGAAAAAAGGTTTACATCAAATGATTGGTGTGCTTTTTGTCCCTTAAAATATCAGTTTTGCAAGTATTTTTTGTTTGTAAAAGTGCAACGCATTTTTGTTATTGTTCATTATAGAGTAATACTTAACAATGGTGTTCAACTGAATCCAGGAACACCAGCAGCAAACTTATATGTAGGTTTTTAAAAGGACGAAAGGCGAATTTAAGTCCGATGAAGAATCCTTCAATGTCAAGCTCCGTCTTTCGTATAGCTTTGGTGCTTTTTGATGGCCTTTCTAATGTAACAACAGATTGACGATGATATCAAATACAGTACTCAATTTTATGCATGTTTACGTAAACCTTATTGCGCGTTTCTTACTCACGTATAAGCCTATTTAGCGAAAGTGTAGGAAAAGGAGAAACGGAGTAAGAAACAATAACGCAACATCATTAACAGGAATGTTGTAGTCATAAATTGTTGAAAAAAAAATACGAATGGAAAATCTTGGGAACTGTACAGGGAATTATCCGTGATGAAATAAATGAGGAATAAGATAGTTCTAAACAGGAAGGAATTATTAAGTTAAAATTAGTCAATGATAAAATGGAATTCCAAAACTACATGGTTTAGAAAAACCTGTCACAATTCGCAGACCAAATAAAAGAATAACCGCAAGTATATTACGTAGCGTGGAAGTAATAGGTAGAAAAAACTAATTTGAATATAAAAAAGTTGGGAAGTACATACAGCATCACATTAATATGATAATTCTAATCAAATATGATTTCGATTGGACAATCGATATGGACAAATCATTCTGGAGACTTAACATCATGAGTCCTACCACTATAATCTTAGAGAAAGAGCATGGAAATCGTGGGAGCGGGATAGCGCACTACACGCTATAGAGCGCTGTCTCACTTCTTTAACTAATGCAATCTTACTTTACACTTAAATGGTAGACTCGCAAAACAATGATTAGCTTGAATAACGGAAGTTAAGTTATATAAACGATATTGTCTAATCGATCGTTTCGGACTTTTGATTAGTTTGATATACGTTTTCATTTGTCTTATCGGTATTAGTAAAAACCATGATGACGTAACACAGCGTGGTTCCGCGTCGCTGGCTGGTACATCCCCGAACAGTGCTGGTTCATGCCTTTTTTTCGGATGGGACAATCATCAAATGACTTCTTCCGCTTTGGGTTCATTGGAAGGGAGTGTCAGACTTCTATTTATTAAAACCCTTCGTACCTGAGCCACGGTATACCTTAGGGAGAATCCCGCTTATTGGTATAATATGACTGGATTTCTGTTGATGTGCAAGTAAGACACATTGATATGATAAGATACTGTCAAACTAGTCCCTTTGACTGATTCTGATGTAGTTGTTAGATCAGCACAAAACCAAGCACAGGCCTCTAGAACATGTGTTTGCTAGTATAAATGTTTAACTAAGTAAATTGTTTTGCAAGCGGTTGTACACTTGTTTGACGTATATTTTGACAGTATAGCAAACAGATAAGAACATTTACATACACGCACATCCGGCTTACACAGACTTATGAAGAGCTAGTAGTAGAAGTAGCTCGAAATTATAGGACGATGAATTACATGAATGTAGATAACTTGTTTTGAGGGTTTTGAACAAGCGGATCCCTATTATTCAGGCTTTGCTGTTTGTACGCCTGTCACTTGGTTTTTATCTCATGATCTGTTAAAGTGAGACGGTAAAATCACATATTTCTCTTACCACTGTAAAAATAATCGCGTAAATCGTGGTTAAGCAACGCTTGGTACGGTCATAAATCTGATGTGACCAAGTTTTTTCAGCCTATTTGAACAGAAACCTAATTGGACTCCGGCTCACACTTGACCTGTATTTATCAACTGTACCTACATAATTTCAGAGCTCTCTCACATTTGGGGCAGGCAAAAACAAAAGAGCGACACTGGATACGTTCCTAAATACTTATGTCCTTCAAACTCTTTTACGGTTCTGCAAATTTCAATTGTAACTTTTAGGCTTTGCAGGACATTCAAAATTTGTTTTTCAGCCTTTTTGATCACTTAAACAGTATTGCTAATATTTATGCCTTCTAACAGATTGAACTTTGGTTTCCCATCCTTCCACCGCCTCATCGTAAGAGATCGCTCTAAGCCCGTTAATTCGTTGTCACTCTTCTACAACTGCAATAGCAGCAAGACGCGTCTCTAGACCCCCAAAAGTCACATCTGGCTTCAATTGTGATACAACATAATTTACGTAGATACTTTACTAACATCTTGTTCATACGTCACTAATTTAGTACCGGTTCTCTGTGAAATCCGCAAACGTCATCGATATTAGGTAACAACAATGACATCACTATCTTACGAAGTCTCGCACCGTTTCTGTATAAAGGTGAATCTTGTAGAATAAATAGAAATCAATTTTCCTCAAGGGATTTTTATCGATAATGTGCTAGTAAGGATATAGATATAACTTATTTGCGTAAGTATTTTACGAGTAAGTTTACCTCGACACGCATGTGTACTGACATTGTGTTCGTTCGTCTTATGTTATTTTGGGTTCCGGTTTGGTGTAGGACTTTTCTGTAAATTGATTTGTTTCTGAAGATTTGCCACCTTCGCTAAATACTTATAATAGTGATGGTACCAGCCTAAAGATATCTAACTTTTGATCATTGATCCATTTTTTTTTGTCGCTGCCGGTTGACGATTTTATACAAATACAAATACTAAGTCTTTATTCGTAGAACATAGGTTTTACACAACATATTTTATACAATTTACAACACATATTTTATATTCATATACTTGGAATTGAGATTACCTCACGATGTTTTCTGCCTCAAGTGGTGTCTTAGAATATTTTTAAAAGTGCAAAGAATTTTAAAAAACTTTGTTACTTTGCATGCGTAGAGATCAAACCTGCACCCCTTGCATTCAAAGCTTAAACACAAAACCACCAGGCTAATACGACTTTAACGACAGATTTTTTGCTTATTTATTCAGGATTTCATTTATTCTCTTTCATTTCTATTATAAAAAAAAGTTTTCATGCTTAAATCATTGATCGCATATCTAAAGTATCAATTCTTCAGGGAAACATAAAGGCATTTACGTCATTGTATACACTTACCATACAAAAATAGTCTATTATTGTAAACTATCCTTTTACTATATCGATCTCATTCTGTCGAAATTTCATATAAGTATATCGTTCAGCGTAACGTATTGATGTATTAGCGTCTATAATTATGACGTATGTACATTGGTTGTGAGCGATCATATCAAGGATCGTGCTTTCGTCACGTGCTGGCCGGTCGATTGAGTCATTGCTTGTCGAGTTCGCTTTAACTGTGTCAGCGCGACCGTCGCGGAATAGAATCAAGGCTGCACGATATGGATCGGTACGCCGTAAAACACCTGTGTCCGCCATCTTGTCATTTTTTATGGGTTTTGGATGAGAATTTTGGGGTTTCCGTCCCTGATTCGTAGGTTCTATCGATTGCTCTATGACTCCCTTTGTGATGAAATACGTCTTCAACTTTAAATACGGGGTATGATTGTCACTTCAAGTTATGTTCAGTATCTTCTGATGACAAAATCCATTTGTTTTAGAATTTGCTTGACATATCACTGAATAGTCAAAACTGAACGAGTTTTGACTATTACCCTTACGATTTATGTAAGACCGATAAACGATTTAGGTGCGCGGTACAGCGTATGTCGATCAAATAAATGGCAAATCAAAACGCGAAGATCCTTCGTCCAATCGGTGACAATCCCCGCGCGAGACCTCGACCCCATTGTAATGAAGAATATCTTCTAAACAAATCACAAAAACTGGTGAATTATGAAGAAAAGTCAGAAGTAGTAACTTAGAGTATTTTTGGGACAATAGCATTACTTGTTACTTGATTAGTTCGCTCAACAAGACTGCGAATGTCTGACTTTGTCACTTGACTAGTCTCCCTGTTAATATTTGAAATATGTAGGTAGAGGAGGGTATTTATAGATATTTTCGGCGCGAATTCGGTGGCGGTCGAGGGTCCCAAGATTTATGGCGGAGCGGGTGGGTCCCATCCAACAGGGATCTTCGCGCGTCGGCCCTAAGACACAAGCAACGGCGAATGCACAGTTTTACAAGTCAAACATTACCATTATTGGGTAATAACCATTTAGAAGAGTGAATTGTTTACGAGACCTTTCAAAAGTGTATGTCAATCAAGTGACTTTCAATGCCGTTTCTATTGCTTAACCTGTTGTTAATCTACTCGGTGTAGGTACGTACTTAATATTAATTGCATTATCGTTGCTGTAAATAAGAACCTTATTCTTCAAAAATATTGTTCTCAGGCTATTAATATAGGATTAATAGCCTGAGAACAATATTTTTGCTGCCCATTTTTTTATTCTCTTATTGTGTATATGTTTTTCTATTCTGTAATATTGTATGATCTTCTCATTTGTTGTACAACGGGTTTCGTTTAGAAAGATAGCTCACCGCCTATAACTGGTGCCGCATCTGAATCTCGTCTGCCTCACACCCTCTCCAACTAAGGGCAACTCATTTCGCCGCTCAGTTCAGTGCTATCTGCGCCCCGAGATATTTTTCTTCGTAATGCTATTGTTGCTAGAAATTGACGATTCTCATCAACTGTATACTCAAATCCACCTAAATGAGACCAGAATATTTATTCGCAAATCTATTTCGAGAAACTGTTTTAGATTACATTTCAAATATCATATTTTCGTCTAGACTTATTTATACATAAAACTGCATCAATATTTGTTGTCATAGCACAGAATTCTTAGTATTCGTTTCTAATTGTTATGTCAACAGAAAAAAAACAACAGAATGTAGAAGATAATAGTTGGGGTAGGTGCGTTGAAAACATCGGTGTACAAGCTGCAGGGCAAGCGCACGTGGCATTGGGCCTTTCCGCTCTTTAACAGCAGGTAAACATTTTTTATGAGCAAATTAGATATTTGGGAATATTCCAGTCGGGTATTGATCGACTTGTGTAGATTTTCATTCAAGTATAGCGGATTCCCACATTTTGTCAGCATTTGAATTGCCTCGTTACATTGTAGAAGGTGATATTGTGCTCTGTCCCTTTCCTTTGAGTATCAGATAACAACGACTTAGCCTAGTTTCTTCGGACGAAGATTACGAGCTAATGTAATCTTGGACTAGAATAGGCTTTGTTGACAGTATAATGGAGATATGATTAAGTTAATCTTAATTTAAATCCATTTTGAGTCTAGATTTATCTACTGCAATACTGCAAGCATAATACGAACATGAAGATTGTTCTAATAATGGTAACCCAAAAGAAACGTTTTCAACACATTACATAACACTACATCAATTACGTAAACAAGGCGCCACGGTGTAAATCGTAACAGGATGGTTTCCGATACGGTTTTTTGCATGATAAAGTTCCATCAATTCGGAGTGAAGGACAAAAGGGATGCGCCATGCTCCGAGGCTATAATTTAGACGATTTATAATAAATGCTGCTCTTCAAGTCACGGGTGCAACATTCCGATGCCGATTCCCTAATTTGTGGTCCTTTCTTTCTGTTTTATGTTTTTTGCCGACGAAGGGTGGCGGTGTGTTTCCAAAAGGCTTTTTTGCTTGACGTCGACAAAGGCCGCCCTAACGGTACACATTGCCTGCGCCTGGGCATTATGCGGCGATAGTCGGAATTGTTTATGAGTACGCCGCTTGACTTACGTGAGTATTGGCTTGTTCGACATGTTTTAAACGCATTTGAAGATTACTCATAAAATGTTTGTCATCCCAAAACGTGCTAGAATTTGCAACTTCTTTATTATATGAACTGTCGGCTAACAAGAACGTTAAGTCCTTCAGTTAACACAGCCGAAATCTAAAAATGAACTTGTTTATCATAATTGAAGATCATAAAAGCAGATCGATCTGTGCGCGATCCTTTCAGATCCGCTCTTAATAACATTCAATGTTTAAAGTAATTTAATGGCAAAATACAATGTGTCCTAAATTTATCTCTACTTCAGCGTAGGTCGAAATAGGATGACAAAATAAACCGAACCAAATGAAGAATTTATATTTAGCTCTTGTTATATACTTCCATTATAATATTTTTTTTCTTATTTAGCATTGTTTAAAAATAGATCAAATCGGCCTTAATTTATTTACTTCGGGGAAATCGGATCGGGGTTGAAAGAGTCCCTTGGGGTTGAATCCGATCTAGACTCAGACATGTTTGATTTTCAGGACCCAATAATACTAGCTAAATGTTCGGCTTTACGTGTTTCTTCTTATTGAATTTGTTGGCAAAATGAAAAACATTTTTCAAGGAAAAATACAGATTGTTAAGAAATGGGTAATTTAACATTTTAGCAGAGTTATTCGCAGTCGCATATTTGAATTCGCACTTTTGAACCTTCATCAAATCTATTCGAGTAGATTTGATAAAGATCACGGACCTTAGGCTCTTCAAAAGGTTGTCATCATATCAATTCGTTTTTTAAGACATAAAACATCAGCAACGTTTGGAAGTGGTAAGGAATGGCCTTTGCCTAGCAGTAGGATCTTACGAAGGCTATTTAAGAAGAAAATTACCTCAAAGGATAAAAAGAGATCATATTACTTAAACTGAGTATCCCTTATCTACTCCAAGAAGAATCACAAGTCAACGTTACAAGATGTTTTAAGTATAGAATTTTCGTCGGCTTTGGTTGTGGTTACCGCACCCGGTATATCGGAAGGACTGAAATAACTTTATTAGTTCACGAATAGACGAGGAGTGATCGCCCTCTTATTGCTATTTCTAGTTTAACACTTGGAGTAACTACGTACTGTTATATCAGACAAATTTTTAAAATGACATTAGCTTATTAACATAACAATTAGGTATTATTGAAAATAAATATGGGTTTTTCGTAGTAAGGTACCACGGATAATTTATCTTTAAATTATATCAATTTTAAAGATGTAGTTGGCGATGGAGCTTGGATTTTTTTAAACTGTCCGCTTGTAACAAGAACTTCTAGAGACCAGTTGACGTAGTGGAAGATAGACAGAGAGGCAGGACATGTATGTATACCTATATTTTATAATAACAAAATTTCGTACATAGGGATTAGATTCTTGGATCATTAACCTGTAAATTTTGACAATGGTCCCAAAAGACACGTATTATTCAGACAGACTGACTTTGATGTATATTTAGGAACGTGTTGCCTATTCGCGTTAAACGCCCTGAATTGCTTTTCACGTGGAGGCTCAATACATTTCTGATTGTTATTCGATTCTATTATTGGCGGAGCTTATATGATTGAGATTCGTAAAGTATACATCCGTTTTTTCGAGAATCATTAAGGGCTCTTAAACAGACTTATTTTTTTGCAAAGTACTTCAATACAATTTTCTCGTATAATATTTTTTTTACAAAAAAACAAGGTTAAGTTATCTTACTTATTAGCTCAAGTACCTCTTAGATACTTATATTTCTTTTATAAAATAATTTATTATTCATTACTCATCAGTTTTAATCTAATAAGCTGCTTTATTGTTACTATGAGGTTATTTGGCGCCCAACATGGGGCCGCAGCGTAACAGATTTTTGTAGAACCAAAGTACCAATAATGTAAAAAATAAAGTTAAGTTCAATCCCAATAACTGTGGGGACAAACTTCTGTAATGAAGTACTTCTTGCGTAATCGTTTTTTTCCTAAAGCATAGGTATGCAAAAACAATAGATCGCCTACTACAAACCAGGTAAAACTAGTTTAAACTGGTACAAGCAGTCAACAATACTGACAATGCTATTATGAAGTATAATTGTTTTAATGTTCTCAAAAGGCTGCCTATAAAGAAGTAAGTGAAGGCATCCGCGTGAATAAGAGGTACAAAAACAGACGCCACGGGTGTCGCGACAAATTCAGAGGATGTTTGCTTGATCGGCATAAGTTATAAGCGTATAGCGTGTCGGTGTTTATGACTTAATTAATTACGATAATATACTAAAATATTTTTGGTGATTTTTAGAAGATTACGCAGGATGAAGCAGTTGTGCAGCAGATAAGGCGGGTCACCAAAAATAGATACTTAAGTTTGATAATCGGTTATGAAAAAAAATACGATGCGTGCAGTTAGTCAAGTTTCAAGTATTTAGCCGAAGCTCTCATCATATATTGAATCAAAGCTTTTAATTCGTATGTTTACCTCCGATGATGCAGGCCTGTAGATATTTGTTGTAGATCACGAATTTACCTTTTTACACTTTTCTTTCTTTCTTTTGAGTAAAGTCTTGCTGTTTCCATAATTTTTCAAATAACTACAAACGCCATCTAGTTCCATTTCACGGAAACAATAATTTAAGTTACAAACGCTGACATCTTCTAACTTAGACCAAAAAATTATAGGCGAAAAAGTTCAACAACGTGGATTGTTTTAAAAACAAGTTAATTAGTAGGCCGATATTGTCAAAATAAGCGATCAGTGACGGACACCCCGTGGTCAGGGGTCGGCGTCATTTACGTCGCTCCGAAACAATTGCTCTTTCAAGTCCATTCTGTTGTTTTGCTTTGTTGAGCGCCCGATCGGCGTTTACTACCCAAAATGTGTTTCGTGCAGACCGCTTTTTCACTTTTTATACATTCAGGATAATTGTCCATTATTATTTGTTGATTCTGTTTATATAACACTGTTTGTAGTCTAGTTTCTATGACTAAGTGAATTTCATAGACAAGGCTTTAATATGAAACCAAACCGTCAGGTTTCGAAAATGAAAGCTGTTTCTCGATTAGTCTTATTGCCGGCGAGTTTACGCTGCCTCCTTAGAATAAGCAAGGGTTAAGATATAATACGAATCTCTTGAAAGAAATTAAAGATTAAGGGCGCAGTAATTTGATAAATAAATTTTAATTACGAACTGCGACCGCGGCTACGGAGTCTACCGGAAAAAAGAGAGCTAAATAGGGCAGAGAAATGGGAAGCTACCTAATTGTAAATTAAAAAGTTCGCGGAGTTACGACACCACAGTCCACAATGACACCCCACTGGTTGAGCGGGGGAGCGCCCCCAGCCCGCCGCGCGCGCCCCCTGCCGCCCGCCGGGTGGAGGCAGACACCCGTGGAAAGCGTGTGACATTTTGTTTTAAAATATTGTCCGCGCGAATACATTCACGTGGATCATTTTTAATCGTCTTCTTTTTAGTTCGTTTCGCAAAACAAAAAGCGATACGCAGCAAAAATGACACATTTCAACGTTTCTCTTTTTTTACAGCAGCAACGTTTCAGCTTTTGCAATTCTATAAATGTTTGAGGGTATTTTTCCGCATGTTGTGGGAGGAATAACGGGGTTTTATAGAGTACATCTAAACAGTTTGAATAACACGCGCGACCGCCGAGTCTTAATTACCGTACCGCGATAAGAAGCGCCGGCGCATTAAGCGTGAAAGCTCAACTGTGTACGTCACCCTATAGCAGGTCCACAGAACGAGACACAACTACTTTAAGAAGTTGTGGCACTGCCGTTTCGAATGTAACTTTCAAGTGTACTTTTATTGTCTGTGGCTATTTGGGTAGGCGCACCAAATATTGTGGTGTCAAGGCCGTCGGCTTTCCTCCAGCATTCCGTTCCCGCCGCCCACAGGGATATCTCACGCTCATGTTATGTAACACCTCAACCAAGATTCGGTTACAATTGATATACTAAATCAACATGTTGCCTCGGTCAGCTTAGGTATGTTGCAGACGCACCTGTAGTATAAATATAATTCTACGAATACAAATGTGGCTATTTTTTGTCGAAATAATTTTTGCAGGTCATACGGAGACGAGTTTGTCAAGGTCGAGCGACAAAACTGACTACAAAGAGTTAACAAGTGACTGGCGACTAATCTTTGGACCGCATAAAGATAATAAAGAAACAAAAGAATATCGAATTTCAAAGTGTATTAGATTGCTCCTGTTGTTATAAGCGCTGGTGTAAATAAAAGAGACGCAATTATCCCTAACGGTATTTGAGGCGGTGCGCCTGTTCACACCCTTCGACCCGTGGAGAATCTCATCTCCACGCGGGGCGGTGTTGCCAGTACATTGATTATCCACTCAAATATTTTGATACTAACTTTTTGCCTACAAAAAAATATTTGCGTTAATATTTGCACATCGAGTAGCTACTTAACTATTATTATGAAGATGCTTTATTAATAATATACCTATTCCTGAAGGTCATTTTTTTACGGTAATTTAAATGGTTTTTTGTAAAAGTTTTAAACATATTTTTTTTTTTAATGTGCACCTGTTTTCTATCTCTATCTACTATATCTATGATAATGTTAAAAATCATTATAACCTACCTAAGTGTTTATGTAATTTTAATTCTACCTCTAAATTTAATTTTGCCTCCAACTTTGTATATTCTCCCTATATCATGGGAAATTTAATTTTCGTCTATCCTGGTCCAGTGTAACGTCGAGTAGGCAACTTGGGGCGGCCAATGCACCTTATTGACTGAGACCGACCGCAGCCGACCTCTCCCGACCCATCCCGAACACAAACGACAATAAGGTTGTCACTACAACAGTTTAAAGTTATTTGAAAACTTTGTTGTCCCGCGCTGCGCTCAATTACTAATTAACTTGAATAGTTTAGTTACTCAGATTAATTGGCTAATTCTAGATAAACTGTTATATTAAAATTACGTCATCGATTGCGTAAGTATTACGAGGTAAGGAAGAAGTTATCGCTAAATTTTCTAAATTAATAAAGCCGGCTAACTAGAACAGTATTGCACCCACACCACTCAATTCGCTTATAATTCGAGATTCATAGCGGCGGCTTATTCTCATAAAAAGTTGTTCCCTTCAAAATGTAGTAATTTCACAGGGAGGGTGATTCTCCCGGGCGCCCCACCCCCCAATCTACTTGGGCTGGCCTTTTAACGTCGGGGATATTGTCTCTTTAGTTAGATCTGTATTTACTACAGTATAAGTGAGATTCGAAGAGAAAACGGCTCGCGTGCCTATGTTTACACGTACGTATGGAATTTGTACATACATAAAACATATGTTGTGGAATGTTAATGTGCTAAATATATGATAATATTGGTTTCAGACGCCGGGAACATTAGTTCATTTGTCGTTTTGTCTTGATCGTTATCTTGAATATTGTCTACATGGTTCGCGACTTCGCGCTCTCAGCTTTAATTTCATTGTTTTTAATTATAACGATAAAATCAAAAGCGCGTGTTAGCTTGTAATTTTACTTAACTTGTGAACGTTTAACAAAGTTAAATTGCTTGTGTCTATAATTCTGTTACTTATTGTTAAGACACGTTTAAGTCAGCTCGGGCTCATATTCCTTCTTCTGCCCATCCTATACCTACCTATAATGGACTTGGCTTCCAGTCTCATAGACAAATAGCTCCCTTCCCCTCATCAGGAGCTCCCTTTATAAAAACTAAAACCAATTCATTGGATACAATATCTACTTAATCAGTAATCTCATATCAGATTACCAAATAGCTCCAGACTTAAAGGTCGTTGAAGAAATGTATCAGAATTCTTATAATGAATATCAAGCAGTATTGTGTTATACAATTATTTGTATGTACCCAACAATATAATAGTGGATATCAAACCTGTAGCGCCACAAGCTATGAATTTAAAACAGCAATAGTAGAAAGTCAAGTGATACACACGGACGTACATATCCTCCAACAAATTTTGTTATTTTATGAAAACGGTAATTTTACCCGCGACTTCTTTTTACACTTATTTCTTTACAATAATTATTTCTTTATTTTTCTAAAATGAAAGACGCCCATGTTATTCTTTATTGTATCAGCTAACTTTCAATAGATTTATAAACGTCATAATAACAAGCCTTTAAGTAATTTTTAGAAACTTTTAAAAGACACCTTATGCATGTAGAGTCATGTTTTAAAACAATTAAATTAAATACTTTCGATATGAAATGAAATTAGTATTTACTTACAGATTTAAACATGTCTTTACATCTTAATACCTAAACGATAACATATCAACATTACAAATAGAATTAACTGTATAACTAGCTATATATCTGTATATTACTGATAGAAAATAGCTGCAGTGTGTATTTACCCTTACAGAGGACGAGTCTGGTCGAATTTTATTGACCTCTAAGTTCATGACTTTAAACCCGTTAGAAAAAAGGTTGCACGATACGAGGGGGAGACAGGGAGGACCGTCTAGATGAGCATTTATTGTATGAGTACCTACATACGTAAATACATCGTACCTACAAACTAGGTACCTCAGTCATATTGGGTTTGTTCGAGTCATTTGCTCCCGAAAACATTTCGAATTCAGTATTAGTTTCGCATTTCCTTTCGCACAGGTTTTATATCAATGCCATTGGAAGTTCATTCTCTTCCCACGGGAAGTTGGGCTGATGTCCTTAGCCGGCCAAAGGTCAACAACCTTGATCTGATGCAATTATATTCCGAGAACTACACATACTGGCTCTCCAGCTAACCACTTCTGGTAAAGGTCGCGGTGACAAGTATTTCTTACAAATTTAATTAAAATTAAGTCAAAAAGTTTGAAGAAATATTTCTAATTCTTTAAAAAGTTTCTCAGTGAACTGTTTTTAAATTAATTTGTACTAATCATAAAACCGCTTAAACTGAAAAGATTATTAAAAAAACTGATTTTGTAAAGTTCCAAATTCAAATCAGTTTTATTTTTTATTTGTCGAGTCGTGTCTGGTTGTCTATTTTTTTTTTCAAATGGTAGTTAAATCAAATTGGCGGGAATAAAGCGTATCCGTTTTTATTTTTTAAAATTTCAAAAGGGTCGAGTTTTGTTTACATGAATATTTAGCAGTCATTTCATCGTTATTTAGAAATTGATTTTGTGTCGTATTTATTGAAAACAAATTTACTTATTATACAAAAATGCAATATTATTATAAGTTAGGACTCTCATAGTAAAAGTCGGTAATCCCATGCGTTGTTTTTACAATGGTTATAATAATTTCGCCATATTTTTATTTTACGCTATATTTAACTTTAACTTATCGACGTATGTTTACGTTCGGCTGTCACGCGATCTAAACGAACTTAGGAAATGCACTCGCACGACTTGCAGCGCCATCTACTGTTGACGACAACAAATAGATAAGCTTGAGTAACTTATTTCTTAAATGTTTGCAACAAAAGAGGTTACTTACCGCTTTTGATTTTTCTAAGAAACTTCTTGATACAAGTCATTCATAATATTGCTTTTTATTTTTGTAAAAGATTTTTTCAGTCTAAAACCGTTAAACCTTGAACTTTTAATCCAATTAAAGACACTTCATTAAATACTTCTTCAATTAAAATATAGGTTAATGTACAAAATGTAATTAATTCCATCTCAATATTAAAACGATTTGCAAATAAAGTCATTTAAAAATCACGGTGCTTAACTTTTAAATCTGTTCCGTAGCTGGTAATACGTTATTGATATTTGTGAAAAGGCAGGATAATAATATTTGTATATTGCTGTCCAGTTCCAGTTGAGCTGTGCATCCCCCCGGGTGCTGTACAAAATGGGCCGTGGAGGGGGATGAGTGTATTGTGTGAGGGGTCTGTTTGTGGTGGACGCGTTATAGTGGTGTCCACAATGGCTGGAGAGGTAGGGTCGCGCCACAATGAGCCCTGCCGCCTAATTGTTAAACTGAACGGGGGTTGAGCGTCCTGTCAACTGTTCCGTCACAGAATAAGTAATTGAGAATGCTTGGAGATTTTCTGCCTACAACCTCGTTAGTTGAAATACTTTTGGCAGTAATTAATGAATTAGATGTTTTAATATTATTTATAATTATGGATGATGTTTTATGTTTGTCTTATCTGTTTTGTCTTTCTGCACTTTGTTTACGATGTTATCGATATGAGTTAGTAACGTCACTACGGGATTGTAAAGTCGTTTCATTCATTCATAGAATTAGTTTATTGTTAAGTAACGGTTAACTATTATTAGTTTTGCTAAGTTTAACTTATGTATAAAAAATGCGCTCTTTTTATTGGGATTGTTCTTGTGCCGAACATATCAATATTGAATCATTCCGCGCACGCGATTTAAGTGCCCTACAGTAAGCCAAACAATTTTCATCGACACAATATATGTTAAGCAATTAACAAAATACTCAAGCACCAATATTTTAATTAAATAAAGCCGACGCCACTAACCGTGAAGATGGCAATAAACTTTATCGTTACCTTTTTAAATCTCGAACAGTGCCTGAGTGGCCTGATACCGATCACAAACTCCCGCTCAACAATACACTTCATCCCTTATTAATTATTTTATTGTAAGCATAAAGGATGTCGTAATCGTTAGAATAATAATATCATCGCGCCGCATAAAGAACCCCAAGTAGCGACAACACAAGCGTAAAAATGACACGCCGTGCCACCAATATGTTTGTGTGTAATATTAGATTTATTCGACTGGGTCACGCATACAAGCGTAGGCAGGCTACCCCGAGCCGGCTCGCACCTCGCCCGCCGCCCGCTCGCCCGCTCGGGCGCGGAGCGGGAGCTGTGGGGGCAGCGCGCACACTCACGCGCCGCCGACAGATGCTCACGCACACACGCGCGCCGCGAAAGGGAAAGCTACACTGTGTAAACAAATCGCGGGAGCGAGTGCCGTCCCTCTCCGTTACAAAGCCCGTGTGTGTCACATCATTGTGTGCTGTCGACGCGAACCGACGTAGATCGTTCTGTGAAATTGCCAGGTAATAGGCCGAGGGACTTATAGCATTACACTTACTTATCGGTGGGTTTAGACGCTCAACGGCCTAATCGAATTGAATATCGTCAACGTATTGACTTTTTGAATGTTTCAAGGATTGGGACTTAGTTGTTTAGAATTGAATGGATTCAGAACAATCTACGTCAATCTTGATGGATAAATCTTGGTTTTAAACCACACGTACCTACACGATTTTATGAACAACCAACTAGATACTTCATCATTTTCAAAACCTCATTCGATTTACGTCGACACTTAAATTTTTCCCACCATAAACAATGGTCTAATAAAAAACAAAAAACAAAGAAAAAAAACTTTAGACTTCCGTAATTTGAGAAGAAAGATGTTCAGTTATGATTACGTGACGTCAAATATTGATACAGTGGATATGTTTAGTGGAAGTGTCACGGCGCGCCGCTCAGCGCGTGACGACAGAGATTAGAATTGATCCGAGTAAGACGCCAGGGCCCAACTCGACACCTATTCGTGTATACGTTATTGCCGTCTGAGCAATGCCACCCCAGAATTAAGTGGCGTACGCTCCGTCACTCTACTAGGGATGGGCGCTTACTATTTGGTTTATCGATAAACTTATTTTACACATAGTATTGAAGTTTTGATTTTTAAAAGAAAGCGACAAAAGCCTGCTAAAAATGCTTTTTGTATTTTAAACTAGCTGATTGAAATTAAACAATTTATCACCATGCATAACGTTATTCAATCATTATTTTCATGATACGTCGCATGAATAAACTCATGTAAACTAACACTAATTTGGTTAATTAATTAACATACGCTCTGATATTCCTTTGAATAAGCTACGTATAGATTAAATCAACTGTAAACTAAACACCGAATGTCATCATAATATTAATCATTAAACATCGCTGAATGCGCCGCAACAGGCTTGCGAATTATGACTATGGCATTGTTAATTCAGAATCGTCCCAAAATTTATTATGGGGTCGTCGAAACGAGACAAAACATTCTATCGATACAAACTAATGAGCGGGACAGAAGATGTTTAAATGAGGGGGTGTCGTAAATAAATTTTTGCGCTTATGTTTCAAAGATCTTTAATCACCATCCGTTTGAATCTGAATGCAACTTTGTTTGCATTGGGGTAGAGTCTAAAGTTCGTTGTTTGTGTGAAAGCTAAAGAACAATGTGGTAGTCTAGAAAGAGGAAACGGATTACGAGCGAGTGTCGGAAGCTTTCACCGTATTTAACGAAGATTACAATTCTTTCTCGATATGATGTTTACATAAGTGTTGATTGTTTGTTGTTTAATTTAGTGATTTATGTGTTAAAGTAAAAAACAGTCAAGTGCGAGTTGGGCTCGGGACTCCAGGTTTAAAAAAAAGTGTTAAAACTGTTAGGTACCAATCGAATTAACAACTTTACAACAGATGCTTCACCTCGATATTTATATTAATAATAATCTTTAAAAACAAACACATAATGAGAAGGTACAACTACATCATCTTTAAAAAATAAATTGTCTAATTATCACAGTTCATGAGATACAGATTTGTAACGGACGGACTTTCAGCCGTAGTAAAAGTTTTCCGGGTTCACCTTAACCCTAGAACCCAGAGCATGTTAAAACATACTAGTCTTTGTAAAGCGTCAAGCTGACTACCATTGAAGCCACACAAATGTTACATAATTAAAAGTGAATCATTCATGCTTCCTTGTTTCTATAAAATCCCTATTTGTCTTTATAAACACTTAGTCATTATTACTACATTTTAAATAACACTATTTATCCTACTGAATCTAAGTAATATCTTAACGATGAACTTGAATTGGTAAACAGTACATGCTAAGAATTGACATTAACACCACTCTATAATTAAAAGATGTAGGTACACGTTTCAGGCAGAAATGTTTCATCAAATTTGGTTCGGCAATTTACAAGACGCAAATTTACTTACCTAAAAAATCAAAAACAAATTTTCTTTTATTACTTAACAGTTCTAAGATGACAAATTTTTGCCTCGTCTTTACCCCTCTAAATTACCTATAACAAAAAAACAATGTTTTCTCGTGTTATAAGATGGGAACCCCTAGTCTACGGGATCCACGAGGGACGCCTCAAATCCGATAGGTGCTAATCATAAATCGGATCTCGTCTCGATTCAAATGAATCGATCAATCAGGGCAACAGCGGGCGGCGACATCGATGCAAGACTGTCTTTGTTCCAGTCAACGTTTTTTAAGGGGATTTTATGTTAGCCTTAGCATTTAACTGATTAGGGATTGATTTGCAAAATTTTTAAGGGGAAGTTGAGCCGTTCGTAGAAATCAGTATTTTTTTAAAGGGTTCTTTGGGAGAAATTGAACATGGCTTCCCCTTAATTAGACAAAGTGCTTCTAGTTGTTAAGTTCATTGAACATTTAACGGTAACTTTAGTTTAACTTTCGTTTGCAATCTATACTTTATACTGTAACGCTGAAGAATTTGTTTGACTGTTTTAAACGCACTTATCGCAGGAACTGTTCACCCGATTTGAAAAATTGTTTCAGTGTTAAATAGCCCATTTATTGACAAAGCCTACAAGACATATACGATCCCGCTATAAATAAAAGGAGCAGAACAGTGATAAAAAAGGTAAGTTAATATCTCAAAAAGTGAGAAACTGTGGAGTTAAATCGAAATCACGTTGCACGGTCGAAATCTCTCTCACGCATCTACGAGCCATAATCATTACAGTATTTTCTTTTTTTAATTCATAGTTCAAACACACACTACTTAATAACATACTCTTATATACGGAACACTTTAATATTGACCATTCTATTCTATTTCCGCGTTCTTAGGGGCGTCATCTCCATTACTGCGACGCCTTATAAACCACGTTAATTATTGCTTTATAAGGTGTAATGTATCTATTTAATCATCATCCACGTACTGAACACGCATTTTACTTTTGTTTTATTTATATTGTTGTAATAATGTGTGTGTAATTAAGTTGTAAAGTCTCTGTAACTGTAAGATGAGTTTCCTGAATAGGTATGGGGGAAATATAGGTAGGTATATAAAGATAATGTGGTGTAGTCAGATGTAGAGTGATGTCTTTATTATGAAAGAAAACTATGCTTAATTTGCGAAAAAAAGTCCCGTTCAGCATCATAAATCATTGGGCCACATGTCATGTTGAATTAAAAAAAAACAAGCGTAGTTGCTGGTTCAGTTGCAAAAACAATTGAAGAATCTACAAATAACATTTGACATAAATAATCCAAACAGCTACTCCTAATTAGAATGCAAACACATTCGCAACGCGATAGCAATAATACATTCAAATATTCGAAAGAACTGTTCGAATTGTTACTATCAAGTTTTTCAGTACAATCCTTGCTTAACACTAACGGTTTCGTAAATGACGGAACATTATCAGTAGGTACGTTAATAATGTCATTGACACGTACTTAGAATATACCGTATCCGCCAGTGTTATTGTAGAAAGTTGTTTGTATTTAAATTAGTCTCTTTCATCCGTACAATGCACTCCAAGTTCAATAATCACTTGTTGTTTATTAACATCATTTACATTATATGTCATCATATCGTATTACATTTCGTCACATAAAAAAATTATCTTATGATAAACTATTTCTATCGTTCATCATTGGCCTAGCCTTTTCCCAACTATGTTGGGGTCGGCTACCAGTCCAACCGGTTTCAGCTAAGTACCAGTGTTTTACAAGGAGCGACTGCCTATCTGACCTCCTCAACCCAGTTACCTGGGCAACACGATACTCCTTGGTTCGGAAAAACTATTTCTATCGTTATACCTCTTAAATTCTACGTCATCTACAGGTTATCTGGGATTACTGGTACATTTTTTCCATCAGCGAGTTATCATGGTAATGGCATCATCATACGACTATGCCTCCTCTTTCCTTATTTTGTCATATCTGACACCGTCCATAGTTGCAACTCATTGGTTTTCAACACCTTTTTTAACCTTCACCACGAAGTGCAAACCTTTGCCCAACCTTAGGTCAGCTTCCAAGGATTTATGAAATAAAATTAACAAGCATTATTCAACATTTATTTCTAACAACCACCGCAAAACAAATGGATCCATTCGCAATAACATACAATAAATAAATTTCAGATCATTCTCCAGAATTAGTTAATTAGGGTCATTCGCTGCTGTATCCACGTATGGTACATGGAGACTCTAGTATAGACACCAGGGTATTGAATGCTGGCACAGCCTTCACCCCAGGATACGATTCCCACGACATGGTTATTTGCTACTAAGGGGCCACCGGAGTCACCTTGGCAAGCATCTCTCAATGGGTTGACCCCATGTGCACAGACCATGCCGGAGGTGACAGCGCCGATGCGCATGTATGCGCGCATGCATGTCTGCTGGTCGACAATCTGCACGCGTGCGGCCAGGAGCACAGAAGACGATGATCCCTCGTACTGAACAGAGGAGAATGTGATTTTGGGAAATAAAAATATATAACACTTGAGCAAAAGAAAGGCTTATAGAAAATATACAGATCTTTGAATACCATCACTGATTGAATCACTTGAATGTATTGACAGTAATTCGTATATCGGACAGTATTTCAAATATTGAAAAAATAATTGATGTTTTCTATATGAAGCTAATAACATAGTCAAGGGATTCTGTCTTACCCATTACCCGTTTTTAAGTTCTTATGCAACGACTATAATTGTCCCAATTTCACTAAGAGATATTTTATAAGATTTTTTAATAAGTAACTGTCGAAGGACTTAGAAATGAAGGGATAGCCGAATGAGTATTAATATTTACCGAAGTTGTCCCAAATCCAGAAACAATGGCTTCAGTACCAACTGGCAAATTAAAACTTTCTCTTGGTATAGCCACTGGAGCTACTGAAATACTAAAGGTTATAGTCCTCGTAGTTCCCAGGACTGCTATGTCATGTTCCAGGGTATCTGTGGAGTATTGCTCATGAGGCAAGACTCTTGATATGTCGTACGTCCTTCCCCCAGTAACACGATTGGTTGTCCCAACGGTGACTCGTAATGATGACGGGTTTGCAACGTATCTGAAATAAATTATGTAGAGATGGTGAGCAAAACAAGAATTTGTTTTTGTAACGCTACGGCTAGCTAAGCTACTTAAATTTTAGTATTAAAATATAAAAAAAAAACCAATTGTTAATTTATTGTCACTTACTGGTCAACACAATGGGCAGCAGTTAACAATCCTCTATCGCTTATGATCACTGCACCACACATGTGAGAATATCCAGACACAACCCTTCTTTTCAAGGAGGCTTGGTAGGGGACATCTCTTATGTCTGCTTCGTATCCATTAACTATTCTTGCTGCATCAGCTGTCTCAGGAACAGGAGACGTTAAGACATAGCTTGAACATCCTGAAAGAAAGAAAATGGAACAATCATTCGGATGAAGAGATAATGGGAAAATGACAGTTTTTTTTTAATTCTTCTTATCGTATCTTTGATGTACAACCTGATATCTCAGTCACAAGAAGCAGGTCTCTAACGTGGTTTTGCACACTTTTGAAAAACAATAACCTATATGTAAAAATTAGTTACTCGTATTTTCACTAATAACGATGTAAACGTATAAATGTTTTAATAGTGGTAAATGAACAGTCTTACCTAAAAACAATAAGAAGGTAACCTGCATTTTAGTGAGTAACACTATCGACTAAACAATGGTATCCGACAGATGTCTAAATATAAGATACTTTATCTCATCGAGTCAAGATCAGGCAACGTAATCTTGGAATTTACAAAATATTTATCGGGTGACGACTACGTAGGTATCAGAAATCTGGATGATGTTACGGAATCATGTATATTCCCTTTACCTTCATCTGACAATGTTACTAGAGTCACTAGGTTTTCGTTGAACAACTTGGGAATAAGGCTGATAAATAACTATTCAAGGATAATCATTGGATCTGTCGTTTTTGCATTGTTACCTAATAGTCCATTTCATCCATGTTTTTTTAAGGATCACGCGTGCATTTGGCAAAAAAACCCATATGGCAATCAAGTTTTTATCATATCAGTTAGATAAACTACTGATATGCCTTAACGTTTATTTTTATTAACGCTTCCCGTTAATAGCTGTCTAACTCTTTAGCGCATTCATGGTATTTAAATCGATGATTAGTTTAAGAATGAAACAGGTGTGAATCCACAATCAATACATCTGATCGATAAAAACTGCACTTCGATGGAATATTTATTCAATTAAATATTCCCATTTCAAATTAGAAACTTATGATAAGACAAATGATAAACGCAATGAGATGTCACGTTATTTTTATCTAAATTTAAAGTGCTACTTTCTAGGATGAAAATAAGGAGTATATTATTATCAGCGAAGGCTTTTCCCAGAGGTAAGTTTGGAGTATTTTACACGTAGTCTTTGACACATTTATATCGTGTCGGCAAAGAATATATTTCCTGTCACAAAATGAGATAATGTTGACGTCATGATATTACCTTTTCTATGTTTAGATATTGGGAACATGGGATTCTACAAACAAAGATGTTGACCTTCTCTAAAAATAGTCACACAGCCTACCTTCATTAAATGTGACGAAACCTTTTTGGTGTTAAATTTTGGCAATTCTTAGAATATGTAGATGTTCTTTTTTAACTTATAGATGAACAGGTGGTATTGAAGTGTTAACTGAGATCATACAGTTACACAGATCCTGCAGTGGCACTCTATGCCATTTGGAGCGCCATGTTACTTCCAGATCCGCAACGGGGTTACTTT
The DNA here is from genome assembly GCF_003590095.1 of Trichoplusia ni. NCBI lineage: Eukaryota > Metazoa > Arthropoda > Insecta > Lepidoptera > Noctuidae > Trichoplusia > Trichoplusia ni. Next base: position 2,053,400 of record NC_039491.1, read on the forward strand.
AAGAGGTGGTGATAGGCCGCCACAATCCAGAAATAGTGAATAAACTTTTTTTTATTTGATGCATTTTAGAAATTAGTATTTTTGATTTACATGATGATAGTCCTGTTTTTCTGTTGCATCTAAGTGCCATGTCCCCGGATGAAGCCTTTAAAATTTACAACTGCATTACACAATTTCGGAGGAAGCACGTAACGAAAAAACAAATTTGGCTGAAATTTATTATCTGATTACGAGCATGACGTAAGACGTTTAATTTCCCATGACTGTGTTATTCTGAGGACGAGTCCAAATCATAACGAGGTGCAAATTATATTAACAGCTTTTTAATACAGAACTGCCGTTGCGGCCGACGTTTTATCGGCAATCAAACCGTTGTCCCGGGCTCAGCAAATTTATGGACACATTAAACCATCGGAAATTGCTCGGTAATGAGCTTCATTGAGCATAACTTTACAATATCGTTTAGAGGTAACATACTCGTTACTGCATGCTGTGTAATTATCTGGACTTTTTGTCGTATGCTGCGGATATTTGCGGATATCGCTTTTGATGTCGTTGGTGCGGTGATTCGTTAATTCTAATCATCTTCATGCTCTTTTCCTATTTTTCTGGTGGAGCTCTCTTTTAGTTTGTTTAAGAGATAATCTATTTGAGTTTTGACATCTTTCCCTTTCATCATTTTTCATTTGGTTTCCTCATTTGCAATATTTTTTGGAAAACTCGTAATGTTTGCCGATCACACGGGTGTTTGGCGTTATATTAATATCTTGAAAATAAATTAAATGTTAACGTATCTTAAAATTGAGTATTTCGAGTACATAATTATTCAATTAATATTACATAATAATGTTCTTCATGATCAATAGGTGCCTTTGTTGTGTTAATATTGTATCGTTTAGTTTCTAGTAGCGCCATCTCTTATCAGCTCGAAGCACAATAAATAACGTCTTAATTGTAACGAAACCCATATTTAATAAACACTCTATTTTATTATAGATTCAATTAATTAATCTTTTAACCATCACTTATGAGCTGAGTTATTTTGAAACATTAATTGGACGAATCAACAACGAAATGCGTAAAGTGAGCGTAATAAGCCTATTGGGTAAGATAAGATAGTGTTCATTAAATCAATAGAAAGCCGTGTGCTTTGTGCATGGGAGTGTATGGCAGTGTATGGGATCGGTTCATCCACCCACGCGGGGCACATTCCGGCGGGAGCCAAAGACCTCTCGCTTCCTGGATGGCACACAGACGAATAGTAGATCAATTTTACCGATGTTTAAAACTGGATTGTTTTAATGTGGCTTGTTTGGGCGACCGGCCCGTTGCTATGGGGACACCTGTGGAAAGTAATCTCACGCTTATGGTATTCGAGTATTAGGAAATTAATGTTGCTTTAGATTATGTAAGAGGCATTCAGCTCTCGATGTGGGGTCCCTGTACAAACATGACTGTCAGTCACGGGAGCTGATTAGGCGTGGATGGGGACAAACATATACTAGAGCTACTGTATAGCGTAGTACATTGTTATTCCGTTAAATTTAAATCTTCGAATCACCTGCGAAGTGAGTGTTTTGGTATCACACGTTTGATGTTTCTTTGTCACGCGTTTCCTCCTCGCTTATTTACGCAAGTGTGTGCTTGTATAAATATATCAGTAAGAACAGCAAAACAGAAGATACGGTCTATCTTGATACAGTAATGTGCACTTTAGAGACGTCGTCAAAGAGCCGAGTTCCTTAATACGGAAAATGCACCTGCGGATAATTCAATTAAAACTTTAAATTTAAGACTATTTGCGTCAGTAACGTGCCAACTTATTAATACAAAACAAAGTCGTCCATCTTTTTAAGAATCATGATTGGACAGTCGCAACGATTCAATAAGCACATGCAAATTGTGTCTTATAATTAAGGAAATAAGTACACGTATTAATAAATAGTTGGGAGTTGACGTCATTGGTTTAGATGTGAGAAATAGAAAACAAGTAATTAAACAATGCTGTAGTATGTGTTGCTATGTGCATGTTTGCGTTCTCGTCTTGCCCGTTCATCCGTGAAGGACGCTTTACGCCGCGATTTGACGGCCGACTTCTAACCGCCGTGCGGCAGTGTTGCGGGCCAAGTCGTGAGCGATCGTGCCGTGTGTTCAATTGTTTTGGTCCGAATACATGTTGAGTAAGGCTATGTGTTTTTTGTATGGAATTGGGCTAGAAAAGAGCTCGCATAATGAGCAGATAGAAATTATTCTTTGTACAAACATTATAAATGTATCAAAGTTATGACAATGTAAAAATGTATTTGTGTGAATTTCTTAGCGAAGTAGTTAAAATCTAATTAGTAAAGAAATTTAAAAAAGAAAGTTTCTTTATGCTACCAAGTTTGAAAAAAAAAACAAGAATTTTCGTCAGATATTCAATAGACGTTCTTTTTCATGACTATTGTAAAATGTTTGCTGAATTATTGTTCAAAAAAACTTTAGTTTTTTTTTATTATGTTCTTACTACGAATTTCTCATCATTCTTCATTACGAAAAAAACCTCCTACATACTTACACTAAACACCTTATCATGAATTAACGCCCTTATCTTGAAACTTGCACCTCAACCTAACTCAGGTATCAGATGTCCAACAACTTGTTAGTATTATCATTATTGCGACTGTCGGACGTTTTATTGACAGTTAATATGTTATTTTGTCATATATATCTTACTGTGAATTCATTAATTCATAACTTGTGCATATTTAATTCTATCAGATGAATGGTCAAATCATTGATTGTCATAACACGAGGACCACACAAATTATTATTCTTAGTTGTCACTGGAATGACTTTAAGTCATTCGCATAAATTTAAAATTAAAGCGATTGGATGACTTTCTTATTAGGTTTAATAGCTTTCTTTATATTGAGATGCAAATGATGATACGATTAGTAATTGATACTAGTAGCGACATCTAACTGGGTTCTCTTGTATATCTATATACGTGTTGCTAGGGATCAGTTCATCTCCATAAATCACCTCCTTAGGTCCCACTGCTGGGCACAGGCCTCTTCCCGTGTATGTGAACGGCAGCTTTCTTCGGGATGTTTTCCTTCACCTCTGTCTGTGTCTTAGAATTATGAAATAATATATAACTTTAAAAAAGCACCTGCGTTGGGATCGAACCCGCACCTCGTTCATACAAATCACTAAATGTCCTTCAATCCCCGAGTGATACCACAGGTTCAGCTAACCCTTCTCCATACCTTTTTATAACATAAAATCTAACAAAAAACTCATCCCTATAATACTCTCAATCAGTTAATGGAAAATTTGTAAACATCACACGAAATGACATAAAACGTAAAACTCGCGAGTAAACAAGGTCATTCGATTGTCGAGGTCAGTAAGATGAGTAATTGTTCTACTGTACTAACTTCCTATCCCTTAAGTGTTAGGACGACAGGTGTCGCTCTAACTGCCATACACGTGACGGCAAACGGCGTTAAAAGAGTAAATGTCCGACATCTGTCATTGAGAAGGTCCTTAGACCAATGTTGTTGAGAATGTCAAAAGATGTTCAAATGATAAAAAGGTTCTGGAATAATAAACTTCTTTAAAAAAAAATCTTCGCATCTTCTACACAATCTTTAAATGTCACGTGAATATATTGAAAAAGGTATTTGCCTGGGTAGCCAAGTGGCTGAGGCCACCACGTCATAGACACAGTGCACAACGTGATCCACAAATGCTTGTTATGATTCTTCGTGCTTTCATGCTAGTGACTTGAATATTTGTGAACACAAGTATTGAATTAATTAGTGAGAGAGAAATTTAAAAAAAAGGTGATATAATAACAATAACAAAACTGATTAAAGATTGTAGTCGTCAAAGAGACACAGTTCACCTTTTATAACTTACACTAAATAAGGATTTCAGTAGCTGTCTAACACATTCAACATTAACATAATAAATCCTATTATTCCCTGGGTATTCATCAAATCGTTGCCTCAGTCTCGGATTCCTCGTAAACCGTTACAGCCACGAAACCCACGCAGGTCACACTAATATTTGTCCCGTACGAGTTACAAACCCACGTTTTGGCACAAAAAGCATCAATCGCGATGCTAGTAATACTGCTAAAGACTTGACATAGACGGGTGCTATCATGGAATATAGCGTGGAGGGAAGTGCCCATACCTTCAATTTGCAGTACTGCGGACCTGCCACCTACGATTCTATTAAGACAGTTGGTGATGTGAAAACGAGATGGCATGATTCATAACGTAGAGCGGTATCTCGTTTACACAATTGTGAATTACAAGACGACACACAACAAGAATTACTATAAGAGTTCTTTTGGCAAGCCAATTAATTCAGTTTTGCTAAACTTAGGATTTCGTCGTTGTTTGTCGTCTGACACACGAAATATCTATACATTTTTATTAAACCTAGTAAAGTATTTGGCATTAAAACTATAAAACGTCTCAAATCTTTCGAATCTTAAGGTTGATCGTCATCTCCAAATACTCACACCCTTATATCTCCAGTACCACTTCCTTCTATCATCAACATTGAACGTGTTCAATCACGACATTCGGTCACACAAAACACGCTCTTCACAAAACATAATATCTTTGAAATAGTAAAAACAATAATTGCGTCGTTGAAACTGAGCTAATCACCTGACCAATTACTGTACAGCATTATGTACAATCACGACGTTTGTACACACGGAACATGACTGGAATATTTATAAAGCAACCTTTGTATGTAGCGTAAGAGCAAGACACTCAATGATACTGTCGTACTCGACTGTATCTTCCGTGTAATCAACTAGCTCCTTATTACCTTGTCGTAATAAACACGATTGGATTTCATTTTTAGAGTTCTGTATCCAATTGCTGGAAATGGATCCCTCTTACTGAGGCTCCGATGTTTGTCTATCTGTCAGTCACCAGTCTCATGAACCGTATTACCTACACTGCAACGAATACAAAAAATGAATTAGCGGGATTTGGCAAAGATCGTTATGCATTTGTTGGTGGTTGTCGCACCAACTAAATTATTTTCCACCCAACCGATCTTTCCTTCTTAGTCCATTTGCACAGAATCCTCAGTGTTGCGATTCCGTCTGGCACTTGACCGATTTCATTACATATTTTTTTCGCTTATTAAAACTTGCTCAATGACAAACGTGTATGACAAATGAATATAAGAACTTCTAAGAAGGATGAGAATTGAAATAAAAAATCTGGGAATAAATTAACGTCAACGACATTCTTGGAATCGGCAAAGTATATATTATCTCGCAATCGATAGTCGCTGAAGGCTCGAGTATTTCTAAGAATCGTAGCACGACCTTCAGCCCAATCATGAAATACATGGGTCTACGGTAAACATAAGCAACAGTTACTTGGAAATCAATTACAAAACACTATTAGTACCTTCCAGAAATGTGGCTTTTGGAATTCTGGCAATAAGAAGCAGCTTTACTTGCCTTCAATTACTACAATTATAACTGAACTGAATAAAAAATATATCCTATCTTTCCACATATGATGAAGTATCCAAATTTAGAAAAATAATCATTTTTAGCTCTAGCACATCATCTAGGGATAACAAAATGAGATTTTACACAAATATAGATTTCCTCTTAAAGATACATCTTAGTCACATGACCTAATGTAACGCTCCGTAGAATTCGTATTTCATTCTTATCCTTGTGACGTTTTTGTCTATACAAACTAAAAATGTTAGGATAGGTCAGTTAATAACAATCTGCGCCAGTAACAATGACGTTTAATCTGTTTCAGATCTTGGCACGAGAGAATCATGATTCATGTCACAGCATCATACCAGAAGCGTGTGTCACAGAATTCTTCTGACTTATACGTACAAACAATACGTACTTTTAATACTCCACTTTCAATTTCTCAAGGTAAGCTAAGTGTTAATATCCTTTGCTTCTCTTTTTTGATGCATCGAGACAAAAAGGTCATAGTTAGTAACATTCTTGAACGTACGAATATAATGTCAGAGTGTAAATAAAAGGTTAATCTCGTCAGTAACCGCTGTGAATTCAATTTGCATACAAAATTACAATTTTCATGTGAAACTCAGGTTCTTAGTGAATTATCCGAGTCAGTGGAGCGACGATTTCCTATTTATGCCTCTTCGCTATTGTGCCTTTATTTGTATCAAGGTAGTGAGCGTAAAGAAATACCTCCGAGTTGGATAACTTTTACAATGCGACCATGTAATACACCCACTTTATTGTCCGTTGAGAAAAAAAGAAGTGATTAAAAAGAAATGCCAGCTATGAATCCTGAAAGCACGATTGCGGAACTAGTATCACAGGTGTGGGACGGAGATAGCGCTCTACTGTATGAAGTGTGCTATCTTGCTCCCAACACAGCAAAAATATAATTTGAAGTTGTGGCATTAGGTAAGCCCAATATTGCCTTGGTGTAAGCGAAACACAACTAAGCGCAGTGCATAGCGCTGTCTCTCTTATTTAATTTACACTCCTTTTACAAACTGTTTGCGTAAAAACCCTTGCTACTTATTTTTATGGCACTCCAACGAGTTTATTAATAAGCACTAAAACATTATTTATTAATGGCCGGGAATTAGGCTTACGTTGATATATCTTTCTTAAAGGCTGATAACGAAGTATTGATTTTAATCCTACCGTGCAGTAAAAAAGGTTTTATTGCTTAAAGTTTCAGTGTGGTAATAAAGACCCTTATTAGGACGTTAACGGTCAATGTGTATTGGAGAAATCTGCGGTGGATACAGTAGTCGTGTTTGGAGTATCGTATAGGCTGTTCAAATTTCCTACTACGGGATTGTATGTAAGCTGCCTATTTGTTTACTCATATTACAAAGTATCTCCTCGAAAACTTTGGACTTTCTCAATCAAAAATCTGAAAACCTCATTTATTATGGACTCAATCCGTAATAACATCCTCTAAAATCATTTACGGAAAATATCAGATCATTAAAATTGCCACAAAGTGTCCTATGTCTAAAGTTTAAGCAGTGGTTCAGGTGGGATTGGTCGATTCGCTCTCACAGACGTACCTAAGCGGCTATATAGTGCATAGCGAGAGGGCAACCGATGTCTCTTCATACTCTCACGCTATTCTCTAACATAATATAAATTAGTCATTGTGGACATTATGTACCAGTTCAGACCGGATTCTGGTTTGCAATCGTCAAGAGAAATGCGATGGAAAAGTTTTCCTTTGAAAGAGGCTGTGTGCTTATGCGTTGAGGTTATGTAATCTTGTTTCGATTCAAGTCTCTTGATATTTAATTTGGATTTTAGCGAAGATGTAATTACACATCTTTTACAAGTCAAAAAACTAAGCTATGATGAAGAGAAAGAATATTGAGATAGTTATAATGTAGGTACTATTTGTCAGAGTAAATTGGAATTTTTTGTAAGTTATAAAGCCCTCGGGCATGGAATTTGACTCCTACGTAAAAACAAAGTCAATTCGTCGATTGAATGAACCCATTTCAATTCTGTTAGAAAAACCTTTTTTATTGTAAGTTTATGTTACTGCTAGCGCCATCTACCTGTACAGCTTCAATGCATTAAATCATTCCTTCTTCACATCCTTGCCGTTGATATTTTGTTACTGTATTATGATTTGTTGGCTTTCAAATAAAATAAATGGTAGGTATTACGTGATAAAAATACAGTATTTTTTTTACAAAATTTGCTGAATTTTAACAACGATAAAATTGCGGTATCTTTTATGTTTGTGTTTCTAATTTTGTTTCGGGTTAGCCAATTACACTTTTATCTTTATATTTAGTACTGTAACCTTCTAAACAGATAACTCCTGTTGAGTGGGTGTAGTGACGGTAATAACGTGGTTTTAGCACCCCTGTAGGCGTATTGACATCACGCGCCTCGCCTACCACGCGAACTGTTAGACTTTTCTAATCGTGGGCGTTTGTGGTCGTAATTCGCAAAGATTTTTCGCACACTGTCATTATTTTTAGCGATTTTTTACTGCTTACATTACTTAGTAAAATTAGTCGAAGGTATAGTTGCTTGATGAAAATACTGGTTATTGTTTTCGGTGAAATTGAAAGAAAACTACATGAGAAGGGATATTATGATAAGACTTAGGCAGACATTAAACATTGATTTTTTAAGTCACTTGAAATCATTGTGCGTTCTTGGCTGTTTTACATTTTGAAATAAACTTAAAAATATGTACAGAGTTTACAGCACGCGTCGGATAGAGACTAAGCCCACAAGGGCTGTCAACATCGCCGAATTTATTTGTATAAAAAACCGTAACACGGTACAGCTATTGTTATCGAAATCGAAGAACAGTTTCATCGAGGCACACGTCACATGCTTCCTCCATAGCATAAACTGTGACAGTCTAGTTATTTACATATAGAACATTGTACACCCACACGTTTTCTATTTTTCAATCGCGCCGTTCCGCCTTTCGATACTTTCCTATACTAATACATGCACTAGACCAGGCTAGCGAGGCCTTCCCCTCCCCTCTGATGCGTAGTCGAGTGATAGTAATGAGGGGGAAAGATGTGTAATGTTGGGGGTCTTTGGTGGCTGGTTATTTGGAAGCGGAAGGCGCCTGGAGCGCGGACAATGGCCGGTCGGCGATCACCGCTACGTTCCCAGCTCATTACGTATTTACTATAAACTTCTATTAGTTTAGACTTAACTCTTTAGATATAATCAAATTTACTGAATGATCTTTATAAAACTATCAAATTTAGTGTCGTTTAGTTCGATGTGAATGACGCATGTTAATGTGTACGTAGGTGTGCAGTAGATAAACAACGTATTTGAAAGTTGATGTCCGATATTATAATCTGATCGACCACCATTCGGAACAATAGTTGGGAGGGCGAAAACACATTGGCGTTAAACCGCTATAATGTAGCAGTGTATGAAATTGTATATCTCTACTACTTTCATGACTCAATAACAGAATGAATATTTCCACCTTTGCTTGACTTTAAACGGATTGTGCTTACTAAAAATTTTCCAAATTTAAAAACCTTTTTCCAAATTATTTTTTTGGTTTGAGCGATTTCAACGTCATAGCATTCTTAAAAAATAACTAAGGCTTTTTTGGGGTGTTACAATGATAAACGGCAAATATAAGTAACGATAATTTAGTTTCAAGTAAAAGTAGAGAAATTCAGATGATTTAATTTTTTTCAACAAATATAAACAGTAGGAAATATTTCAAATTGAGCTGGAGATAAAATAAAAAATCCAAACACAACAACACAATACATTCGAATAGCATAAACCCAAGTGTCTCAAGTTCAAAGTGTATGTAACCGTCTTATTTGGCCCGCGCAAGTACTCCAACTACCTGACTGCAGTGACGGCCTGATCAAACACTTGATTATGCATTTCGTAACTACAGTTAAATCGATTACCACCGATCACTGACGGGACTAAATCGAGACAATTATCGAGTAGGTTTCAGAATGTTTGCTAACTGATGTAGTGACTCAGAAGTATAAAAAATAAGGTCAAGTGCTAGTCGGACTCGTGAGATAGAAGGTTCCGTACAAAGAGTTTTAATATTTAATAACACAATATGACTGCACAAAAATTGTTTAACCTGTATGTTTATTTTTAGTAATAGCGGAAGCAGAAATATTTTACGTCTGAAAATAAAATCTGTCTAGCTGTCTAGCAAGGACGGACTCACAGCGGAGCCTCTAATTGTGTTACAATTTTATCCGTCCAGTACGGATCTCTAAAAACTTAACTTGCGGTCTAAATGTTTGTGGAACTGCAATTAAAATATTACTATGCCTCCTATACGAAATGTAAAGTAAACATTTGTCACAACGACAAATCGCTATTTCTTGGCACTGAATAAAAGATATTGTAATTTTTATCTATTCAGTATGGTTGTCTTGCAAAAAAGTTTCACAACTAGGTAAAGAGTATTTAAGCTACTACCACAGAATATAGAATAATACAACGTAGTACTTCCCGTACAAATGTCTCAAAGTGTGATTATAATTGCGTGGTCTTTTATTTAAGTATATTGCAAACATCGCTTTAGACTATTCTTGACTTTAATTAAAATGGTCTCAGGCTAATTAAAGTAATTAGAGAAAATATGTAAACATCCATCACGTGTTCCAGACAGTCTGACAATAATATCTTACATCTATCCCAACATATCACAGCTTTTTGTTTCGAGACCTGATAATAATGCTGAATGGAACAGGTCGTAAGAAATTTGATAGATGGCGCCAGTGATGCTTTGGAAAATAATTGATAACGTTTTCACGAAGAATTTCTTTTACTTCCTAACCCAATGAACTTAGCTTTGTTTTAAGATTGCTCCTTGCTAGTTACCATAGCAACGAATGGCAGTTCAAAATGTGCTGTCCTTCGACTTTCGGATGGACATAAACAAATGACTCTCTTTAGTTAATATTTCTAAACCAGTTAGCATCTAAATTTTTAGTTATAGTGAACAGGAGGCTACAAGATCAGTTGATGAAGAGAGACAGCGCACCATACCACACTTTGACAACTACAACAGTAAGGACTGTTGCACTTTAAAGGGTGTGTTGTCCTTCGACTTACGGATGGACATAAACAAATGACTCTCCTTAGTTAATATTTTTAAACCATCTAGCATCGAAACTTTTAGTTATAGTGAACAGGAGGCTACAAGATCAGTTGATGAAGCGAGACAGCGCACCATACCACACTGACAACTACAACAGTAAGGACTATTGCACTTTAAAGGGTGATCTTCAGACCTTCGAGCAAATCATGCGATGGACTGCTTAGGAGTTGGCCAAGCCATCGAGACACGAATTTTCAGATTCAGAATGTTAAAGCTTATGAGAGACCGGTTTCAAAAAAATTTGATGCTGGTAGAATTTTACTGTGATGATGTCTGAATGGTATTAAATACTTATGGTTCTTGATGGCACATTTCAGTTAAATCCATAAGAAATCAATCTACCTGCACTAGGAAATAGTTCTGCTTCCTCATACCAAATTTCAGTAGAAATCGTTACATCGTCGTGTAACTTAGACTCCCATACTGGGAAGTCTACTAATTAGGAAAAGTTAGCTGTTGGAAATCTGCGCAAGCTTGGTCGATAGACCATAACTATCAGAAGCTTATGTGTTTTAGGTAAACTTTGAGTCTGGTTTCTAAATTTAGCACCTTTAGGACGACCTCCGTGGTCGAGTGGCGTACGCACCGGTTTCAAGGTGTCGCTAGCTCTGAGGTCCCGGGTTCGATCCCCGGTGGGGTCAATGTTTAAATTCACATTTCTAGATTGTCTCGGGTGTTTGTGGTACCTTCGTTGTATCTGAATTCCATAACACAAGTGCTTTAGCAACTTACTTTGGGTTCAGGACAATGTATGTGATATAGTCCGCATTTAAAAAAAAAAAAAACCTATAGCAACACGTCCACTGCCGTTCATAAAATGAAAGGCAGTTGAAAAAATTGTCTGTTGGATTGTGTTAAGGGCATCCATTTAAAACCATGAAGTAAAAATGAGATTTTACTACCCATCATAGATTACAAAGGAGGATATATTAAAACTTAATTTGAAATAAGTTTTAAAAGCAAGTCTTTTTAATTTTTAATTCTAAATTCAATCGCTAATTTAATAACAAGTAGTCTACCAATAGACAAAAACTTACTATTTGATTAAGAATCAGTCAGAATCTTTTCTCGATTATTAGGCCCACATAACAACTTAAAAAAAAATAGTAAGTCAGTATAAGCAAACACAACAGATGAGAGTGACTAATGGTGTCCAGTCGATAGCTATACTCGTTAAGAAGTTAATTGGAATAAAGGAGTTTATTCAACTTGATACGGCTTTGTCAAATCAGGTATGTGAAGTGAGGTTAATGATGCCTGATAAATTAATGTTAAAGAATAAGATACCGAAATACAGAAAATTGTATCTTATATCTATTTTGTTTTCACAGGTAAAGTATTTATTGCAATTTGAAAGGAAGAAAGTTCCTCAAGCAATAATATGAAATGTTTGAAAAGCGAGAAATGACCAAGTAATTAACAAAATTGGAGTTTCGATTTTTGTAGTTATTTTGATGTTTTACGGTGCAGCATATTTGTAGGTTCCAATATTCATTTCAATAGGTAAATATAAAACATTAATCTTTGTCAAAGATTGAAGAAACTCTTTTATATATTCTGGTATATTATAACTATTTTTTCTTTCATCGATTTCCTCTTTTAATTACACACCTAGCTACTTCTCATTGCTCAGCACCACCTCTTGATTGTCTATTATAGAATGCCTTTGGCATAAGGAAGATTATGCGAAGTATTAAAATAAATAAATAATAAGTAGCCATAAATAATATTTCAAGATAATTTATGGATAAGCAGAAGCAGCTATCGATGACGCCAATCGTATGCCACAGGTATAATTGATTTATAAGATCGATTGTTGAACTTTCGGACCGTTATGATCAAAACAGTTAAAGGTGACCGATGTTTTAATGAGCTCTAGGAAACGACGCGGACTGATGTGTGAATAACGGTCGCCAATCACGAAGCGGCAAGCGTGGCCAAGACTCACACGGAAGCTATCAATACTTAATAGAAGAATTGTAATTACATTATACTACATATTTCTTTACTCATTCTGCATATAAACGGTTTACGTAGACTCGTTAAAACGCGAGACGAAGGTGCCACGGCGTAGGTGGAGGCAGGTTACTTAATGAACCACATTGTCTTATTACTTTAAATGGTTGTGCGAGTTTTTTTTCGTCTTCGTCTGTACTTTGGACACATGTAAATAACGTAGTGGGTGGGTCGTATCCGCTATCTCATACGTAGGTAGCGAATTCTGTGTTTTATTGTACTTATTTCGTTTGAAATTAACAATAATATGGATGAAATGTTCACAAAGTTTTTATATGTCGCTTTAGTATCGTTAAATTGTATTAAACAAACCGACAAACGTAATGTTGCGCCGTCGAAGACGTTTTTATGTTCAAGTATTTAATTTTATTAATTTAATTACCTGCAATTTTGTGGGTGTAAAAATCTGCCGAAAGATAATATCATCGACTTCGTATTTTATGATCTTTACCTGTACCAAGAACTCTTAACGCAGGATTCACTATTGTGGAAGCGAGACAGAAGGACAGTTGCAAGTAATGTCATCTCACCTCCTAGACGAATCACATCCCGTCTTAAGAGCTCATACTAACTGAACTGGTGATTATTTTTCAACGTTTGTTAGAACAGTCACTTTCAGTTTCATGATATTAGGTCTCATAACAATAATTGCTGCCTAGACTGTAAACTTATAATTACATCTAAGATAATTATCATTCTTCGGTCTTACACGTGTTTTCATACACACGCTATCTGAACAGATCTAAACGGTGTGTTTATAACTCATCTTGCTGCTGTTAGTAGTCTTCATATAAGTACCATTGTAATAGCTACTAAAACATCCTACTTAACAATTAGGTATAATTTATGTATAACCAATACGTAATAAATTATAGATCTTTTTAAATATGTAGTAACGATTACGATGGGGTTTCTCAAGGCACTCAATTAGGACCAATATGGTGGAATTATCTATTGCATGTAATTTATTGTTGCTTATGACTAGGTAGCATTAAGCAAGTATTTTGCTGATTCTAGTTATAAACAGCCCATTTTAGCCCTCGATCCCAAGTGGAGTTATAATGAATAATAATCAAACTTATGAACTTGGATCATCAAACGATTACCATTAACAATTGCTAAGATCTTTCCTTTAGCATAGCTAATATATTCTCTGCTGTCCAAACAAATGCCAATAAAATCCAAAAACTCCAAAGCCATAAATTCTTAGCCATTCGTGTAAACATTATAAACAATGTCAATCAGATTTATTGGCCGGCATCACAAAGGGGTTATGTAGTGATATGCCACTGAGACAATTTTGCCCAATATGGCCGGACCTTGGTGCCCACACGAGTCGGTATTGGATCTTTTAATGTGCGTAATTGCGGTCATATTAAGACCTGAGACCGACTGATCCTCCCACGTTAGTTAGCCTGGTTAATTGTGTTTTACTTTTTTATAGATATTATTTTACTTGTGATACCAACATGGAAGTATTATGAACTCGTTCGACGATTTCAAGATGGCCTTGCTGATACAAATGAAAAAGTTTTGTTACTTTAAAAACAGGACTTTGTCTGTCAAATGTTGATAATAAAGGTTTTAAAGTTAAATCGTTTTGTGTACTTAAAATTAATTTAAAGATTCGTATGCATTGTGACTCGAAGGATCGAAATTCTACTGCTGGACTTAAGACTACCAATCTTGGCATTGCGATGCAAAATGCGGAAGAAATACCTATGTCTGTAACTGTTGGACACCTTTATTATAATATCGCATTGAGGTTGTAAATCAGTTTTATTACACGTGCCTCCGCAGCGATAGCATATAACAGCGTACTCATACATGCTGTCATTAGCAAATTGTAGATTGTACCGACTGCTCCTTTTAAAATCTTTAAACAGCTTTATTTTACTCCATGCATAATTCATGCTATCATATGATATAGTATTAGTTTAGTTATTGTCTAAGTCATATATTTCTCGAGATTTGACAAGTCTGTACTTGCTTAATAATCTTTTTTAGGTTTTGCAAGACGTCACCATAAAAGGTTAAAAATTTCAAATTTTCTTCATGAAATTCTGCATTCATTGCGTATTTAGTTGATGCGTCATGCAGATAACCTTTTGATGTTTACTTCACTGCACTAAAATCAACGAAATTGATAATTTATAGTAATAGTGATCGATTACTTGAGCCTATGATGTCACCAAGTTAGGCAACCATACAACATTCTCTTAAAGTAATATGATTGCAGGTGTGGAAGGGAGAGGCAGCTTTATGCTGTGCTATCGCTGTCTTGCTTCCACAACTATAATTATATTACCTTAAAAGGTAGTAGTAAGTTCTCTGGTTTAAAGGTCGCCCAGCGCATCTAATCACTCACGAACCATGATTATTGCGCATAAACCAGTTACGCGAGGTATAAATAACTATGTTTTGACATTTGTGTTCAACAAGTTGTTATAAATATAGTCTATATGCAAAATCAATGATTGATTGATTAATTTTATTCCACTTTGCGTTATTACTATTGATATTCGATTGACCTTCTGAATGTACTTATAGTAAAATACTTTGAATGAATGAATTTAATTTTTGCCATGTTTGAGCTGTGAACAGTTTAAATCATTTATTTTGATGGTAAATACTGTCGCACATGAACTTGTTGGAAACCAGACGCATACAGATGCTGTCCAAAAAATATGATTTTATAATTATTTTAACTAGCCTGGAATGCCCCAAAGCTTGGAAAGTCCCCACTCTTCTTCCACTTGCCTCATGAACGACCAAAGTCTAAAAGACCAAAAAGATGACACAAAGATAGTTTAAAACCATGTAATTTTAAATGTATGCGCAGAAAATTATGCATACTTACAAGTTACCCAGTGAGTCAGCAAGGACCTCTGATGCATTAATATCAACCTTCCTTAATCATTCGTTTAATCGGATTGTTTCATGACGTCATCTGTTTACAGAAATAACCAGTGGTTTTGATACCTACTTAAGGCAAATCATTGACAGATTGTCTCTTCTTCTTTGTCATCACCCAATCTGTATTGGAGTCAACTTCCAATCTTTTTAGATACAGCTGAATCATGTATGAAAAGTTATTATCAAATTGTACGTAAAGGTCGCATTTTCTAATTTATATCAGTAGATTGGGTTTACATGTGAAGTATGACTCATAAAAAGATGGTCTAGTGGTTTGATTCGGGTGCGATTCGGCCCGGTTCTTTGTGTGATTAACACGATCATTCGTTCTGAGTCTGGGTGTCATTTATCCATTATGATGCATGCATTTTGAAGTATAAAAGTTTGTTCATTAGCTGTTCATACCCAAAATACAAGCTTTGCTTAGTTTGGGACTAAATGGACCTGTGTGAATGTTGTGAGAAAAGTAGCACTGATAAAAGATGTTGAAATAAATCCTAATTCTTCCCTTACATTTGCTTCCTTAAAAAAAGTGATGTTTTAAATTTAAGAACCATTACTACATATCCCAATAAATCAAACTAAACCATACACTATAATGTACCGCATCATGATATTTGATGAGAATACAACCTTTTGACATTTCAAGTAGGTCTAAAATATCTTGGTAGCGTCTAATTAGTATTCCGCGCCGATCATCGACATATATGTTCAGATGTCTATCAGTGTAGCATCCGTAATTATATTATAACACTTAAATTGTGAAGTTTATATCGTTAAGAGGCACCGCAAGGATACCTAGTAATAATATTCACACTTTTTTATTCTTTAAAACAAGTTTCTTCGGCGTATTGTTTGTGCATTAATTTAATTTATTGTAAATGTTTTATCCGGAAATATTATTGGAATTTTGTGTCGTGCTGTGATTGAGCTTTCAACTTTTTATTTTGCCTGACCTTTCACGAAATTATTGTTTTTGGTGTGTTTAAATTTTTCTTCAAAAAATCCTTTTCGTACTTCTATAGTAATAAGAAAATCTCCTCTAGTTAAAAAATAAAATGCAGCTCGAAATAAATATTCAACATTTTCTCCAAGATTCGCTCTTCTTATGTAATGCTACTAATTTTATTAGAATCTGGTTAAGATCAAGCATATTTTTAAACGCGTAAAAATCTATAAAAGCTCTAATTCTGCCAACCAGATTTTCATCGACGAAAACAGTCTCAACTTTTCAATGACTTTTAGATGCAACGTTTGAAACCACATTCATATTATTACAGCAATTTTCTTGCAATGACATATTATGGTTTACGCATTCGCACTTTCGTAAATACTCTATGAGTTTCCCTAGTAGAAAAGTATTAAGCATTCATTAACTATCGCAACTTCGTCACAAGTTTCGTAACAATTATATCTTATATCCCCGTCTTACAATATGAGAACGATAACCCATTTATCAACGGTTAAGGCGACCAGAAGGTTAAACGTGCTTGTCATATCCAATTCTTGGAAGGATGTCCGTCCGTTCGAGTTGCTTCCAAAAACTTTGGCATTGCATTCTACATATTGTCAAGTTAGTTCTCTTTACTTAAAGTAAATGATATGATTTAAAAAAATGATACTAGACATGGTCGATTATGTTAGATTTATGAAAGCACCTAAACAATAGGTGATCCAGTGATAGTTTGATACTTTGAGAGTGTTCTTCTCTGTTCCCATTATAATTTAATTTCAGAAAAGATACAAGACACTGGGCATTATGATCAACTTCCTCACTTTCTTAATTTTGACCTCTTAAAATTAAATCTCCGCGTCCTGCTACGTTACTTACTCCCTTCAGTCTGACCATAATAAAAACTAATCAAATGTCTGTTACGCTCTTTAAAATATCTCACAGTATGAGCTATCTATCATCAGAGGTATGCGGTATCTTTGTTATGATCCTTACGCTATATGAGGGTCACGTGCGTTGTCATTACCTGGAGACGGGACCCGGTGACCGCCACCGGCGCAGGCGCAGCGCTGGGCACACGAGCGGTTTTGAACAACGCGTTTATAGGCAGGCATGTAATAGGCAGGTCATCTTTTTAAATCTTCAACTATTTATAGGAAAACGATCTCCATTTACGAAAAAAAAATTTGGTTCTTATGGAATTTGCATCACCTGATAAAAATTTTGTTCTGTAAACCCTTTTTAACCACGTTGTAGTATTTATAACTTTAAAGAACCTCATTTTACAATACATTTTTTTAACTATTTTTAAACAATTATAATAAACGTATTAATTATTGCACATTTTGCTTAGACCGTTTATCTATAAAATAACCCAGCATCCTGCATTAACATTAAATTCTTGTTAAAAAAGAATCAGCAATTGCCATGCCACATTCTCCTGACTTTTTGACCATTTTAGTGAAATTAAACTTAAATACTTTTAAGATCTACTTAGTATCTATATCATTTCTTCAACAGGATGAGAAAAACAAATTCCAAAAAAATCCCAAACGCTCGTCTGCAACAACCGAAAATGTCTTATTGGGCAAAGACGAAGTGCACCAACAAAAGGGGTTTCCAAGAACGCCCGTCCCTCCTCCTCCGCCCCATTGACTCATGCTTATTTGTTATAATTTGTATTATTAACTCACTTTTTTTGCCGGTTTGCACTTCGCTTCGGTATATGTCACGCATCGAAGGAGGTGCGTCGCGAAATGTGGTCAAAACAGTTCGTTATACGAATTTCGGCTATCCTTTTCTAATTTATATTATGAACGTGAAAGAGATATATAGGAATTATTACCTATACATATGTATAGATGCTTTCATATTAGTCAATAGTGTCATATATTTTGACATTTAAGCTTTATTTTATTTCTGATCTGGATTTCCTTATTCTATTTCTTTTCGTTTGAGTGTATAATTGAGAGAGTTTTAAGTGTTCCTCTTAAAATCAGGTGAATGAGTTTTGGCGTATACATTTTGTGACATTTTCCTGTTGAATTGAATTTAGCGTTATCAAAAAAATATTATTTGTAAGTGTCACTTTATAAGAATTGTATTTAGTAGATACAGTGGACCACTGTAGGTTGAGTTAATTGATTAATAGTTTCAATGAAGTTTACAAAGGAAAAAGCGTTTGAAATTTATCAAAAAAAGAAAACAAAAAAGCAGATTTATTCAGCATAGGCACTGAATATAAAAAGATAATTTCTGAAAACTGTGTTTTTTATTAAATAAATGGCACATCCATTAAAGTTCGGAGAAAAACATAATGGCAGATATTCCGCGTAGGGAAAATATTAAAAAGAGGAAAAATTGCATTCAATACGAAGAACGTGATTTTTGTGGAAAGTACTATTACAAGTTCGAATGAAATTTATTTATAGTTAAACCAAATTAATCATTTCATGAGCTTATGCTGTTATCAGAACATTGAATTTTCGCCTATATTTCATTCGATTCTTCATAATTTTATCCCTTATTATTGGTTGAATGATTTTTATTAAAAAACCAATGCGTCGTCACCTAATAAAAATGTTAAAGGAGTCTTTAATTCAATGAAATTCCGAATAAATTTAAAATATTTGAATTCGTAAGATCAACACATGGATGAGGATGTCCTTAACTTAAAAAAAGGTATTACGATACAGTAGTATCAGTTAAGTCACAGACTATTAAACCTAAACATGACTGTGAGATATATATTTCATAAAATGACTAACTTAAATAAATCAATCTTCTTTGTTTAGTACAAACGTCAATAAAACAATGAATCAATATAAATAGAACGAAGGTAATTCTATGGAATTGTACAATAATTAATGTCAAAACCGTTGTGTGTAGATTATAATTAAATCTAATCATTCTTAAGTACAAGATGCGTAACACGCAATGCGTCATAATGTTGCTTGTATCCTGCTTACAAAGACCACTGCTTGTACTATAGACTTATTAACACAGGGCCTTTTGTCGTTACTTAAAGTAGATGTAGGTGTTAAAGCGAGATAGAGCACTAAACAGCGTGATAATCGCTTCCATAATTGCAATAATATTTTAAGATTGTTAAATTGCTAGTGAATGCAAGAAATAATAATAATGCGACCGGATTTAGTAGAATTAAAGACTAAATTTTTATTGGTATAGGTCTGGAGGGTCTGCTGATCAAAACCTTCAAGGACTAACACAGTGCTACCGAAACATAAACTAATAAAGAAGTTTAATAATTATAAACGTTTGTTCAGCCTCGATTACAACTAAAATATTAAATTCTAAGAATTGAATTTAAATCAAGCTTCTCGATAGGATATGATTTCTGCCATAGCAATCCGTTCTCCAAGTTTCACACACTCTGTATGGTCTATGGCTACATCATACTAAATTATTGTTACCTAACGTTCTTCGCGGCACTTTGGGTATTACTCAGCTTCATTTCCTCACTTTCTCGGTGTTAAGTTCTCGCAATTACATCTCACACTTCATACTCAACATCTACAAGTACTGTATTTAGAAAGCCATCATTTGATTTTTCATTCACCATTAATTTTTGACTACCAACCTCTTTTTATTTATTTTGCACTTAATAAAAAAGCATGGCAGAATGTGAATAATTATAGCCACTGTCTGATTTTATTTTTTCGGAGGACGTATAAAAATTGAATTTGAATACCATTCGTCTTTTGTTTCACACTAGCAAGTTTCTCACGACACACGTACCTAAACAAGACAGTCGTATCATTACGATACTCAAATCGGGTCAAAAAAATGTGTTTTCAATAGAAATTAAGTTAATCTAGTGTTAGTATCCGTCAATTCTGTGATTTGCGGTGTACACGGCAGGGCGCTTACGCAATACACTTTCACCATGCGTTTAGCGAGGAGAGAGTCCCTGAGATTGCCTATTACTGGGTTACCTTGTGAAGTCGGGAAAATAAGAAAGTGTGTAATATGTCCTCGTCTGTATAGGACGTAAACGCTGGTTTCACTGCTAAACATGCAATGAAAACTGTTTATTTGTGTAATCGAACTGAGTTTTATTGATAGTGAATAGAATAAGATTTTCTTTTGGAGAAGCGTTTGGAACCACTAGTTTTGTAATGTAACGTTTCTTTAGCGCCTATGCTACATATGTCTACTAGATATAAAAATATTTTGATTAATGTATTTAGGTTTGTATCAATTGCATCACAAACAAGATTTTTTTCTTGAGGCACATAGATAATAATAAAATAAAACCAATTAAAATATTTCCAAGATCAAATCAATGAAGATTCTCTCTTTCTCCTGCTTAAACTGATAAATTAGTTATGCAAACAAGTCTGTAAAAGATCTATGATATAAAAAGCAATTGAAGAAAATGATCATGTACCTACTGAGTGACGTAATATTCTTCTACAAAATTGCTCTCAGAGAGTTAATTTAATTAAACATGACAAAATAGTCTCAAGGTTCAAAAATCATAAAAACTAAAATAGTTCATGAATTAAATACGTTAATAATGTTTTATTTGTATCAAGCTGTAGATCAGTATTTAAATGTTGCATTTAAATTAAACGTATCTTCAAATGCTACGATCAAAGCTATGTGGGTGTGATTCAATGGTACGGGTGGTCTCAACGAAATAATTGACAGTAGGTAAATAATCGAGTCTACTACCAAATGACGTCAAAACGAAACTTTCAAGAGACATATTTGATTAATTTATGAAATCCCAGCATTAAACTACAAATACAAAAAAAATTGTCATTACCAAACGTATGAAAAAATCGGTCGTGTGCGAATCGAAGTCAAGATTCTGAAGGTTCTGAATAAATAGACTGAAGGAAAACAAATTTGTAAATTAAATTAATCATTCATCTCATTTAAGACCTAAACAGCTATTCTTTACTTTGTTTTTTTTTTTAATTATAGTGGCAGCAGACATATGGTTCATGATCGAAAGTCTGGTATCAGACTAACAAACAGCGGAGTCTTAGCAATAGGGTTCCGTTTTTACCCCTTGAATACGGAATCCTAAAACCAAAGGCAAACAAAAAACACAAGGACCTCGTAATAATTACATCAAACAAGAGTTCTCAAGAAACTCAATGTAACTGGCGGAATCAATGTTCATAATTACCTATATATTTTATATTTCATGACATGACAAAGAGGTACAAAAAGTGTTTACATTACATTTATTTGGGTGTGACCTTTGCGATGGGCAAGGTTGTTCCGCGATAGGAAGGAGGAAAACTTCTGTTGCTATAAGCGTCAGCCTTGTTGTGACAATGGTCAGCGATGCACCGCGCAACACGCTTTATTTGGTTGGAAACTTTTCACCCACTTGTTTTTGAGGACGCCTATTTATAGGTGTCAGTTTGTCGTGATTTCATAAGGCAAATCATGGCTGGCCTGTTGGTCTAGTGGTTAGTGACTCTGACTGCTATACAGTAGGTCGTGGTTTCGATTCCCACCCAGGACAGATGTTTTTGTGATGAGTGCGATCATTTGTTGTGTGTCTAGATTTTATTTATGTATGTATTTAGAAATATATTAGTACGTTTGTCAGTTGTTTAGTACTCACAATACAAGCCTTGCTTAGTTTTAGACTAGATGGAGTTAATGGACTGGATGGAGAAAATATGGATTATTAAAATAAATAAATAATAATAATAACGTTTTTCTAGGCGTCAGAATATTTCAGTCAGAGACGAAGGCCGCAAGCAAAATTATTTAGGCGTCCTAATAAAAATGCAATTACCTCGATTCTCTATCCTGCCCCACTTAAAACCAGCCCAGCCTCAGCTTTTTTTACACAGCGTTCTTTGAGCGTTTTTTTAAGTGGCAAAATTATTTATTCTTCGGCATCGCTACTCTTCTAAAGCAAGTCCAGTCACCACTCCAGTAAGAACACGGCACAATCTAAGCATCATCTTTCCATTTATTGTGTAAAGTAGGGCAAAGGAAAAGGGTTGAAATATACTTGGAAAACGTAGCCTAAATATAGTTGTGCAAAGTACCATAAATAAATTTAAGTTTGTTCTCAAAACCCAATCCCCACGACATTCTTCACAGCAATAAAATTTAATTAATGAAATATTAATGGTACACAAATACGTGGTTCAATATCTAAATGCTACGTAATTATTGATCTGCCGTATTAATTACTAACACTTGGTGGTATTTATACAGTTTCCTAAGCAATCGAATAGTATTTATCATTAAATTAGTTACTTACGTTGCTAACTGTTTGGCAAGACCACGGATAAAGGTGAAACGGGTTACTATAAACTGAAAATTAATTTGAATTAATTGATTATTTGGTCAGCGCGGTTTATATGTCAAACTAGCTGTTGCCCGCGACTTCGTCTCCGAAGTTAGAAGATAGAAGTTATGATTTATAATTTTTTGATTTGTTTTTTTCACATTTTCCATTGTATCTTCGCTCCTATTAGTCGTAGCGTGGTTTATAGCCTAAAGCCTTCCTCGGTGAATGGTCTATTCAACACAAAAATATTTTTTCAATTTGGACCAGTAATTCCTGAGATTAGCGCGTTCTAACAAACAAACTCTTCGGCTTTATATATTAGTATATAGAAGTATAGATTATAATTCCTAACCGCTTCACGTAAAAAGCGTATTCTTTGATTGCGAAAAGAGGTTATTCATTTTGTCTCATATATATACGGTGTATGAGCAGACTTTGTGTAGAAAATCATCTCGTCCCAAACAAGCAGCTAAGAGAAAGGATACAACATTAAAATAACAACATAATTTACCCCCTTTATAACATAAACTAATAGTAATTAAATAAATTTCATTTGCTAACTGTAAAGCTAATATCTAAATCGTAAACTGACTCTACTGGTCTTAGTGACTTCGCAACAAATAATGTATATGTCACATGGTATTAATTAGACAGGGGGTCTACCGTCACTGGTTAAAGGAATCTTGCAAGTGTGGAAAGGAGACGCCGCTCTACACGCTGTTATGCGTTGTCTCGCTTCCACACTTAAACTATAGGTTTGATAGAGAGTAGTAGGCCCTCAGGTTGTCTAGTCCTACATTTAATACTGTCGTGTGTGAACGCAGGCCTCATTACCTTAAATTGAATGCGCCTGAGCATATAAGCGGGTCACAGACGTATGACATTTCGTAATAACATCAACATGACTATTTTATAGAATTGCTAGTGGCGTCTCGCGATTTCACTCGGTTTATTCTCGAAAATGTTGGTCTTTCGATCAATCTACCAAAGTCATGATAAGTAAATTTTCCCTAAAGGCAATGGATGAATTTGTTTTGAAAAATACTATCTACAATGAAAGAAGCTTCTTTGAGATATGTTCAAAATTGAAATGAAAGTCGTTCGTCAATTTCGAGTTAGACATTCATCCTTACTCACTTATTTAATGTAGGGGTATATTTCGCAATGGTTCGATACGTAGACTACCTAACATAACTATGACCTTATAAACAAATGAGATTTGCTTTGATAGATGACTGTAGACACACGAATAATACGCGAAATGTCATTTCGTATACTATTTGTGTCTTCTGTGAATATTAATGATGTGACTGTTTGTATGGTGGAAGTAAACCACTGATTTGCGTTATGGTGTATTCCTGCCTGCTTTTACAGTGGTAGCAGTTTATTTTTAACTCTTGATGTAAAACGACGGGGAGATATTTTGTCAGGTTTAACATCTGTGTTCTTCATCGTTTACTTAGAATGGACGAACGGATTAGAATTTTGTCTAAAAGATATATTAGAAGGGAGTTTAAATAAGTTTCATGAAAGTCTATCCAAGATGGCCTCCATATAATACAAATTTTATATTGAAGATTCGGTTTTTGGTAAAGTTGAGATATTTGGCCTTATATACGTATATTGAGACCTTGATTTCTTATTAACGGCAATGTCTTCATCGTGCCATAGATGATCACTTTCATGTGTTTGCATAGCATACAACACAGTTGTGGTCTCGTGTGGATTTCCCCTATCACATGTCAACCTAAAGCTGATTGGCTTTAATTTCAAAGTCAACAATGATAATATCTACCCGATTTCATTTGATAATTGTACAATATACGAGTAGTTTTGTATGGATTATAAAACAAATATTTTAAAAACTATGTTTTAATGAACGCAAATATTTGTTTTTAACTACGTGTTGAATGGTTTGCTTGAGCCTTTGCCTTCATTAAGCTTGTGTGTTTGTCTTTCTATCGAAGCGAGTGTCTGAGGATTCGATTTCAACCTGTTGTTCCTCCTTTTGTGCCATTTCCTTACCTCCAGAGGGCGTATAACCACCTACTATTACATTATATTATACTATTATTACTACTATTGCAGTTGTGGAAGAGCGATGCCGCTCTATGACGTCTCATTTGTGCTTCTTTGTAATAACTTGCAAGACCTTTGTGCTTCGTACTTCATGATGATGAGAATCCTTTTCCGCACCTTGGCTCTAAATTTGCCCATTGTGCTTTAGGCCTTACTTCCGTTCTTATTTTTTATCATCTCTATCCCTCATCAACTCTTATATCCTCATATCATCACCTTGGACACAACCTATGTCTATAACCACCCATTACATAAAGCCAATGTCTAAATTATCTGATTCTCCAGTAATATCATATTTAACACCTTATGCACGCAGACATTTATATTTACAGTTTGTTAAGGTGATTGTAATCTCAGGTCCGAATCTGTCAAGCATGACCGCTACCGTAATATTTTTTGCTAGAACTAGCGGGTCATAACGTGGATATGAAGTTGTTTTGTTGTTCGTTATAAGATAAAGCCGTGTAATCGGGTTACTGATGAAAATATATTGAAATATGTTAAGTTTCCTGTTTTATGGGAAGATACTAACATCTACATTAGCCATAGTTCTTACCCGTGAAATACCTTTGTAGGTACCAAATTATTAAAATGCTTTAGTTTAGTTTTAAATCGCATTAGAATATAAAATGAAAAGAAACAAACATTTACAAGAAATTTAATGTAACTTATTTATATGGCTTGTTGATATGTTTGACATTACATAAAGCCTAATTTTGTTGTATAAGTCATTAACAAGGCTATCTTTCAAGGGTCATGAATTAATTACTTAAGATTTTCTACTAAGTTTTCATTATAATTCGTATTTATAGAAACTTCTATGTTAAGGAACCCTAATGAAACATCGGTTCTTTCGCAATACAACTAACAATACTCTGTTAGACTTGACCATTAAAATAAAGTTTCCAACAAAGTAAGGAAACATCTTAATGAAACAAACAGCGATAAAGACAGGTGAAGCTCATAAAGCTCGCAGGACGAATGTAATGCATGCATACGTGTCAAATAAACAGATGTGACTCTTAACGAATATCGGTTTCTCACGGTCGAACTGATATTCGCGATCGAGAGTCCTGGAGATATGAGGCAAATTGGAGAAGTCCTAGAAATAAATTTAAAGGAAAATGTAGGACTTGATAATGGGAATGGGAATAATAAAATCAGAATTGTAAATACACATTGTTCTCCTAATGACGATCCACAATCAAATTTATTTATGAATGCTCTAGATTTAGGATACACTTAGGTGTGTTATTTCTTTAAGGTTGAATCCAATATTAACAAATGAATCGGCTGGCAAGTTATTTTCAAGTTTAAATAAAAATGTAGTTGGCGAATAAGAAATTATATTCGTCTTACTCTTTAGCTAAAACTACAATTTATTCTCAACTTCAAGTGCGATTTAGATCTGATTATGCTTTTGCTCTGATTTAGCGCAAGAACCGGTTTTCGCAACCGCAGTACCTTACTTCTGTAAAGGAATATTTTGTTTAAGAACTTTAGCGACCGCTTTTGCTTCAGAACAATTTGGGTGTGATGACGTAATGATCTTTCGGACTGATGATCTCATTATGATGTTATTAATGTACCGTGCGAGAATAAATGACGGTCTACCTGGTGTTGTTCCTTAGTCATCATCCCGAATTTTATTATAAAAAGCATATAAACAGCGTCACTTTTGTAATCAGTTCATATGCATCTATATTCAGACCATTCGAGTCTTCTGAAGGATGAGACGATAGCAGTTGATCTCTAACGTTTACAAACTTATTTGGGTTTCTATTCTTTACTGTCAACAAGTAAAAGTGCTTAAAAGAATATGATGTCAAAGAGCGAAAAAAATAAATGCAGTATCAATAAGCCACATCCAATTGATAGCACATGCTTGTGTTTTCATCGCGTAGCTGCGCGTACGCCTCAGAACGCTCTATCTGGGTTTATTTATTTAAATATGCGTAAACTGCGCTTGCCAGTGCGCCTTTGTCTTGGTACCTTGGTACTAATATAGCCGGCTTCCTGCTCATCTCGGCGACTTTATCGTTCTTTTGCGTCGAGGCTGACAACCGCTTTCAATATTTTTAATAACAACAACGTTTGGCGATGTTCTTTTTTTGATTCCACACAAATTAAGAAATAGACCGAGACATTTTATTCGGATATCCAACTACTTAAGTTTATGACTTTTTATTACTGTTTGTTGTTGCTTTAAGAAACATAGTAACGGTCAAACAATTTTCTTATTTCGAATGGAATCTATACAATAGCGGGTTTACGTCCTAATTAAGTAAGTATTTATGTAAATCGATAAAAAAAATACCGATTTCGTAATGCGGCATTCAAAGAATGATCCCAAATATATAACCAAGACAGGCACGCAAGCCTCACACAGTTGAACCATAAAATGCTTTGCATACCGAAAATAAAATAAGACGCTCGAAGGACCAATATTATGAACACGAAACAAATGAGCCAAGTTAGCTTTGCGCTCTGGCTTTTGTTTTACATGGCTGCTATCGCTGCCCCATAAGGTCGAAACTTGGTTATTGACAGCTCAAATCTGGAAAGCGGGAATTTTGAAAACAGAACAAACGCTTTGCCCTCGCGTACTTTCTCAGCACCACTCACGGCACAGATATGCGTTTAAAGGGTTTCTTCGGAACCGTCACGTAAATTAATGAATACAGAGCTTTGTAAGTTGCGCAAATGATCCAATGGTTGCGGTAACTCATCGTGGTGCGCTCGTAAAATCGGCTGCGACAATCATTGCTCGGTTTATGAAAGGTACAGTTTATTTCTTTTTTACTCAGTAACTTTCGATCGTATATCGCTTGATTTTGTAGGTATTTGTGAACGGATTTGTAATGTGCCGTCATGTCGGTTTCTGTGAATTTTATCAGCGCTCGTATCCGAAATATCGGTATGCATAATACCTGAACGTCATTTAATTTATTTCACTATAATATTAACGTTTAACACAACTGCCTATTGTGGTTATTTTTGGGTGATAAGGTTGCAATTATTTTATTTGTTGTAAAATATTCAGCTTACGTAACAACACAATTTTGCAAATTGTAATTATTTTTGCTGCAGTGGTTTCTGCTTTACAGTATTATAGATAAACCGTTGTGTGGTTAAACCTGTATAAATTTTATCTATATTTAACTGGTAAGTGCTCTCGTAGTCTAGAAAGTTCTGAATCAATTTGAGGACAACAATGCCATAGTATCTATGAATAAAGATTAATTTGTTACATCGATATTAATTCCAGTAGTTTCGTTTGATATTTTAGACTTATTTAATGTAAAAAAACTCATTCGTTGAAGCTGTTTTTTTTCAATGAATTTCAGCCAATATTTAAAAATCTTTCATGTCTCTTTTATTTGTTCGCTTTGTGGCCTATTAAGAAGTCAAATGTAGGGGCTGACCAAATTACACGGCGGTGTTGTAAACGCGGACTTTTTATAGTTTTTTTTAGCGACGTGATTCAACCGAGCGATCTGTCTCCGGGTCATATACCCACAATTGGTTAGCTGCTTTTGTTATAATACTTTGAAACATATTCTGTTTACGACTACTTCATTTTGCAGCGTTTTATTAAAATGAATCGTTGTGATGGTTTCAATTTTCAATCAAATTATTATACAATGTGTACTGTTGAACAGGTGAAACTATTTTGATGTTTGATAAATCCTTCATGAAACAAATTAATATATTTTGATTGACGTTATTAACCTCTCACAGTACTTATTTACTTCGCAAACTCCGTTACTCGCAACCCTGCATCGCGCAATTGCTACAAAATCTAAGCACCGTTATGAATATGCTTAAGTATATTTCTAATATAGGTATAGTTTCCAACATTAATAAATGTCATTTTCACATTGTAATAACAATAAAATCTTTAGCAATATGCATTTGAATGTATTTGAGACGTGACAACATTCCAGGGTTTCATTGCATCACAATTTACAGCCTTCGCCGTATCGTCACCTATTCGCGTGTGTCCCACACCTATAAGCATAAAATCGGCTGCAAGTATTGCATCCTGGTATATGTGTGGGTGAATATTATTGGCAGGTCTCCGACACGACAAACGAAAGCCAACCATTCACTGGCCGAATGATTTCTAAGACGTATTTGATTATTTAAATCTAGCGTACCGAAGGTTCCTTTTCGAACGGTAGGAGAGATCGTTTTGTGCATGGGAGGCTTTAGTCCCCTCTGGATGCAGGAAGGCTCCACAAATAAAATATGTGACTTGAAGGCGACGGCGAGGTGCCGTCGAGATGAGGCTGCGCAGGCTGGGGGGAAAGGGACGGAGAACAGAGTTTGCCTAAGTACAAGCGAGACGGAAGAACGCTTGGCTATCTGGAGAAATGCGAGCACCTCATTTAATCGGTACGCGCTTCGTTTTGTAGGATAAAGGAAAATTTGCGATGCTTTAAATACGTTGGTATTATGCGTGTGGGTGTGTTATAAAACATTATTATTATCGCTACATCGCCTATTCTAGATTCAATCAGACTATTTAAGCTAGACTTTATGTGTACATAATTTCATACACTTGGTGTAGATTTTAAGATTTTTATGAAATATGTTAATTATCGAAGCATGTTGTTTAAATAAATCCAGCTATTCATTTCTCAATAAATGTAAACGTTCATATAAGTTATATTTTAGATTCAATAAAAAAACTTGACACTAATATTTGATCAACGAATTCCAATTACATTGGTCAAAGATATATGATCAAAGTAGAGCAACATTCAATCATAAAAAATATTTAATTAAACAAAATACGTAGGTACGTGATTCCTGAAAAAGCCTGAACGTAATATTTTGTTTGCACAAAACATTGCAATATCGCAGTCATATTCGTTCGAATACATTCAGCTTGGGGCCGAAAAAATGGGTTACACTGTTTGTCGGTCAGTCACACCCTTACTTCACGTATGTAGGTATTAAAAAATCGTTACGGCATATCCATTTTTTTTTATAAACAAAGTCGGTTTTACGCGACTGTATTCTGCCTTAGAATTAAGATAATAAGTATCAACTTTGGTTAAGGGTACTTTAAGGATAAAAAAACGTTACAAATAATTTTGTTTTCATTCGCGTTTCCATAATCATGATATCTTTTACTCGATTCATACACTTCTTCGGTTCCGTCGCGGTTAGAAAAAGCTTTGGTTATTTAAGCAGACATTTCGTACCGAACTGAGTATTGAACTTAACGACCAAAAATCTAATTTATCTAAAATAGTTCACAGATCTTTTCCACATCTTCAAGTATCCTATAGTTTTAAGCACTAACAAACAAAAGTTACCTACTTATAGCGATGCCGACGGCCGCAACTTACATGATTGTCATAAACCCACACTCCGATGGTCGACTCGGCACATATTACACAACCAAATAAAAGCATAAGGAAACTACGTCCACCCACTATTCCACCCAGTACCACCGCATTTTGCCGGGTTATACATAATCGTATGAAACTATGAACGTAGGAAATTGTGTGTCTAGTAATAGTTTCATTTGTACTTTTGTTTATTTCGAGCTTTTTGCGACTTTCAACTGTTTGTGAGTTTCTAGAAACTTTTAAATGTATGTGATACTTATTAAATATAGCTTATAATTGTGGTATTTTCAGGGAGCCTACCGCCACACTAGCACATACACTGTTGTGTGGAAGAGGGACGTCGCTCTACACCCTGAAGTGCACTGTCTCGCTTGCACTACTGCAACTATCTTACTGTAAGGAATATTTAAAGAGTCCAAGGTATACCCGCGGAAATTGGATCTGTCGACATTACTCATGGAAAATAAATAAGCAGTTATCACGTCCAAAATTAGTTTCAAAATGTTGTCACTACTAGCAACTAAAATGAGTACCTACGACTATAGATAAAAAAGGATAGCTACGGAAAATCCAAAAAAAAAATTATTTTCAGTCTTCCTATATGACTGGAAATTTAACCTCCCGCCTAACGTTTAACCATAACATAATTAAATTAAAATAACAAAACGATACTCACTATATATGATTACGTAATGTTAGGGCATTGGCTATCCCGCCAGCATCACAAGACGCCGCTCTGTATGAACCCGTTGCATTCGTTTGGTTCCTATTACGGCATTACTACTCCGTTTTACTTAATATTTTACAGGCCTATAAACATTGCCCTTTATCCCGACCAGAATGCCGCCAATATGCGTGCAGAATTAACACACCAAACTTCCTGGATAACTTGAAACAAATGCACTCAACGGACTTGACATTGAAAAACAAAATTGTCAAGGTACTGTTTTTCACAACTATTTACCTAATTTACACCTAAGAAAGTAAAGGTAAGATTTAGAAAGTTTATGTACCAATCATTGTTTCTTTAAGTGGACAAAATTGCTGTGTAGTTGACACAGGTTTAGCTGCCGTCACCAATAAACACGACGAATTTCACCAAGTGATTGATGCTAAAGTGCTCCCGTACGAAACAAAAGCCAACGTAATTATGTGTCAATCTGTGTTATTATGTTCAATATAAGTTGAGTACAAGATAATGTTATTGTAGTCGCCATTTGTGGGTTATCCGCCAAATAAAGGCTTTGGGTGAACAAAGAGGTCGGATCAATGGTACGGATGCATGCTAATGTGGGATAAATACCGACGCATAGCTTGCTGTCCGACCCACGCACACATAGACCCCGCAACACGTACACCGCAAGTCGTCCGTGTGTGCGACACCTTAACACACACTTGCAATTTTCGTTAGGGTTGAACATAATTTTGCAAAATTAATTTTGTGTGCATACGTAATGCGGTATATTCTATGCGGATACTGATAATTATAGATAAATTAATAAACATATTTAAAATCAGTTTAGCGTAAGGTTTTAATGGCATCATTTGTTGACATTATTTATTACTGTTTGATTTTATAAATAAGTTTAATTTGTGTCAATTGCAAATAGGTTTAATACGTTGTATACTCTGTCCTTTTTCACTAATTCAATCTTTCTCAATCACAATTATTTTTTGTTTAAAAACTAGTTAATAGTCTAGCAAGAGTTTCCTAATTGATGATATTTTTTAAGATTGACGTGTCGGTCTGTTGCATCATAGCTCCTGAACGGATTGAGCGATTTTAATTTTGTCTTTTTTGTATAGAAGGTAAATTACGTGCGAGTGTTTTTAGGCTTGTTTGATAAAAATCGGTCGAGACATTTTTTTGTGTGTTTTTTTAACGCTAAAATATACTAAGAGTATTAAAATAAAAGGCTGACGTAAGGGCGTCCTAGATAATTGTTTACTAGAACTCGCTTGTAATATGCCCTTGTCTAATATTGTCACAAGATTTTCCTCATCTCATGTCATCTGTTGCATCACGATGTGGCATTGAAATATATATTATCTTCGTCTTTATAATTAGACACTGAAATTAATTTAGACTAATGTTTACATGTTATGGGTTAACTGAGTATAATATACTATTTATTTAAATAACTGCACAATATACAAATAAATAATGACGGCGCTTGCCTTATAGTTTTCGTTTGTCTTTATTAAAAATAGTTGTACCTAATTGCAAAATGCTTTGGAGCAAGAAAAATCCTTAATATCCGTATTTTTTTTGTCATTCAAGAAACATTGATAAGCTACAATCAGAATAATCAAAAATTTTCGAAGTGTTTGTCAACCCTAGACAGGCTGTGCAAAGTGGATTATGACAAGTAATTGTTTTCGTAAATATATCCAATATTTTCAATAACATTAAAACAAAACCACCTTTTAATAATTTATTAACTAATTAATTTAAAAATGTATGTGATAAAAATAAATAAATTTACGCAGATGACACAATTGCAGTTTAAATTTCTCGTGTGGCATATGGCAAACGTATAATGTGGAGTGAGCTCAGGTAACACGGATGAGAAGAGATATTTAAACAGCGTACATTGCGTACATCTGAAGACAAACTTCGTATAAACCTTAACAGAACCTGCAATGAAAAAATACGTGCGTACTATTTGGATTATCACGTTCTTTAAGTTGCAGTTTAGTAACTCACGTCGCCAACCTTGTGGATTTACTTTTTTACTGTTTTTGAGGACACACATTGCCATTTAACAACGTCAAAGTTAAGGTCCTCTTGTCATTCATTTTTTACCTGTGAGTGGGGACTTTAAGGTTGATAGGTGCCTTTTTATTCCGGCATAACCTTGATAGAGAGGCAACAAGGACAAATGACAATGAATCGCACAGGATGTATTTAGGCTGCAAGTGGACAGCAAAATAGGACTACTCAAGGTGACACTTTCAAATCTAGACGATTGTCTTGACAAGCTAATATTAAACCAACATTTATCAATAGCAATGGAACCGCACTGATCTTATTAGTCATGTTTATCGAAATTCGTGCATGAACAATTCAAGTGAACACAATGCTGGGTTATTCTAAACCCGGTATAAACCTCAAGTATTTATTATAGGTAAGTGCATGTAGATTAGCGCGTGCAAGA
Organism: Trichoplusia ni; assembly: GCF_003590095.1. Classification (NCBI taxonomy): domain Eukaryota; kingdom Metazoa; phylum Arthropoda; class Insecta; order Lepidoptera; family Noctuidae; genus Trichoplusia; species Trichoplusia ni. Next base: position 2,086,831 of record NC_039491.1, read on the forward strand.
CAACACCGATAGCACATAATCCACAACGGTGAACGTGCAAAACAATAAATAGCTCGGTCGGCGCCACTTCTAATTTCCTATGCTCTAGGCGCGTTTGCAACTGATCCTGAATCGCGATTCCGTATTCCCAGGGAGTCCGGGGTCAGCGAGCCTGCTAGCCCGGGAGGCAAACCAGTTTCAAACATTTCAATATCACACCCAACCAGTAATAAAGTGTATGCAATAAAGTTTACAATATATTTGTCACACCTCTTTAAGTTTTATGATTTTGGGAGATGGATTTTGGACATTGATTGGTTATGTGATATCTATCTGTGGCACAAATATTTTGAATAGAGGAAGTGGGTAAGATTTCTCGTAAAAAACATTCAAAATGGACTCCTTAAGACGACATAATTGACAGGCAAGATGGAAGGCCATTAAAATATGGCAGATATTATGATGTAACAACTTAACGTGTGATTTAGAAAAGTCCTACCTAAACCCTTAAACACACAACCATCTTGGTGCATAGCTAAAATAATGATATTGAAGATTCCTTTTCTATTATCCTTTAATGATCTGAGCATTAATGTAAACGTGTGGTTCACGGTTCAATGGCTACTGCGCACGTAGATCAATCTGTAGCGTTTAGCTTACCGCAGTCAGTTATTAAATGAGTGGCTATCCTTTACATTGGAGCTTCAATACAGAAATATTGATATCATCTTCATTAAAATCATCTGCTACTATTTTAGGTTTACCAGTATTCGCTGTGTACTATGGCAGGTTAATTAATTAAATAAATTCTCTTGTACGATGCTTGTCGGCGTTTTAACCAAAGTTTCGAACGGGATGCATTAATAACCGCTAATTTTTCACACCTATTCACCGAGAACTTGAATGCTCGAAATCATCGTCCACTAATTAATTACTAATATCTAGTGTTGGCCCTACAACTCTCTCTAAACGTTACGATAATAGCATGAAGAATGTTGGCGTAGTTAAACGTCGGTCATTTCCAAACCAGTTTTTATTGTTAATATAAAATGTGACGCTATGGTTGTTTTTATTTTGATTACAGAAATATTTACTATCAAGAATGTAAATTTCGTTTGCGTCTGATATTTGAGCGTCAGTACTTGCGACCTCTATGCCCATAAGCTAGCTAGCACCGTTAGACGTACCCGTGTTCGCATTATTTTGATCTATTTGTTTACATCATTCAACCGAGCAATTATGGAGTACAGTTTTAGTTGTTCGACTATCAAAAATGTTTATTTCTTCATTTCTTCCCAAGTTTAGAGTTCATTAGTCTCTTGAATTGTAGATGTATTTTCTATCTGGTTATTATTTGGCGCGTCTGCGTTTGTATCGGTTTTTATTTGAGTACCGTTGTTCTTCTGTTTTTGTTTTACTGATTTGTTAATATGATTAAGTTTTGGGTATTTACGTACCCACATACCTATTGTTTGAAAGAGGTGTATGAGGAATATTGCACTTGAATTTGTTCTATTACATCCAGTTAATTTTCATATACTTATTTGCACGACTATGTTTCTCAATGTTTATTTAATTTATTAAATCTGTTCATTTTATTTCTATACAACTAAGGAGGATTAAACAAATCTTTTTTCTTAGACGGTAAAAAAAAAATCTCTTTCGAGAAGACTAGATACAATTTTAAATTATGGATAGGTATGTTACTAAACTGTGGGTCAGACAAATACTGCTCTTAATAAAACAATTATAACAGTCAAGAAGTTGGAATTCTCCGGAGTTCGTCAACATCATTGAATGACAAATGTAAAGAGTCACAAATGACAATGGTGTCTCTCTGGCCACGATTCGATAATAGTGAATAAACACGGCGATGAGTTATCGGTGGCATCTCGGGTCGTCGGCCGCGGTACCGTTCGACTTGCCCTGGACGACGAATCTCACTACCGACGAGTAAGCGAGCGGTGGATGTGGTATTCTAGTTACGAGGAATTCTGGTTGAGTTATAAGTTTTATTGATTTTGGTTGTGTTTGATGGTGTTTTTTTTGTTTTTAATATGTTTTTTATTAAAATTTATGTACTCAGAAAATTTACGAAAACACAAGAACAAAAAAAATATAAATGCATGGCTTTTTTCTGTAAGAAATCTCGTTCAGCAGCCCTACGAAAAGAAAAGCATAAAGTAGCAGCAATAGACGTTTTCTGGAAGTAGTAACTATTTTTTATACGAGGAAGTGCTCGCTGAACTTATATACAAAGTCATTTGATTATGAAATTTTAATGTGCTCAAATTCTAAAGGTAGAAAAAAAAGTTGGTTGACATTTTGAAAATCAGAACGATATTCTAAATTATTGATGATTTCTGAAAAATTGCATAAAAATAAACCTCTCGAACTTCTAGCAAGAAGTAACAAAAAGCATTCTCATAAAATCTGTATCCAAAAGTACCGCATCTACCAATAATACATTGATCTACATTATTGTTTTTACTATTAACGTCCGTCGAATACCGACGTGACTATTCCGCTAATCAAATTTTGTAACTGCGGCATATTGTAACCATTAGGTAGGAATTGAACCTACATTTTTTCAGTCGTCAATTATGTGTTACCGTTAAGTACATACTTAGATTGTTGCCCCGAATACATTTTACATTTAAAATATTATTTCGAAGAGAAACTACTTTATTTCAAATCAACTGTTCAATTTACTTCGTAAATTTTTCAACGAATATCTTTTTTTTTCAAATGCAGTATATAATTTCTATTATAAAGCTTATGAGCCTTACAACAAGAGTCCGAAAATCCAAGACAAACAAGTTTTATCTTAAAAAAAACAAATGAAACTCTTTACAGAATAAAGTTCATATAAAACGGTCGTGATGCATCATAGCTTAGTGCAGGCTGCGCATGCGACGGCGGTAGTGACATTATACGCAGTTTTATTGGGCCATCGTAAACGTGTTCACAGAGTGGTTTAACGCTGGTCACACGTTTTGATCGAGAGCTGTCAACCCTTGAATTAAGATGTCTTTAAGTTTCATTACAATGCGTTAAAAATGAGATTTCGTGAATCAAGTCACTTATAATACAATTTTCGTACGCATTTTTAACTAAATTGTCTTAAATATACCTTACGAAATCAAGAAGTAGAAGTTACACGGTGTTCTCAAAGGCAATTCTCAAGTGCGACTGTGATTTCCAATAGGTCAAATAATAATGTCATGCGTCCATTCTCCGAAGATGCAATTCAGCACAAAGATTGCGAGATGTTCCTCAGCTTGCTCTGTCAGCAATTTCAGGTTCCTTGTTATAGTTTTCTTACCTGACTTGGACTTTTCCCACATTAAATTTGATATTTTTTTCTTTTCTCTTTACATCATTTAGCAGACGCATTTCCTGATATTAAGCGATTACTGCCGATGGACACTAGAAACAACAGAGGAGTCGCAAATCGCGTATCAATATTCTTACAAATGTAGTCTAGCCTTAATATTGTAACACAAAAGTGATACTCCCAATTGTCGAAAGCATGAAGAATCTATTCCTTTTAGTTGAGCCTCATAAAATTTGTCTCGGATCAAATTAGCACCTCGTTTCAATTTAATGTATAATGATTAAATAAGATTGTAATTGTATTCGATTTTGGGGCCAAAAGTTTCAATGGAATTCTTCATTGCATTTTACAGTTATGAATTTGTTCATTATCACCAATTTTTAACGCAAGTTTGAATTTGTGAGTTAAGTTTAGTTAAGTTATTATTAGAATACTGTTAGTGTTCAGCCATTAAAATGTTACTGTTGTTTTGAGGACTTAACTTAGAATTTAGTTCGAATATTTGACGTTGGTACAATTAGTGAATATTCATGTTTTTTTTCGTATGATATCTTAGTAAAATTTAAACATTAAACAGTCAAAGTATAACTATTTAAAAAGAATGAAGATCAAGTAAATGAGTTCAAATAGCAATACATCAGTATGTAAATACAAAATAATATAATTTATTTGTACGTCAAATTGGTTTTCACAATATGCGACGCATTTATAAGAAGTGTCATTATTTATATTAATTACTATTTATATGTTTGACTGATCAATGTTACCGCAAGGGTATCGCCGTGTTTCCCTTAAGCGCTTGCGCAACTTGCCCATGAACATTTAAATTTATTGTTTAAGGGTAATTCATAGTACCATTGAACATAATAAATACGTTAATTCCATTATAAATTAAAGTTTAAATTATAAATGCAACAAAACAAGTGAGTTTGTTACCTGAATTTTGTATTTTACCTCCGTTTCTAAGCGTAAAAAATAATGCAAATAACTGACTTCGAGGTTAAAAAGATATTTATATTTATGACGAATAATTCACATTAAGGCCACGACCGTCGCACCTAATTTGTACAAGCGACGACAAAATACGTTATTAATTGTGTAGAGAACTAGAAAGACTGACAAAGAGTTACATAAATAGAAGCATTTAAATTAAAGACACATTTTTTCTGGGCACTTGTATTAAGATTTGTAAGTGGGCAAGCGGCACAGTCGTAACTGTACGGTTAGCTCAATCAGATGACTCTGCGCCGGCGCAACGCGGAAATCAATTGGATTCGCCTTTATCATTTATGGATTGCAGACCCTTGGGCATCACGCTTCACTTACACAACTTACACAATGACTCTAATAACAAAACATTATCATAAATCACATAAGATCGCAATGATTGATAATTATAATTCAGTTGAAGTTCATAACGAGTATTGTATCAACGTCGAACCGATGTTCAAACTTCAAAGGTCAGTCCTGAGTGACAGACTACCTAAACAATTGCAGAAAACAGGTTAATGCGATGCACGATGACGGAATACAACCTGTCACTAGACTGACTTTGACCTCACGCCGCCTCAAGTCTGCAATTCTGCATACATTGTCTCCGTTTTCAGTGCAACAACAAAGGTTTTAAGCCTCATAAATAATAGTTAGTAAATCGAAGTCTTAAAGTCGCCGATCGAATCGTATTTTAGTTATTTTAACACGGCACTTAGAACAAATAAATTAATAGCCAATTACTCGTAAGGCACCGCTTTGGGCTAACAATGGGCGCAATAAAAGCTATAAACGTCACGATGTTTGGCGTCCCATGGTGCTTGGGTTGATCTGTTAACGAGAATGAAACACGTCCTAGTGCTACCGCCAAAGACTAAGCCGCAGATGCGTCGAACTCCTACTTCCGCATTGCATCTGTGATTAGGGAAATGTTTATTGTAGCAGAGGAGCGAGATGGCGCGATACGCAGCACGTGTCGGCGTCTTGTTCTACATGCTTGAAGACATCGTGGACTTTTCGAAACGGTTTTTTACGCTATACCTCGGCAACTTTTTATATAAAGGTATTTTTTTATGTTAATACTGTTTTATTTTTAATTGGTTCTATTAGTAATTGAATGTTTCCTGGTAGTAAGCGATCGATAAACTATGTTTTAGTAGAAATAAATTCTTGGAAAAATTGTTTCTGATAACTCGACCCATTTTTGAGTTGTCTTTGCAAATATTGGTTACATTTTAACTGTTTTTTTTTTGCATTGATATAGATTAAAGGAAACTGGGAAACGTATACAAATAGTGCAAATAAATGGGAAATGGAAATATTTTGGACATGCCTTGAATGTAGGATTTTTATAAACGCTTGTTAAAAAGAAATGGTTATTAATGGGAAACATTTACATCAAAAACAGTTTTTTTTTAATCATTGATTTTTTATCTTGATTTTCTACCTATGTATGAGTTTTTAATTATCTCTTTTAGTTATATTGTCCTAAAATCTGTTCATAAGCCATTTACAACATCAAATGTAGTTAAGAAAAAACATTTTTGAAACAAGTTTAATGTTCAGATACTTTAAGATCTCTGTGGTCTTTGTTTATAGTTTACTTTATAAACTTAAACCTAAACCTCTCTATCTTCAATATGTTTTTAACAATAAAGTTTAAATTATATGCGAATATAGTTTATTTTTTAGTGTAATGGAATGAAGAAATAAAAATCACAACTCAAAGTGTTAAGTGTTTATATAAACAGTTTTATAAATACATTAAGATATAACTTGTTTCGATTAGTTACACCAAACCGGTAAAAAGCATTAATATAACCTCCAAATATTGACATAAACACATTAGAACAAATTATCCGAATTCAAATAGATGTAAATGATTAATCTGATTTTCTGCCTACGCACACATCTACGCGGATACTTGCTCTATAGAACGAGTCTGTCGGCAGGGCGACGACAGGCGCGGGCGCAGGTCGTCCGGGGGTCATCGACCGGCCCGTTACGCGGTTACGTAAGAACGTAGCTTACGGCTACGCGTCTTCAACCCCGTAGCACGGCGTTGACCAAGAGCCGAGCGTAATAGTTGCAATTAATCATGTTATGCAAGTGACAATTTTATGTATGACATTTTGTGTATGCTCGTATTGTTATCGATAATGATGGTTATTGTGAAAGTTTGTATGATATATTATGATGATGATAAGTTTTGTCCACGTCTTTTATTTTCAATAACCTATAATATTAGTCAGTTAAGTAGATTAGATCAAACACTAAAAGCTTTTTCATTTCTTTACAAATAATTGCATGCATTTTTCCAAACAATCTATTATTTTGCTGATTGTTACATCTTGTAATCGTTTCCGATTAATAATTACTTAGTATAAGTGATCTTCAAAAGCGGCTACTTTTGATCGTTTTACATTAAAATATAAAAAAAAAAACTTTCGTAATATTGTTGGTTTGATCTCGAATAACTCCCAAGCGCGGGTACATTTATCAGAGCACAATCGTGTGAATGTAAGTATTAGCATTACTACAAAACTACGACCGCATAAACTAATACTGTGTGGAAGAGAGACGCCGTTATATACCGTGTCGAGCGCTGTCCTGCTCCCACAACAGCAATAGTTTTAATAAGTGTGGCTTTAAAACTCTGTCCTCAATTGCACCTATACTTTTATTAGAGCTCATTAAATAGTCACTTATCAATTATAATTGTAAACGTTCAAATACTTCGTTAATTAGTAAGCAAGTCATTTTTGATAATGTTTACATTAAATGTTGGATATTATTTTTATAACTTTATAAAAGTTGCTTATTAATACTGGCAATACTCTACCAAGAGATTTAATCGCTTCTACCATAAACGTTAAACATATAGTCTATGGCTATCCTAGAACATGACTGAGCTGTCAAATGCAGAAGATTTTAACTGTTACTTAGGAACGATTCATTAACAATAAAAAATGAGAGGAAACCTGAGGCGAAGGTGTTTTTTTAATAATTAATATAAATTTATTTATAATACGTTCGTATTTGATAACATTGGCCCTAAAAACAATAATCCATATCTTTTTGCACAATATTTTGACTAACACTAGCTAGCACCACTTCCCGTATGTTCGTAGCATATATTATGCATTGTCTCTATACCTAAATTGTTACATATAAAAATGTCATCTTATAAAAGACAAACAAGAATAAAATATAATACAATACAGTATAAAGAACAATCCTTACAAAGAACGAGACCGCGGACCACAAAACATCGTTTATTTAGCTACCCTACAATTACCTTACATCTATTAAATTAAAATTAATTTTACAATTCACACACCGAGTGCGGATGAAAGATGTTTTTGCGTTAATTACTATGAGTTATAACAGCTCTTTGTTCATACGGTAACTGTAAGTCGTTGACTTAATTATGAACTAATTAATGTAACGATACGAATCTAATCTCTCTGTTTCGTGTGTTCGTTTGTTTGTAATATAGCACTAAACGTGTGTTGGGCATAAATTATAAAACTGTTGTTTTAACTGATTGTTTTTATCGCGTTAATCTGTTTAGTGGTTAGATTTAACTCCCGATCTACATTATTTAACTGTTATCGCTCGTGTAACGTTTATACGGTCGGGTTTGCACCTGTTACTTATTGTGACCTGATTTGTGGATACGGGACTTTCGTGCTGTACCTAATTGTAGGCCCCGAGTTATACTTCATGATTGCCTTTGCAAATTGTTCGAGATCTCGGTTCGTGGACATGTGTCAATTCAAGTATTAGTGCTGATCGTGAGGCTATAATGTAACGATGTACCGACAAGACTGCACTGATAGTGTGTTGTGGTCACCGCTCCGAGTCCACTGAATACGTGCCACAGGTTCCATCCCCGCGTAGGACAAGCATTTTTGTGATCCATGATTGCGGGAGTCGTTTTTAAAAAAAAAAGGAAATAGAAAATGCGTTCTGGTCAATTAGTTTCAGCCATTTTATATATAGGTCTATAAGTAGGAACTATGAACTTGTATTCTTTTTTTTGTTTCATAGGTCTAATAAGTGAGGGGTTTTCTGGGCTTCAAACTTACTTTTGTTAACTTCCTATATCTAGGTACTAGCTGTTGCCCGCGACTTCGTCCCCGTGGGTAGAAGATATAAGTTATGATTTAGGTATACCTACCCGGTTTTTTTCACAATTTCCATTGTACCTTAGCTCCTATTAGTCACAGCCTAAAGCCTTCCTCGATGAATAGTCTATTCAACACAAAAATATTTTTTTAATTTGGACCAGTAGTTCCTGAGATTAGCGCGTTCAAACAAACAAACAAACAAACTCTTCAGCTTTATATATTAGTATAGATATGTACATCATTGACGAAATATGAGATTAAGTCGGTACGAAGATGATAATACAGGTGTAACGACGTCTTACAAGAAATTGTACAAATTTCAAATCTTATTAGTAGCAAAAATACTTGACATGTACCTAACTGTAAAAGTTTTGCAATTACTTTAAGCTTTTTAGTTTGCATATAAAGATATACATCGATGAATTTTGAAACCCATTATTTTTTTTTAAGTCAATATACGTGTCCAATGTTACTAAATTACTGTTACTGTTATATTTTTCATATAATTTCCAAATGCTTTTATAACTATAAATCTTTTGACAAGTGTCGGCCGCACAAATTACAAAAGTGATATTGACAACCCGTAGAGCTTGAGCCATAAAAAGACATAAATAAATGGAGTCTACATACAATCAAGACAAAAACCTCGTTTAATGGACCACAGAGGTCTGTAACCACCGCTTAAAGTAATACAATTGTGAGTGTGGAAGCGGGATGGGGCACTACATGATGTAGAGTGGTGTCTCGGTCCCACATGCTATAATATTACTAAAAGACGTGTCTGTAAACCAGCAGATCTCTAAATGCCACCGTACTATGCATACGGACCATCCGTCATTCCGGTTTGGTAAGTGCTGATGTACGAAACTTCAATTTAAATTAATACACTCACATGATTCATAATACAACCGGTGGGACTTAGTCAATGTATCATTTATTTTTAATTCACGTATTTAACACGCCGCAGTTTGTTTGTTTACACTTTAATTATGCGAACATAAATAACTCGCGAGCATTCATCATTCCATCCCTTTTATTAAGACAGTGAGGACCGGTCGACTCCAACTATTATGGGGATCAATATCGGATACAATGGGATTGTAAAAGGGGGCTCATATTTTGATATTCACAAAAAAAACTAACTCTTCCGCGACCCTCTTACGCAATGCCGCACTTATTTTGTGTTGTCTCACTTGGTATTAAGAGCGAAAATTGTTCAACGGGATATTTGTTGTTCACAATGTCAGGAGAAAAAAACATAAAATTTTCCGAATGAGATATGAAACCTTATGTTGATGAGCGTAAGGTTTGATTTCGCGGGTTGAGTTGAGAAGAAAGCTTTTACATCATCTAGTAACGTGTATTGATTGAAGAGACTCCCGTTAGGTTTTTACATAATATCTGTTTCTGTAGGGGGTGGGTGTACATGGATGTGAGCTACACTTTATATTTGCGATTCCGTGTCATTTTTATGGGTATTTTGAACTCAGTTTGTTTTTCCGGTTGGAAGCGAAATTGTTATGTTCACTAAGTAGTGATTTCCTTAAACCAAATCTATACTTTCAAGCTATAGTGACACTAATAAAAGCTAAAGTATCTTTGACGATCCAAACATAATTTAAGTGAGCAGCTTTCTATATTGTTCACAAATAAACCATGCACTTCAATTGTTAAATGACCTCATTAAAATTAAAAAACCTTTGATTGATATTACTTGTGCGATCCAAACAGTATCAACAAGATCTACACGATTTCCGTACTTGTTGAACGTGATGCTTTTCTTTCACCAACAAACAACAAACAAAACAAGAGATGACTCACTCGTGTTTGGCGCCAAACAGAACTTTGCTGGAGTCTCGATCAACCAATCACTTTTAAGCAATCAAGTCAGTTACACGCTGTATGCCGACAAGAAACAACGTTTTGGAGGAAATTCTAAGATTATAAATAAAATCGAGTTTGGTTTGTCGTGGTATCCTTGCGGTTCTAATGCGTGCCTTTGTAGGCTCGAGATGCCGGTTTAACACACTGACTAAAGATGAATCAAAGCAATGTGGGGGTTTCCCCACATTGCTTTGATGATGCCTGAAACCAACCCGTAGTGACCTACCGTGGTGGTCAATTCAACCATTCCCAAGACGGGAAGAGGACCAATAGGTACAATAGGACACGAAAAGCTGTTATTATTATATTATTTTTAGTATAGCAACATCTTTCACGTACCCGCAATAGCCGCATTTTATTCTCTTGCAGAAATATGTCGCAATATTATAAAGATCTGGATGAAATAAATATTAATATGGGGTTATGGAATTTAACTAGTCTAACACATAAAATACCCTCAATGACGTTGATTATGGAGACACGCGGAGGGTGAGTCGGTCCTTTTCATTTTTTACTGCCCCTTTTATTTATTACAGAGGAGATTGAAAGGGGATGGGTGGGCGAGGCCATGATCGCCCTACGACGAACGAGTTGGATGATATGACTCGCATATGCGCTAATATTTTAATACCGCTGTGGCGACTTCGTTAGAGCAAATTTGCACTTTGATCAGCGATGAAATGAATTAGTCTGTATTGTCAATACGTAACTGTTTGGTTTGGGGATGTTCAGTTATGTTTGCTCTTTTGTGTTTTAATATTCAATTACGCTTGTTTGCAACATTATATCAGATTGCAGATATGTAACAAAAATTTGTGGAATGTTGTGTCTTAAAAAAGTCCAACGAACGCACGCGAAGTGGTATACTTTTTTGACCTATCCTAATAATCTACACCTTAGGGCTCAATAATCGAGAACCGAACATTTTTGTTTTAGTTCATCAGTGAAAAGTGAGCCAGATTTTCGTATTGATTTGTGGAGTAAACAGCGCAATGTATGTGTGTTAATTAATGTTTTAATACTCAACTGGCACTGTGGTGGTTGTCAGAATATCAGCGAATACAAATTATATTAATATCCTTTGTTTGTTACTAGGTCAAAATACCGAGTTGCGATGGCACTTGTAATATACATAAAATAACTACATGAACACACTTTTAAATTAATTATAATTATCGGATAAATATCAACAGAAATAAAACGCGATACAAATGTTCATGTAATCGTAGTTGTTAATCCGACAATCTGAAAATCAATACGTGTATCAAAATGTGTATAGTATGTTGCACTTTCCAAAATTTATGTGCCGAGGGTGGCTCCCCATAAAGTTCACATGTGCAGTAACGAGTCGGCCAGTTTAAACCACCGATATTGCTGCTATGAAATATTGATGGGTACACGAAGGTACACTATTATCATGTCAACTAAACGTACCGTTCAGATTTATTTTTATGTTTCTATTCTAGATATAATTGTTTTGGTAGTCACGTAAGGTCAGTTTGTAATAGAATTGTTGGTAATTATGACTCAATTTGAAATTATTTGACTATATTTTTGAGTGTTGGATTTCTTTGAGTTTTAGTTTATTCTATGATGGGTTGCCAGTCTATAGCAATGCTGGATAATCTCTATTCTGGTAGGAAAAGACAATCACGCTACGTTTGGGATTTCAAATTCGTTTCTGGTTTTTAGATTTTCTCTTTCTCTTGTTCAAATCAAGGAAAAGTGTTAACTTTTAAAATTCAACCTGCATATCAAATGAATCATAACTGGTTCATTACAGATCGACTTCCCCATTTATATAAGCATGTTACATTAACTACCTCTTAAGCATACAGTTAATAAGTTAGCTAACTTGAAACATCGGCGGTAAACTAAGCATATTTGTAATGTAATTTATTATATGTAATACGTTATTATACAGTATGATTTATCCTAAACAAGTTGGTGTGTTTGGTGCGAATACATGTTTCATGTGAAGCTGGGGCGATACTGGTTTCAAATGCCAATACTGCTCTGTCTGAATGAAATATAGAAGCAGTGCGTGCATAGATGGAGTAAGTGCAGAGATGAGAATATTATTGTCTTTTCTGCCTAGTGTCGGTTATGACTGTATAAAGTTTTCTGCCTATTAGTAAATGCTTTTGTGTATCAATAAAAAAATGTCTCCTGCTCAAAATAATTTAATCCCTGTGAAGAGCGAGGGGGTTTCAGAAAACAAGTGCAACCACACCACAAAGAGAATCGGAACAAGCATTCGTGGATCACACTTATATTTGTCCTACGCGAGGATCGAACCCGCTAATAGGTACAGAGTGTCACGGCAGTAGACGTAATATACACATAAGGTATATAAATTATATGGGTTTATACATTTAGAAATATCAGATAACGGATAATAATAACTATACAATTATTAATTACTTTGCTTCTGGTTTTCAAATTTAGAGAGTTCAGAGACATGTACAGTCTGCATAAACAAACAATGTGCTAATAATCTATGGCTCCATAACTGGATTAGCGTCCGCCGCGCGTATCGCCGTAATATATCGTTTCGATTGAGTTTTGGTGTATCATTTGGAATGATTCGCAGTTCCACCCCTTGTGTGCCTGACAAACGCATCTTTGCAGCTTTTGAGGGTTACACCATGGAGTTTACAGTGTTATTCAAGCATAAAATAAACATCTGTAGGTGCTTTTCAATGTATGCGACTTATAAAGTGGTCATTAAATTAAAAATGTTTTAAGGCGGTTGCTACAGAAATATGGATCTAAAATACCTCTAGATAATATATACAAACAATAGACGTGGCGGTATCCTAACCTAACAAAACAAATTATTGTAAAAAAAAGGAAAATTAAGTCGCGACGGTATCAAAACTTTACACGTTAGGATTTAATATAACTCCCTTTCATTAACGTCTTAAACAAACTATTTTCTTTAACTCTACTTTTACTCGATCTCCGTTGCCATAGCAACGAAATATGTTTGCAAGTTTCAGGATGTTGTCTAGACAATACATTGAAGGGTATTGACACTGCAGAAAGATTTCTAGTTAAATACAAATCGGACTTTTATATTTTTCATAATTAATTGGATATTTTTTTTTTTGTTGTCAGCAGAAAAACAAAATGATAACTAATTGGTATCTGATATTTTATACACGTGTTTAGTTCATTGTTTTTTGTTGTTCTTTATTATATTATTTATTGTAAAGATACGGCTTGACTTTTGAAGTACCTTAAGAGACTTAATTTTCTATACAATTATATAAAAAAATATATATATTCAAGTTCCTTAGAAACAGCTGACCGACAACAGAGGCAACAAAACAATATAATGATCTGTGGAAGTTTGAAGCAAAGTTAATCATTTTGTTTTTCTTTCGTAACACTTTCATTTTTTTCAACAAAATCTTATGTATGAAAACCAATAACAACTCATTTCCCATAGGTATGTTTCACGCCGATTGAAAATCTATTTTGAACACAACGCTTACACAAGTTTGTTTGAATATTATTCATGTATTTTACACGTGCTAATGTTTAGGTTTAGGTAAAACGTAACATGTGAATCTTATGCACGTGCTTCCGCGAATTTGTGCATATGCCACGAAAATAGAAACCTAGCCGATGAATTTTCTACGTCCACGTTTAGTTTTTGAGCTTTTTGATTTATTTATTAAGTAAGTTTTCCCTTCGGTTTTGTCTCTATTAAAAATATTTTGCTACTGCTTGATGTCGACTCTTAAATAGTCGAAAAGCTCCATGCAACGCCATCTATCTGACGCTTTATGAAACTGCTTAAGGGTGAGCGTTTTGCTGCAGCGAAATTTAAGTCTGTTATTATCCGAGATCACATCTTAGGGTTAAAATATTGCTTCTACGATTTCCTTAATATCAAAATCTCTTAATGTATTCACTTCTTCATACATTAGTCTTTAATTATCATAAAATATCGCAAGAAATTAACCTAAAACAAAAATATAACTTTCGGCAAAAGATAGCAAATCTCTGAAAAGCGCTAAAAAAGCGCTGTCGAAAAGCTATGTTTGTATTAAAACAAAAGTGTGGTGAGTGTAGTCTCGGTGCAGAGACAACGATTTAAAGCGAACAGTCCGTCAATAAGTCTCGCCTCGGATCGGTCAGGGTTGGTAATTGACGGGGGAGGCACCGACTTAGGGTTGTCACTGCCCTGTAATTGAATATTTGGGAAGACGTATAAATCAATTGATTTTGTGACGTATTTTTACTTATTATGCCTATATGGCCGGTGGAAGAATTGATACTCACATTGCCACATACTGACACCAAACGCTCCTGATGCAGCACAGCCGTTCAGGTTTAGTCACTAAGAGTTTGATACTTCTCGGGGAAGTTGATGTCTATAAGCTTAATAGGAAGGAAAGTGTTCACTGAATTATTGAAATATGGTCATAATATATTAAAATTTGCATTTATTATTGACTGTATTACTCTGAAACGATTTTTGATGAAAGTTTAGTCCGGTATAGCACTCAAAGCCTGCGTTAAAGAAAACTGACTTGGTTAAACAGTAAACCTAAGAATAAACAGCGACTAACAAAAATAATTCAAGTCTTCCCAAACAAATGATATTAAAAGTGCGCTAGTAATAAAAATAATTTACATATTTCGGGGAGAGATTTACAGCGTCTCGTCGCGCTAACCCTAGTCGCGGGCCAGTTACAACGCCTTCCCCTAAAACATTGTCATCTGAATTTGTGCCCGAAGTAAATAAGAGTCCCGGGGAGTCCTCCGGTCTAATGGCGGTAGATTTATAGATTTTCCCTGGATGCCCCGCCGCGCCGGGATTAAATTACGCCAGCCGTATTGGCCGGGAGGAATATTAGCACTTGTATTTGTTTCCGCACTTCGGTTTCGACAGATTTGAGCGGTCATCTGAGATTTTAGCTTCGCGGATTTTGGAGATTACGTAAATTAACCCTTTGTTCATAGATCTTTTTAAGTAAAATAGCCTTTGTCGTATCTGTCGCTCCCACTTTTAAATATAAGGATTGAATAAATCATTTTATCGTTAAAAAAATATGGTTTTGTTACGTATATATTTTTTTGTAATTTGAATGATCTTACGAGGTAGATATTGATAACAAAATCATAGCTTTCCTGAAAATAAAGTCAAAGAAAATATAATAGTTATCGCATGGAACATGTTTATCACAGAAGATTAAGTATTAAAGTATGTATATTTGGCTTCCAAAGCCATAAAACAGTAAAATGTTTAGATATACACCTCAAACAAATTCAAGTCTTTATTTTCAAAAAATATATGACGTAACGTAAAGACATAGTAACACATCCAACTTCAAACCAACTTAAACACTAATTAAATCTAAATATTCACTTGTAAACCTTAAAATAAAGTACAAGTAATCTTACATTTTTAATAACAGTTTTCTTCGAGTTGGTCTCTTGCCCACTCTAGACGGGGTGCGGGGGTAGTAGCGACCCCTGATTTTTAAAATCGCAGACGGGTTAAGTCGCGGGTGCATGGAAGCCCCCACCCTATAATCGGTGACTGTGTGCGTAAGTTCCATTTCTCCTGGATGTATAATTGTTGGTATTACTTCTTCGCTTCAGTAAGTTGAAGTTTTGATTTGGAAGTTTGTTTCACTGTTTATGAAGTTATGTACGGTAGTCAATAAGGCATTTTTTCTTAACATTTTTTTATTAATAATTTATTGTAATAAAATCCATACTCTATTACTAATATATAAAGCTGAAGAGTTTGTTTGTTTGTTTGTTTGAACGCACTAATCTCAGGAACTACTGGTCCAAATTTAAAAAATATTTTTGTGTTGCATAGACCATTCATCGAGGAAGGCTTTAGGTTATAAACCATCACGCTGCGACTAATAGGAGCGAAGATACAATGAAAAATGTGAAAAAAACAGGGCAGGTATAAATCATAACTTATATCTTCTACCCACGGGGACGAAGTCGTGGGCAACAGCTAGTATTGAATAATTGCTCTGGCGGAATGATTGCTCGCGTCAGTGATCAATAATTTTGTTTCTACTGATTATTATAATTTATAATAAAGTCAACTGTTGAGATAACAGCTTAATTTAAGGGTTAAACGCTTGTACAGCTTTTATACAAAGACGACGGCTTAGTCAACAAACCATGGTAAAAATAACATTGAAAATCCTAATAACCTAGTCAAAGCCGGAAATGTGAGCACTTTACCATCGACCCTCTGTTTTTAAAACGAAAGAACACCCAATATCGGGTCCCCTTTGTGCATGCAGTCTAATTTACATACCTATTCTTGTACATAGCAATTGATATCCGTCCACATTACCACGGCGCGCAGGGACGGAAGATTTTCCTCATGTGTTTTCCCTGAACACCGCGAACCGTGTTCTTTTGTTTCGATATAAATATCTACGGGCAAAAAACAGGGACGAAATCAGGCACTCAAAACCCTTCCCCACTCAACTCGTCTAGAAGAAATACACAATATAAAATTGAACCATAAAATTCACGGTGGAATGTGTTACTTTAACGGCTAAACGATTGTTCGCGACTTTTTTGTTGTCATCAAAATCAGTAAAATAATTTTTAGTGGTCGTTATAATTATTTTTACGAGTTCCGCCACACGCCACTACATAAAAGTCTTTTGAGCGTGAGTTTTACAGTTTGCAGGTTTTGTTCAGTGGACATAACGACTTGCTAAATTATGGTGCGTTGTGATGGCACGCTTTCGTTTTATCTTGATAGTAATCAATTGTTTCGGGATGTGTAGTGCTTACTTGATTAACTGAAGTACTTTTATTTTTTTAGGTTTAAAACTTGGAATGCGTTGACATTGAATGACTTACATACCGAAGGATGGTTAAGAAAAAAACAAATGTCAAAAAATCCTTTTCACACTCTACTAAAGATTTCACGGAAAAATAGAAGAATGCGTCATTAATACGTCGATACTACTTAAAGTATAGATTAGCCCAAGTACAAATTCCTTTAGTAAAACATTTGTAGTGAAGTCTTAAATAATTAAACATACTTATATGAGTCAAGCCTGTCAATAACAAGTGGCCTTGAAAATTGAACGTAGTCATAATCGATTGATGATACAAGTCTTGAATAAAATATCATTATTCTCGGACTTAGCAATACCTTATTACGGAGGAATTCTAGGTGCTAATGTAACTGTGGCTGTTATGTACGTTGCTATTGGTTTTAGATTAGAAATCCTTCGCAGTACACAAAGTGACAATATGGTCTTAACCTCACTCCAAAACTGCTATTATAAAGTGGAATGATTTCAAGATTACTGTCGCTCTATTAATTAATATGGCTAAACTATGACCCGACCACAACATAATTTGGAAATTGATTAAATACCATGAATCTTTTCCAAACTCAGGTATAGTAGAGCTGATGATGGTAAGAGAAATCAATTCTCTTTAAAATAAAAAATAAAAAGTTTTTATTTCACGTAGGCCTTTTAAATGTGAGAGTAGTGGCTCAAGGTGCGCGGTTCCAAAGTATCACTCATATGGGGAAGAACGGACGAAAAACTTAATTGGTTACAAAAATAACAAACTTGGATCATTTTAATTATAAAAAAATATTTATGGAATGTTTTAAATATCATTAGTTCTCGGAATCATGAGCTCAGTCTCCTGTAGAGTTCTCATAATTTTTGCACCTACTGTTCCTGAACTTCGTAAGGGTGTGAGCGAGAGTTGTGGCGTGCGTGAGCCACCAGTCCCCATCCGGTCGCCTTCCGGTTCGGTTTCCAGTGAAGCTGTAAATCCCCCAGCATACGGTACGTGTATCCGACACCAATACAAACCTGATACCACTTACCAAAGTAATGATACAATTATGGCAATATCATTATTTCTCCACTTTCTGGCTTAGAGGGTATTAAGATTTTTATAAAAAAAACTTGCTCTTCTAAAAATCATGGTCTTGCAAATAAGTTTTCACTGATAAAATTATTAAACAAAGCAATAACGTGAGGCAATAATTGTTCTTAACTGTATGAAATATGTACCCCCGTACAGATACTATTCATTAATATTGTCTAGTCTCCACGTCTCCTACAAAACCTACGGGACTGCCCTCGCCGGCGCCAAGTCAAATCTTCTAATAGTTGTCTACAAATGTTTCCCTCCAAAAACTATTCGAAACATTCGGTTAAACATCTTTGATTACTAAATTTGAGGTCATAAATCAAAACAAGAGCATCGGTTCCCAATCTCTTGTTGCTATTACATCGAGGTACAGACACATTAATCATTTACAATTACGTTAAACGGCCCAAGGATCCAGTGGAGGAGACTCCGGCCGCATTGTGAATAGGTACTCAACTGACAGTGGACAAATAACAAAACTGGGTTAATCTTTTGCCTCCCGCATCGGCTGGAGGTGGAGGATCACCCCTCGCTCCCTCTCGCTCGACCCACATAAAGTCAGAAAGAGACAGAATACCAGCACTCACATCCAAAAGGATTTACAACAGCTGCCTCACTCGCCCGCTTCACTTCTATTGACTTACAAATTAAAGTCCTTATTGGAGTGACACCTGAAATTTTTACCTTTGGAATTCAAAAAAGATTTATTCTATCAAAACAATCTGCACTCTGTATTTCTTACGATTGAGTCGTTTTTTCGATACACAAATAAATTCTAGACTTTTAGTATTATATTCATTTATTTGTTCCATCACGTCTGTGCCGAGAGATGAAAATGCCATGAAAATTTTGTCTCGCTTTCACTTATGCGATTGGATAGAGAGAGTGGGATATTACATTAAGTCACTGTGGAGAGTACGTATTGCTAGCATTTACTTTGTTTACTGAGAAGGTCTTAGCACTAGAATTTTCACATGAATCGAACAGAATTTTTGTTCACCTTCAAGAGTCCAGACGATTGTCGCTTCACTTGTAACGACTTTGAAACTTATTAACATATTGCAAGGGCTTATGGATCTTTTTACCTCTACTATAGTATTATTTGCGTTAATTTTGGCATTTTCTTCATTGTCTAGACTATTTATATACAACTTTTGGTAAGCTATTAACTCTGTAATATACTCTACCCTGTAAAAATAATAGAATTAATATACATCAGCCGATTCGTCACGTAAAATAGAGTTAAACGATCTTGCTCCAGAGTTAATTTCTCTTTGTTAAGAACATCCTTACCATGGGAAACCCAAGCAACAAAGTTTTGACCTCCCAACGATTAATTTGGAACGAATATATTTTTTTTCATCAAAAGCCACTTTCTAACCTGTCTGGACGATCTAAATTACGCCGAAACGAAACCGAATCGAACAATAAAAAGCTAAAATTCCACAAACGGTATAGGACGAGATGTATTGAAATATTATAATACTCTTCAACCTATAATTTGATTAAATTCGAGACATAAAAGAAAAGGAGTTGATTCAAATGGGTCATTAGAATTCGGGTCGGTAATGATCGGACGAACATCGGAGGTTTTGTTTGTTATATTAGTGTTTTGTAAACGTTCAGGTATATTTTATTAAGCGTATAAAGTCAGTCAGTTGATTGCCGAACTACTGGCAAAATGAGAACTTTTCAATCTTGTTTTTCAAAATGTAATGTGTGATGTAATTTATGCTCTTGACGTATCTTTTAACAAAAAAAAAAAATGAAATAAACATGTTGAATACGAGAACTACAAACTTTTCTTAAGCTCATCATCAGCCTTTTTCTGTCCACTGCTGGACTAGGCTCCCCCAAGGCACGCCACTGAGCTCGATCTCAAACTCAAATGACTATAATCCACCAATTAGTTCATTACATTACCTCGTTGCTTACGTAACAATCACGATTATTGAATCGTCGAATAAGTCGTTACGTAGGTACTGCGCAGGCGCAGCTTACGTCAAAATTGTAAAATACGGCAAATATTTTACATAAGCATGCGGAACTGTTATTATTTTGATACTCGTAACCGTTGTTTAGAACTTTCTCACTAACGGGCTTGAGTTAAGAAAGATGCTTCTATTTCCTTATAAAACATCGTTTATGTGTTGTGAAACGTAAGGGATAAAGCTAACATGGTGTTGTGTAATCCACATGGTTGAATTTTCTGTGTAAAAGTTCATCGAAGTCGTATCATTGTTTTCAGGTGTCGGCAATTTTTGTCGAACTCATTGCGAGATTTTGTACTTCAAATCCCATGAAAATGTCTTCACTACATTCCGTCAAAGATAAGAACAGTATGATAGTAACAGTCGATTGATATTTTGAATGGTATCAACCAGCACATCCCTTTTCAACTTGCTTTTGGAAAGGTGTGAAAGTAGGTAAAAGATTCTTCCGTGTGGACCCAGCCTAAGATGCCTCTTACGACTAACTCGGGAAAACATGCATCGGCCAATTCTATCATCTACATTACATAATGCGCTGTTTACGACACTACAGATGAAATTGTACTCGAAACGTTAGATATAGACGCATTTACAAATCCGAAAACATATTGAATATGTTGGTATTTACGCCTCACATGTGGGCATCCGTGCGCGTATCACGCCCAAGTATTATATGCAGTGCAACGGTATCATTGGTACGGTGTACGGCAAAAGCAATTTCGTGCGGAGACTATTGGCAAGTGGCCAGTAGAAATAAGCTTGCTACGACACCCGGAGAGTACCACTACATGCAGCCTGCGATCTAACCAACTTAATTTATATTTATACTTTTATGATTTCCTTTGTTACATTTTATTCGTAATTAGTGATATTTTTTACTATTTTTGGATTCTCTCTCTCTCTTCCGATGGTCTGAGCATGCGTTTATAGTGATTGACTTTTTTTTTGAAGTTTTTCGTGATTGATATTTTTTATACAGGATTCGTTTAGATATCAACAACGCTATTTTCATTCTGTTAAATTATATCATATATTAATTTCTCAATAAAATATTATAGGTACATCCGAGTCATCTGCATCTTGATTAACAAAACTTTCCTTTTCCAGTGCAGTACCCGAAACGTTCACTAAACTTCACAAACGGAAAAAATATAAGGACACTTAATGAAAAAACTTGGTGCATGAAAAATAAGTGAACACAGTTTGCTTTAAGTCCATATCTCCCCAAAAAACTTGTGACGTCATTCCCGAAAAGCATGTGAGCCAGGAGAGGGGTGGAAGCAATTTAAACCAAAGTAACCTGGCGTACAGCCAGCCGTCCAACGGGGTTCAGGTTACGACAATACTAGGCATCGCAGATAAGTGTTCCAACTATATCATCTCTTACTTAAACATCCCTTTCATTTTGATCTTTGATCGTAGCTAACTTTATACGGTTGACGTCGACACGCCGAATATTCTTTGCATTTTTTTCTACTTACTTATTAGACAGTAGGAATTACTTAAATACAATGAGAATGTACAGATAGCCGAGTGGTTGAGGTATCACACCAAATCAAATGTGTCCGATGTGAAGCGACTTCGATCCCCGCTTGGAACAAGCCTTTGTGTGACACAAGGATGGAATTCCTGTGCGTGAGTCGTATTTGTTTAATTTTCTTGATAATCCATTTAGCTTCTTCTTGTCACTTCGACTGGCATAAGGTGTGAGGTGGCCTTAAGTACCCATTACAAGCGCTTTCGCATGCTCGATTTAAAATTAAGCAATGAACATACAGAGCAGATCCGAAAACCGCAACGTAAGCCGCTACAAACAACACCAAACAATGTCTTCAAAAATAACACCGCATAACTGAATAATTGCCTTGCAACTACTGACCGAAAATTAATTAACACTCCTAATGCATGCAACGGGACCAAAGAGTTTTGGTACAGCAGCGGCAAAATCAATTTGAGGCCGGAGTATTGGCGAGTGGCCAGGCGGCGTCCGCTGTCCGACAACCGCAAACCTGCATATTATACGTAATACCTACACTACGTACATCAATCACGAAACGTTTAGAGTGCATCTATTTTGATTTATACAGGTGAATCGTTTATAGAGTCCTTGTGTGTTGCGGTTGGCCGAAACAGCGAGATCATGTGTGAAGCTCATTGTTGGCTTTGCCAAGTATAATTCGCAGTAAATTTCAGATTACGCGGTTTGATGCGCCGCTGTAAAAATGATATACGATCGACGGTTCGAACTCAACATGTGTGCAAATGAATGCGTAGATATTTTGATAAAAATCATAGAATCATCTTTATTCCATCAAAAAATTTTAGATTAACATTTAAAGTATTTAAACACGCAAGTTTCTCGTCACCCTGTTGATTTTAAATAACATGATAGAAGCTGGTCTCCAAACGTAAATAACAAATGAACAAATGAAAGTAGAGAAACAGTTATTTTTAGAATGTGGAAATGTTAATGAAGAATTTCGACATTGAACCACTTGGAAGAAACTACAAATAAATAACGAATGACAGCTTACTAACGCGGTCCCCGCAAACGCAGTTACGAACAAAAGCAAGTAATTAATAACCCAAGACAGACTTCCTACTCACACACAATAAACATTAATAAAACATGTAAGTTTCTTTCTACTTACAAAATGGAGTGAAACTCAATACATTTGGCCGTGACTAAGTAGCATCGCTTTGAGGCTGCAAAATAAGGAAATTCTGCAATCTGTGTCTTGTTTTAATGTCAAATTGCGGAATATTTTTGCCTTTGTGAAAGACAGATAGCACCTGCGCCTGTTTACCAACTTTCATTGATTAAGATACAAAAGTCTTATTGTATTTATATTACGAAATGCTGAAATGGATCAATTAAACCGAAGAGTGAAAAATGGCGGTTTACATCATGGAGACCCTAAAACAATCACATTCCTGAAACCTATTAAAACATTTTGCACTAAGTCGAAGAAGCTCCCGAAAACAAAGATGAAACATTTGTAACATATTACGATTCAGCAGGATAATACGGTCCGTATTACTTACTTTGTAAAGTATGTAAAGTCTGGTAAATTCATTTGACGAGCTGGTGATGACCAAATACATGTTTATTATTATGAACATCAAAGTAGCATAATGTCAAAGTATTAAACTATGGTAAAAAATCTTCTGTACAAGAGTTTCACTACTTACAACGATTAACTCATGCGCATGTTTCGGAATCCTTCGATTGTGCTCTCAATCCAATTGAGGTGAATCTTGAACAGACGAGTCTGCGTCGGTGCCTTATGTGTCCAATATATCTGCGTTGAATTTGTCTATACTGTCCATTACCGACCATCGAGAAAAGTTCTCCCAACTTCTATAAGTACTACCATCCTTCCATTTGACGAAAACAACATTTTCCACAAGACTTACATAGATCAGGACAACTTTATCCACGTGCAGACTGAATGAAGGACCACATGACAATATCACAGTACTCTAACGAGTGGTTGAACTCGAAATAAAAAAGGATTGAATTAATCAAAAGTACGCGGCGAAAGATCCACACGATATTGCTTAACTTAAACTTGGTTCGGGTCAACTTTTCGATTAAAAACGTCTGCAAGTCGCAGTCGATATAAAAGTCACCTTGTGGACTTTCGTATGTCTTTAGAACATTGAATATAATGACTTAGTTTCAAGACACGCAATTTGGGAATTTAAAATTTGGAGAATTCAATACACCCAAAAGGCATGTCAATTATAAGAAATTTTGGATGGATACTATGCGTGTCTGTGAGATATGCGTGCGCAAAGCGGCTACCTCGGAAGCCACAGGCAAAGATTAGCGCTACACTATTGCACACGAAAAAACATTGAGAACAATCTTATGATAATACTAATTGTTTATAAATTTCGATGCGAATTCTTAATGTGGGAAAATATTACAACAATGTAGTTTGTAACGGCAAGAATTTTGTAATGATTTGTTTCCTGCGATCCAGTGGATATGCATGCCTTTGATGCGATTTTTGGGGAATAAAAGCTTTAGATATTTACGTACTGACTGACAGTTGAATGCCAAAAATTGGTACAATATTTATTTTCGAAAGCTAGCTTGTCTCTACTTTAAAAGCAAGGAGCTTCCGAGTTTCTATAAGTTCACGCTAAGACATTTAAGAGGAAACATCAATCGGTTACAATAGAGCAAATCGGGTGTGTTTATTTTCTATGGCAAATGGCAATAATTTAAGAGAGCCTAGACAAATTTCGTCTTATAATTCAACAAGACATGTGACCACTTTATAGGTGAAAAAAGTTCATGATTATCACAAAAATAAATATTTTGATAGATTTCCACCACAAATTAATTACTTCACGTCCACAAGATCTTTATAAACCGGACTTCAAAGAGAATGTTTTCTTAGATTCTCGACAGATTTTGTATACGTGTATTAATTATAGTCAAATTATTCAACACATTATTAACGTTGCCACAAAAATATTTTTAGCATATGAATTTGCCCTTCACAGATTTTTTAATGAAGATGATGATACAATTAATGCGATGTTAAATTACGAAAACTTGTTCAGTCATTGCAAAGCTTTGCATAGCCAGACGTGATGACAATGAAATCCTGGTAGGCCGAGGATGAGATGTGTAGACAATATAAAAGATAGCAGAAATAGGAAATATGTAATGAGATAATGACTCATAGAAAGTCCACGCAAGAACCAACCAAGACCACCAGTGTTGGTCTTGGTTGTTGCTGATGATGATGCAAATCTTTGCTTGATCTGGCTTCAAGCGTATGACTGCGCAAAATCATATTACTTTGCGCAGACATATGCTTGAAGCCAGATGTTCCAGTTTTTTGAGCTCTTTTACTTGAACTAATTGCTATTACTATTAGAACTAACTACAAACATATAGTTTGTAATAACCACGGGATTTAACTGATTTCAAAAAGAAGTGTAGCACAAAATATCGTTTCATTTTTTGCCTTTAATTTGGACTAGTAAATTTTGATCATGTTAAAAAATAAACCATTCAAATATTTAAATGTTGTTTTGGACTTATGTTTACAAAACAAGGTAAACAAATACAGTTTTTGAATATATGACTATATTCAACTTCAAAAAATGGTCTTTATTAATGATACCAATATCGGTGAAAATATTTATTTCTTTCAGGTGAATTTTACCTGTATCGAGTTTTCGGCAGCGTCAGCATCTGCTGATTAAAACCTTTGGCTAATAGAAATTTTCATTTGTTTTACTTCTTACAATTGCTCCTTTAATGAGTGTTTGTCACAATAGTCTCTTGTTCTATTTGCATTAATTCCTCCACGTGCCACAAGTTTTATTACCGTCTAACTCTCTACATAAACACAATATTTTCCTTCATCGTCAACTCTATTACTATAGATTTTCTTGAGTATTGTACCATAATCTCTCTATTACATTACGTCACCCGCCACGTGCGCCGACCGAATAAAAATCTACACGCGACCACTATCGCCGATAAAGGCTAAGCGTTTTTCTCAATCGGTACTCCATCGATACTTTCTGCGCATTTATAACCCGATATACACCCAGAACATCGATTGAAATCGTTCCGGTATTTTACGACTTTATTTCTGGCGAGCATGTTTTCTTTGACTGCGTCAGTTAGCTTGGGACCGAAGCATTCGGCGTGTATCGGATAAATATTAATAAAGCGCGCTGGCCTCGTTTCTGGGAAGTTGGGAGGATCTTATTATAACCGCAATAGCACCTATAATTAGCAACATCCAAATTACTCGTGGCGTGTATGTGTTGCGCCAGATCGATGTTACGTGTGGCTACTCGATTCGGACCTAATGTTTTGTTAGCGGGACCGATTCGCCTCCAGACTTCCTTAACCGAGCTATTATGATCTTCAGCCAGACCTGTGCGAATATCGATATCTTAATGACGCTATTAAATGGAACGTAAAAACATAAAGGTATTGTGAAGTACTAATAATTCTGTATGGCAATCGAGTTGATTGCCTCATCAACAAAAGATTACAATTTAATAATGATTTCAAAAGAAAATCAGGTTTTGTCTTAGATTTAATTTACTACGATAGTACTCCAAGCTTCTATCTTAATTTGAAATGTGTGGTGAGTAAGTTAAACAAAAGAATGAGTCAGTGATGCCAACGACCCGTGCTCCAGGGTGATCTTTTGAAATTCCCGAATAATTGTCGACGCGTAAGGTGGCGACCGAAATAACGTGCGAGACGAACAGAGTCGTTCCCCCGCGCTTTCTTACAAATTTATTTTATTTATATATTGATGAATTGGCTTATTTGTTTGGTGTCTTAGAATTCTTCAGTTCTACATATTTATATTGGATCTTGTTTGGATCGAACCCAAGATAACAAATCTGTCGCAAAACTTTCTCGTGACCACAGCGATTTAATTAACGTTCACGAATTAATGATTAGAACGATGAAGGGTATACATTTCTTATGATGCAATTTATTTATATAAACATAAATAAACTCACAAGAAATACCATTATATTACGATTGATGTGATTGGCTTTTTGAAAGCTTGCTAATAAATAAGTGACTTTATCGAAAGTATTATAAATTTAAATCGTTTGTGTGTAAATGTTGAGAAATAAAATAGCGACAAACGTTAGCTTCTGTGCGTTTATTTTCTTACAATAGCCAAATCTGCATCTAGGTATTATGTAGAACGAGGCGTTTTAGCAATAAATATGAAAGTATAATGTCGGAGGAGCATGATACCGCTTTGAATGCTAAACCCGTACTGAACTACAAACACAGGCCAATAAGGGGAGGGGGCGGGCGATGTGCCGGCGGGAGGGGGCGGCACACACTCAGCTCACCGTGGGAAAAGCCTGCGTATACGGTGTGAACTGTATAACATAAAGCATTCATTTGTTATTTTGATGCGAATTCTTTCGCACTTTTGTTCTCTAGATAAGTTTATTTTTATCAACCTATTCAATTTACCAAGCTATATTTACATCAACCCGTCTAAATAATTACGAAACCTTAAAACCAACATAATACCATTCAAAGTTAAATTTATATTTAAGTCCGTAATTGACTAAAATACTGTTTCTTAAATAAGATCAAACCAAATCACGAATATTGACCGCTCGACTCGACTTGGATATTCATTTGGATAATGATATTCTTCGAATTACTCTGTGTTTATAACCATAATGCCTCTGATCGCAGTGTGTCCGAATCGAGGTTACACACAAACAAGAGTCAGACCACAGTATGCCTTCACGTGGCAACAACGAACACATAGTTACACTGTAACCTGTCCGAGTTATCTTGATCTGTGTATAATCGTATATTTTCTCCGCTGTCGCGTGGAAAGCGTACGGCCCTGGGAGGGGCGGGGGTCTTGGAAAACTGGTCGATGAGGCGTGCGGCAGACGTCACTCGCACACATGGACGGGCACGCACACAGCGCCGCATGACCGTGGCATTCCATCGGTATCCACACACATACATGTAGACAGCGTACCTTATTAAAACGAGACGCGAATCGACGACTTATCGGGCAATTAGTCGTGGCTCACGTCAAATATAAGAGCGACGTGGAATCTTATTCGTTGTACATCGACCGGTGTTTACAAAAAATACTGGAACTATTTTTATCATTTAAATGACTTGGCAATTTTGTTTGATTAGAGAGACTTTAAGAACACTTAAATTAATAAGATAATAAGAAACTAATAAAATTGACTTTATAAATCCTCATCAACATTTCAACGGCTACAAATATGTGATAATTAAACCAACTTTTGCATTAAGCGCTAATTTGCATGCGTAAATCGTTGGTGAAGTTTTAAAGCGTCAATGTAAATCATGTTCGTCGAAACGTTTGCGTTTGTTTGTGTGTCGCGCGCTCGTTTGGTACGGGCGTGTTGGAGTCGGCACGCGCGGACAAGAGACCGATCATACTGCGCAAGTGCGGCTGATAACAACCCGCGTCGCGAATTATTCACGTGCTGTCAACTTATGAATTATTATTCTGTTAACAACGCGGGCTTAATGTTAAAACGTCGTATGCTCCGTATTAATTAGACTTAATCTTGCAGTTTCTACTTCTGATTTTTTAATTAGGATTGCACGTGGTTACGAACGACCTTTGGAAGGTGAACGCTGCGGTTGGCGCCTTCTAATCCACCTGTCATTTACTGATGCAAATAGAACAATAATATGCTTTGTCAGTGATAATAGATGACTTTCTTGGCGTACTCATCATTGTTGTAAACAAGGAGGTTTTATTCACACTTCACCAGCCTGTACAGCAGATTCAAATTTGCGCGGGAACTCAATAACTTCGAAAATAAAATAACAACGAATAAAGCAATCCTCATAAAATTAAAAAATCAATTTAAATTCCACATTATAATCGTTTGATTTAAAAATATCGTCGTTATTTTAATTCGATATTATATGGCTATAAATTGATTTAATTATTGTTTGTATAACAGAATTTTACAAGCGATGAACGAACATTAAATCATTGACCAATCGATATAATAATTATGTCGTATTAATATTAATGAATGAAATGAATTTGTTGGCTTAAAATTAACTTCGTAAACTATTGCTAACAGGTCTGAGGTCTATCAGTTAATAGAAACATAAAATTATGTATATTGGCTATAGCAACACCTACTAGACAGTCACAATGGCAGGCGAGGTGATCAAAATAACAAATGAACAAAAAAATAGTCGTAGACGCAGCTGGACAATCGTTATTATTCAGTTTTCTTTTTTCAAAATATGCAAGTCTAGAATTTTATCAATGAATTGGTTTCTAGAACAGTAAAAGGACTTAATTTTTTGCAAATACTTTATTCATTTTTCTTTATTCAAAAGTCGAACATCAATAAACCTGTTAAAATTATTCCGATTTGGTTGGCCTTAAATAAAATGCAATACAGTGTTTTAAAAAAGAATGTTGACTTTTTTTCCTATTTTTATTTAATTTTCGTGGAACCTAACTTTTCTCTTAAGGTTAATTCTTTTTTTTGTATTCTTCTAAATTATCGATTTTTTAAATTTCAAACTCATATTATGGCATTCTTCTAAAACTTCTATTCACAATGAGTGGGCATTTATCAATACACATACCTATAGCTATGTTATTGCTCTGTTGATAACATTGTTATGAATATCATTGGTGTAAAAATAACGTATTAAGGTCAATACACAGGCACATGCAAATACTGTTATCAGTAGTTTGGTTTCGAAACAGTTTTGCCGCAGAAGTTACGTGAATTCAAGGATGGTTTTTTAGGACTTGGTATCATGATTGCTTAGTTTACCTTTAAAATTGTGGTGAAATAATAACTAGGTAGCCGTGAATAGAAAAACTATTCTAAGGTAGAGTCCAAGAAAAAAATATCAGTATAGGTGAGATGCCTTTGCCTTGCAGTGTACTGTGAGTGAAACTGTGAAGGATGAATTAAAATAAAACGAATAGACAAAGATATATTAGGTATAAGACGGCAACTGTCACAGAGGTCAATACCCCCATGACCTAGTAACCATTTCGTGAGTCTACTTATATTGTAAACTGTAACATTGACGAAAAAAAATGTCAAAAATAAAAATTAACTTAAGTTTTTTTTAAACGTCATCATGTTTTAAACTACTTAATGTTTGCGGAAACTAATACACGTAGCTCCAAAATCTAGGAAATCGTGCTCAGTACAAATAAGACAGTTTTTGACTTCAGGAGTCAATTGGTTAAGACCCTCTTAGTCCTTCCGAGAATCTTCTCAAAGGGCACTTTTCCACGTGTAATCTGACCTATTTTTGTATAAAAACAGAAGCTTCACAACCTATTAATGAAATAAAAATGTAAACGCTTAACATATTATCGCAAAGTAGATATTAAGACAAAAATTTAAACTCAAGTGTTAGTTATATAATAGATTAGCAAGAACGTTCATCAAAATGTGCACAAAGGGCTCTCTTCATCGTATGATTTTAATGTTTGTTTGTTTGTCACCTTCGCGACGCATATATTAAAAGTTTTTTTTTTTAATTTAGAAAGGAGTCTTTTAATTTATTTTTTATCAGTTCGCTCGATTTAAGTATATTCTTCTTTTAGAGTAGGTAAAAAATACGAGAAAATGTATTACTATAATGAGACAAGGTATTTCTATAATGTTTACCAAATAGAGTGAACCCTACAATTGCTTAGAGATATAAATCAGCTCGCGAATAATCGATGACTTTATTAACGACTATAAATAAGGTTTTATTAAAATTGCTGCAAATGTTACATATTTATTATGTTGACCATAACAAGAAATGATAAACTACTTAAGTTTATAATAAACCCTTCTTTTAGTATTTTATAATTTAAGTATTAACATAGTCGGGAATAGAGTTTTACGTCAATTTAGTTTTTGGTAAAGGCTTTCTATTTAATAATATTGACATGCTATAAAAGTAAATATGTTAAAATATTAATGATATTAATTTCCATGAAATTGTACAGTTTACTTCAAATCCATATGAATTAAATTGTTTGTAAACTTAGAGATAGATTTAAGGCGCGTAGTTACCACTAACGCCATCTATCGGTCAGATTGCTTAAACTTGGTCGAGCAGTCCGCAACCGGGATTGTTGATAATAAAAAACAAATTTCACTGTTAACTATGATTTCAATTAAAAAATATATTTTTGTATATTCATTGGGATGACGTAAGTACTCCAATCCTGATAAAACGAGATGAAAAAGAAACAAATTACTTTTATTTTAATATTTATTTTGAAAACTAACCTAACTTTTTAAATCTAAGTTAAATTAAGAATTCAAAAAGGGAGTTTTTTTCTCATTTTTGCAGCAACAGTATACATATACCTACCTAAGGAGGTGTAGATAGCACGAATGGAATATTTTGAACAGCCGTTTCCCGCGCTTTCTTGCGCATTGAAGTTTTCCCGCGGTTTTTCTTTACCGAAATGCCTTTGTACTTTGTTGACCTTTTAAGGTGAAGGTTACTATTTCTAAGTAGATTAATACGTACGAGATAGCTATATACTTACGTACAAATAAATTGCAGTAATAAATTATTAATTGAATTTTTGTAACTTCAAAATAAATGTTATTGGAAACGTAGGTATTATTAAATAATACATTGTTTGTAATCAAGTAAAAAAAAGCTATATGTTCTTAAAGAATTGTCTTATTAATTATAACTGGCCACAAAAACCCTATTAATATACCATTTTAATCAAATTGTCACCTAAAATACTCGAAACAATAAAATAATTCAGATGACCCGTGTCTCCTTAAATTTGTCTGGCACGTTTGACCTGACCTTGCAAATCAATCGATTTTAGTTCGTATTCTAGAGCAGTTAAGTAGCTTTTACTGTCCAAACATAATAAATCTTTAAAGGCTTGTGTTAATGATACTTTGGTTTATTTATACACATGCAGTGGGTAATAAACGAAGATTCAGTTGCAATGAAAAGATTTAGTTTTATTATTCTCCGCTAGGGGCGCTGCTGTTCCACTTGAGACGTTTTTTCACCATTTAGCACATTTTTTTTTTCTTTTTATTTATGGGTTTTTTTCTGAATAGAAGATGTCACCCCGATGATTGATACAGATATTTTTTTTTAAATTAACAGTTACATAATATAATAATATAACTAGTGACCTGCCCGCAATCTCATGGCCATTATCATAAGGCTATTTAGCATAATGTTAAACGAAACTATAATTTTAAGAAATATTAAAAAAAATATTTCAGAACCTTGTGGATCTTTATATTTAACTTAATTGTGTTAAATGTAATTAATGAAATTACTTTTCAGTATGCACTAATCCGATACCAATAATAGATAGATTTGCACGTAGATATCCATATAATGAAGCCGCAAAAACAGTTTCCAAAGCATATTAAAACAATTAAATTAAAACCATTGATCGTAACGCCACGCGAAAGAATGTAGACTCACTTAATATTCACCCTCTTTTAAACTTTTTTACTTTTAATTCAATAGCACACCATAATCTGTGGAGCACAAATTAAGTGAGTCCAACTATAAAGCAAGCAGCTAATATGTAATGTTTATTTACATTAGATAAAGCAGTTTTATTGGTACGGAACTCGACGATATATAAAGTAGCCAGTAGACTTGGTAGGAAATATCCAGTGTTTTGAATCTAGAATCTCCGTTGGCTCCGGAGAGCACGATAGGACATCGCTCGTAAACTCGCTGTGGAGACACAAACACAAATGACTTCGCAAGACTGTGATTCTACTAGACGTGGCATTTTTATATGGAGTCGGAAATATATACGTGTTTTAAGAAAGAACTTATTTAAATTGTTAGATTTTTCAAACCAGATCGATGCTTGAATAATGAAAACGATAATGTAGATGTTATAAAAATGTTGTATGAAGAAAGAGTTATTTACTGATAAGTGTGACTTATTGTGGTTAAAGAAAATCAAATTGTAAAAGCCAATCAAGTGAGTAATCGAAAAGTCATCGATGTGCTCATTAGTCATCACAAAATAATTCATAGGTACACACCAAAACTTACTTCCCAAGTAAAAGATTCACACTATAATTACATAACCAACGTAACACATTAGACAAAGCAAGCCTTCAGTCAATGACAAAGCATAGGTGAGTAACAAATATAATGTGTCTACCTAATAAATCAATGAACTGATTCATGAAACGCGTAAACATTTGTATCAGCTCAAAATGTGCTGAGTAACTATGAAACAGACGCTTTTTGAATATTCCACTGTCATTATTTGGGTGTATTATGTCTCTGTAATTATTGGTATGAGACATCATTTGTTGTTTTGACAGACTAATATTAGATGTTAACTAAAATTTGTGTAAACTCAAAGTTCTGTATAAATGTAGGACCCAGCTTGAATCAGGTAGGACTACACACCAATCTAGACTAACCTTGGATCAAGACTACGGAGAAATTTTGCTTACAAATCGGGAGCAACAAAGTGGCAGACATGAATGCTATGAAGATCCCGATGTCGAAGCAATCTGAGTTCTTCTTATGGATTGCCTGAATGCCGTAAGTGAGGTTAGTCACCTGGGTATTTGAGTAGACCGAGTACAGTGCCATTCCGTGCATATGCTGTGGATTTCAAGGGCCAAATTACCTGGAAGCCACTATGACGATGTTCTTGCCAAAAGTACAGTATTTTAGTCTCATCGGTGATCTGTTTTGACCTTGGAAGAGCCTGTGTCTATCAGATGACTGTAGCAAGCTGATGATGATGGTGACCTAGTCTATATGTAATTGTGTAATTCCACACGAAATAGTCAAGAAATATTTCCCGCTAGCACATGTAGGTATACTCCTTACTAGTAAGCCAGCTACATATATGTATTAATAATTATACCAATTACTAATAATAACTTAAGTCTAAACAGCTTTCGAGTTCGTGATCATAATTATAAAGTAGTTTCATAGAAACTCGCTAGTGATAGAGAAATTGAGTGATTAAAATTACACTGTTTATAAAATGAAAGGGTTTTCATTTTTTATTAGAATTATCAAATTTCGACGACCGCCGTGGTCGAGTGGCGTACGCACCGGTTTCAAGGTGTCACTAACTCTGAGGTCCCGGGTTCGATCCCCGGTCGGGTCAATGTAAAAATTCACATTTTCTACATTGTCTCGGGTCTGGGTGTTTGTGGTACCTTCGTTGTATCTGAATTCCATAACACAAGTGCTTCAGCAACTTACTTTGGGTTCAGAACGATGTATGTGATGTTGTCCGCATAAAAAAAAAAAATTGTTAAAGCCTTTTCGGGTACAACTTCTCAGTCTGATTTTCCTGATAGCAAAATACCAAATACCAAGACCGTCATTTCTTTCTTTCCAAAATAAAATTCGTCGACTTTTAACTAATTAATTCCTGATCTGAATATTGGTATTCCATTTCGAAAGTTTCATAGATCTATGGTATTTTGTAGCACGCTTTGGTCACCTAGAGGTAAGCTGCGGCCGGTTCCCAGTTGTTGCACTAAATATGTATAGAAAGGCTTTCTGTCTGAATGTAATGTGTACCAGCCTGCAGGGCCGGTTTCTAGAACTTAAAGTTAATCAACAGGTACGTAAGTAAGTGTCAAACAATTGTGGATACCGTAATGTGTTCGGTCAGTAGATTAGGTTGGCTTTATAGAAAATTATCTTGGTGGAATCCAGTTTTTATCTTAATGAGCTTCACTTCCCTTCTAGCCTTTTAGAAAATCATGGAGCTTACTTACATTAGCTAGCAAGCGTTTATTGCAACTTTCAAAATCACTTCTTTTATTACCTGCTTTATTTGTTTCATTTATGTTTATGTCTATTTTAACACCACTTGGCTTTCTATCACCACATTCTTCAGTTGATGCTTCTAGTTTGCGAAGCCGTGATAGATCAAGTGGATTATTTTCGACTTTACCTCAATAATGCAAGAGTACTTGTGAATTGTATATTTAGTTTCATTCAGTTTACAGTTTTGACGTGCGACTGACATGTCCGGCCTACTAGCATTTGAGTTTGGCAGCGTTTGGGGTGACATTAGCGATCTGAGCTTATTAAAGCTCTCACACATTGTGCACACTAAATGACTTGCTTGCATTTCTTAGTGATGTTTAACACTTGATACCTATAGATGGAAACTTTTTGTACTACAAATACAATTGTAGTGTCAATTTAGAATTTAATCCTCAATTTGCATCAATTATCCTAATCAATTAACCTTCATAAACTCACACTTCCATAGTGATACATCAAGCGCTTCACAGCAAAATTTATCAAGGTAATATTATCGTTGACCCAAAAACAGCTTTCGTGCGATTGATATAACTAATTATCGGGCGTTATTGCAAGCCCTAAAAGTGTAACGGGCCGATCAAATATTGATTGTCATGATTTTAACGCCATTGTTTCCGAGGCATGCGGGATACGTAGGTGAATGTCGGTCAGCCGTCCCGGACAATATATTGTACGGTATTTCGGAGTACATTCGAAATATCCATTGTTCGGTGGGATTAGTGCAGGATACTGTATTGATTTTGCCGATATGCTCACTAAAAGTGATAGAATCCAAATGTTGATATCTCAATGGACTGGAATGTTTATTTTAATTATCCTCAATCATGCTAATTAATTAAGAGGTACACTAAGAATCACTACTAAAATTAAAATACCTTATCCAAAAAGATTAAATATTATCCATTTTCTGATCGACGTCGATAATTCTGAATAATGATAGAACCTCATCACTCAACAGCCACCGTCTTCAGTCAAGGCACTTCTGGTTCATTTATTTAACAGGTACGATATAAAGTAAATGGATGTAAAGTTTCATCATTACAGAATCACGGGCCGGTAGAAACAAAGAGGCACAGTATCACGCCCACAGCCAGCGAGATAAATTTCCTTCTTGTTTCTATGTGTCCTTTTTACATTGAAGCACTTTATACGCAGTAGGCTCTCGGTTAGAAGGCGCGTGGGGCAAGTGAACAGCGGTATTTAGCAGTCGTTTGTTTTTATATTAGTTGTTATTACTTTTATAATGTAAATGACGAATCGACGATTTACTTAAAGTTATGATAAAAAAACATTTTAAATGAAAAATCTAAACTTTTTCGTGCTTTTCATAATGTCCCGGTACAATCATGAAACTCTTCAAGTCCATCTCACGATGAACTCAAGCTGTCAAGCTGTCGTTAAGACAAAAGTATTTTAACTTAAGTATTTTTTGATACAGTGACCCCTAAGAGGAAAGATTTGTGGGCCTATCATCTTTCAAAGAAAACCTATTTCAGTTGTAGAAGCAAAACAGAACACTAGAGCATCATCTGTCTATCTCAGTTACAATAATTATGGCTTAACGAGGTTGCAGCCGTATGCCTACATAAGTCAAAAAACAAAATTGGAACGCCATCGCTTGTACCTTGTACTCGCCCTATACTAGACATGCGTTTGTCTATGCAGGACACAGTCAATGAACTGGCACAGGTCAGGTGAAATTATCTCGTACGGTGCGTCTTACGCGACATCTGACTTACAATGGACCAAACAGCTTTATCATTATGATGTCCTAGTACTTGGTGACGAGATTTTTCGTTAAAATTAAGATGTGAATTATTAGTAAAACTATAACAAATTTTTCTTCGTCTAGGTTTTAAGCGTGGGAGTGGAATCATTTTTAAACAGACAAAGATAGATCAGAGCTTCTTTATTCTATTTATAAGACAGTCAGTTTATTGCATAGGCAACTTGTTTCTGAAGTCACAATAAAAATATATCGTTTTAATCAGTCGAATGAAGTGACATGAAAGTCATTAGGGTGCCCTTAGTCTCACATTGTATTTTGCATTCGTTAAGATTGCAATGAGCCAGTCCACACTCCAAGACGTTCAATGACACTCGAGGAGTGGGGGGGGGGGTAAGCGAGGCTGCGACAGTGCAGCCGACATCTCGCCCGCTATCGCTCCGAGATCTGTCCACATAAGGTTCGTAGTAGAGCTGCAGTTACTGTGACAATTATCATTTTAGTGTGTCAGTATTTGTCTAAATGTTACAGCAAAGGTAATTTTGATGTGTGCTACGAAAGAGCAAAAATACGTACTTGTGATTTTATTTAGATTATTTTGCGTTGTTGAGATGGTAGCGATGTTTAAAATATCAGCATGTCTCATATTATTCAGGTTCTTGATATATAAAATTTAATCCTTGTTTACCTTACAAAAATGTTGTTTTTAATCATAACAATAAGGGTGTAATTCAGTAATTGCAATGTAGTATATTTGTTTTTGTTCCTTTACTTACCAATTATTGAGCAATCTCTACAATTGTTACGTGAAGTGGTACTAACCAGCTCTATATCAGATATCAGTTAATAGGCGTACAGTGAGGCGATAGTCTGGCTGCGTCGATAGCCGCTGCGACTTCGACCGCCTTGTGACTCAATATGCGTACCTCCACCGTTTGAGCATATTAAGGACAGTGCATTCCCTTATAGGATTAGATATTTCTAGTCTTTACTTACACAAAGTGCGCAAACATTTACTCTCAATATAGTCTGTGATACCAGAGTAACTGTAAATGTGGATTTTGCTTACTAACATTATCGTGACTGTATTTCTTGAAGAAGTACCGTAGGGTTCAGTTTGGCATCCTGTTTGGAAACCTTACTTTGCTTTGGTGGGAAGATGTTTTAAAATGGGTATGGTCATAATCCATGTCGGCCATTGGCAGTTTATCGAATTTGAACAGGTAGCATTGTAGAGTTAGGAATGATATAAAGTGATAAGAAGTTAGAAATGATAGTCTCTTGGTTTTTTTGCTGGTCAAAGCTTAAGGAAACTACTTAAAATTGTAGAGTATTCGGTTTTCGAAATCAAACGAAATTTACGCGGTATTTCAATTGATTGAGAAGCTGCTGCGCTTGACTTCGTTCACGTGGTTATGAATATATACCATTACATACATTTAGGTTTTTATTTTACCTTTCTCTCCGTTTTTGCATTATGTTTAAGTACGGTACATAGCCTTTAGAGCTTTGAGAAAGGCTTTTCAAAAAAGGGGCTATCTGACACTGAATGTTTTTTTCAAATTGGACTGGTAGTTCCTTAAATTAACGCGTTCAAACAAGCTTTACATTAGTAAAGATTTTCGTAAACAGAATTTTCGAAAGTAACTTCATCATATGTATTCACGAGTACCTACCTAAAACTCTGGTCATAATAGTATTTTATAAAAGAAAACTTTCTCTTTGCATAACAGCTGACTTGAATCCGTTGACGAAATCAGTTCAGTGCAGTCTTTCATATTATGCAACGTATTAGGCAAGCTCACGTCGAGACTACTTACAGACAGTTACGGATACTATACGGTATGTATGGAGTCTTAGAAGAGCTATTGTGATGGAATTACATTGATATTAAGTAGCAATTTGAGTAAGTGACCTTTAGTCGTCATACGTTTTATGGAAGACCAGAGAAAGGTGGCTGCTTTTTGTGCCCCATGATGGGAGAAAGAGCGTAGCCTGAGAAAGAAAAGAAGTACTTACTTCTCAGGCTACGCTCTTTCTCCCAGCAGATAAAATTTACCCTGGCAGTCAAAGGGAATCGTTAGTCCTCTGATCATCTTTTGTACCAGCTAAAATCCTCATGGTCTTTCTCTGCTCTGTGGAAGGTCAAAAGGTATCAGATTTCGAGGCTGGACTCTTACCCGTAAAACCAGAGGGGAGCTTCATTCTTCTCTCGTACCTGCGATCATGGGTGGTGCAATCTACCGCGATTCCAGGCAGGAGCTTTTTGAATGAATTTCCAAAAATAAGTAGTAGTTCTTAAAGCAAGACAGCACACCCTAACATACCCTAAAGGATGGTGGCCTTTTGTGTTTTACAATCAGTCGTTAAAATATATATATATATGTTATATAATTTTGATTGAGATAATAATAGTAGGTAAGTAACTTAACAAGACCAAAACTGACCAAATTAAACAAAAAAAATCCAAATTAAGGGACTAATATTCAGCAAAGGCCGAACAAAGTCTAACCTAATGATGATAAATAGTGTCTAGGTTAGGTTAGTGTTTAAGGTTCATAGCCATACTTACAATGTTACACTACTAAAGAGGTTTTAAACTAGGTCGATGGCCCGTGCCTCAGGTGACAGTTCCTTCCATTATTACATGATTGTTGCTTATATAACGAGTCGTGTATTCGTTTAGTCTAAGGAGAGTAGGTATGGTAGGTAGTTATGGAAAACTGGTCAAGTACGAGTTGGAATCGAAACACTGAGGGTTCTGTACAAAAAATATAAAGGAGAACTGTGAAAATTTCAACAGTCAAGCTATAACAGTAGAATTTTGATATACACTTTAATGACAGACGGACGGGCTGTCAGCGTAGTCTTAGCCATAGGGATTTTGTTTTCACTCTTTGGTTATGGAACCTTAAATAGTAGTACCAAACAAAAACCTCTTTTTTATAGGGACGTATGCGCAGTTCCTGTTCTACATTATTTTATGCTGGTTATAACTTTTGTCGTTGTGCGAGTAGGACGTCACTAAATCAGTACACAAAATACTGTATGCCATCTCTCTTTTCTTAGAGCATACAATGACTTAGACTTTCTGACTGTTTTAAAACAGAACAGGAAATATTATTGCCCATCCATTATTGTAACCTCGTAATCCGCTTCAACAATACAAACGGGACATCAAAGTTATCCCGCTATTAACTGCATCACGTTCATCGTAAACTCCTTTATTATCATTGCTTTTCGTGTTGAAATTCATTGTGGATATTGCCGCGGCTGACCTTCAATGAATGTTACATTGGCTTTGTGAACTGAAGAATCTCACCGCTCTGGAGTAGAGGTGATCACATCTTATCGTACCTAAACTCTTTAAGTTTTGGAAGGGTGACACCTTATATGTATCCACCGATACTGGATGTATCCTACCACCTACCTTCCTTAAAACTTCATTATATGTGGGCTAGTATCTAGTATGCTGAAAATCATGTGGTCCTTTATTACAGACCTGATGAAAATCCTCTTGAGTTTTCCTGTTTATCTGCCACCAAGATGTAGAGGAATCTTGGAATTTTCCTTGGTCTTGGCATTTTCTTTGAATAATCTTTACACATGTCACAAGACACTTTTACATATTTAAAGTTAGTTACCAATGTCAAGTCAAAGTCGTCTTTCGGTAATGAACGATTAATCGGAATCCTTTTTTATCGAAATTAAATAATTCATATAAAATAATAAGATCTTTTAGCGGTATATTGAAAATACTATAACCGAAAAACATTCACTGTTGAAATCAAATCACGGCATTCTCCAAAACGAGTAAATTCAGCCATTTATCTACGCTTCACAATCACAAATACAATTACGACGTTATCATTATTTATAATCATGTTTTCTCTACATAATATAGGACAGAATTATATGTTACATAACCTCAGTCATTGTAACATGCAAACCCCATTATTGTTGGTACGTTGGTATCACTTGAATAACACATGAGGTCAACTGACAATCGTACAACTCACTTGCGGTTGTAAATATAAAGAGATGCGCCAAAAATGTATACAAAAATAAACGGCAAAGGTTTTACGGAGCAAAATCTACGTGGAAATATCAACGCGGCTCTTGCTCTGATGACGAGTGCTAGTGATGGGACACGTCGCGGAAAATATCGAGAATCGAGAGACTAATTAGTAGAATGCTTTTTTTATAATAATGTCGATTTTTGTTTTGTTTTAAATTAAGAAGAATTAACTTGTGTGTGTATAATACACAAGTAATGCAAAGTTATCATACTATGTATATGCTGATTACTCCATTAAAGGGTTCCAATACATTATTAATGATATTATATCATTGTTTCAAGACTCATATATCATCGATTAAAATAATAATGATGTCATGAAAACCGATTAAAGGTTCACAGGTCATATTGCACATCAGGAACATATTCAATATGAATCATTCATCAATTGGTCCCTTTCACTATTCTGACGCGAAGCTTGGTAGTGTAATCACCATCAAATAGTTGCCTTAACTGAATATACTCCTTTTTAATTATTTTAATAAGTGGAGCTATTTTTTGGGTATACAAGGATACGAATTGATAAAGAATACAGTCTTCTGACCTTAAACAGCTGAAGGAAAGACGGAGTTTACATCCCAAATTGTACAGCAAGTTTAGCCTGTACGGAAAATTCACAGCTCAAAGCAATTTGATTGGATACGAAATTATTTTTAAACTTGCTTTGACACCAGGACACACGGGTGTCCATAGAAAACATTTTCCAATTACCATCAAGCCGATCAGACTAAAAGTCACATCATTAATAGGCAGTATAAAGTACAACAATCCTAAAATAACGACTCCTCGTAACAGGATAATACATAAAACAGTAGCAAACATTTTGAAGTGTAAAACCATGATTCAATTTGAATAATTTATAGTTTACTTGTTTGCGAGCTAAAGACAATGAAGGTGACTACAGCGAAATAATTGCTATTGTATTTCTCACCCGACGCACTTGGCGTGTCATTGTTTCCGATATAATTCTTACCTCACTGCCAGCTCAAACGTGATCCGATTTATTAATCATTATTTTTGTCACGGATCAACCTTCGGTGGCATTCGAGCACTTCATTACGCTAATAATAGCCTTGCCAGACGTTCAGGCTGATGACACCGAAGATTTATTAGATGGATGATTTTATAAATATTCTGTTTTAATTTTGTTCTTTTTAACGGAATAATCCACATCTATTCCCACCAATATATCTATGCCTGTAGTATTTAATGCTGTACTTGTGAAATAGTCCTTTTTTCTATTGTGTAAAATTATGATAACGATTCGATGTGGATCCCCTCACTATAGACAGTTGAGTTCTCCGTTGTTGCTTTTTTCCCATTTACGAGTTTCACGGCGACCGTTGCCTGAAACTTACACGTACCCAGAATATAAATGCTAAACGCTGACTCCCTCCAACTTGAGTATAGAGAAATTTTTCCTCCCTTTCTTCCCACAAATAAAAATGTGTAGCCACCTCAATGTTCAAATAGAAATTGCAATATCCATTTTTCCAACTCGTTGAAATCTGAACCTTGGATGTAGTAGCTTTAAGAATCATTTTTAAGGAGCAAGGTTGTAATTTTAAGGCACTTTACAAGTAAGGAAGGAAAATGTTGTCTTTTTCGAACCAGTTGCAGTTAAAATCCTCCGTCCCTGTTGCCTGCCCGTTGTGGCTGGCATATCTAAAATCATCTGGACCAAGTAAAGCGATTATTTCAGCGGCGACTTTTTGAAAATGTGCAAACTTATTAATTCTGGCGTTTGAGCGGTAAATTGCGTACCCAACAAATTACTTTGGATTTAAATAACGTAAAACTTATTAGAATAAGGATCTCTTCTTAACTGGGTCTTATTTAAGTGATTAGCTTCATCGAATTCTAATGACATTTTGAAATTTATTCTTGTAGTTCCTAGACTATGTTATAAACAAAGAAAACTATGCAATAAGCATGATGTTGTATCCTTATTTTTGTAATTAGAATAGATCTACTAACCTTAATTATAGTGTACCCCAACGAACAGTAATTCAGGTATAACTTTCGATGGTTTCTTTTAAATGAAAAATAGGAATATCGCACTATTACCTAAATTGATTCAAATTATACTTTCGAAATTATCAAACAATTTCATACGCTTAACTTCAAAAAAATATTACTGATAGATGAAGGTTAACACGTTTTTTTTTTCTAGACTAGATCGGTTATTGAATCTAATCAGTAAAATATGTTTGTATAAAATTTTAATATGTACATAATATAACTACAATAAAATAAGTGGAGAAAGTATTTAAAAAGGTCAAAAATACTTTTTAGCAAGAAGAATAACCAGGCCTTTGTTAAAATATAGATTTACGAACATTTATAACGAAGAAACTTCAAAACACAACAAAAAACTTTAAATTCATAAAATTCAAATCGAACGCTTCGAAAAGTCAAATGCGAAATAGTGCAATTGAGTGCGTGAGCGCATCCAGGAATGCCGGGACTCAGGACATCGTCCCGGACCGGTTTCACACTTCACCGGCCCCAACTTACTGTATTGCACATTCAACTAACTGCGGAATATTATAATGATGTTATATTTTCTAATCATAACGTGGGAAACGAGAATTTAACCGGTTTCTCGCGTTTATTTCTCTGGTTTAAGTAGATCAGTGTTTTTGTACTAATTTTGCTTACTTTGGAACAGGATCATCAAAAACTGTTGTTTTTTTATCAATTGGTTTGGATTTCTCCTCGTAAAATATGAGTCGCGTACTTTAAGGTTGTTTTTTTTTTCTACAAGATAAGCTTTACGTTAAACTCTTAGAAGATACAGTAAGACATTTCGTTTAACACAAACACCAAACAAAGCATTCAAGTCGCCTGCAAC
This sequence comes from Trichoplusia ni, assembly GCF_003590095.1. Classification (NCBI taxonomy): domain Eukaryota; kingdom Metazoa; phylum Arthropoda; class Insecta; order Lepidoptera; family Noctuidae; genus Trichoplusia; species Trichoplusia ni. The sequence goes on from NC_039491.1 coordinate 2,130,058, forward strand.
AAAACCTTTTTCCTTCACAATTTCCGTTATGCTGGCAATTACAGCTATACCAGCGATAAACATTAGCACTTATACAAGGAATAAATCTAACCCCTGACATTTGAGTAGCATGCACAACACTCTAATGAACTAGTATTGATCTTTGAGGTAGCCATTGTGTCAGCATGTACATGATTATACCGAGTAGTACACAGCATACCTATAATCGAATTAGCAGTGCCTATTACGTAGGATGCTAGAGTTGGATGGAACTCCGACCGGTAATTAGGTGACCTAAGCCAGTGTGCGTTTGTGACTGAACATTGCATGAACTGTCATTTATGGTAAAGTATAAAGCTGCTTTGTTATGCTTGAGAGGAACGAGATATGAAGTTCTAACCATGATCAAGGATGAAGTGGTCCTTCCAAGAAGACGTGATCATTTTGTACAATGAAATAGAATGCACTCGAAGAAGGTAGATTTTTTTTTCTGAAAACCAATTTTTCTTTGAATTTACCACCAACTATCGCTCCGTACAGTTCCTCGAAGAAGTATACTAAGTAATAGCTTAAAAAATAATAAGACCTAACAAAATAACAAAATTGACTACATAAAAGCTAGGTTTACAATCACAACAGGGTGAATTCTGTTCAAAGACATCAATCGGGAGTCCATATCAAGTGTATATGGATCTAGCTTCAACGAGCCATTGAGTACGTAAGGGTTAACAGAGCTAAATCGATTCACCATGACACACGTGCTTAAGTTCTAAGCTCTGATTACTGGTAATCAAATTTCGGCCATTGGATCCTTATAATATGGTCTAAATATCAATGCAGGCTATGTGGATTAGAGTTAGAATTTCGACCTTGATACCCAAAATTTGTATCCTACCTTTGGATTGATTTCATAACTGAAGCTTGATTAGATTGGGTGGAAATATTGTGCAAGATCCGCTCGTTACTGCTGATGATCGGGCACTTACAATATCATAGTCGTTCCGCTCCGCAATGGACAGGAAATAACACAACAATTCTAGCACCAGCTTAGTAAAAAAATGAACAGACTTCCCAGATCTTGAAGTTTTGAATCCCATTGACATTAGAATTTCCATCATTAATGGACATTCGGGCTTTACGTTTGATATGATTATACTGTCATCAACGTATTAATTAAGCAAAACAATGAGGCATATAATTCATGTCAGAACTAATTAAACGCAACAGCCTTTGTGTCTGGTATAACCAAAGTGATTAGAAGGTGGAGAATTTGAACACCTGTGTGGATGCTGATGATGAGAAGTTTGATGTGGTGATGAAGCTTTTATTGGACTTGTCGTGTACTGATGTTCTTTCTGTTTTTGTTCTTCTTTCTTCTTGTTATTTAACTGCATTTTTCTAAAAATGTATGTTGGTCGTATCCGTTTTGTTTTTCTGGACTAAATCATGGGTCAGTTGATTCTTTATAACATTTTTTTGTTTTTGTCCTTTATCGCTTTTGAGGTCCACAACATGACACTTCATAGCAGAAAGACTGAATTAAAAAAAACACTGCATAATTCCGTATTTAGAATCAATACACAGAGGCGGTCAACATGATCGTCAATCACTACACATGTATGTACATAAATATTGAAGTACAACACGGTAAGTGGCACAAGTACCGCGGTAGACAAGATTTACGTTTTAGCCACCCGCTGTTACGCCGGCCAGAGCGCCCTCTCTATACTTTATTATGTTTAGTTTTAATAAATTATTTCGCGTCTTGTAAATTACATTTTATGGGGATAACGAGAACTGGTAGCTAAGTGCAAACTAGACGAGTATTCAAACACGTTACTGACTTATTGCTGTGAAAATAGTACATACATTAGTACGTTTTCACTTAAAATCAAAGAGAAACATAACGATTTACCCGTTGCCTGCGTCGTCCCCGTTCTAAGGATATTATTCATATTATTACAAACACCTCGAAGCATAATTACTGTTTTAGAATTAAAAATCTTTATAGTGAGAAAACTTAAAAGAAAAGTATATACGTAAATAAAAGTCAAGATATCTACCTTATGAAAACAAACATCACGAAAAAGTTTTCAAAAATTTCTCCCAGAATCTAAACATCCATTTTAAAGTTGAAGTATCGAAGGTTGAAATTATAACGGATGTGGTCCAAATCTCTCTCAATGATACTTTCCAGAATAAAGGCATCCATTCTACTTAATCTTGGCATCACAATAGATGACCGCTGGCTTTCAAGATCATTATGAACTAAGAAAGACGTTTATTGAAAAACTTGGTCAGATGGGATGAAAACTATTACAAATATCACTTTATAGCTTCCAATTTTAGTTTATTTTGTCTCGAAGTCATCAATCATAATCAAATAACTTGGATACTGATTCACCTTATTTTATGTCTTTCCTTCATAATATCTGTCAAACTACTGTCTTGTATTGTATTAAAATTTAATCCTTGTGTCATGGGGATTTCATAAACACTCAGGTCACATGCACGGGAATACCCAGACTCAGGATAAGTAGTGATTCGTGAAAGATACAAACCCTTGTCCTACGCGGGCACCGTACCTGCAACACCTTGCACACAGTTTGTTTAGCGTCGTGACCCCAACCTCTCGACACCTCTGCTCCATGACTAGGTTAAAAGTCTGTTCTTAGTGATGCTTTCGATAGCCAGGGCAAAGTACATCACCACATACATAGACTATGTACGTAATCGAGCGAAAAACGTAACTTCCAACTTATGTATATTAAAACGAACACCCTGTACTACTAACACAGCAAACACATTATTATCTCCAACAACATTCAAATCATCAAGCACAACAAACACTTCTGCAATATACCTGTATAACGGTGCGTAGTTTATGACTGCATTAATTATGGTTAAGCATATCCTAATTACTGTAATGGTATTAGTCTGAAACCAGACAAGGGGAGGGGTCAGTGGTGGGGCGATTCACGTGCTCCGAACTCCAATGTGAGCGCCATAATTATGTATAGACATAAATAGGTACTTAGTATTATGTAGGAAACAAAGCGATTTAGTGGCGTGTTAATTAGTTAAGATCACGTTATGGTTAGCTGTTGTGGACTAAATTGAGCATGTTGGCTTGTTATCTACTTGATTTGCAGATGAGGAAAGTGTTTATTGTTTGTTATGCCATCTGGTAGAATTTTCTTGAATGTTTTATCTGTTGGTTTCAGTTGTTCTTGCCCGGTAACACAACTCAACTACTTCTGATTCTGATGAGAGATGCTCATGAAAAATGTTTCCTTACCAGGATCAGGAAATACACTTATTCAGAAATCCTTTTAAGCGTCAGTCCTAGTTATAACTAACTCCTCAAAATCATAATTTTTCCGTAATATAATTTGCGTAGTTTATTAAACATAGAATAAGAGTTTCTTTTATGTTGAAATACTTACTATAGTCGAACCATGAATTTAAACTTAACTACAAACGAATACTACTATGACCTGGTTTAAAACTGCTTATTATCGGCAGTAGCCCAATAGTAATTGGTAAATAGCCTTACGACTAATTACACAGGTTGGATACAATGCTTTGATGAACTCATTAACTAAATGGATTTTTATAGGTCTGCATGGAGTCAAATGAACCACATGACGTTGGATTAATGATAAGCAAAATTCAACCTTATCCCTTTATGATACAGATGTTTGGATAATATGTAGGAATGTAGGAAAGTGTTTTAAGTGCCTTTGAGTATCAACAACAGTAATTAATTAGCACGTGTCGGCTCTGACCTTTCAATGCTGAACTACCTGCCACCGATCACCTGTATATTGACGATGGCTATATTTATTCACCCACAAACACCCATTCTTTCCATTTTTTATTATTTACCAGAAGGTTTGATAGTTCTTTGTTATTCACTCAATGGCAATGAGTTTACCAAATATTAATATTGATGAAGAAAGAACTGAAGCAGTTTGTTGTGAAAGACGTGTACATATAGCTATTAATTGGGTACAGGGTTGTTTTTAAATGACGGGAATCGTATGAATTTTATCAAATGAAGGCTCCATCCGACATTTTTAAAGAGTTATGGTGTGAGGAAAATCACGCAGTGTGTCGTCTTTGTAATTAAGCAAAGAAGGCGTCAGGAGACGGGGGGTGACGTTGAGAATGTTCTGCGATCTCATTTCCATGCAAATGAGGGTAGAACGTAAGACCGCACGTCGATGGGCAAAATTAATTCTGATTGTCAACCTTGCTACTCTGAACTTAAGGCGATGATAGTCTCGAACTGCTAGAGATGTGTGGTGGACTGTACTTGTTATACATCAGATGGTAGGCTGTCGCGATAACAGTTCTGGCGGGCGTCGAGACGTCGCACAACTCGGGTTACACTTGATCGATAAATAATACCTCGTGATAATGACTTCGACATGCCACCACTACTCAGATTTAAAACGATTTTTAATTAAGACAATGGCCGAGCAGAACTTTTTGGGGATCTGGGATGGGAAGCTTGAAGCTGTCACTGACTTTGAGGGTATACCACCTTTTATAATAAGAATGTTGCAGTTACTGAAGAGCTATCCTATACACAGTGAAGTCTGGCTTCTAAGCTGTGCTAAACCTGCATTAGACTATGACGGTATCCTCTTTGAGAATAATAACGTTTTGGATACCAAGAAAAGAAGGAAATTGTATACTAGACGAGGATACTAAATTGCTATCATAATGAATTTTTCAGCACATCTAAAACGTGTTCTTTGGGATCTTTGAGAATAAAATATGTATGAAAATGAACGGGACTGGTAAAGGTGCATATTTGAAAAAAAAAAGGTATTATCACATGAGTTAACTATTAGCGATTTCTACAACACTAAAATCAATGCGAAACTGATATTAATTAGGATAACTTAGTAAACTATGATGTAATCTTTGTAAGAAGTTTATAACTTATCTAACTCAAGCTCTAATATCGGAACTTTGTTTTAGTTTAAAAGTTTCTTCAATTTTATTTTCTTGACTTGCAAAACTGGGCTCTATTTCATAGGTAAGTAGGTACAATTTGCTTATGAAAATTAGAATTGAATGAAAAAACTAGGCTGTTGTAAGCATATTTTATACACATTTGATACAAAAATAAAAGTCTTAAAACATCTTCTAGTTACGTTTCATCATTTCTTTCGTTTTCTATGTCATCAATTAGTTTCAGTATTCCCATTTTAAATTTTCGTTTTTCTTTTATTGTAAAGTTTCTTATGTCTGGTAAAATACTTCTAAAAAACTGTAAGTCTTCACTCTCTTCTTCTGTATCTTTATTGTCCATAGAACATTTTCTTTTTTTAGCATTCTCTTGACATGAAACGTCGTTGGAACTTCTTTTACTAACCTCATTTGTGTCTGCTTCATGTTTATCGAAATTGTTAGAGAAGTCTGGTTTTATTTCAATATGGTTCCATTCCTCTATAGAGTTGCTATGTGTGTTTGTGTCAGCATTATCAACGTATACGAAGTTACATGATTTATCCTGATCTCTGGACGGTGAGCTAAAAGTTTGTATTACACATTATTAGTTACCCTTAATCCGTGCAAAATATTCAAATTACTGTGTTGTTGAGAGACTAGCTTTTAAGAGGAAAAAAAAGAGTACGAGCCAGAAGAAAGATTCTGGGACGGCTTTTTGAACAAATATAATAAATATATCTTGGATAATAGTGCCATAATAGCCGGTCTTTTTCGGTTTTTCGGTCACTGTCACTTCTTGAATTCTGAGAATGGCGACGCTGATGCGGCGTGCCCGAGTACATATCATACGATGGAAGGCTATGAAAATGTTCTTCTTTAGGAGACTACAAGCGATAACTTAGTTAATGAAAAGTGTTACTTACCCTTTTGGTCTAACAAATGGTTCCAAAAACCGTAAATGGTCGTACAAATAATACTTCTTGAAGAATCCTCCCTCATTGTTATTTTGGTGTAATTTAGCTTTATATCGATTGAACGATGATCTTATCCCTTTCCATTTCACCTTTACTTCATCAACTGCAACAAAAACAACATACGTAGAATAAAGAAAGGTTTCTGTTCAATTGTCAAAGTGTGGTTGAACATTACCCTGGTTTCATAGATAGGCATAACGGTATTCAGTGACTTTTCAAGAAGTTGCGAGAGCTTTTTGCTCTGGTCCACGATATAGAAGGAGCTAGAGTTTACATACATAAGGGACGAGACTAAATCACATCTCTCCATAAGTGTAAGCAATCACCGAAACTTTTATCGCTTACAATAGTTTTACTTGTCCAAGAGAGCTTGATGCCGACGAATCGCAAGCAAGAGGGAGACAGCGCTATGCGACATAGAGTGGCATCTCTCTTCCACAATTACAGCATTATAAGAATTTTGTTGGATATCCCCACTTCAAGGACACTTTGCATCCATACCTGTACATTCTTCATTTAGTTCTGCTTGAACACAGGCAGCTACTTTTGCCCACGCATCCTCTGAAAATCTTGTTCGATACGAGTCCAAGTTCAAATCATAGAGTTCTGGAAAACGTTCTACTATCTTCACCAATTCTATCATCAAATGCTGATTGTCTTTCATCCTTGTGTGTTTTTTGCTGGGAAAAAATATTTTGGTGAAAATTTAGGCTTTTGTCAATCGTTATGTCGAAAGATAACCTTCGAATGGCTGTATGTAAATGTATCTATGAAATGACAAATCTATTTCTCAAGGGTTATTGAAAGGATTTATGTAATGATTTATATAATTTAGCGTTTTCTGTTAACGCTAGCGACTGTTGAAGACTAGTGTAACTTGGCTGCATGTAGTAACAGGCCGATCATAGGCTCCCGACCCCGAGAAGAACAAGCATGTTTGTGATCCACAAATGCTTGTTCTGAAATAAGGTGCTTTTGTTCACGTGCCTTAAATGTTAGTGAAACACTCGGCCATACAATAATATATAATCAGATCCTGTGATGTTGCCCAGATCAGAATGCCCTTTCATTACCTGTGCTGCCATCTATGATTTAGTGAAGTCAGTATTTTACTTATACCGACATACTCGAATAAAATTAAAATTATATTACTTTTATCAGTTCGCATATTTTTGCAATAATTGATACATAAAAAATATAATCTATCTTACTCATTCCAAATTTGACTGACTGACATTCAATCAGTCATGTTTTGACATTTAATTGTGGGTCATTAACCACCTGTCTTGCAGTCATATTACAATCAAGTATTAATTTATATGTTAAACTGAGCTACTGAGTAATAATTTTAATTGTGAAATGACTACGAATACGATGTATGATAAATGTATCGTATTTGTCTATTTTTAAGTAGCTTTAGTTAACTAAGATGGAGTTAAGGTGACCGGAACTACCGAACTATGTAAAACTCCAGTTTTTAAATAGACTAAAAACAAGAATGGATTTTTTTAAATTGGACGATACAATTAAGCCTATTTTCATATTGTGGTCTAATGCTGGACATATGCATCTCCTAAGTTGCGTCTATGCGGTACTGGCAGCTGATTATAAAAACATAGCAACCATGACTAAATCCCTTAAATAGGTATGATCTTAGGGTAACAATTACTTAATGTTGTGTACCTTCAATGTCTTCCGATACATAGCTCAACAGATTTAGTACCTATACGTACAAAAAACTCCTAAAACTAAACTAAAAACTACAGACAAAAAATCGCGAATGCACCTAAGATTAAACAAACATTCTTTCGCGTAGCTTAGCTGTCGGTGTTGCGTGCGGCTATCGCGCCACTAACGTTACAATTTGAATTTTTCACAGTTTGAACTGCTATTATCGCTTATGTTATAGTATAGAGAAACATGTTAATACGAACTCCAAATGAGTAGTTTTATCAATAACAAAACAAAGTTATAACAATATAACTCACCAATGATAAAGACGGATATTTGTTTACACCGAACGCTGTGACCTTCCACTCAACTCGTAGTATACTGACGCGCCACACCGACACGCTGCGCATGCTCTGTCTCATTCGATAACGTGAGCTGGAAAGGGATGGAGCTCTGCGGTCGCGCGACGCCACAGCGACGCGGTGTTGCCATGCCGCTCTAACGTCACATCGCTACATGCCGGTAATATTTTGTGCAACACACACTGCTACCTGCTAACAGAAAATGAACTGTAAAGTTCTTGGAATAGAGTTCAAATTTAAGTGTATATTTTTAGTATTCGAAACTCTTCGTGACTCAACCCGAGAGTCACTTGTCAACTGGTATTTTTAGTGTTAATTATACATTCATGGATAATCACGATTAGTGTAAAACAACTGCTGAAATTATATTGTATATTTAGAATGTTTAATTGTCAGCTATTTTTGTCACGCTTTCTGTTCACGGCCTGATTTATTGACGATTGTATTGTTTTTAATGGTAATGTATTTCGATTTCGTTTTTACTCAAATCATAAATTCATATTTATAATCACGCTATTCTGTTGGTATGCAGCTTCATCTGAATGCCACGTGCCAGTCCTTAAACTGTTTACCTAGATAACTTACTCGTCTTAAGCGTCACTTAACTCGTATTAAGAAATAAACTTATACATTTATATTAGTAAGCCGTTAAGTAAGTAAGTTCGACTAATGTTTGAGTAAAGGATAGACCAGTGGTATATGTCACCACGCCTGTGTTGCGGATTCGATCCCCGCGTACGACAAGAATTTTCAGTCTAGTTGTCTTTGTGCAAGTGAAGTTGAATATTTGTGCAACCTTCCTAAACACCAAGATTAAAAACCTGACTGTCAATGTCTGATATTAACAGAAAAAAACAATCTTTTAAGGGAAAGACACCATCTAACGGACTCAAATTTGCTGATACGAAGAAAGTCCCGAAAAACTATAACACTCTTCGAAGCCTCAATAACACGGTTTATATAAGTACTTTATTTTAAGTATTCCCTTTACTTTGATGTGAGAAAAAGTCATGGAATGTGCCATCTGCTATCATCCTGTGTAACTTATAAACGACTTTTATATATAAACGCTGACTTTTTACTTTTCTTACTAAGCGCGAGCTCACACTTGAACATTTATTTTTGCTCGTACTTATTCAATTTATAAAGGTGTGTTATAAAGTTGAACAAAATACTTCTATGATCAAGTTAATTTTGTGTGTTAGTGATAGTCTGATGATAGTAATAGGGTATAGAAGCATTCATATTAAGCAGAACTTTAAACTAGAATTTCTTCAGACCGAGAATCGAACCCACAGCACTTCAAGTTGCGTCACTTTGCTATATTTTCCTTGTCCGCAAAAAGTCTTTATAAATATCTATTGTCTTAATACCTAAAAAAGTTACAAATAATATTAAAAATAAACACATCTCGCCCTAAATTAAAGCAAATTATAAACCGATTTGCTAATAAAATTTTCTTGCTATGTGCTTATTGTTAAAGACAAACCTTCTCAGACTGATCAGGTCTAACGCTAGATACTGTTGATTAAAACAGGCTTGTCTCACTTAAATTACTATCCTTAACTACTATAAAGGCTACACTGATAATGAGTTAATACAAAAAAAACCAGACTCAAGGTGTCTACCATTACATGTCAGTAATAAAGGTCTTTAAAACTGTTAGTGATACATAAATTGCACATGTACCATTAAAGTAATAATTAAAAATTAAAAATGAGCTAATAATAGTGACGGATGAACGTCAACATGCATCTGGGGGTCGACCGCCATCTCTCAAAAGATGTATAAGCGAGACGGGTGACTACCAAACCTAGTGTGGCTTCTCGCTTCCTCAACGGCACCAGTCTATATGAAGTAGTAGACCTCTGAATTCCATACCGCAATTACAAACGAATTCTAAACTCGAAAAACTGTTCTATTAATAGTGGAAGACTCTTAAGGGCTATGAGAAGTGAAGGGTTAATTATAATAATGTATTTTAATTATAACAACCACGCGCCTTAGTTCCCGATTCCCCGTTAAGAATGGGACCACCCCATTTCTTCCCAAGGGTGTCGTAAGAGGCAAATAAGGGATTACGCTAGGGGTGTAAGCATCTTCCAACAACCTAATAACTTATGAGTAAACTAATAAAACCTCGCCAACCATAGTGGGTTTGGTTAAGTCTTCGGCTCAATTGATGGGAGCGTTGGCTTTTTATATCAAGTGTGCTCTGGAAATAAGTACTTAGATCCTAATGGACCAGAATTGTTGCCGTCTTTATTTGCAGTTCTTACAATTTACTTTTTACATGCAATAGAAAAGTAAAAACCAATAAACTTACAATAAAATGATGAAAATACCCACCCATCTACATTTGTATCAATGTTCTCCACAAAGTCTCTGCATTTTGGACCTGTGTCCCCGCGCTCCTTTAACAAGGACCGGGCGGTTTTCGATGAACTGTTCCAGGGATTAAAAAGGATGTATAAATAAAAACAGTTCAGAGAACGAAAACGTAATTATGACAGAAGAATTCGAAGTCAAAGAGATGATTTAAAAATCTATAAATAATAACCACATTAATTTTGATATTTAAGACATTGTCATGTTTTTGCGAATGGACGTAAGTAAATATAATGCTTTATGAATATTAAAATTTAAGAAACGAAGCCGTTGACGCACGTTATGAGAATCAACAAAGAAAAAAAACAAAGGACGAACCACAAATCGTATTTTACCATAAAATTAGTTGAGCGTGTGTTGAGAATACAGATTGCGCATGTGTGCGTATGCGACATCTGCTGAAGGCGCGCACGTGGCTTGAACACCTTTTGTACACCGTATGCATCCACCTTTTTACCAATGAAACTATTAATAAACTGACACAGTTCTAAAATTACACTCTTCCAGCGGACATCGCTTGATCAAGATGGAGAGGGGTGAAGTATATTGTATAGATCACCTTCATTAGCGGTACTTGGAGAAAATGCACCTAAATTAATGAATTATTAATTGTTATATCAGCTGTTTCCTATGTCTTGGAATTACTGATCGTCTGGCTGATCTTGTGTGATAGGGTTAATTGGAATAGGTCAAACAATTTAAGTTCGATATTCCTGCCAGTTTTGGTACCGTCATTATCCTGGCGTTGCAAGTAGCCTCTATAAGCGATGGATCATTGTAAGCGGTGAAGAGTTGCGTTGAAAGTGAGTGCTGTCCAAGTAAATTTAACAATCAAAAGTTGTGCTAAATAGTTAATTTTTTTCCCTTATTTTTTACCAAATTTCAAAACATCATGAACGAAATATAGATGGCAAAAAATCATAATTTGACAAAGATACTAACAGCAGCAAGGACGTTCAGCATATCCTTAACGTACACAACACACTCGATGTCACAATTCTATCAAAAAATCTAACCCAGTTCTATCCTCTCCTTAGAACCAGGCTAGGAGTACAATTCTTCACTGACCTTGAACTTTTATGATGTGACAAGTTATAAACAACTGCTCACGGCAAATTGTTTATACTTAATGTATTATATTGACTGTTGGCTCACTTGTCCCTAGTGGTGTCTGTTTCCATTTCCAATCCGGTACAGCTGCTTTAATAATATTGGATGTCTGGTACTGCTCCATTTTAATTTTGTGAAACAATATTTTAGTTATATTTATGAGGCTGATTGGGATCAATTTACGATCATTCCGTCGCGTCAGCTCATGATTTAGGACTCGGATGATCCGAAACTAGTCGGACGATCCCGATGAATACGCGTTGGTAAACCATAGGTAGTATAGTTTAACAATGTGTGAATTCGAACTTGGATTACAAAAACCAAATTCGAATTTCCATATAGAAAAAATCATTATGTATTGTTTGTTTCAGAAATTTAAAGAAAAACTTACAACTTCTCTGACATTGAACCGGCAATGAATCATTATAATATTATAAGTCCCGAAGTGCGCACGTAATGCAATGTTATTTTACTATTTGTTCGTAATTTTTAGGATTCCTTACCCATAAAGTGAGCACCTAGACTCCTGTACTAAAGCTTCGTTTTCTGTCCTTCTGTCACCAGGCTGCGTAACTCATGAACCCTGGGTTGGTACAGAGTTGACATATTCAGAGACTCATTTCTGTTGCTACAAAAAAGTAATCAAAATTTGAGTCAAGATAAAGCAACAATTCTTACAGGCATAAATGCGGATAGGTGACGATTTATTTTTGGTTTAGGGCCAGTGTGTACAGAACCCTTATGTCATGACTTGACCGGTTGACCACGACTCACTTGACAGCTTTTTTTTTCACTTCCCACAAAGCGTTGTGTAACAATTCAAAAAGACGTAATTTGTAATATTATTTGTTTTTTGTTTACATAGATTCATACATATTTACGTAAACGCAATGAAGGTCGCATATCAAATAGATAAAAACGTAATTCTAGGTGTTTTTGTTAAATAAATAATAAAATGTATTTTAGTTGGTCACAAAATTTTTAATTTTACCAACTTATTACTGAAGTAGTTTACAACAAAGAGAAAAGAGACCTTAAGTATTAGTGATTCTAAATTTGAGTGCGGAAACTTCATTCAAAACTACTATTACAAAGCCCAATATCGTAAATTTACTATAGCAGCAAATAAGCTATTAGCAACAAAATCATAACCCTTCAAATAAAAATACTGATCCAAACTTGATGCATTTGGGACCACATGACAGGTATCCAGTTCAAAGTTCGTCATCATCTCAGCCTATTGCTGAGATGATGACTATTGCTCGAGCGCGAACCGTTCATGGCCACCTGCATCCAACGAGACCCAGCCGGTCGGTCCATCTGGCAGGTGGCCGTCCCAGTTCAAAGTTACAAGGTATCAAACAGAAATAAATACAGACGAATTGAGAACTTCCCGCTTTTTGAAGTAGGTTGAAAATTTGTTAAATTGGTTGTTGGAAGATTTTATTCCGCATATTTTTGGTTTGTAAAAAACTGTTTTAATTCTAATAGACATAACCTTGATTCGACTTTACAGTGCATAACATTATTTGTTTTTGTCATTATTTCCTTCAAAAGAGTTGAGGTAAATTGTTCAAAGTTTATAGCCTGTGATACCTATTTCGAAATGTTCAACACTCAATTTTATTAAGCAGAGAGAGTTTGTGCGTCAGTGAGGAATTAAACTCACTTAGAGAGTTTTAAATGAAAACAAAATGCCGAAATTTAAAATTTTGCCATTTAGACAACATTTCAAAAATACTTTTATTTAATCTTATTCAAAATATAGTTAAATGTAACGATTTGTAATAAACTCTAAGAGTATCACGAATCTGTATTTATTTGGCTCCCACAGATATTTTTATGTACTACCAGCTGACTAGGCAAACTTCCATCTTGAGTACTGATTTGCTTCCTCTTGAATGACTCTCTCTATTAACCATAACTGCATCAACTTACTGACAGACAACCAGCGTGGTTGACTTCGTTGATAATATGTACTGATACAGATGGGATGAATACATACACTGTACGAGACATTCAGCGCAAAACCGTATCGTCCTGCGTCAACGGGAACGCGCCCCCTCCAACGCTCCCTCGGCAGGTGAGCTTATGACGTGACAGGTGCTCTAAACAAAATTATAACTCGCAGCTATATGCATCGTAATATTTAACGCAATCATTATTGTTTTTCTGCACAAATGATACAAGAATATAGGTCTTATATCCCTTGCGAAATTAAGTTGATCACCTTAATTATTGCTCTTATTCGAATCGTTAATTATTGAATAGCCTGCCGTCGTTCGTTATTTAAATATTAACTTCTTGAGTATTCATTCCAATTCTTTTAGTTTGTTTTACTAATTAAATTAAATGTATTGAGTAGGTTAAGTACTATCCAACTATTTAGCTTTTAAAATTGTTGGCCGACCAAGTCGCATGGCAATGAGGCTACACAAGAATAATTGTCTTTAAACGTCAAGCTAAGTTGCACTAGGCTTATTCAAATGATAGATATATCTATTTTTATGACATAGTAAAAGGAGATAACGAACTGTTAATAAGTATTAAGACTAACGACCTCACCGACCCCAATCAATCAACTAACAAAACCAAAATTAAAAATGATCAATAAACAATTCAAATCGTTACACTTCAAAAATAGCAGACATATGTTCAACACCTTTCATAAACCGGTCGAACGAAGGACATCCGCTTTTTGGTTGATAAAAAAAAATCGAGTTCAACATTCTCACAGGAACCGCTGCGTATCCGGTGCGCGGGCGCCGAATAAAAACGATCATTTGTTAATGTCGGAGTATTGGGCCACCAGGTAACCGCGCTTCGGCTTTGTGCACGTTTGAATCCGTCAATGTCATACGTACCAGCTCGAGCCCCGCACTCTTATTGTGTCTACTTATGTATGTTAAAAACAATTTTGGATCTTGAGAAACTTGTGTGTGAATGCCGAATTTCTTGCTTCAGAGTCAAGCCGCTTTAGTTTCGGGATGACTGACAATAGATCATCATTCTTCTTTTATCTATAAGAGAGGTGTCTTAGCAACTGCCTCAACGCGATACTATTGCTAGTACCTAAACATTAATTCATTCACAAACTTACCATCATATCACCTGACAAAGTCCACTCCTACTACTAACGGCACCAACATCAACGTTCCAAATAATTGGCGGCTCAGTTTTATCTCAAGACAGCATTCTCAATCTGCAAACAAAATGTAACATTATGGCTTTACGAAATTGGAGTGCTGTGGCGGAATGTTGATCAACGTCGTTTTACCATACCATACTCTTTGGTTGTTCCTTAAATCCAACTTTTGGCTAATGCACAAATTATTCATCTTCGTTTTATGTCCCGAGTATACCATTACAAAATCAGTCTTAAAAGTAAGACTTAAATTGTAGGTGTGATTTTATACAAAAATAAAATCATTGTTTAATTTATCACGTGCGTTTAATAGCTCACCTCACCATATCTTTATTATTAGATCAAAACTATCAAGATTAAAATTCATATCAACTATAACATCTTTCGTTCCATACTTGCTCCGTTAGCAATTTGTTCTTTAAGTTAAAGCTAATAAACGTGTGAACTTTACGTTTCACCTCAAAAATCTGCATACCATTCTTACGACCGTTACAACAAGCGCTTACGAGTGGCAACTTTTAACTTTCAAAAGTAGTGCAACTGTGTTCATATGTCAACCGTCTACCAAAATTATTGTAAGAGCTCTCTATAGAACGGTATGATGACCTCTAATCTACATACATACAAATGACTTCCACGCATGGACAACAACAATAATTCGAATGTTTTGCCGACATACCTTTGCAGCTTGTCCAAACAGGAACGACTCTTATTTGGTTTGAGATAGAGTTGAAAATAATCAAGCAAATGGATATAGAATTGGTAAAAGCCAAGTCGTTTTGACGTTTGGTAATAGTTAAGTGAAAGGCTGGATACGTGAGAAAACCGACGCCTATTGTAACAATGCCATATTTTGCCGTCATCTAGGCCAGTGATTGATCAGAGTAAATATTTTATTCCCACTGTTGCATGCGAACTGATGGTCGGTCTTAGATTGTATGTTACTGTTATAAAAGAATTATTGTCTTAATATTTGTTGCGTATTCAATTAAAATTTGCAGTATTCACTAATTATGTGGGTGATTGTCAGAATGAAGTATCTGTGAGGCTGTGTTGACTAATATAGATCTAATGCAGTAGTTTTACAATTCACTTTTACTTTGTTAAAAACCGCTTTGAATAATTGAGAAGATCGCCAAAGAAGCTCAGTAAATCCGCAACAGGACAACAGGACAATTCTGTTCTCTTACCCTGAAATTACGCCAGAACGTGGTAATTTCCAATTTGAATCAGCTTATTTGGAGACCATTTACTACTTATTAAGAACCATGCAGATAATCGTTAATAGGGTTCCGATTTTATTTGAGTTATTGGAGCTATCAATCAAGAAGCTAATAATACATGGTTACGATGAAAGATTTGCAAAAGAAACGTAAAATGCATTTGTGATTCCAGTACGTTTTATGGTTTTAAATGAAGTACCTACAATCGAATGATAGGACAAACATAAGAAATCAGATACAATTAGGCTCAGCTCTATAGTCATGGAACAAGGTATTTGACTTAAAGGAGGTAATTAGTCCGTCAGATGAATTTCTAGAAATATTGGACATGTATTTTTCTTTTACTAGTGACTGAACAAAACACATGAAAGATATTCAAACGAATAATAGTTACACCACTTGTAGGTAAGAAGTGTACTGATAAATGACGACAAACTTGATTTAAGCTTACTGTATCATCTTATTTTTTTGTTTACGGCAGCAAAAGTTCAATATTTTTTGGAGGTCTATTTGACGGACTTATTAGTTTTTTTGTCAATTACTCTACTATCCTACTACTGTGGTATTAGGAAAAAATAATTTGATTGTATTACATATTTCTTTTATATCAGCTTCTCCAAACTGACGGCCATGGACAAAGGTGTCAACTTCGATAAAAACAGATTCAAAAGCCTTATACCCGAAGCAAAAATTAATTATGTCCTTGGAGTTTGACTAATTTATGTCGTAATAATTTACCCCTAAAGTGTATTTAGAACGTAAAATGACATATACATGCCGTGAAAAGAATAATTTATTGCCATTAGTCAACGCAAATAAGCAAGCTTTCGGTAACGGAAGCTAGCTTTGCATTTTGACGTCATTGTTGGCAGACATGCGATACTATATTTAACATTTCATTGTGACCTGAACCAGGCCGACCTTTGAAACAGTTCGAGGACCCACGCTTAGACATTGAAGGATATTCAGAACTTTTTACACATTTGTATAAATTACTTTATTATTATTGAGCTCAAGTGTCTCGATAGTGACTGAAATATGAGTTCCAAAATATTTGATTCGCAAATATTTATTGAAAATATTCAAATCGCCTTCACGAGTCGATCCTTGGAATTTTATAATTTTTCTATTGTAGTGAGTATAATTTCAGTAGCCTCATCAGAATTGGGGTAGCCCTTGTGGTCCTTCAGATTAGAAGAGGACTCAATATCACTGATCAAGATTAAACCTTCTTCAATAGTCATTCAAAGTCTAGGTTATTGGGTAGTACGTAATTTATCGAAGGTCGTTAAGGTCAATTAAATTTCTGAATAATTTAGTCTGGATTTTCCAAAGGACAAAAGACATCGGGTCTTCGAAGAAATCTAGACCAAGATTAAAATTAAATTAAAAACCAACTTAAGGAAATTTTAATCTGCTATTTTTAGAGAGGGATTTATCTAAATTAATCATTTACGAAATATATTTTGATTTAATACAAATTGATAAGGAATAACTTAAACAGCGTGATGATGGTAAATTAATAGTTAGATAATTAATTGATGTTCGTTGACCTTATGTCAACATTTATAGATTATTTTTAATAGTTATAGATACTTTTTTTTAATTTGTCCTCCGCATCAAACTTTGCTATTCTTGCTTCTATCTTCGCTCTTGTTATCTTCTCGATCTTCCTTCTTTTCTGGTATATTTTGTTACGCCACGTGCGGTATCGTGGTGATGGGTTGTGCAGCTTCCACAGAAATAGTTGAGCTACATGACCTATTAATGCGTGGAAGCTTGCTGTCACAGTCATTCCACTCCTATGCTCGCACTTTTTTTATAAATTATGTATCTATTACCCAGATGTTGCCTTTAAACTTAGCTATATCATCAACACTACATACTTATACTCCAAGAAGTTAGAAACCCGTTCAGCTTCACCCAAGTTTGATATCCCATTGTTCAGTTCGAGAACATCTCCAAACCACTAGTCTATGTTTAATCAATAGCCGCGCTATACATTACAATGTATATTTAAAATACAGAGGATGACAGGTTGTAACCTCATTCACTGCGTTCCATTTAACATAACCCATTTCGCTTAGCTGGTTTTCACAAATAAAGCGGGATTTTCACGGTGTTTTCCCCGAATACAGTACAAAATCTCTGTAAATAATAATTTTGTTGTTTTTTTGTGAATTCATATCGTATGCATCCAATTTCAATTTGAATGTGTGATAACGAAGTGTGTCGCTCATGATGGAAAGTTGTGTTTGCTACTGCGCTGGCGGGGTATTGTCGTTTCATGAGTAGTTTCTTCTCATTTTTTAAAACATGCTAACGGATAACTCTACATTCTAAATTTTGCTAAATATTCTTCTTATTATTTCTATTATATCAGAAAACGTGGTATTAAACAACTTGTTGTTAAGCAAGCAGCTAAAGTGTGCTGTAATGAATTAATACCTTATCATAGATATCCCATATTCCTGCTGACTATAACCTAGGGGCCTACTCCCATAGTAACAATAGCTACAAGCTCCCTTCGAGGCGGTGGTATGCATTGAAATGAATAAAAAAAGCAACCTATCATAAACACCATATCCAACAAAAGAAACAAACGAGTTAAAAAATAGACGTTTAGAAGAAAATAACGAAACAAAACGATAAGGCAAATCGTACAATTACAGAGTTATGTAATAGTTCATGGGCTAGCCGTGAAGGTTGTTTGCCATTCGACTCCATTGTTGCGCAATCTGTCACGTTAAGAAGTATTAAATACCTACACGTAAGTGTATTTCTATATGTGCATATTAGCCAACTTTAGCAAGTACATTGTATATTTTGGTGTGTGAACACAGCCCACGCAAACACCGCATTTCTTAACTTTGAACATAAACAGTGAATTACGATGATGAAATTCTGTGGGAACTTCTTTGAAATGTATTTTTGGGTGAAATGGTTTAAATGATAGGTAGAATATCAGTTTTAAGCTTGTCGTAGAGGTCCTTTAAACCATTGTAGGAGGTTCACCGATTATAGTGAAAAGTGGAGCGCTGACCTTAGGCGTATGATGCCTGACTGAATAACTAATACATAACGACCACGACCGCTCTGTCAAGAACGTTACAGATCAGAAGTAGAAGTAAACGCTTGATTTGAGGTAGGATTTTTACATTTCGGTTAGTTTTTGGGATATACGTTGAAGGTAGCAAAATTAACCATTAACATAATATAATATACTCCTAAAAAAATTGGTTCAGTTTGTTTTAGTCTAAACTTTGAGATATCTGTATGGTCCAGAATCTATACTAAGATTATAATGCTGGAGTTAGTTTGTTTGAACGTGCTAATCTCAGCAACTTCAGGTCGATTTGGAAAATTATTTCAGTGTTAGATAGAACAGTTATTGAGGAAGCCTATAGGATCTTATATCATCACACTATAATTAATAAGAGTAAAGCTTAAAACTACCTCAGTATTGTAATGGAAGTTTGTATTATGGTATCAGACAGACAGGGATTGTAAAAATATTAATTCAGTGGTTTAATTACCAGCTGACATGCAAATTTCATTAAAAGATATCGATAATATGTCAAAGAAAGGTCTACAAAAAAACCGTTTTAAATAAAAACGATACGATTAAATATCTGATAATGTCAACTTTATACACCGATCAAGCAAATCGGGCACCTCTATTGACATTTTATTATTCTCTGACAAAACCCTGACGCACCTAAACCGAGGCACGTATGTCCACGAAGGGCGGCGCGAAGGAGATCGAAAATAAAAACCTCCCCGCGGGTAGGGATCCATCCCCAAACATATTACGGGAATGTTGCTACTGAGGTTCCAGAAATCCCGATTTTTTTGCGATTATCAACCGCTGTTTACAGTTACTGCTAAGACTCAAAATATACTTGAATTGTGTTATAAAATCTTATTTTAATGGTGATTCCCTTTTGGAAGTCCATTGTTGCCCCAAAATTGTATTTGCGTATCGTCTTCAAATGATATTTCGATATCCACAATTTGAACCCTGAAATTATATTTTTGGCTATCAAGGCACAAGTAGCTATTACCGAAATTCTTTGGCCTATTCTTCGATCAAAACGTTAATTTTAAAAGAAAATAAACAAAAGATTATTTTATATCTCCCTTTTAAACACTTCCTTTCATCTTTGTTTCCATTACAATCTTAAAAACGGGAGCTTAATAAAAATGGGAGAATGCCATCCACATGAACATCCTGAGGTACCTGTATTAAGCTGGTGTTTAACTTCACTCAGGTAAATAAAATGAAGATAGCCGTGAAAGCGAATGCGAGCCGTATCAACAGAATTCGTTCGCGGCCTCCGAAATGGCTTTTCTATTCAATTTTCGATAGAGATTTTTTACCTACCCGCAGTTTTGCGTACGGCGGAACCAATAAATCTCCTCTCGAGGTAAGGGGCGAATTAATCAGTTGACTAGTTCGACGATCGGTTTGACGACGGATCCCTTTGCTCCACACAAATGTGAACCGAAATGTGTCACAGAATAGGTTGATCTTCCGTTGTACGATCCATTTTTATTTACTGCAAGCAAGGTGAAAATAAGAAGTGGGAATAAATAGTAGGGCCTCCGCCGATACACTCTGAGGAGATTAAAGTGTTCTGGTGGGTAGGGATCAGCGGTGTAATATAAATTAGGAAAATGTTGATGTTTGTTTGGCACAGAAAGTAACGGTCAACTCGTTTAAGCACCGCACGCGAGCGGGTTCCGCAATAACCCCGATTTAATAAATAATAAAGCTAATTTTACACGCCGTAAAATGAAAAAAATCACTTGATTAAATTTTAGGAAAGCCCGAAATTTAAAAGCCTTGTTGTTTCCCGCCCATTAGGGTTAGGGAGGGTGGGGTTGCTGGGCGGGTGGACATCGGGCACGAATTAATAAACAAGCCGGCCAAGGGCACGGGCCACATGACCTTTGGGCCTATCCTTGTCCTCTTTACCTGTTACTATGTACTATAGGAAGGACTGAAAATGTCATGATTGTAAACAACAATCAATAAAACACGGGAAACAGAAAGCGACTTAAAACGTCGTCATGAAAAAGGAAAGATAACTTGTAAAAAGATACATTAAAGAAGATGATCGTTACAAAGAGCAAATCCTCAATTCGCTATAAAACGTCGCGCTGAGAGTGGGTGCTCCCGCGCGGCCGAGGGAACGTTGTCATTCAAAATCAGACCACGTGTACAATATTTCATCATCAGGATGGGTGGTGCCCCCCCCCTCCAGCCGGCGCTCTCGCCCCCGCCGCCACCCTCTACGCCCGACCCAAAAAGTCTATCTGCACTTGACACGGGAGGAAACGGGACAGATTAACCGTAGTGAAGGGAACAAAGCTAAATATGTTTCAAGCTGATACTTACCCTTGCACAGTATATACGTGATTTACAGAATACAGGGTACTTGGAATTTCTTCGAAAAAATGTTCAGTATAATGGATTTTTGTACTCTTTATTTTATTGACCTAGGACCGAGTTTCTGGGTTTCAATTCGGGAGATATTTTATGAAAGTGATTTACAAATTTGTAATTATTTTGTCGATATAAAATGTCAAAATGAAAAAAAAATCGCTTCTAAAACACCGAGTGTACTCTCCGATTCACACTATTTACTGCAACCTGTATAAAAGTTATACAATGCTGAAAAAGGATGGAGGAATGAAATGATGGAACCATTTTCAGTCCACGGTGAGATACCCACGCATACATTCCCACTGTGTTACACAGATTTTACTCACACAGCTGCAAGGCCCGGCGTGAAAAGTTTGAGCAGTAATTTATATGACGGTTTAAATAATTACTTCACGTTTTCGGCTCAATTTGTAGATGAGCTTGCGCCGTATCTGTGTTGGTGACATTTATTCGCGTTACTTTTCAGTGAGGTTGGAATATGATGACGTTCGTAGGTAACTTTATGGCGTGTGGATTGTAGGGTTAGATTATGTGAGGGTTATTAATACTCGTGCTCTTTTGCTTGGTAAAAATAGATTAGGGGTTGTAGATTGTTTTTGTTGCTACTTTATTTTGTTTTGTGTTTTTGTAATTGTGTTCTTGTGTGAGTTTATTGAATAAACATGTCCTCAACTACGCAAACAAGACACGTAGGTAATTAAATCCGAATTTTAATTATAAATTTATATGGGTTACCTTATACTTACTTTATTAATATTGCCGTTTAAGTATTTATATCAGCATGGCGCGTTTTCATATGCATTCATGTTTTCCGCTACATAAAAGATTCCTTACTCCCATTGCCATCTGCTTTGAAAATAGATTGCTTGTCAATAAAAATGTAAATTCGCCGCTTCAGCTCTCGGCTAATTCATTTCCCAATGGAAAATCCGGGAGCGAGTCACCGGAGATCGATGGACCGTTCATTTCGCCGATATTTTTTGCTTTTTCACATTTCATATTGACGAGACGACCAGTTAGTTTGCATACAGCGTTGTGCTATGACAATGTACGTAAACGCTCCCGTCCGCACGTACCAGCCCGGCAGCGGCCCATTCTCGACTCAAACGACAAGGTCGCGCGCTTTTTGTACAGAGTTCAGATATTAACGTCTTTTTCGATGATTTATAGAGGTCCTCTCCCATGAAAGAGATGAAGGGGCTTTCTCGGGACTCGATATGAATTCTAATACGGCTTTGCGATAACAGCCACCTATTGTGTAAGTTTTCTTACACATTCTTGAATTATAGTTTTATAAAATAAAAAATATGGGTTCGTAATGTCGTATAAAAACAATTTCACGTCAATTTCATGAGCGGGGCGGCGGTGTAAGCAAAAAATCGAAACACGCAAATTTTATCCAAAACCTCGGGATCCGCGCTCACACTCTCGCGGTGATACGCCTGACACCCTAATCAAATAAGTACCTTTTACCGGGACTGTTTGTGTTTCAACGTAAACTGAATCTTAGGCTATTGTTTTACAGACTCTATTACAACGGAGCGACATCGTCTGACTGGCTTCCGCATAAAACGTATTTGTAGGAAGGACGACCCAGAAAATGGGTATAATATACTCACACTACCGCCGCTTCCTCGCCTTATTCTCCCGGCACGTCCCCCAGGAGTCTGCAGAAATTTATATAACAAGCTATCTCGTCCGGGCTCGGTTATTGTCGAGGAAACACTGCCTCAAACATTATTTTTAATTAAACACAAGTACTGTCCGCTAACGCCCTCGATCCGAACCGCGATTTTCCTCCCCGTCAATTGTAGATTTCTTTTTTCTTGAGACGTCAACTTGAAAAATGTTGCTTAATTGCAGGATTGTCTGGAAGAAACAAGAGAAATAATCGGGTGCATTTATTTTAAGTGGTCTGGAGGACGTATCTGTATACTTACCTGCAGTTGCACTACCTGCCAAATTGGCATTGGCTCCCATTCATACAGCGGTGGTCTATAAAATAACCCTTAAAAAATTTGATCTTTTAACAATTCCTCATTCAATCACGTAAAACGAGTGGGGGGTGGTCACCCCACCGCCCGGCACCGCGCCGGGGACGACGTGCGACGTAACGTGCCCCTACTACGAGTGCTATATTCATTTAAAAACAGATCGACTTTGTTGGCTACTGTTGTTCACTAAAGATTATTAATAAATCCCCTATTTTAGACTTCGGTTATTAGCATCTCTTGAACTTATAAATGAACAAAGAATATTTTTCACTTTTTGCTGCTAAATTCAATATTTTTATCCTTGTGTATAATACCAATATTAGACATTTTCAAGTCGCAATTTTGCGATCGATTGTTATTTCTCGCGTGGTTGCCAATTTATAGCAACATAAGAAACAAATACCCATAAACTACACAGAACGCTCAAAACGGTCCTCAACAACAAATACGACACAACGATATCGTTATTATAGCGTTAAATCGCTAACGTTTAGAGTCGATACGATTCGTACACCACTGCATAGTCGTGATAACTTGGAAAGTGTACTATGTCTCCCCGCACACCCCCCCCTCTACCCGAGCCGAGCTGGCCCGTGTCGAGTCAGTAGCTTTAAACATGCCCCTGAATAATCAAACTCAGATCCAAGTCTAGCTTCCAGAGGTCCATGCTTCGGTATTGGCTGCTCTTAACTATTGTTATTTATTGAACACCTACCCTTGTATATCGGATCGTTCGTGTAGTTTAGTTCAATTCAAAAGCAGAGATTTTTCAAAATCCCTGTGTATTTGAGGTACTCTACTGTAGTATTTAATTTAGTATCAGAGGTATTATTTAAAACAACTGATTACTTTTGCTTGGAAATAAATCAGAAACATTGGCACATTTCAGTTTTTTTTTTGTTATTCGAACTTTGTGATGCAATTACACCAAAAATAAAACTAAAGTGTAAAAAGTCACAAACGTTAAAACCATTTCGCCTATAGTCTCTTCAATACTAGCTCACCGATTGTTAGTACCAATTAAAGTTAGACACAAATGGGAACAAATTTAAAACGACTGACAGCTGATGTATTGGTTTAAAACGAAATAGCCGGAAATAAACTATCGCCAATTAGACAGGAAGGCATACTTATGAATATTTAGACAAGATGATTATACTATCTATGAGTTTTTGCGGTGGTGAGATTGACTGGTTAATTTCCGTATGTAAATATTTGCTACAGATCATTTAGAATGGAATTTGTCATAATAATAATGACTGCAAGGATATCCAAGTGGTTGTGGTCACCACGAAAAAAAACAAAGATCGATGTGTCGCGGGTTCGATCCCCATCTAACAGAGAACAGAACAGAGAAACAAACTCTTTTTGGATGTTCCAGAAGGAGGTGGAGGAATAAAATAGACGTCTTAAACAATGAATACCTTAAATTAGAAAAGTATGAAAATGCAAAGAAGTAAAAGAGGTCGTTGCCTCGCAATGGAACAATTAGGTCAAAGGGCGATGTACTTTTAAATATAGTTCTGATAAAAACAATACAATATTTTACGCGCATGAAATAGTCGGAATATGAAAGCTGGCAGTAGTATTCATGGAATTTACTCTTAATTTAAATGTTTTATTTCATAGAATTGGACACGTTGATCCGAATAACGTTCTATTTTTTGTACGTTCCAAAAATAGTTGTTGTTTTGATGCAAACATTGCGAATACACCTTTTTTCTCTCAAATAATTTAATTTACAATGTTCTGTGTTGACCCATATTTATGATTTTTTTGTTTGTTATGTTTGCTTTTTTTGCGCATTCGTTAAGTATAAGTTTTGTTCGCAATTTTTAATTTTAAGCCTGAAATCAGTGTCAACTACAGGACAGACGTTTCTAAAAAATCCGTATGTCCAAAATGTCAGAATACAAAGAGGTCCAATGTTGTTTTCCGAAATAGCCAATTAGTTACTTAAAAAAAGTTGTAGAAGTATATGGACAGAATCAATACCAAAAATATGCTCTTACATTTTTAGAACACGTTATATACGCACGATCCATTTTATGTCCAAGTAACATGAGGCATCCCCTACCTACTAACGATCCTATCTTGAAGGGATGATGCTATTATTACCACGCAGTAAAACCATTAACCAAGTTACACATGACCCCTCTATATGCCTTCCTTGCAATTTCTCTTTCTTTTGTAGCCCTCTTCGAGTCCCTTCAGCTTAAGGAATAAAACAACGTGACCGAGACATAATGACATGCAATAAAACAAGTTTTCTCCAGAAGAGTGGATGTAAATAGAAGGAACTTCAGCTCTGTATATGAAAGTATATCCCGACATTTATATTTGAGCCAAGCTTGAAAAGTATGGGCTCCTTAAAGTAGTTTCGCTGCTAACATCTAGGTAGCGAGAAAAAAAAAATATTATAGTTAGATAATCGCGGTTCGAAAAGGTTGTGTGAATGTGAATCTTGTGCAATACGCGGGGCGAACGCAGCCAGAAATCGCAAAGAAGTCTGGAACAAAAAGGTAGACGCCTTTGCCCAGCACTGGGATCTAACAGACTACAAAAAAAGATAATCCCTAAGCTTTCCGATCTACGCCAAAATTATTTAGGTGTTATATTGTTTGCGCATACGCAAACGCTACGTTTCATCTATCGACATTCAGATAAAACAGGAGAAACAACACAGAATAGGATCAGACTCTAAACGTTTTCTAGAAACAAAATCTAATCAGAAAAACACCAGCAGTACTACTCGTGTTCTAATGACGTCAATTTGCGTCATTACCTCATAAATACCAAGTGAAGTTAAGTCTAATTCCGAATCACGTTGACATGCTACAAGTCTATAGCAACAGTTTTAAGTGGTACCAACGTAGCGACACAAACCAATGCCTTGACGTCATCTGAAAGCTGTAGTCTGAGTTATGACGCATCATGTGTACAATAGCGTGACCCACATAGATTCAATTAATGATAGATACCAATGATTTTAACATGGAACTGACGTGTCTGAGGGTCAGATATAGGTGAACCTAATTTAGAAATTACATGTTTTGTATACTCTACTTTTTTCGGGGTTCCGTAACCAAAGGATAAAAACGGGTCAATATTTCTGAAGCTACGCTGTCTGTACGTCAATCTGTCACCAGGTGCCGCCAAAGTGTGTAGCTCGATGGGTATTTTTTTTACAAATGATGAATTTCTGTTGCCGCACATGAATAAGAAATGAAAACAAACATAGCGACTGAGTAACGGTTGCTACGCTGATAAGTTTAATGGGTAACCAATTTTTTGTAACAGAATTATATTCTTTAGCCTATTTGTACAGAACTCTTAACAGTTTATTAATAGTAACAACTCCATAGACCACGTACAAGTGAGCAGCATGTGTTCGATTCTGCTACTCTACGAAATTAATTCGACCAGTAGCAGTAGAGACTGGTATCTATATACATATAATAAAATTGTAGAAAAGTGAAAACTGTACATTGAATATTTTTAAAAAAGAATAATTGCTGGGTGGTCTACGAACGATTCCGATGCCGAAAATATGATTTTTAGAATTTTTGTCTGTTTGTCTGTTTGTCTGTTTGTCTGTTTGTCTGTATGTATGTTCGGAAAGATCTCGGAAACTACTGGATAGATTTGATTCAAATTTTCAGAGAATATCAACAAGAGGTCCGGTCAACATACTTTCTACTTATTATCTCGATTTTCGTTACAGGGGGTGAGCAGGAGCCTTTTATATCTATAAACAAATATCAAATTATCTCATAAACTACTGAATATATTTCGTTCAAATTTTGCATGAACCTTATCGTATACATGATACAACAAATATACAAAAACCATAACGCTACTATGCAGGGGGCATGAGCAGTAAAGTTTTAAATTTTTGAACTCACCCGTAACATCGTATAATACAATTATGAGGTGTATTTTCACCCCATTGAGTAGTAAGCAGCACGGTCATCAATTTACACAAAAAAACATCACGCTATTTATCTTAAGACTTTTGGCAGAGCAATAATAGGATTTTTTGAAAATAAATCATTTTCACAAAATTAGTCATTTTATTCTCTTTCAAGTCTGATATAGGCCTACCGCGACTATTTCACAAGTAAAATAAAAGAAACATAAACTAATACGCTTTTTTATGCAATTGTTACCGTAATCGGTACATTCTTGAAAGAAAGGAACTTAAATTCTTTTTATTTTTATTGATGTACTAAAATTACTCAAGTTCAAATGTGGAATGCCGTAATATGATTTTGTATTTATTAACGATAGGAGTATATGCCTATGTTTTTAGCTCGGTAATGTTGGCGATGCTACTTCAAGATCAAAACATTCGTAGTGACAATCAACCCAAAGTTGCATGTAGTTCACATTGATGTCATCTATAATTATGCATAACAAAAAAATACTGAACGACACAGTTAATTATTACCTTGGAACAGTATTTCGGATAAAAAAACCCAGAAAACTTGCATAAAAACTGCATTATAGGTATGCAATGTGAAAGATCTATAAGACCAATGCTATCAATGAATAGACATTATGTATCTATTGATAGAATAATGTCTACTGATACCTGGGATTTTTCAATATTTTAACGATTTGATCGGCCTACATCCGCCATTATAGAGACCGCACACGTGGTCCTTCCCAAAATTCCTTTAACAATTTATTGCAATCTCTACTTATTAAACATTTTCTTCTTTCGTAGTCTGGTAAAAACAGGGGAAGGAACGAGACTGAATGAGTTTCTGAGATCCCTAAGCCGACGAGGATTAGGGACATATTTTTGGAAATTTCCCCAATAAGGCTGATAATAGCGTGTAGCTATCAGCACTTACATCCGTCATACAATGTCTGGAAAATTCATTTTGGCTGTCGGTATCGACAGCGTAAACCCATAACCAACCTCATGTAGTCTTTATTTAAGTTCCATTTATGCAGTAGGGATGACGGTAGGTATTTTACTTCAATGATCGTCAGGTAGGTTAACGAATAAAATACGTATTTTTTCTTTGTATATTGGTACAGTAAATAGAACTCTTGCACATGAAGTCACTTTTATGTTCATAATTTGCTTTGTCATCTATAATCAATATCACAAATTACACATATCCTATACATTCGATTTTTGTCATTGTCATTTTTAAAAAAAGGGGTGTCTGATTTTTTTTTATTATCACGCTATTCATTTATCACCAATTTAAAGGCAAATCATGACCAAAACACCAGGGGACCAAGATAACACGTTTACCAACTTTTTTTTTTGGAAATATTCCAAATATTTGTGAGGAAGATCAGGTTTAATATTAAGAGGACAATCAAACATAACGTGATTTAGGAAACCGTTTATCTGGGTGCAATTTTGCAAAATCTTATATCTTATGACACTATGTAAAATCCACAGTTACCGAGCCCGACTCTCACTTCACCAGCTCCGTCCACAAAAATAATTTGACATCTTCTTTATATCTTCAGAAAACATCGTGTGTGAAAATAACAACTGTCTGGCTATCACTGTTCCTGAGAAACAGCCAGGTGACAGACAGACAAACGGACTCCGGGGCCTCAGTAATATGGTTCTGGTTAACCTTTTTGGTTACAGTACAATAATAATTATATGATACCTTATAATCACTGTCATAATCCGTCTAGCAATTTCAGGTGTAGGCCGGTCCAAGAACAGACGTGCTCGAAAATCCTTACCCACCAAATTAGTAAATGGAAAATTTCGAAAGCAAAACATTTTTAGCAGAAGTGCTAAGACTGAGTTACACCTTCTGTTATATTTTCCTACTTACAACCCCCCCCCCTCCCCCATTTTTAAACGGCTCGATTTGTCAAACATGTCTAAACGAACACTCGCACATAATTGACGTTTCAATTAAAATAGTTCAATTCGTTCGGAAGCTATGATGTCACAGACAGACAGGCAGGCAGATAATATATGTCAAAGTTATAAACCCCTCTTTTAGGGATTAAATAAGAAAAAGTCATTAAAACAGCTGTGAAATATTTGACACCAGGATAGTATCGTAAACGATGAAATGTGTTTGATTCAAACATTTGATAGTGTTTGGGCCGCACAAGATTCATTATAATTTAGAAATAAAAAAGCAAGCTTAAATATAAAAAAGTGTTTAATTTTTTATATTGCATTACATTTTTGTGATGATCGTTATTATTAAACTTCATAGTTTTTCACATCTTGAGAATCACGCAGACAAAGTCGCGGGCAACAGCTAGTCATTCTAATAAATGGTTTTATGATCCTAATTGCAGACTAAGTATTTTACGCAATCAACCCAACTAACAACTTAATATTTCAAACTAAACGCATAAATATCTGAAAATAAACTTTTATAGATAGAAAACTTCTTGACCTTGTGTGAGCCAAGATCAAGGGTCAGAATACAAGGTAACCTTTAGACCAATTATATAGATACAGTCCTGAGAATTTATCTTTCTGTTATGTGGATTTTAAACTTTCGATTAATTAATTTACGCTCTTCAAAAATTGCCTTGCAACTGAAACAAAACATTCAATAATTATCCTGTTGAACTAATTTAAATTGGCGCGATAGGAGAAAAACAAAACATTGAGAACCTAAGCTAAGCATTATTATTAATAATCAACAAAATTACAAACAAAATGTCTCAAATCTCCTTTTTTTTAAGAAGCCTTATTCTATGTGAGTATGGTTATTAAAAATAACTATTTTTTTTAAGATTCCTATTTAGTCTAAGTATGTTTATAGTTCTTGTATTTAGGGTAAGTCAACAGTTCATTAACCTATTATCACAATCTGTCCAGCAATTTAGTAGCAAACAAAACAACATCACACAAATAAAGGTGATATATTAGAAAGGGTATTGGCTCAGTAAAAGATTTGAGTCATAAACCATTGTTCCAATATTATATTTTCACATTACACGCACTTTTATAGCACAATAAATTGGTTTATTAATTGTGTGTCATTGAGATGGCATCTGCAGACCAAGGGCGGCTCAAATGTTATGAAATATTAGGACTGTGTGTACAAAAATATTTTTAGCTGTAACTAGAATATTTGATAGGATTTTTGGAAAGGTGTAAAAATGTAGTGATTCATAAAGCTATGAATCCTTTGTCAAGTGAGTTAGATAATAAGTTTTTAAATGCTTTAAATAATTTAGAACGTTTTAAAATTAATTCAAAAAGCCAATTGCAAATTAATGCTTTCTTTATCTTTGGAAAGGTGATAATGGACTGCGAAGTGGTTTCCAAATAAAAAAAAACAAACAATATTCGTCACAAAATAATTTTCTAGGACGAGCAACAACTTATTCCGGGTACAGCAAGCAAAGCAAGCTTGTAATATACCAACACAACGCATGGACGTCATCATCCTCAGGCGTAAACCAAGTACTTAAACCAACTTTACTGGTCATGAGCATTTTGTAGGCACACGAGTCTCACCGAAATCTTTGATCTTCTTTTCTGGCAGCAAAGCTACATCGAGTCCTCAAGCTACATAAGTTTCAGGTCAGTAACAAGGTTTATTTCAATTGTAGAAGTACCTATTATGAACTCGGACCTAATGTCGGTCAATGTTAATAAACTTAATCGAGGGTTGCGCTTGAGCACCATGCGAGTGGTACCATGGACAATCACCATCGTCCTAGCCTTTTCCCAACTATGTTGGGGTCGGCTACCAGTCTTACCGGTTTTAGCTAAGTACCAGTGTTTTACAATGAGCGACTGCCTATCTGACCTCCTCAACCCAGTTACCTGGGCAACACGATACCTCTTGGTTAGACTGGCTGTCAGACTTTTTCAAGCTTCTGACTACCTGTAACGACTGTCAAAGATGTAGGAATAACAGCCGGGACCCACAATTTAACGTGCCATCCAAAACACGGAGGAACTCGTTATGACAAAGATGTTCAGCCATTTACGGACCAACCGCGTCAAGCATAGCTTAACCTGTGATCGATTCACCTATGTGGTTATAGCTTAGCCACGAGCTCCTCTTCACGAGGTACCATGGATAAAGAGTGGAAAATTTGGTCTTCGATGGCAAAACATGTGAAAATTATTAGTAGTTTTGATGGAATTAATACAAATGTTAAAAGTCTTAAGTGTTTGTTTAAATATATTATCTGAGGAACAACGGGACTGATATGAAAGAAAAAAAAAATCGGGGCTTACCATCAGGAAAAATAAAAATACATGTTAAATCGGTCACAAATAAAATATTTTTCAAATTATAAAAAAAAATATACATCGAATCTTAAAGATATTTTTTACACCCACAAATTCATATAAATAGATACAAGATATTTATTAGCTCGTTAGAATAATGTACACTTACAGGGACGTATTATTAGGGTGGTATACCATTAACAGGAATAAAACACCTACTCATTATCTGCCCACGTTTCACAAAATTCTTAAATAGAAATTGAAGTATAAGAAAAACTAAGAGTCTACCATCACGTCTTAAAGTGATATTACTAAGGTTGTGAAAACGAGAGAGCGCATAACACTGCGAAGATCGTAGCATCTCTTTTCCACACCTGCAAGGAGATTTCATCCAACCAATTTGAGTTATTTTTACTATCACCGTTGCCATAATTTCTAAAGATCTTGGCTTCAGAAACACTCCCTCAAAGTACACGAATAACGCATCATTTATTACCAAAATGTGTTTCAAATTAATAACACGAAAATTTAATCTGAAAATAATAATCCACAAACAACTTCATACTATCTTCTTTATTTGAACAAATTACCAAAAAGTGAAATTAAATTAAACTATTCTGAACATCAATCGCTATAAGTTTCACGCAGCTTTCAAGTCTTAATTATTTTCGTCTTGTTTTCAATAGAAAGTAACATATTTTTATGCAGTAATGTAATGCAATACTTTTTGACTGCAAACCACAGCCACAAGTTAACGTAGTATAATAGAATCCACTTTAATTATCGTTGTGGAAGTGGGACGGCGTTCTACAAGCTCTATAATGCCGTCTCTCTTTTACAAGAGTAATAATTTAACTTCAAGAGGTGATACAGTTTGTCCCGTTTGACCTGTAGACGTTTGGAGAACAAAATGTCATACAGATTATCGAGTGACAGCGACCTTAAACTATGTGTGGGGAATGCTAAATAATTATATTGCCTTCAGTTAGCTTAGTGACTTTTTTTTCAATTTTTGATATTTTTGTGTGGGGGTTTTTAATTAACTCGTTTTTTTATAACAATAAGAGCAATGTGGGCTTTAGGTTTAACGTTAGTAAGTAATAATCGATGAAGTATGAGTAGCAGTCGTGAGACTAAGGTTCTGCAGAAATCGACTTAAGAAAATTGCAAGGTAATTGGTCACCCTTAAGTTTATGCCCTGATAGCCTGGATTTTTATTTTAAATTTTGAAAAAATATGTATGTGTGTTCGTTATCTCACCACATCCAAATGGCTGACCTGATTTCGTCAAAATTTGGTGGTAGATGTGGTAAAACGTTGGATTAACACATGTGCTATCTGACTATTTTAAAGGCTCATAAACTTTCTTCAGCTATATCCGGCATATAGATGGTTGAAGCCGCGGGCAACAGCTAGTGAACTATAATAATATAATTAATCTAAAAACAACATGATTAGGTTTTTGTATTTTAATATACTTATTAAGCTATAAAAAAACTTCTAATAATAGTCCTATATTAGAAACATCAAACCAATTAAATCACTATCTTAACTAAAATCAGAACATATACGATCAGCAAAACAATTCGTCCTACATAATCCAATCGACAAAGACAGTAGTGTAGTAGAAATATAGAGTTGTATTCAGTTGGTTTTCAAAATTGGATATAACAATAATACAATAATTTCCTTCAATTTTCACACAACGCTATCTAGTCTCAAACTAAGCAAAGATTGTGTTATGAGCTCTAAGCAACTGATAAATGTATATTTCTTAGTAAAATATACACGATATAATAAAATACACAATATAGATGAAAACACCCGGACAAATAATAAATAACACACACACACACAAGATGAGAATCGAACCCAGGACCTCCAGTATAGCACTCAATGTCGCTAACCACTAGACCAAGGGCTAGTCGTGTGTTAACCGACTTATTTTGCTGGCCATACGATAGTTCATTATAACTGCGTATATCGGGTGGGCCCGGCCCTTACGCAGATTACCCCAGTTTATGTACATCGTATTAAAAGCTTTCAAATAAATTAAATAATGATTCAGGCGTGCCTGTGACCCGTATAAGTGTTTTATATAGACTTAGAAATATGCTCGATTTATTAAGATTTACTACTAAGTTACTTTACAATATAACTTTATACGACAAAATTCTATGTGATTAAGGTGGGTCAAAGGTTCGTTATTGAAAACTGGCAGTTCATCTTTTGCGACTCGCGTCACTGAGGATTCCGTTAAAATAGTCTAAAGATAAAGAAACCTGTTGGATGTTAAATTAATTTTTGTATACCCAACCTCAAATTGATTTGACAAATGAATGTGCTTAAAAACATAGATAGATCGATCTTTTTTTGTATTTGTTGTTATAGCTACAGCAGAAATTAATCTCCTGGTAAAATGACAATTATCAAGCTTTTACAATTCAGGCGAGCGCTGCCTGGTGGCAGACGGACAGACAGCTAGCGTTGCCAAAATAATATTGTTTGTATCCTTTGGGCAAAGGGAACCCTTAAAATTACAGAGTTCATTTTAAGTAAAAAAAACTAAGGTAATGCTTTTGCAACTCTAACCATCTCATAAAACTTAATTCATGAACACCTTAATACGTTAAATAATAAGCAAATGTTTTCCCGCTTCTAAATCTTTCAAGGTCTACGTTTGCAAGAAAAATAATCAGGCAAAGCGTTATTGGTTGAGTGAATGATAAGAGCGGACGATAACGCTAGCTACTGGCAACTTACACATCGGTATGCTTTTTAATTGATTAAAAGTGGCCATTCAAAATTGAAAAAGTAAATACAAATGTAGAGTCTAATGAAAATGGACATGATACTTTTATGAACCAAAACTTACTACCGTCTTTCAATAGAAACTACTGATCGAAATATGATGAAATTCTGTAGGATCAATCTCCTCCTTTTTGCAAATCGGCTGTAAATTACCAAAAGGCTTATTACTGCAAAAAAAAAATGCATAGACCCATACGGTGTGTTTCCAAAACTGCAAAAAAAAATCCTAAGAAAAGAAAATTAAATCAGACATTAACAACCGCCGCGTCTGCTCATGATTAAGGACTCCGGTTGGGTCCGAAACTAGTCGGGCTACCCCGATAAATACGCGTGAGTAAACCGTTACATCATTTAATAATTAACAAAGTGTTTTGAACTCTAACTCGATGTCAGCAAAAGTAAATATTTAGATTATTTTATTATAACAATAAAGGAGGCTATGTATTTAACATATCTTCAACTTCAGATTGGTTGAAAACTATATGACATTATCTCCTACACGTTACAGTATAATTAAATACCTAAATGTGTAAACTTGTGGGCGTTTTGAAAACACTTACGGTTTGCGAGCAGTTTACTGAGACAATGGTTCAAATGACATAAGGTCTGTGATAAAGTTCATGAGTGTGGTAAAGGTAGTGTTCAAAACCTTTGAAAGGTTCTCCCATTGTAACGAAATACTAAGACGTTAATAATTGAAATAAACTTGATGTGACCCATCATTTAGGCTCAAACTTGTTTAACATATATTTTTTAAGTATATTTTACTACTCACCTTTTTGTTTCGAAACAACAGAAAAAAAATAGAAATAGTTAATGTTTCTACTAATTACATCTCATGCAGTAAGCAATTTAAACCTTAAGTGGCGGGTGATCCACACACATTCAAGCCACATACCGACACTCGGACTCGGAACAGGCATTTGCGGATCTCACAAGTACTTGTCCTACGCGAAGATCAAACCTGCGACACATCGCGCTCAATAAATTTTGCATGGTTAAATCTTGCACTCTGCTAAATTAAAATGATTGTTTAACCACTGCAGTTTACAATATCATTACCAAGCTGTTGAGATCATATCGTATCATAGCTGAAATACACGCAGAACAATGCAGGTGTATGTCTTTAAAAACTAAAAAATTACTTTGAAAAAAAACTTTTACGTAAACGTATTTCGTAACAAACTCGAACGAATTTAAAATCTTACGACGCACAAACTGTAACCAATTATAGCTAATCATGCAACAAGCTACGTAAAACAAAGAAAAAACATAATCCAATAATAACTGATGAAATGGAAATGCGACACAAATACATGTAAAACGCTATCAACATTGGAATTCCATTAAATGATTGGTCTAAGGTGACTATAACTCGCGAAAGGTCAAATGTCGAATGGCGACTTCTATGACCCAAATAAACTGCGAGCACGGTGGTATCAATTCAATTCAATCCAATTACTAGCTGCGCATATGTCGGTCAGAGGTGGATGTATGGTTATATGCATAGCGTCCGGTAATATTGATCGAATCTCTTGAGAACGATTCTCGTTTACACTTATTAATTCAAGTGAAAAGTTTATCGGTCTTGTGAATTGCAATTTTTATTTTGAGAAGGAAGATACAGCTCGGTTTTGGACGTAAGTGATAAGTAACAAAATCTTTTGCACTGAAAGTGACATACCATTTCAAAGACAAAATGTTACAAGAGTCGACTCTCCTTTTGACGATTTTTAAATTTACTGTTTATGTAATATACGTCGAAAAGAATACACAAGTCCTACTTATCTTGAATCATTTTAGGCACTTGGAAAAGTAATCCGACGAACCTTTGGTTGTACTAATCTGCGTACTAATGAAGCAGTATTAGTAGAGCAGTATTCCTTTAGGAGTTTTTAGAAGGACCGAGGTTTTTATCCAGAACAAGAGTAGAGAACTACGGTTGGTTCATCATAAAACTCAAATTTACTTTCACGATTTGATAAAAAACTTAAATACGAACAACGAAAATTAAATGAAAAATAATCCCTGTTGTTTTTTTAATTGGACTAAAGTACTGACTCAACATTCTCATTTCAATGTGCACCCGCCTTTTAATGCTTTTACGTCAACGTGAAAAATAATTAATCAAGAGATGAAAGGTTTTTAAACGATACCAGTCGTCTGTTAATTCTGTCATTTAAGTACTCAAGCAATTTAAAAATTGTTTACCAATAAATTATTGCCGAAATTGATTTATAACTTGCTCATTTATTTAAAAGGCTGTTGAATTCCTGAGTAATGACTTATAGCGGTAGTCGGGTCGATTTACTTGTTATTGACTTCTTAATTAATTTGTTTATTTGCGACTTATTCAGTTGATACAGGTGTCATTTTTATGAAAGCTTTGTGTTTTAATGTGTATTAAGGAATTTTGTGATGACTTTGATTGGCAGATTTTAGCGGATTTCTTCTGAAATATTTAATACTAGGAATGCATTTCAAGCTTTTAATGTATGTAATTAAATAAAAATAACATCAGGCAGGACTGAAACCTCCCACCACTGGATCAAAGCAAAAGTCTTTGACTACTTTTAGCTTTGCTTAATTGGTATTAAATATGAGATCTGTTTTAAGATTGGAGACGTTTACAACTCCTGCGCATGCGACACGCTGATTTATAGTGAGTCTAAAAGGAGATCTAAATTATAGCTTGTTAATAGCTCCTAGTCTCCTTATTCTAAGGATGACGTTCAACCTAGTGCCTCAGTTTCCACGCTTAGGTCTCTGATTTACCCCAAGGGTAAAAATGGATTCCCATACCGAAGCTTCCGCTGGCTCTTCGTCTGTCACCAGGCTGTTACGTGTATCATAACAAGCCAGTTGTAATTTTTCCGTTGCCGCATGTTGCATGCTGTCGCTGTAAAAACTAAAAGTAAAAATCGAAATTAAGCAACGCTCATATAATTGATGGATAACTTTTGTTTTAGAAAAAATGTTTCACGATTCTAACTCGCACTTGACAGGTTTTATTTATAACTCTATGTCTCGTTTATAGGAAACGGAGTTTAGTAACGTATCTACACATTATGTAAACTTCAATAACAAGTCTGGAGGTGAAGTCTGGGGTCAACGACCGACCTAAAGTCTAACTCTAATCTGTATGAAACATGTCCAGACATGTCGCAATACTTGGAATTAATGAACAAGGCATTTTTCTTCTTAAGTGAATTTCGGATTGGTATGCAGAGTTTGCTGAAGGATATTTTTTTTTTAATATAGTACAGTAAATACGTGAAGTCTTGCCTGAATTAATAAGTAATAAGATATGTATTTTTAAGTTTATATTGCATAAGGATAAACTGAAAACATTTTTGAAACTAGCAAAATAATAAAATTAAAATTTCCTGAAAAAAAAACCAATTCCGAAAAAATCGTGATGTTTTTGTGACTTAATTACATTTATGGACTAGAAAGTACAAAGTGAAGGCTCTTAATACATTAGGTTGATACATATCTAGAGTTATTTCAGCTACCGAAAATTTCCACGAGAGGAGATTTAAAATTAGTTCTCAAAATAGTTTTTGCTATATTATGATGTTATGAAACATAGAAAAAAAATACCTTTCCTATTCATAAGATATCCAACCAAGAATTAGAAAACCGAAGGGTTTATGACCTACCTAAAGGTGATATTTTCGACCCTAATAACTGAGACATCTACGAAATACATGTTTCCACCTCCACAAAATATATTATTATTGGATCTACTTCTAGGTGACCTTTTTTATTCCCTTAATAAAGTTACTTAAATATAGGCAACATAAGACGTTTTATTCGAACTTCTGGCACTCACAACTCCAGGTCACATCCTTTACTCCTAATCTTTAAGCTAATTAATAATAATTTTAGTTAAGGATCGAAACTACAAATTTCGTGACGTTAAGCGTTTTAGTTATTTCAAACTTTATTTTAATATTTTATAATTATTATTTTAGGATTTTTTAAATTTTAATCAAACAAGCTTTGCCCGTTTACAGAGCGCATATAATAATTATATTTAAGAACAAAAGTCCATATATCGTTGAAAGTTAATCAAGGTTATCATTTTATTATTTTAATTTTACGTAATTTTTTTAAGTTAATAAACACTTTAATAAACAACAACAACGCAACAATAATAAACAAAACCACTAGTCACAGCACACTTATATTCAATATTAGACCTCATTAATCCAACCTTCAATGTATACCACGACAAAGTAAACAAAAAAACAACCTTGACACAGCGCAGTGTCATTCGATATACATTTACTATTTACCAGTAAGCTAAGCCAGTAACTTCACTCAGTGTTAATACATCTATGAACTCTGTACAGACCTACTATGGCATAGATAGGACAAAATATTGTTTAAAAATAAGAATTTAGTTTAACAAATACAATGGATTTTATTTACTTATAGATAAGGCAAAATACAAATTAAAAAACTGAATTTTAATTTGGTTAAATAATTTATTGCATTTATTTACTTAAAAAAAAAAACCTTAAACATTTTTAGTTACATGCACTTTTTGTGACTGTTATAACATTTTTAAAAGACTAGGGCACGCTTCTGAACGAGGTAAAGAGAAGCTAAGAGTCTAGACAAACAACAAAAAACAGCGATCAATTATTTGGGCAACTGTCAAATGATGCTTGCTGACTATGCAATGTGCAAATGTTGATTTCAATGATGGATGGTCTATGAAACTTGACGATACTGCACCCAAACTCATAAACAAACAGAGATCAATACTGAACCTTTGTTAAATAAACGATTAAATCAATCAATCTATTCCAAATATAAATTTAAATCGAATAGAGATCTTTATCTTAATTAATGCTGATTTGTAAATAGGCTGTCTTTAGTGTAAATTATTTGATTAAACCTGTATACAGTGGACAAATCAAGGCAATATTTCAACGTTAAACGGGTAGGCCGTTTACATAAATAATTAATTCTTCAATAACTTGATTTTGTTTGAACAGTAGTTTCGATTTAATACCAATCACTTATAATTAAGTAATTTGTTTATCGAGATAACCAGTTCGGCAGATTTTTGGAAAGTTGAACTAATACTAATGTCCTCTGATGACCTGTGTTTTAGATTTTGAATAAAAAGCTGTTTCGTTTAATTTAATTAACAAAAGTAGCAAATGATAAAAAATATTATTCTGCAATTAATAATAAATCAATTATTAGAAGGTTTCAGACTTTAGATCAAGAGCTCGGATAGGAAAAGTCCTAAATACCTGGCGCAAAAAAAAATGTTTTCCTATACATGAATCGTCCGTAATTCTATACGTTCGTAAGTCTACATCGCTTGCAAGGACGGGTCCGCTTCAAATATTCATAGTTAGATCGATATGAATAGCTTCTATGCGCCTGCTTGAACCCCGGCCTCGAACTAATCAGACGTAGTCCTGATATACTTAGACTGGAATACTTTTAATACAATTAAGCTTGGATTTGAAAACGTAAAAGTATACAAAATTCAAGGTCAAGGTCAAAAATCAACGAATGATTGTAAGACCATAGGATTTTCATGCATTCCGACACAGGAGCGTCTTTCTACTCATCACCATCGTAATAAACGTGTCAATACTTTCAGTTTGACCCTGGAGGAACCAGAACCTTTTTCTTTTATATTGGATGACAAACCATCAAATAACTCCTTCCGCGGGGGGCTTAGTGGAAGGGAGTGTCAGACTTGTGTTGACTAATACCCATCCATGTTTCTTCTTTAGCTCTTGGCTTACCGGGGAATGCTAATGGGCTCCACGGAGCTTGCTGCTCTTTGAGGCCCGCGTGGAACAGTCGCGGCTACCGTCCGCAGACTCTTGACTGCGGAGGTGGAACTGGAATTTGAAGACAAAAACTTTTTTTTAGCCACCAGGATTTATTCACCAAATCATTTCAAGCAATTCTGGATCAGAACCTTTTCCAAACAACCATTATAAATCAAAAAATTAACTAAACAGATGTTTAGTTATGAGTTACAAATCTTTATCCCGAAAAACCGAATTTTGGGATATCTAAGCAAAATCACTTCATCGATTCCCAAAACAAAATACCCAATTACTATTCTAGATCCAAAATGTTAGCCGGAAAATTTCATTTCGTGTTTAATGAAAACTGCTAGAACTAGTCACGTTTGATACTAGACCTGTAAATAATGTAGTAGCCGGGCCGGGACCACTCGCTTGAATTTCGTTGTGATCATATAATAAATTTTATGTGTTCCATTTCTGTACCCTTACGTGGAAACCAAGTTGTCTTTGTGCTAGAATATACTATTCTAGGACAAAGTGCTCGTTTTATCTGTATGGGTACACTGAAGATTAGTTTTAAAAGGATATTTTGCTAGCGTGTTTGGCGATTTCAATTTTAGATTTTAACAAGAGGGGTGATTACTTGAATCGATGGGCTTTTAATTGGGATTTACGTCATATTTTAATATCTATAAAACAACCATTCATTGTTCTTATTTACGCTGAAATGTCAATCGACGTCGTTACTCAACGCCCACGAGTTCTAAGAATTACTGTGATAAAGGCAGGGCACGTTGTGTTCTTACTGAGGGTAGTCAATTTCGTTGTGTGCTTATTACCGAGTAGACTTGTATAGAGGGTGTCAAGTAATTTTCATCTTCGACTGCTAGATCTAAACGGGACCTGTCATAGAGAGTTTTTAACTTTGCGCGCTCTAGGGTCAGAGTATTATTATTAAGACTCATGAACCTCTAGTCTGCCAATGAGGAGTTTATCAAGCGTTGTCACCAGGATAGCTGTCGTTTGTATGAAGGATTGCAACGCATTGCCATACACCGACACAAAAACGCGGATGACGTAGCACGGCGGTTCAGGTTTAGTCAGTAAAAGTCTGACACTACCCATTTCCTCCCCCGAGGGAGTAGGTGTCCATGAGGATTCCCCCGCCTAAACAAAAAAAAAAAAAAAAAAAGGATAGCTGTCGTTGGTGAAGTGACGAATAGAGAGGTTTTAGTGGGAGTAATAAGATTATTTATCGCATATACGTACTTTTTATTGGAAAAATGAATATTTCATTTACATTGGTTAACAGTTCGTAGAACATACAGCCTCACCCTTTTCACTGGAAGGTTGTCTCTTCTGAGAACGGAGCTGATTTTACTGAGTCTATTGAGTGACGTCACATTTTATTTGAAGAAATATTGGGAATATTGTGGATTAAACAAATTTCTATAAAATTATTAAAGAAACTATGGTGTGTGGAGTTTTTAGATAATATGCGCCAAATAATAGCGTTATGTGCTGTAACCCAAATTTCAATATCTGTCTTTTATAAAAAAAACATACGATCATCTAAATGATATATGTATACGATCACTTTGGCAAACTAATAT
Source organism: Trichoplusia ni (assembly GCF_003590095.1). Lineage (NCBI taxonomy): Eukaryota > Metazoa > Arthropoda > Insecta > Lepidoptera > Noctuidae > Trichoplusia > Trichoplusia ni. The sequence goes on from NC_039491.1 coordinate 2,171,737, forward strand.
GAAACAACTCGACTCATCATGAGCAATCAATGTTTGTTTTTCTTTGTCTTTTAGGTTTTTGTTCAAGGTAAGTACTCTAGGTTATGTAATAAGATAATGTCTAGCTTAGCGTCTTTTTGGCACATTGCCAAGGAACGCCTTGTTTAAATGAACTAGTATCGCAAGATGGCAAGCAAGGCTTAAAATGGTAGGCTTCATCTAAAAAATGGTAAAGTTTTGGACTGGATGCTTTGAGTCTTAGATTCTCCAAACTGATCTTAAGATTTTAGTACAGCAGAAGCTTTATCGAAAAATAATTTTAAATTTTAGAAGCCAACCTTTTTTTAGTACCAAAAAAGCGAGCTTATAAAACAAAATTCTCTACCATGATCTGATTCTATCAACTACGAGATTTTTTACCAAAATTAAGCTTCACACTCTACAAATCACAAAAAGACAACCAACCTCTAAATTACAGTACACAGAGGTGACCGAAAAACGCGCATTTAGATATTTAGGCTGTTAACTCGGTAATAATATCAGGAGAACATTAAGCGAGTATGAGGTAAGCCTCCAGTGTTGCAGTCGGGACGTAGGCAGGCGCCTCGCTTCCAGAATTAATAACTTTCTCTACCCCCGCAGACGCTCCACCCTGACTCCTGCCCCACCCCTCGACCCTACCAACGGCACCTATCTCGATTAATAAAATATCTCTTACATCAGTTTTGCCGTACTAAATGTTCTTTTGACACGATTGGTTTTTGGGCAATGAAGTGTTAATTCTTCAGTTTTTTTACTCTTACTGAAGATTTATTTTTTCTGGGAAACTTCTGATCTGATTTATAAGGATACTGAAGTAAAAGGATATTAGGATGGTAAACATTTTAAAGAGTTTAGTAAAAGAAGTACTTGTTAATACTAAATTATTTTTAATTGTAATTACACAACAAATATGTAAACTACATTTTTCAAACAGTCAACATATAAGTCACCCGATAAAAATATCAGACACAAAAACCAGAAAGAGAAAAATTACAGACAAAATAATCGCATCAAAAAACTGACTTAAACGGAAATCGGTACAATAATCCTATTACAAAATAATATCCATCGACCTTCGGCGACCCGTGGTAGGGGCGGCCGTGTTCCATCCCTCTCTGGCGGGCGGAAAGCCTTCGGAAGTTTCACGAGTGTTTCGGTTTGCCTCTTTGACTCTGTTTGGGTGTGTAATGATTTGGCGCGCGTGTAATTTGCTGAAAAAATGTCCCCGCCGTCTTTCAGCCAAGTCTCGTTACATCATGTTCATGATGTGATACGGCATGTCCTGATTATTGCTATTATTGCCAGCTTGTTATTATTTTTAGATGGAATTATGTAGTATAGGCCGGCTTTATAACTCCCAGTTTATGATTACGTTTTATGTACTCCCTATTTTGGTAAAGAAATGACGACACACTTCTAACATGAAAATAATATTGCGGAAAATATGTGCTGTGTTACGCAAAATTATATTCGTATAATAAAATTGTTAAATTACGAAATGGTTTCATGACAATGACAATTAATCTTGGTTTTCTTTTTGGCAAAGTTAGCGAAAATGTTTAATTAAAATGAGGAGGAAAATAAAGATGAAAGGTAATAAGATAAAAATGGAATGAGCGACGATAACTGACGGAGTCATGCTTATAACTTTGTATATACAATATTAAGCTTCGAGATTCTGGGTTACTTTTAGTATGCAGATGAGCAAAGTCAAGAACATTTTGGAAGATTCCTTTGTTCACGAAATTTCTTTATCGTGATTTATGCAGCACCTTGGTCAACACCGTCCTTATTAGCTTCGAACTAGTGAATACCTTAAATAAGCCGACATAGTTCACTTTCGTGACACAATCCTTTAATCACTTCTACAGTAAAAGCGAGACAACACAGCGAGGTGGTAAACAAACAAGCCATAAGGTTAATTACAAAATACATCATTCCGAAACAAAATTCGTAAACAGTACAAGATTCTGCTAAAACATCCTATAACATCAGTGAAAAAGTTTGTTACAACATCGCAAAGTAACCGTGGCCACCCCGCGACAGTAGGTAGGTACCCTCACCCTAATAAATTTACCCCGAAGGTTTCCCGCTCGTCCGATCTTTGGGAACGCCGGATCAATGCTTCTACATAGTTATTTTAGGGTAAGTACTGTGATCCGCGTCCTAATGCAAGATTTGGGGTAAACTAAACAATAGTATGAACGTTTATTACTGTTATTTTAAGGAGGGTATTAAGTGGGTCATTTGAATCAACATTACTGTCAGCTTGAGTTGGCTGCTTTAGTGCTGAGTGAATCTGGGTCGAGTATTAGAAGATTTTGGATTAGATCTTCCCGACTACTGCAAAGGCTTTTTTCGTTCGAGAAACAAAATATTAAGCAAATCCTCGCTTGGAAAGCTGTTAAAGATTTGACCTCTTTGTGCGAAAAGATGAAACTCCATCTAGAAATGAATGGTGAGTTTAAAAAATTATACTAATTCTAATACCACATTCAAAAATACTCATTCTTATTTAAAATAATTTTACGTTAATTAACAATTTGAAGATCGTTTTGATTATTATATACAAAAAAAAGAAAACTAAGCGAAGGGTGATATAATATGACCAATAGAGAAACATTGTATTGTAGTCGAAACTTCACCGATCTCGTAGCACGCGTAGCGATTGACGTGTGGCGTAGCGGGCAACTGTAGCACGGCGTTGTCCAAGATACTGAACCTTTTAGACCTGCTAAGTTATTTTAAAAGTAGGACTCTACATATTTTTGTGATTTACTAAAATTGATTATTTGCAACTATCACCTTAGACGGCGAGTACAACAAGAAACAACAGTATGTTTTAAACAGTTTAGTATGGCAAACAAAATCATTGGATTTCCATTACTCCCATTAACCATTACTCTTGAAGTTATTTTTTTTTTTAGAAAAAAAACGAGCTTTAAATATCGAACGATTCATAAAAAGAAAATGTTCACATCAAATTTATCCCGAATTAGATATGACCTTCTTTAACATTTATTGATAGTAAATCAAAACAAGTACCAGATTACACAGATAGCTAAACCAACAGTGTCGGCACAGGCGGGGCTTAGCGCTAACTGCCTCGACTTCTCACGTATAACACCGAGATTGATATTAATATATAATAACTGGTGTGGTTTGGGCGCTAGTTACAGCCCGAAGCTCTCCTATCTATGTTTGCGTTGAATTCACGTAGATTTTCATATAAATTATTATGTCTACAGATTTAGTAGCAAGTGGAGGTTAAATTAAGAGGCTGAGTGATGAAATTACTCTACATTCAGGTTGTCATAATACTGGACTTTTAATGTCCCAGTGCTGGTTGGAGACAAGGGTAAATTGCTCAGCAGTGGGACCTCCTATACATAGACAGAAAGGTTTTTAATTCGTTTGTTATTTTTTCTCTATATATTAAACACCACAATATGGATGGTGTTTATATACCAAAAAATAAACTAATAATGTTGACACTACAGCCGTTCCTCTTAAAAAAAAAGTAGTTGACGATATTGAGGTATGTGTTATCGTCATTAATCTAGATTGTATCTATCGTCAAAAATAAGCTGTGGTCTTCTAACTCTACTATTTTGAATATTATGAAGTTCTCAAGATAAAATTAAATACTAAATTTTACATGCTGTACCAGCTAGCTGTCCACATCTCGTAAATAGGCCGTCTTCGAGAATCCCAAGGCCAGCCCCGACGCTCTACATTGTTCTGAGATAGTAATTGTATGCAGACCTTAGGAGAAACCTTGACCCCAGTTTCAGTGTTTTGTCTTAGATCTAGAACGGCGGTATCAGACTAAATGATATATTTTTGTGTTTCTGTTCAGACTAACTTCATTGATATAGCTCATCAATTAATTAACTGGTTCAGTCCACCTCTCGCGAGGCCTGCTCAAAGTTTTGATAAAGCCAGTCCTCTCGTTTACGCACCTTGTCTGACCATACATCCTTTTCGATTTTTCGCAACCACTAATAATGTATAAATAAGGGTTTTACGCCGAAACTAAACAGATTTCAACGATACTAGATTTGAAATAATTGAATATCCATCAGAAAACCGTCGAGACGAAAAAAAGATTGTAAAAGTGAAACTAAAGAATAAACTTATCTTTCTCTTCACTTGTATTACCATGGTAAAAGCCAACAACTAAATACATCATGAAACATTCTCTTATTTACTGCTTAGCCTTAAACACCCAGTACGCAATTTTGCAAAATAAAGAATAAACCGAGTGTATCTTAAATCTTAAAGGAAAAACTAAGAAACAAAGGGCTCTTAAAGCTAGTGACGTGTAATCAAGCCTCTTTTGTACAATATACACGTTGTTTTTTTTTTAATTTTTGCCTTGCGGTACGCGAAGGAGGTTGCGAGATATTTCAATACTAAGTTGCAAGGTTTTTATGTTTATGTTTAGCTGTATTACTGGATGCAGGAGCTCTTGTGCTGTTTTAACGAACGAAGTCTACACAGGTAGGTTTAATTGAAGATACTGCAATGCACAGTTTATAGATAGGCAAGAAAATTAAAGAAATTATCAAAAATAAATGTAGAGAAATTTCGTCAGTTTCAATAAAAGGAAAATTATCAGATTGCCATAATTTACCAGCCCCCGTTGATATGACATTTCGAACAGCTTGAAGGGTCTAGGGTCGAGAGGCGAATATCCATATACAAAGGCTGATAACGTTGCTGCAATTTACTTACTGAGAGTAATCGCTTTGATTAATTTACATTAACCGTTGAAGAATGGCGCAACTAAAGCCATCACCTTAACGTTTTGAAAGTGCCTGGAAAACGGCCTATTTGAAATAAAACCTTTTGATTTTGTCCGTTGTCTACGAAGACTTTTATAAGATCACGATAACTGAGATTTCGCTATCCAGGCATAGTTCCAAACGCCAGGCATTTTGGCTCCTCAAGAACCCCCGGAACACTTTAACCCAGGTCAGATCCAGATCTTAAACTTTATATTCTAGACCATTATACTAATAAGGTTCAGAAATGGCCGCTGACTTGGCCACCAAAATTAAAATTAACAGAAAAAAATAAAATAAAACGCATAGTTTCAGTTCCACGAAGGTTACACTCGAAGATTAATTCTTGGAAAAGAAACCTGACTGAACGGCAACAAAATTATATTTAAAAATGTATTCATCATTTTTCCCGCGGAAACAAATATTCTTAAGCCTGTTTAACGAATAATATGATTGTGTTAGCTAAAACATAAAATTTTCGTGTCACGGTGTACATAATTGAACTCCTCTGAAACGGCTCAACCGATTCTCGTGAAATTTTGTGTGCAGATTGGGTAGGTCTAAGAACCGGACAACATCTGTTTTCCATACCCTTATATACTTTTTATTTGATTTTGATTTTTGATTTTGCTCGATAAGATATTGCAAAAAAAACTGCAATATCCAACTAAAATACTGTTAGTTAGTTAAAACCCATTTAAGGTACATTACATCAACCCATACGGAACATTCACCATTAATTAGTATCTATTTGGGTACAAAGCCCGGCAATAAAAACAAATAAAGCACTTCCCCCTCCAAAGCATAACTAAATTCGAATGTTTGTTTATAAGATGCATTAGCAAATCATACGAAAATTGTAAGAGAAAGTAAATATAAATCCGAACTCCCCTGAAATCCTCATCTAACCGAGCTTTATTATTACCTGATACATTTTCCCCGAACAGAAAAACACCCTTTAATTTTACTCACATAACATCGACTCTACATTCCAAAACACCACAAGTGCAAAAACAACTCACGCAAATTTCGACCGTAAGTTTCTTCCTTTGAAGTCCAAATTGTTTTGGTATGTAATGTTGATGTTATTTTTTGTTTTTGTGTACTAAAAGATATTGCGATAGAGATTCAATGCAAACCATATAGTGTTCTTTTTTATTCTGTTTTAGATTATAGGGATGCGAGTCTTTTTAAGTGAAAAGCTGTTTGCGATACATGAACGGTTTTGTTCGTTCGTTTTGTACTTAATTGGGGAATTAATGAACGCTGATTGGTTAATTGGTCAATTAATATATGTAATGAGTTTGTGACAAGCTTTTTAAGTGATTATATATTATAAAGCTTACGCAGGTGCCATGATTGGATGGTGCTTTGCATTTTATTGAATATTTTTTAGGTTTAAGTATGAAGGACAAAAATGGATTAATTAAGAGAAAATAAATATTCACTTAAAATACAATTATCCTATATTATGAAATAAAAAAAAATCCTCTTAAAAATCTTAAAAACTGCTTCTAATATTATCATTATCATTTCATAACTGAGCTTCTTTTTCCTTTAAATAGCAGGTAATGAAAGTTCTCAGTATACCTTATATTTTTTTAATTGACTCGCATTCCACGAAATCAAAATCTTTGATTAATGATTACATTTTAACAAATGAAATACATAAAAAGCTTCCCACACTTACTATTTAACAATAATTTTCCAGTTTATATTTCAGCCTCGCGCGTTGAACTCTTTCATACGAACCCCGACACATTCAGTTAGCACTGTTGAAAATTTAATTAGCTTCGCCAATTAGCACTTAATTTAGTTTTAATTTAATAATTTAGTGCCTAAAATATTTATTTAATCATAATTAGTAACAAGAGACGAAGAGATTGATATAATTAAAAAAGTAGAGTCGTCAATTTTAATCTTTGTTTGTTGTCAGTGGTACTTCTTTCATCGCTTTTTAATTTCCATTACTTATAATTAGAATTATTTTCTTGATTAAAATACGAATACACTAAAAATATATATTTCAATCGCAGGTGAAAAAATAGTTGCTGAATCAACGATTCTATAAACAATGTTGTAAAAGCCCTTTCTCTTCTTTTATTTTTCAATTCTAAATACTTCCTTAACACGATCTCCAAAATTATACAGAGGAGAAAATTTTAATTCCAAGTCCAATACAACAAGATGAGATACAGGTCTCAAGTATCAAGAAAACAAATCTACCAAACATAAAAACAAACACTACTATAACACCTAACTGTAAACACAAGTCTTGATACTTTACGAGTTTTAATACTTTTTATATAACAGGCATAATGAACAAAGACAAAGGCGGCAGGTAGCGGGGCCCGGGGGGGCGGAGGGGGGACACATATGCACCATAAGTACAACGATATGCATCACTGCAGTCGCTGAGCTGCATTCCTTGTGCTGGCGAAACGTGGGTTAGTGTGGATGTGGTTTTGGAGATTGAGATTAAATAAGACAAGTAGTATCGGATAAATTTGTGGTGATTAATGTATCATATTTAACCAATAATTTTAAAAGTTTGCATTCCATTTAGCTTAGATTATAAAACGGTATAAATTAAGAGTAGACTGACAAAAAAATCTATAAACAATTGTACACACGGTTCCTATATTTTAATATAAAGAACGAATGCAAAAAAAATCTCACTATATTTTTTTACAAATCTAATGAAAAATCTAACCCTAAATGTTTCATCCGATCTAGGCAGTTTACGAAACTTATCGCAGGCTTCGACAACTCAACTTAGACTCCCTTCTATTCACCACACCACCTAGTACGACAGATCTGACATAGACAACCCAACAAAAACCATCCAAAAGTAACTCTGAAATTCCCTCAAACCAATACCAAAAGATCTATCAAGTATGCCACTCAAATTTGAAACACCGTATCCACGCTATCCCAACGTTAAGAACATCAGTTGAACCCCTCTTAGTTATAGTATGGTCGCTCTCTAATTTACTTGGCGGCCGCCATACGATGCCACTTATACCGCGAATTAAACGTCGCACACACTTTTATATATTTAACTTAGATTATAATAAGGTTATTAATTTTAAATAAAATGTTTATTTGGCAATTTTGTTTTTTAGTGATAATTTTAAAGTCACTAAATTATTTATCAAAAAACAAATACTACCTAATAGTTTTTTTTTTGCTATTTATGTACCTAGCGACGGATAACGAGACAAAAAAACTTTTTATCTTTTATTTGTTCCGAATCCAAAAATAACTTTCAATAAAACCAAGTTTAAGATTGCATTCACTTCTCACTTACAAATATCAGAGAGAACGTTGACATATCAGATTAACCCTAACAATACTTACACAATAGCCCGGAAACTACCTGTCACATGACCTTATGACCTCACAAGCCAAAACTGAACGAACTACCTAAAAGGTCAACCAATAAAAAGGTTATTAATTTAAAAAGCCAATCCTATATCAATTAAAAAGACTTGTTTATTATGGTAGATGAAAAGCCATACCGCGGCATACTCCAAATTGTGATTAAACCAACCTAATACACACAATTACAGGTCGCGCGTCCACCGACACCCGACTTCTACCGAAAATAAAAAGATAACAACACAACACAACCCACACACGCAAAAAACAATCTTATAGCTGCGCACATAGGGTCGTTATTTGTAGAGCATTGCATGTCCCGCTTGTGTGCCCTCGTGAAAGCTACACATTTCATTTATAATATTAGGTACAATAGCAAACGTCATACTGTATACACCTCTACTACTGTACTCATAAATGTTTCATATGTGTGAGCATAATCGATGATGGAAAGGTCGTAACTGCGCTACAAGGGAAAATCAACCTTAACGTATACAAGTAAGGTTGATATTTGTCTGCCTCAATAAACGTATTAAGGCAATAAGTGTATGTTTGTGTATGTGTGCGTGCTCACAAGGAGTATCAAAGAATGCGGAGCGTGAATTACTATGTTTAGGGAGTTGTCAGTTTGACAATTTGCTCTTTTAAGGCTTCGCGCTTGTTCAGATTAAAATAGGATTAAAATCGGGTTAATTAAGACGTTTGAACCTAATTCAATTAAGGATTGTGATTAATTAACTAATACACTATGCTAATTAAGTGTTTGCTGCAAATTCATTAAGTTCTTGTTTTAGATAAATACTATTCTGTCTTTGTGTCTTTTAATTTGTTAAGAGATTAGGTACAAAATAAATATATTTAAAAGAAATAAATGTAAATAATTAATTACAAAAAAAAAACAAATAATTACGTAAAGTGCATTTTTAATTACGCAACAATAGCCATTACACTAACGTTGATCACAAAAGTGATAAAGTCAACCGACAAACATATCAATTTCTAAATTGAATTAAACGCTATAAACCGTGCGGCGCTCCACAATAAGCGATCACAGCGCATCGCATTAGCTACTGACAGCTCGCGTACGTGTGTATACCACGCTCGTTACGTTTACGTGACGCGCACACTAATACAAACTTATAACTGCCAACAACACAAACAAAAATACACCCTACCGCCCACAGCATAAGTACTCTCTCGCCATACGTCAAACCCGCCAGTTTATTGCCTGCTCCCGCCACCACACCGGGTGGTGAAGTCCGGCAACGTCGCGCCCAAATTATTGTGACATTTATACCATACTGCTCGCAGAACGGAACCCCTAGCGACATCTATCCACACTCTCGGAACTAAACACTCGGCTCCTAGAAAGAGACGGATGTACTTGACAATATCACTTTCACGGTCTCGTACTTAAAGCTAAGCGGTTTGCTGTACTGTTTGTTTGTGTCTGTAAACAGGCGAGGTGTATCGCGCATGAATGAAATGGATGACCGCTGGAAAGGGATGGCGTGCTGCGGGCCGTGTGGGTGGGAGAGGGACGGGTGAGGAGCGCGAAGCGTGCAGAATACATCGTTTATCAGATTACATGCGAAGTATCGCGAGCGTGGCGATGTTTTGACACGCGATAATCACGAGATAATGCGGTCGATCTCAGCGGCGTTTAGGTTTATATTGGCTTTTTAAGGTGCCGGGTTAAATGTACAAGTGCCGGCTAATATTAAATAGAATACTATCAGCGTCTGTTAGCCGCCGCGTGACGTCACGACGCTCGTGTCATTCTACTGAGCACAGTTCGCGCGTTTTTTGTATAATATTACGATCCAATATCTATTTGTGTTTAGATACTATAATGACTTTGTAGAATGTTGTGACAGACGATTTTTATGATTCAAATGACATTAAATAAGAAAATAAGTAAATGGGATAACCATTAATTCGCTTTATTGCTAAAACACTTTTAAAATTATTCTTTAGATAGAAGATATTTAAAATAGGTACCTAGATAAATTTATCTACAAATATTTTTAATAGCAACCAACTGTATCTTTTAAAAGACATACTTATAATATTATAATTTTAACTTGTAGTTAAATTACATAACTTTTCTATATTCAAAGACATCAAGCATTGTCTAAAAACGGAATAACAAAAATAGCCAATAGGTACACAAACCCCCTCAGTGTTAAACTAAGCAATTAGTACGTCGAAAGTGTAGAGCTTTCGCAGAAAATCCGAGCTTTCCAAACTTGTCGGGGGCAGCTTGCCAACCGAATGTAGTGTGAAAACTTGGTAGCAACTTGTGAAACGGGGGTGGGGCTAACGATACTGAAGCGACTACTAACGCCATCTAGTACCGAGTAGCATTACAACACCACATGTGTCGCTGTTACACAACAAAGCGGAAACGTTTAATGTTTGAGTGCTGCAGGTTCGGATTAACTATTAATTTCTAACTAAAGAATTATGACCGCTTTTCTAATGTTTAGGGAATTATTTGATCGTTTATGAATGCAGTATCGTGCGACTCAAATAGATTTCGTAGACAAGGTGTGTGCATTCTAAATACCTTGAACAAACGTTATTTTTGGAGGGGCAATGTTTATCTTATAGCAAACAGCGCCGTGTTATTCCAATATCGAGTTCGTTTTCTTTTATTTTGGTAATTTTATATGACTGGGAGAGTGTTAATCGATTTCTAATCGGAATAAAAACTTGTTTCCAGCTTTCCTGCTAGGTTTAAAATCTTTTGCTATTTATTTTCACAACACACGTTTAATTAAAGATTTAAAATACAAATCTACATATTTACTTAACTAATTTCAACATTACCACTAGATTTACTAGCAAGGCTAAAAGTAATTGACAAAAACTATTAAATCCAAAACAAAAACTGACAAATTTTCTTTAGTCATCCTCTTTAAAAAAACTTCTGAAACTTATTGTTAATATAAGAGCACTAAACAGTATCAAATCAAACGAAAATACAAATCTATTTACCAGAAACATTGATATAAATACACATAATATAATATACAACTTACAAGACATAAGTAACAAAAATAAGATTTTCCAGGAAACCATAATCGTAAAAGGAAAACAAGTAGACAATTATAAATGTCAGAGCAATTATAGAATTACAAGAATACCGAAATCTACTTTCTGTTTCCAAATAATTTTGATTTTCAGCACCTTATCCTTATTTACCTGAAAGAGGCTAAAAACTCGATATAAATTGACGTAGGCGTTTGGACTCGCGAACAGTACACGTGTGAAGTATTGAATATTGCTAGCAATGATACACCCTTATATAACGTGGGTGTTTCAAATTCAAGCTTAATTAATATATCCACAAAATCACTTGAATCTCTGTATTAATTTTCTGATGTTTCTGTAAAGTCAGGTGCTTAGATTATATTAGCAGTGTTAGAATTTAGCTTTAGATACAGGCATTCCAATCAAGCTTGAAGCTTTTCATGTATTACTTTTAATAAAATATTTTTGATTTTGTAAGGCTTTGTTTAATAAGGCATCCAGTAAGTAGCTTTTGACAGATTTTTTTTTAAACTGTCCCTTTATAATTATAATTGATTGAATCTATCGCAAGCTTATGATATCAAGCTTCAGAATATTTAAATGCTGATAGTGAACAATACTAACTGCAAGAATTAAGAACACACACAAAATAGTATAAAGAATACGTTTCGGAAGACATCTTTTAAATGTCCCAGCTTAGGTAAGCAAGCGTAAACAAATTAAATATAAATCATTTTTTTGTAATAGGCTACCACAAGGTTCTCCATTTTGCCCATTGTACAAAATAATTTACTGTTAGGTATAATAATTTTAATAGTTACATAAATTAAGAGATTATGTTAAAGTGTTAATTTTAGTGTTTACATTTATTAATTACTGGTAAAATAAATTAAAATAATTGACTATTGTTGTTACTGGGTTTTTCTCGGGAGGCCTTGTTGTCATCCTCATCGATTTATCATCAGTGTAGGGAACATTCAGTATGATTACAATTTAATAGAACTTTGTTGTTAGAACCAAAAGCAACAAACACTACATTGAAAACGTATCAGAAAACCTCAATTCAAATTCTACGCTATATTCTCAGCTTAAATCATCCTTAGGATTTGAAAGCAAATGTAACAAGTATCAAATATATTTGTTAATATTTCGTCATTAGAACAAACGCAACAACGATAATACCAATACTGTCTATTATGAAAAGAAATGAGTACCTAGTTATAAAACAATAGATACCTTCCTATCGAGAAGATGAAAATCACGTGTGGTCCAAACTACCTACAGACCCTTGGTTTAAATTTCACAACATTTTTAGTTTCTAACATTCTGATGTTCGTTCAACTAATGGATAAACAGTATCTTTATTTTATTGGTATTTAAAAATATCCGGGCAACAAGGTAACTCTAGTCGCTTTATCGTTAGCACACACAACTCGAACGTAAATCTTCTCATGATTTACGAATATGTACGTAGGCACTTAATTTACAGCTAGACCGTTTTAGAAGACTTTCATATGTTATAAACACTATACAATTGAACATTTTGTAGGTGTGTCTTTGTTGTTTGGCTAACGAGGCTTATTGAGTGTCACACTTACAGCGAATGGATCCAATGGAATTCTAACCTAAAAAAGAATTAATAATTCAAACCTCGGTTTATTATCCAATCACACTGACGAATCAATAACTGCTCGTAAACTTTTACACAAAACAACAAGCAACTTTTAATTTGATTCGGAGTAATTAATATTCCTTGAGAAAAGTATTGTTTTGTAATTAAGCTCTTGGGAAGATGAAGGGTTATTTGGAAGGATACTGGGCAGGTATATTGCAATGAAAACCGTATACTGTAACATTTTGTTTTCAATTATCCAGAAATGCAATGGGAAACTCAAATATTGTTTTTTTTATATAAGTATGTGTGGAATATAATGTGGCCATGGGATTTTTTAGAGAAAATATAATATACATATAAAATACAAGAAATTTTGCATCATACTGAAATTGTATTATTAATTTATTAAGATACAAGATATCAAATAAAAGAGAATTTGACAACAGATGACTTCGTACTTTTCCCACGTTACCCAATAACATAATACAGTTATATTAAATAAACAAAGGCTTTCCCAGCCCTGGTATCTACGTGTCCGCACCCTGGACATCCCTTGTGATGACTGGACAATTTTCCACCATGACATGAGTATTTCCCATGTGATTGCGACACGATTTAGTCAAAAGTTATTTAAAGGGGAGACTTTATTTGGATATATTATCTTGTGTGTCTTTTTTGTTGCCTTGTTGTCCTACTTTTGAAGGAGTTTCATTTCTCGCGATGTTTGATGACACTTCTTAAATTTAGACCTTAACATTTTCTTTCTATTTTTCTATGCGAAAATATATAGGAATGTTGCGATATGTTCAAATAAATTCATATTCTTCCATAATGCCTAAGAATGCTTCCAAAACTTCAGTGTTATTTTCAAAATACAGCTCATCCTATGATTCTAGAATAACATTTAGTGATGCAGTATTCGAAATATTTATATATTAATCTACGTACTATTCAACATGTAGCTTGAAATAAGAATTTGAGCGTACGTGGTAAACATTTACATCATGACCATTAACTCCTACACACAATTCTAAAAAATATACCAATAATCTGTTAAGAATTGAGGTGAAAAGCAATGCGATGCGCTGAATGGGAACGGCGGCCGACCTACATCGACACTTCGTTACTGTTTTTCGATATTCCACTGTGATTTATTATAGGTATAAAATCTACCAGATGCCAGATCACAGCGACCACATATTGGGAATCCGTGGCCATCGCTTGGGTGGTCTAACTATGGATCATTGTTTACAAAACGGGAGTTACTTGTGACGTTTAACGTTTTATTGCGAAAAACATGTGTATTATAGAATAAGTGAGAGTAAACATGCGCTTCTTGCAGTAGCTGGCAGCCATGAAACTCCATGCGTGAAGGCGTGCGACTGCGTATTTATTTTTCTAGTTACTTTATCTGTTTTTATGTTAGTCTTCACTTAAGATTATTTTTTTGAAAATTCTGTTTTCTTTCATGTGTTTAAACATTGTTGAGATTCTTTAGAAGTGAGTGTAGATCGTGTTTAGTTAAACGTAGAAAGTTTTTTCGTATTTGCCTAATTGTAAACTTTTCAGCTAATAAAGAGAAATCGTTCGATTACATCATACTGTAAATAATAACAACATTCCGTTAAATGAGAGTTTACCACAAAAATTACTGGAAGTATGTATGTTATTATGTCATTCCTATATTTAGGCATGTCTGTTTATTTAACTCTAATATTCGTCCCGTAACCGTGTTTAAAGCTGACCTCCCCCGTAATATTCGTTTACATTTCCAAATACGTTAACAGGTAGAACCGCGGGGGTTGGTCCACGGTAGGGGAATTGAAAAATTGTGAAACACACCTCAGGCATTGTGGTGTGAATAAATTATAAGCGAGCACAAGTTATCCGCGCCCAGTGGTACTTGACCTCCGGTATCTTTTCCACGCGTCGGAATCACTTCAGCCTTTTGAAAATCGTGAATTTACGTGAGACCCAGTTACGCTGGTCATTGCGCGACCCACTTACGCTCGGTAGTCTCAATATTGTTGTACCAGATCTGTTCTAGGTTAGCGGAACCCTAGTTGTAGGATTATGAACTTCACTTAATGGGAATTCGTTTCAAGTAAATGTGTTTCTATGGGATCTACTTTGTCGATGTTGTTTTGTTTATTAGATACTCATCTATTTTCCGGATGCCTACATGGATTATTTTCAATTTATTCCTTATCCAATTTATTTTATGAAATCTGTCTGAAATTTCAGGTGAAATAGGAAAAGGTTGCTACCCATGAACGGACACGGAACAAAGAGGATGATAGGTACGAATGCTTTTTCGTTTTCTTTGTGTTCAGAGCGGCTTTTATAATAACTGTTACTAGTCAAGAATGTCCTTCAATTTGATCTAGAGCATTCTGAGCTTAATGATGGTGAATTTAAATAAAGTCTGAAGAGTTTATACTCTTTCAATACATTGCGTTTTGCAACTTTCTAAAGAAGCCAAGTAAGTATAAATTGTGAGTGTTCCATTTTAAATATAATACTTTATAAGGTCAGTGTACCAAGTTGAAAAGGCTTTGTTAGGTACTGTAATTAACTTAAGTATATCTTTATATATTTTTTTGCCAATATTATTAAATCTAGAATTCTCCAATGAGGAATAATCTTTATGTAAATATTTATCCATTTGTATCCACTGTCATTAAATTTGGTAAAAATAAGCTTGACCTGATGCTGCAACAGTCGACTCCAAGACAAGAAATTTTGAGCTGGTGCCAAGTGGCCCAGGATACAGAATCTTGGAAGGATCTGTTGGAGACCTTTGCCCAGCAGTGGGCCCAGAAGACTAGATAAAAAACCTTAACAAAGTTTCATACAGTTTGTCATTCGCAGACCAGACAGTACGTAAACAAGGAAAAACACAAATGACAATATATCTCGTATCTCCAACAGCTTCTCTGCGAAACCCCGCAATCGTTATCTAATCACATAAAAATGTGACGTCACCGAGAGTGTAAAAACACCCAACCTTTATACCTAGCAGGGATTTGTAATCGTAACGAATTATTCGAGTGATAAAAATGGAACAGAAAATATCGATTAAGGAGTGAAACTCACGCAGGGATGAAAATATTTGGGAATGTTGCCAGCCTTTTATAGGTTACCGGCATCAAATTAATCGAGTGTTTACATAAACTACCTATGGCTTTATCTCTATGTTTAAGTGGTTTCAGTTAATCTTAAGCTAGAACTTAACCAATTTAAAAATTAAATACCAACATTTCTGCGAATGGACTTCAATTTAAACAAGAATCTCAATTTACTGTCACACGGAATTACGTAACGAATTTTTAAATGTCAGCGAATTCAAAATTGGTTTCTTCCGCATGTTCAGACTGCGAGCGCCATCTAGTGGTAGGAAAACGAAACTCACTCTGAGGACAACAAAAGATTAAAGTTACTAGAAGTATTATTTTGAACAAAATTTTAGTTTTCAATAAATTGCATAAATATATTTAGTTTTATTTACATACATAAGTTGATACAATACTACCCTTGAGGGCCCAAACGTTATTTAGGACAAACTCGGTCCCTTTGCCCTCCCAACGCTCTCGAGGGTTTGCGAGAGGAATGTTTAAGGAGAACCCATTTGTATATAATATTTACCATAACGACACCATCACTGTATAGTGAAACTATAGAGAAATGGTTTGCCGCTTGTAATATCTGATGTTAAATTTTGAGTTATGTGTAGATGTGATACGAATTTGAAAATATTGGTAGGTATCTTCTTTGTGTACAATGGACAAAGGAAAAGCTACTCAAAACTGACATTTATTTGGTATAAAATTGATTAATTAATTGTTTAAATATTGATTTTTAAAATCGCAGTAATTCAGTTTTAAAAACAATATTTTAAATGGTGGTTATGTCGTTATCGATAGAAAAAGCTCTCATTGGTAAATGTTCTATAAACAAAAATATATTAACAAACTATTACAACGCAAGATCTCAATCTACAAAGTAATTTTCTATTATTTCGTAGGAAACTTGTCATACGCGCATCGCGTGAATACCAACAACATCTCATTAAACTTTCAGTGAGTTTACCTACACTAGTATCTACGTGACAGCCGAAATTGGGTCCGAAATTACTACACACCGGAATAATGGCGTCTCTAACTAATAAACAGCTATCCGGAAGTGGTCTGTACCCGAATATGTATCACAATAATGCGTTTCACTTATTCAACACGGAACGTCGCCACTCGCCGCTAGATGGCGCTGTTCTCAAATGAATCGAGGGCGTTTTAATCTAGTACAATCCAGTTCGTATATACAAATGCGTTAGTAATTCCACTGCAGCGGTGGTGATATTATAGTGTCAAGTATATGTACTCATGTGTACGCCATTAGCTGTTTTGTTGCGCAATAATTAATAACTGAAAACTTAGATTAATGAATTGTTTTGTTGACAACACTGAATAAACTAAATTGCGGAGAATGGATAAATAAGTTTTCCTTTACGTTTGAACTATTATGAAGTGAAATATTATTTGGCTTAGAGAAAGACTTACCTTACAAAGTACTGACGTAGTGTCATTTTGTTTCCGCGCAGTTCACTTGGCGCTTTGTCAACTCTGAGTTCATCTGTAACTTTGTTGGTAGGCATGTTCGTGAAAGCTGAAAAATACTTACTTCCCTACAACCTGGCTTCATTGCTTTAATCATAAATGCGTGGATAAAACTTAATACATTTAGGAGACAAAAATTGAAAACCGGATTTTTTCTATTTAGATACAAATAACACTATTTTAGTTTATGATGGGCTAAACGAAACCCATTGTCAGTGACGTAAATAAAATGGAAAGAGTGTTTGGTAAGCACAGAGTATTATCCATACTACATATTATACTTGCGAGAGTAGAACTGTCTGTTACCCCCCATGTAGTAAAACCGGTGTCGAAAAAGCTTGAATTAAAGAAAAAACAGAAGTTTCTTTCCAGCACAGCCGACATCCAAACAAGCTGAACCATAAGCAGAAGCTCAAGAAACTAAAAAGCCGTCACTAACCCACCGCTTCCTCCAGCATGTTAAACGAATTCCGAATTATATCTCATTTTGCGTCAAACAATGAAACAGTCATCCGCAATTTCAAAAATAAAGCTTACATCATCAGAATGAAGAAAGAAAATCTCAAAAATATCTAGTTGAGGTAAGGGGCGCCCGTTATTTATAAGGCACTTAACCTCCTTGTTTATGACGAAGCTAATTCCGTATTGAGACAACGTGGTCGGAATTGGGATGTTTAAAATAAACATCGTTCACAGGGAAGGAAATTTTAATTATCCTAATGGTAATGTTACAAACATCGGGAGAATCTTTGATTTATGTTGTATTATTTGAACCTTCTTTCATTTTTTAGGCCCTATTATTCGTGGTTTACGTTACCTTTCTTCACGTATACTTACTATCTGTTGTAATATTTGAGTTCCATAATGCCAAGGAAATTTCCTATACACTTCTAGATAAATCCTCTCACTCCTTTGACATGTATTTAAGAGTATCCACTGTTTCTCATCTGAATTCCTGAATTATTAATTTGTCGTATAAATTTTCATCATCATCAGCATCAATTTTATCCAGCATTTCATTTTACAAGCAAATCCTTTAAAAGAAATTTTAATCCTGGTTATACCTGAAATCAACATTTCCGCATAAACCCGAAAATTCCCGAAACTACCGTTGCAAATCCTTTCTCCTGTCTGAAAAATATTTTTTCTCGCAACGAACTGAACGGCTTAAATCAATTAGTATACAAACATAGTAGGTAGACGTATCTAGCTGGTATGATGACGTCACTAGTACCACGCTGCGACGGCCCCACACCCTCGCGTCATCTCTGTAATCGAAAATACTGTACAGTAACTATTCTTTATTTATATCTCCGTCAGCGTCTGGTAATGTATGGAGCGGAGCAAATTACCGATTGTCTATCTATAGATGCGATGCTGTTTGTGTAATAACACGCTTTTTTAAGATTGTTTTAAGGAGTGGAGAAGATTTTGAAAGATTTAAAAGAGAATTGAGCTTTTTAACAGAAGTTACAACTTTGGTGTAAGCTGTTGAGAAATCAGTGTTATTATAATTACCCACGTGGAATATTTGATGGATGAATAATATTCTGGTTTTCATATGTTGGCGTCTATTTTTAAAGGGCTATTAATGTTATCTTTTAGATAGCGTGTCACAAATCGATTAACAGACACTCGAAAATATACTTTCGTTCCTGAATGTCGTTAGGTCACCTCGAAATTTGTTTCCAGCATTCTGTCATAATTACCGTCTTCAACAACATAGGGATCGACTTTAGGATATAGAACCTTAACACTCAAGCCATTGAATTTCACATAACACTAAACCCGCAATAACTTTAAACACTCCATAATATATTTCAATTACTTGACTATATTTACAGATATAACAATTTGCCGTCGGGAGTGCGTCTGTATATGCAAATCGGTTGCTTATGCCACATTCGCACTGTGGGGGGCGTCTGCTCTTTTAACAATTAAAATATGCAAATGGAAGATATTACCCACTACTTTTCATTCCGGCTCGATGGATTTTGCATGAATGGGGTTGGGAAACACCCTATCTTTGATGACGTTGTCAAAAATATGGATTGAACACTCGTTTAGGGCGGTGATCTTGTTTGTTTTTAACTAATATAGACACCTGTTTTATTAGAGTGCGTTTAATTAAAGTTGATAGACAAGTTGAAGGTTTAGTATTTACGTCATCTCAGCTTTGATGTTTTCCCTTATTTTATTCCGTGACTGATGTTTCTGTGCCACATGAACTCAAACCCAAATATTATACTAAGTATTTGCTACTATAATATTTCCGTATCGACCTCTATACGGTATGCTTAAAAAACTTATTTAAACAAAAAATGTTTGCCCCACTTATGACCACTTACTTTTTGGTACATTAGCCATAATGTGACATTATTGATTATAATGCCGTTGACCGAGTGTAACCGTGTCACCAAATAGAGTGATTACTAGGCCGGGCATCACGAGACAACAGCTAAACACCCAAATTACACAGATTGCGCACCGTCAGGGGTTATGTTGCCATGTAAATTAATAATATGTAAATTTCCACACCCGCAGTACAGTAGGGTTAAGCTGACGTTTACACGCCACTCCTAAGCGATATTGTACTATATATAGATTACTTTGAAAGAGTCACGTTTAATTTATGTTTTGAAATCTCTTTCTAGTGAATTTGTCATCTCATCTTCTTAACTGTCTCAGTTACCTACATTTATAGTTTTCCAAACATCAAATCCATCATCTTTAACCTTTATTTCTTCCACTGCTACAGCCCTCACATCATCATCATTTACCCGCATAAAAGCTCTCAAATCATTTCCACCGTCCTTCTAATAGTCTGCCTTAACAGATCAATCAAACAAAAGTATTCCTACTTCTATAGTCCTATGATCATCATCTACATTCACACAAATTCTCAAATAATTGCTACTATCACAACGGTCTTTCTTGATAGTCTTGTCAAACAAAGACAGGTCTAGTTGTCACTGAACACTAGTATCTGTTTTAGGCTCCATTTGAGCTTCACAACCCAATTACAGCCCGTAATTAAAGCGATACCTTAAGGTTAGGAGCCAGTCGCTGTTGATTGTTGCCTATCCGAAGCGACACGGAATTAAGCACTTACCTCCATGGATATAAACTAATAATAACACTGGCTGTTTGTCTATGATGCTTTCATTATTCAGAGGAGTGAAATTTTCTTTTAATAACTGTAAGAAAATTGTTAAATAACGATCCAAAAGGACCTTTACATGATGTCTCAATCAATGTTGACCTTTTTGAAGAAATAAATATTTCGATATTAGGTAAGATAGTAACACTAGATATTAGACAAAAGAACCCATAATTAACTAATTAATTAATATTAAATGCCATAGGTTGTAATCGATAGAGCTTCCAGCGCCTGCATGAATCACATAGTTAATTCATGGAAATACAGATGGCGCGCGACGTAATTGGAACATGTAAATTATTTGACAATGCTATTATCTCCATACTGTACTTTAAGTTTAT
Organism: Trichoplusia ni; assembly: GCF_003590095.1. Taxonomy (NCBI): domain Eukaryota; kingdom Metazoa; phylum Arthropoda; class Insecta; order Lepidoptera; family Noctuidae; genus Trichoplusia; species Trichoplusia ni. The sequence goes on from NC_039491.1 coordinate 2,192,691, forward strand.
TATATACTTACGTTTTTTTTGCGTTTTGAGAGATTTTTTTTTTTACGTTACCCTGATACACTTAGATAACCTCAAAAGCTACAATATACCTATTGATTTAATTTTTAAATAAGCAGAAAATAAACAAAATTGTTGGTATTAACTTCTATCAAAATTAAATCAATAATAGCTTCCGAATCAAACGAATTTTCGAATATTTAGCACTAATTGAAACTGCTCATACACCGTAAATATTAATAAGCTTTGGTGGCGTTATATTAATTATTCAACTACCGTCAAAATACGCTATGTTTATTCAAATAATCGTTTAATCCAAGCATCGTGTGACGTCATCGCTCCCTGAGGCGATCAATTACTGCAAATCAACTGCGAATCAACTTTCATGTCCCCTCCCCTAGCATTGACATTGCGCACTTGGATGTGAATCGGACGCCCCATTCGCAATTTGTATGTACATTTCACTGTAAATTATTCCGATTCATGATCATAATGCAGAACTTAAATGTTTTGGAAAGGGGATCTTATGTATACTTTCTCGCTTCTTGTGTTTTGGGTTATTTAATAATAAGATCTTCACTTTATTTTCCCTTATTCGGGACTTTACATACATCAACTATAGAAGAATGTATTTCAGAACACTTACTGGAAATAAACGTCAAGATTAAAAAAAACTTCATAAAATAAAATCTCATCCGGGCTCATAATTGGCAAAAGGGGGAAAAGACAAATTGTACAAGAATACAGAAAGAAGGATTAATCTAACAAATTCTGTAAACAAACGACCGTGTTCCAATTTGGCAAGAGACAACGCTTAATTACGTTCGCCTGATACCGACAGGATTGGGTAAGCAGTTATTATAAATAATTTAGCAAATAGCCCACCCGGGCAACACTTTGATGATTAAACAAGAAATCCATGTATTTCACACTATATTATTAAAGAGAATTTCCTCGTTGCTTCAATTTCTGCTAATGGTATTTTACAGAATTGGAAAATTAGAATTTTGGGCCTTTATCTGATTCTCGCCTTTTTTTTACTTCTGAGAATTTTTTTTACTAAAACACACCCATTTTTACTCATTTGATGAAATAGCTTTACCTATAGTGTATGTAAATCTTTTCGTGAGTTTCCTCATATTTCTATTTTTAGAATTTCATTAGATGAAACTAACTACGTAGTGTCGCACCCACTTCAATCAGAAAAATATTACTGCGCAAAAATCCTATAAAGGTCGAGGTTAACAAGAAAATGATGGAACTAGGAAATGTCAAGATACTCATAACTTTAAATGAACTTTATAAAATGAAATCCTCCTTAATCGTTCCTCATAGATGTTACTAACCTAACCTTATAGCGAAACTATTTTGATGTGTAAATTGAAAAAAAAATTATAGACGAAAATAAAAAAAGCATGAAAAACTATCCATTTAAATATCGAACGCTGATGCTTTTGTTTTAAAAAACTTTTTTTTAATTATAAATAGTGAAGACTACTTTAAAGGCATACCTGAAAAAAGCCTTAAATAAATTACTCCAAAAACTCTGGCTACGCTGGCCTTAGTTCTAAATAAAAAGCACAGCCAACAAAAATGATTCGGAAGATGTGTTATCCTTGTATTCATAAACTGATGTATAGTGAGGTCACTCGGAGGGTTAGATGCAATATGTCTGGGGAAGGCCCTCACGTGTCGAAGGGGCATAATCCGACAGAAAATATAGTGTGTCGTGTGTCAGCTTTAATTGAAAAAGTTAAATACGTTGATAGACCTATTGTTTGGCTACTGCAAGTGTGTCCAGCTTAAGTTAGTTTGATTTTGTAATTGAATTTTTTGTTCAGTTAAGACGAAAATTAAAAAATGACAAAGAAAGAATTTTTTTCTGCCCTTGTCTTTCTCATTGCAGGACAAATGTTTCCATATAGTAATATCATCATATTACTGTAAGAACCCATTTATGATAAAAAATTCTGATCAAAATCTGTCTCTCTGATCAAAGCTATGCTTGTCCAGGTTTTGATCAAGGAATAACAAAAAAACATATTTGCTACTATCACTAATCTACTTTGAAGTACTACATCAAAGCAAATAACAAAAAAAAAAAATTTTAAAAGCCGCATTTATTAGCCTTTCGAAAATGAACTTCACCATCCACTTGCGTTTTGATATCATCATAAACTCGTTTAGTTAATATCTGAATGACATTCACACTGTCTGGTTTAAAAGGAACATTAGCTTGGCGGGAAATGTGATTAAAACTTCGTTCATTGTGTTGACAGTTACAGTTGGAACATCATACCGTACCACATTGTTTTCAAACTAAATGTTTTACGTCTGAACTTGAGGAAACCCTTGGTTGGTGTAGTTTGGTCTTTCTGTTAGAATTCAAACTATACACATTTATTGATATCATTAAACACTTATTTAATGAATCAGTGCCTAAACTGTTATATGAACCTACTAATGCATCATCATCGTCATATTTTTTTACTTTATCCATTCCAATATTACACATTTTCATTTTCAACTTACACGGTATTTTCATTTCCAAAAATATGAGTATACAAGCCCAAGTAAACAAATAGTCAATCAAAGTTATTAAAAGAACACAGCCCGCCTACCCGGACGGTTCCCCTCGAAAGGGCTTGAACGTCTAGACGCAGATTGCACGACGCACTTAGCATATTAACTTAATAATTACATCCATCCGCATGTTGATCTAACGCTTTACATAAGGGGAATCCTAACGATGAGACGAGATCATTCAATAAAGCTCACGCAGTTACTACACCTTAACTTAATTTATTCCAAATTCTTCATAGGTAAAATTTTAATATAGGTAACATTTTGATTTCCGATATATAGCATCCACATAAAGGCATTAAACTACCACAATATCATACAAACAATAAACAACGTTAAAGTATTATCGACCATACAAACCACTATAAAATTCTGGTCGCATTACAGAATCCATTAACAAACTCACACATACAAATAACTGCATTAACGTGATGAGGTTCGATTGCCCACATTAATTACCATTAATAATTTCTGTAATTCAGTCGCGAAGCTCACGAGTAATTACGTACGACAACTCGGTGCCTACGACTGAGTAATCCGCAAACAATATTAGGGAAATAGACATCGATCAGTTGCGTATGTGCATATCAATGGTCACATGCCTGGACACCACTATGTTAGAAATGTTCATTACGTAATCATGCTCATGATTCGACGCTAGCTGATGCTTCTATCCCTGCAATTAGAAATTCCATCAAAATGTTTGCTTCAATATTGTTGGTTGGATTTTGGTCAATAATCAACGCTGTATTGTTAGTCTGAAATGTTGATGTTCAAAGTTTTTACTTGTTCAAGAAATTTTACAGCTGTCTTGTCAAGGTCAAAAAGCCTTTATCATTGTGTATCGTTAAATTTATTGAAGAAGATCGTTTGAAATCATATCCTCTCCCATTCAATAGTTACTATAGATCCCTCTTCAAACTTAGGAAGTGGTGGAGCTTTTCCACAAAAGCTGCTCCCTCGCTCGATACCTCTTCACTGTCACATATCAACAGCCAAATGATAACTAACAATCTGCTAATCAAACATTGCCAATATACACTGATAAAATCCATATCAGATACCTAAGTTTAATGAATTCGTTCTAGAATGACGAACGAATTATTGATTAGTGTTTCATTTGCCTGTTTATCAAGTTTCCGACCTTCCAAATAGATATTAGTATTACCAATTTATTTATACATAGGTTGGTGGTACCGTGTCTAATCTAGTTGAATTGAAATATGTAAGTCTGCAGATGTAGATTCTCTGGATGTTGTCGTTAATCCAGGATGCATTGAAAAAGTTTTTATGGCTGGTAAGAAATATGTAAAAATTCAACGACTGATGATAAGAAATAATATAATGATAAATAATGCAGGTTCTGCAGTCAAGAGTTCTTTTTTCACCCAGACTCCGAACAAGCATTTGTGGATCACACAACTGCTTTAAATCTTACGCCATCGAACACGCGACACGTCGCGCTGTTGATGTGGCGCTGGCCTTAACCACTCAGCTATCCGAGCAGGCTTTTTTTATTATAGTTCGAACTTTGTATAAAGCTAATTTCCATTAAATCCCTACTCCCAACAGTAAATCATCCTCTATTGAGGATGGGTATTTGAAAATATTCCAAACGACGTCACAACCTCAATTTTTCACTTCCTCTCCATCACTTCTCTCTCGTCACAGTATCATATTTAACATAAGTAAGAATGTAAATAGGTAAGGATTACAATAATAGTAAACAAAACACATCACTAGCACATCTAGTTTGACAAACTTCAACGTTAGTCCGATCTGTCGACAGACGGGGGCCAATCAAATTACGTTCCCATTATTATTTGGGGACGCTTTGCACAGTCATAACAGGGGAACATGTGTAGTCAAATCTGCGAACAGGTTGCGTATTAATTAGGAAACCAATTTATAGATAGCCTACCTATGTGTATGTGGGTAGTTCAATGTTTATGTAACATGTGCCCCTGTTGGGGCGCCAAAGTAAATAAGTTTTTGAATCGATCACAGATTCTGGTATTGTTGACTATGTATTTAGTATTTAATATTTGGTCTGATTTAGTTTGAAGAAACCTTTATAAAGTCTTTTTGCGTACGTAAATATTCTTTTGAAACATTTGATACTTCCATTTGATTTCCTTACACAGATTTTAAATCCGAAAAAGTTAGTTACATAATATCAACATGGTTTTGCTCTATAGCAATAATTTTACTTGGTGACCTGGCGCTTACCACGAGCACGTAAACCAAATCAATTGGCAATGAAGAAGCGAGACAGCGCACTACACAGAGCGGAGCGGCATCTCCCTTTCAGTATGAAAACAGCCATGTTTATGAGGTCTTATAGTACCGGCCTGACCGAATACAATGAGTACTAACTCCGTAAAGCCTTTCCAAACAGTAAACAAGAAGTACTCAAACTTTTTCTAACATTTAAAAGGCTACATAACCTTTTTACGTTTCATTTTAAAAACTTTTGCCCTCTTTCTGTGACTTTGTAAGCGTTCCGTCAAGTCTACGAATTAATTAGTCATTTTTGTGGGAAGGCTTACATAGTAAAGTTCAATGGCCTTAGAAATAAACTTACTTGCTTAAAGCAAGAGAAATATAGTCCAAGTTGAGGTACATTGCTGTGTTAGTCAATCACATACAATACGGTGGTATGCAATCCCGCAATGCACAGTAACGTGCGCGATCTTTCTCGCATCTTCTGTACGACGCGTCACTATGTGGCTGGTTGGGTCGTGGCGTGGATTAGCCAGCTGCCAAGGATGGTAGCGAGTTTGACCCCTCGAAGTGCGCCGGACGCACTTTCATATCACTCGGGGAAACTCTTCTTGCACCCCATTAAAACACAATAGCTTTCACATCATTGACATTAACAACCTTAATTGTATTAGTAGTAAAGTCTATATTCGTAAACCATTGATCTCACGTGTCAACAAAGACTAGTTTTGAAGTTTGATTTTAAGTGTAACCAGTTATTTGTGAACCTAAAATCAACTTGTCAAGGACTAGTTCGAAAGTCTAACCTGTACCAAAGCAGATATAATTATGTTAAGCAAAGGTCAAAGTAACAGATACTTTATTTAAACTTCCCTCGAATCAAAATTAATAATTGACAATGTCAGAAAAGGGTAGAGAAAGTTTTTGAGGTCATCGCAATAATGTCGGAATGGATGGTTAAATAATATCCTCGATTTAACCTCTTTAATGAAAGAAGAGATTTTCAATTCTTCGAAATCTTTTCAAAACAAACTTATCAAGAATATCCCTAATGATTAAATAGAATCTAGTCATATTATAATGGCTAATATTTTTTTCCTCACACTACGCAATATTATGTTTCGCTCGCAACTTACACATTATTTTTTTAAACTTAGATAAAAATATCAGGCATTTGTTTATGGCGTTCCTCCAGTCCGAAGAAGTCCGTTTGCTTACTAGGTAAAGCTACTGGGGTGCTTTTTCCTTTTCCTTAAAACAGGAACAGATCCAAAATCTTTGGGATGATTCTGTGGAATACATCCGCAGCAATGTCCAACAATCTCATCCTTAGTGGTTTCTTAGGTTTACGCGAATGTTAGACATTGAAATGAAACGACTTTTACGGATTTTATCGCGGTTTAATTTTTGGTTTTAGTTCCCGACGTTTCGACACCTTTGCAGGTATCATGGTCACGGGCAGACTGAGATGGTGTTCGTCTTGACAGAAGATGTTGCTCGTTCTACCTTCATATTTTTAATTAATTATTTATGGTCCGACCTACGCATTATGAGCTCACTGTGTCGTGATGTCTTGCAGCGCTGCTCTTGGGTTTAGCCTTGAGTTTTTGTATTATTGGGTCCCAAGTAGGTGATATCTTCCAGCCATCTTCTCTATTGAAATTAGGGTGTTTTTTAATCTCAATAGCCTCGCGAAACATCCTTGGTAGGAATTTGGATTCTTTAGCGAGGATCTGTGGTTGATCAAATCTAATATAATGGCTGGAGCCTTCAGCATGTTCGGCGACTGCAGACTTCGTTGAGCGGCGGTGTTTGACGTCAGCTATGTGTTCTTTTACGCGGGTCCCTATGCTTCGTTTAGTTTGACCGATATAAGAGAGGCCGCAGTCATATGCAGAACTCCTAGAACACTGCCTCACATCTGGCTACCTGCTGTGGAACAATCATTTCTATGTACAAGTAGATGGTGTAGCGATGGGGTCGCCTGTATCCCCTGTAGTCGCCGATATATTCATGGAAGACTTCGAGGAGACAGCCTTAAAAACAGCTCCTTTCACTCCCAGGTTTTATAAACGGTACGTAGATGACACTTTCACAATTTTACCATCTAACCAAGTAAATGCATTTTTAAAACATCTCAACTCCATAAATAACAAAATTCAATTCACTATGGAGTTGGAGGATAACAAATCTCTTGCCTTCCTAGACATATTAGTTAAACGGAATCCTGATCAGACCATAAGTCACACCGTGTATCGCAAAAAGACCCATACAGATAGGTACTTAAACGGTGAATCTCACCACCACCCTAAACAGTTAGCTACCGTGGGAAAATCTTTGTTTCAGAGAGCACACGGACTCTGTGATGACAGACACCTTGCCGCTGAGCTTCAACACGTCAAGCAAGTACTGCGAGACAACAAGCTCCAAGTTCCACGGCCCCGTCACAGAAACCGAGTGAAGCCAGCCACAGTTGATCGTTTGCCTGCTGTACTACCATACGTCCGAGGAGTCACTGACAAGATTGGTTACATCCTGAAGCGAGCTTCAATTAAAACATACTTCAAGCCGCCCAAGAAGATTAGCCAGTCCTTACCATCTGTCAAGTGTCACATACCTCTACAAGATGCAGGAGTATACAAACTAGATTGTGACTGCGGCCTCTCTTATATCGGTCAAACTAAACGAAGCATAGGGACCCGCGTAAAAGAACACATAGCTGACGTCAAACACCGCCGCTCAACGAAGTCTGCAGTCGCCGAACATGCTGAAGGCTCCAGCCATTATATTAGATTTGATCAACCACAGATCCTCGCTAAAGAATCCAAATTCCTACCAAGGATGTTTCGCGAGGCTATTGAGATTAAAAAACACCCTAATTTCAATAGAGAAGATGGCTGGAAGATATCACCTACTTGGGACCCAATAATACAAAAACTCAAGGCTAAACCCAAGAGCAGCGCTGCAAGACATCACGACACAGTGAGCTCATACTGCGTAGGTCGGACCATAAATAATTAATTAAAAATATGAAGGTAGAACGAGCAACATCTTCTGTCAAGACGAACACCATCTCAGTCTGCCCGTGACCATGATACCTGCAAAGGTGTCGAAACGTCGGGAACTAAAACCAAAAATTAAACCGCGATAAAATCCGTAAAAGTCGTTTCATTTCAATCTCATCCTTGACCTCAAAAACTTTTACCTCATTTTCTCTCTGCACAATACATTTCTATTTAAGCGTAATTTCAGTTTTTGGATTCGTGATTAGATATATTTTAAATAGTTTTTTACACGTCATAAACCTTAAACCACAATTTATTCAAATGTAAAATTACAACGAACCAAAATAACTTTTCACATATGTTTTGGTACCCTTCATGGCGAATCCGATTCGCACTTGACCATTTTTTTCCTCCTGGATATTTTTAGCGCTCAGGAAAATGTTACTTTAAATCCAGTGTTGCTTTCCTTATCTAGCTGACTTTATTTCTAACCTTAAAATTGCGGTTTACATTACTTAACGCTACGGAAGACAGAACTTAAAAAGAAAATTCTAACAGACAGACTAAAGTATGATTATTCAGGAAGACGCCTGAAATTCCCACAATCTATTTTGATATCCTTGGTGAATGAAAACTCTTCTTGTTTAGAAAAAATCATAAAAATCTAGAAATCCAATCAGGGATAAATATTGTCACACAAGATCCAATTGATCCACATGAGTGGCCTAACTACGAGATAATGAATTAAATCTACTACATCAACCTACTTTAACACTTACAGTCGAAATAATACAATAGTACAGACGAGTACAGCTACGCTTACTGGGTCATAACTTATGCGTCATAAATCACCGTTCTACATAACTAAAACTCGCCCAAAGCGCCCTCAATTAGATTAGTCAATCGAGTAACGCGTAGTCGAGCGACTTAGTTCACCAAGTAATGAAGAAGTAAAGCCCGCATCGCGTGCCTCGCAACACAGCCGATACCGACGTCAATAAAAACAAATATATCACTAAACACCAGAATAACCCCCCAACCACCCACCACATATCGCCACTTCGCCCTAAATACCTTATATAATTACATATCACGCTTCATTGTCGTGATAAATACTTTCTCACAGTTATCATTTACCAAATCTACGCTACTGTCCATTTTAGATAATGGTGCGACCGAGACGCAGCATACGGATCGTCCGCGAGCGAGAATGGGGTGGATATAAAATAACATATATTATTATAGTGTCCACAAGCCAAGCGGATATTGATTATCTGCCACAGCTGAGAGCCGCGGAGCCCCCCGCGCGCCCCGACCGGCTTGAGCGCCCACAAAACTTATGTTGCCGCCGCTTACACCACATTTTCCACCCTAAATCGGGTTGCAAATGGTGCATTTTCCCTCTGTTTCTTTCTCGAACATAGCTCGTTTTCACAAGCTGCGCGATATTCAATATTTGATCTCTGTCTAACCGCCTGAATTGCGTGCGACTGCAATAGCGCCGTCTCGTTCGGACACATTCCATAATAATTTTCGATGCATTCCCTTGCCATGATTTTCCACGAAACTAGGAGTGCGATTTTACTTGTAAGTGCGCTAAACTTTAAAGAATACCGCAAGTTTATAACTTGTGCTACATAATTACTTTGTTACGGTAATAATTCCAAGATCTGTTGAATTATTTATTAAATGTAGTAAGTAAAAGGAAAGAAGATTTTGCTTATAATAAAAATACAGTTAGTTATTAATCTCTCATTTTGTTGCTATGACAAGAATACAAAATATGTTAAAAAAACATTTTAAAGTAAGTAAAATGTAACTGTAAATAAAACTATTTATTTATAAATAGTATCAAATCTTTTATCAACTAATCTCAACTCACTTTCTCAGTAAAAGTAGTTTAATAAAACAAAACTATTATTCAAATTGACTTCATTAAAATTCAATATTTATCTGTATCAAATTCATGAAAGTCTGTGAGGATTCACCTTTAACTTAAAAGCATGGAATGTCTAGACACAACCAGCGAACAAATTCTGTGCTACAAAACTTTTCGCGGGGCAAGGGACTCTGTACATTCATCTTGATACGTATGTGTGTGTTCGTGTAACCTGTGAAAAATTGCTTTTCTGTCTGTGTGCGGCGCTCACAGACGTAGCGGTGGGTGAACAGGGAGGGAAACGTGCATGTGTGCGTGCCGTGGGGGCGGGAATGGGGTCCGAGTCGTGAACTAAATAGCTTAGTGTTAACACATATTGACATCAAATTTACCGCGATGCTATTATTTATTCAGGTAGCAATGCGCTCATTGTTCTTTTAGCTAAGTTTTGAATACGCGAGGTCAGTTTTCAGGGGACTGCAAACAAACATGTCAACAGTTAATTATTTTTATCGCACCTTTTGACTTATGTTGGCTCGGTTACGAGTTTTTAATTATTCGCTGAAGCTTCTTTTTTCGCAGTCATTTATTACAGTAAAACAATTTTAGCTAAAAAGTGTGGTGTTTATCTTGAGTACTGACATGAAAAATCAACACTGTACTAAAAAGTTGCAAACGTCAAAAAAGCAATCGAAAAATCTTGAAAATTATTACGAAATATTTTCTAAATAAAATACTTAATATGATTATTCTTTTACACAGTAATAAAACACAACACCTACATAGAGCTATGCATCAGGACTGGCAATAAAACTAACTGAAACTAAGGTATTAAAAATTCAGGCAGCTTGCTCGATGCCTACCCCGCCCTGGTGCAAATACGAATAGGATGAACTTGCATTGTCTGCTATGCTTGAAGTAATTTTACATACCTTCTCTCTGCACAGATTACAGACGGGTTGCTCACCACTTACCACTCCCTCTTAAAGTTAGACTGTTGCAGACGTGGAAGCGAGATACCGCTCTATACGGTGTTGGTGCGGTTGCTTTCTTTCACAACTGCACGAATGTTGAAATTTCTGCATACTTTTTTTACAAGTCACTTCAAGCTTCTCAATTTGTACGTTTTTACCTCAGTACTGGCTGAAAAGATTTTATTGATTCTTTAATTTCATATGAAATAGCTGCTAATTTTGTCTTGTACAAACATCATCAAGATTGGTTAGTAACTGCAATTATGTACATTTTTTGCATTTACAACCTTGACGTTTTGTAACGTAACATGTTACAGGACAACGGATTTTCAACTTTAAGGAAAGGTGTTTGAACTCAATTTCACGGTCAATTATTAAAGTAAAGGTATTCATAGTGGTTTCTTAGGTTTACGCGAATGTTAGACATTGAAATGAAACTACTTTTACGGACAGTCTGCCCGTGACCATGATACCTGCAAAGGTTTCGAAACGTCGGGAACTAAAATCTAAAATTAAACCGCGATAAAATCCGTAAAAGTAGTTTCATTTCAATAAAGGTATTCATTTTTAATTTGCGCGTATCTTCACATTACAAACTTTCCTGTGGTTGCAAAGTTTCTATCATAATCTCCCCTAAAATACTATCAGCAACTTGACAATAACCGTACCTTCCAATCTGAACCTTATGTGCCTAAGATAGGGTCGATAATCTAATATCAAAAGTATTGGAAGTGTAGTTTGACTGTCATAAATATGAGTGAACAGAAAGAAAAAGTTTGACAAAAGAGGTTAGCGTTAAGTTTTTGACTTACGTAAACATGTGACTTTATGACGAACAAATATAGCACTTAATATGTATTAATCTATCTGAATCTAGTCATATTTCTATGATCTGTAACAAACAAAAAAACTGCTTACTTTATGTCTTAAAAGTGTAGGGTGTCCATAAATTGTATATTAATATATAAACTGTTTAAAATATTTTTTCGAGCTTTCCCTTAAAACTTCATATAAATTAATGTAGACAAACATCTCTTTACAAATGAGACAAACCCAGACATTCTGAAAGTGGCAAGCTAGCACGACAACTTTGGATCATGCAGGGGAACAAAGAAATATGTAGAGCAACTAATTATAGCTTTGAAAAAGATGAATCCGTACTATTATTTATTATTTTGCACTCATTATTTTTCCAGTCATATATTTATTCGATCTCTCATATACAAGAGACTTTTTAAGCTTGAATAATGATATAAATTGCCTAAACCTTCGAATATACATTGTCTATCACTAAACTATTAGATTTCCTCGGTATAAACCAAATTTACGCTGAAAAAGAAAAGGTTTTTATTTCAGTCAATAGTTTTTTAATAAATAGTTATGGTATTATCCTAAATTGATACGCAATTAAAGACAGAATTATCATGTTTATCGTTGTTAGAAATTATAACTGCAAATACCAGTATCTTCTTCTCCATAGCTTTATTGTTCTGCTAACTAGTGGCGCTACGACATTAATTTATCAAAACAATTTAGTCACCCGTCCGCATTGACCTTTAAACTGCGACACAAATATTACTAACTTAACCCCAGTTCAATATGATAAATAATAATTGAATGTTTCAGCATGGTTTGAAACTTTTTTTTTACTACAAATATCTATGTACAATAATAATTATGACAGTAGTGTAGGTAGCTTTCGCACTCAAATTATAGCAAAAATAAATAAGTAGACTTACGTTTAACATTTTATTTTTACCCTTAAAAAGCTTTTTTATAACAGCCTAACAAAGGCCTTCTCCTTTTTCTGACAAACCTCTCCATCTTTTGCTGTCTGGCCACGTGGCCCGCATATTAGACTAGATAAAGTTTAACAACTTTAGGTGCCTATACTAAAAAGTCAATACTGTCACATTCGCAAGGTTTTAAATGAAATTAGCCATAATAATAGTTATCTACGTGAATGAAATGAACTACTTAATTCTAAGAATATCATCTAGCCTAGGGCAAAGTTTAAGTCTTTGTTCAGGTCAACTCGGACACAGCGCAGACATACGACCAAATTGTTTTGATTTATTAATAACGTAGCGTCACTAGTGGAACAATAAATCTATGGAGAGACCGTTGGGATTTTTACAAATTAAAAATCTCATTCCCGCTCATCTGGATACAGCAAACTCCATAAATAAATCTTCAATCAATGTTTTACAGCAATCGATAAACAACTCCGTGTCTACTTATAGCTAACATAAATCTTGGTTTATGACAAACGTTAAAACCGACGTAGCTCCAGTTTCATCAAACTAACGGCAAGTCTAACACTCTAGCTTAAATGTTTCTGATTGAAGATACACATCAACTAATAAACTAAACAAGGAATAGTGAGTTGACGGCCTCAACGGGGTCTTAATGAACTTGTAATAAAATTATTGGCCACACACAGGGCAGCTCAGGCAACGCCCCAGGACGAGTTAACCTGCGTAGTGATGTGAAGAGCCAGCGGATATCGATATCGATTTAGCAAGGAGATTCAACGGTTGATTCAATTACTTGTTAGGATTGCAAATATATCCAGGAACAGATACTTTAAGAATGTCCATCGATAAAAAAAAATCCGTAATTTAAAGACAATAATGATTTAAGACTGTATCCGTTTCAAATAAATCGAAACGATACTGATAGAGTGCTGAACATTTTACTATATAGTTTAACCACACTTCACGCTTAGATATTGGCATTAAACCATTTTATCTGCAAATGAAACTAACTTAAACTTTAACTGTAAACATGGACCGTTAAAGTGCGCTTACCATTCGCACGATATTCTCCTCATGTGAGAAAAATACAACGTCATTCTCACAGTTTATATCGACATCGATAAACCGACTCCACTCACAGTCAGTAGTATCTAGAGAGGCAAGCTACAATAAAATGTACCGAGCTAGCTACAAGCCTGAGCAGTTACTCGGGTATACCCCACCGCCTCCCTCCCCCACCCCCACTCGCCATATGCGCAGTTCACTCACACATGCACAACACACGCAAACACATCACCTGCAAATCGCGTCCACACATTTGATTATCAATAGTGACGTATGCAGCTGCCAATCTGTCGATAGATGCTAATAGTGTCCGACCAATTATACACCTGATTGATTTCGCAATATTGCATATATTTTTGAAAATATCGATATCGGCAAGTTTAATGGATTTTTGTATAAATTGGGAGCTGAGTGGCAGCATAGAGGCGAAAAATAAATTTAACAAATTATTTTTTCAGCAACTGATATATTATTCAATTCGTACGAAATCTTTTTTCGAGATTCCCATTTCACTCGGCCTTGTGCATTCTCGACGCGCAGATGTTTACACGTATACTTTTATAGATAAAAATACGAAGTGTTTTGTATGTTCAGTATAAATATTTTGCGAATATTTTTCGTAACTACTGTAAGTTTAAAACTAATTAGACGATGAAGAAAGAGAAACAAAAATTTGCAAATGTAAGGTTGACGAAAATGAATACCAAACGTAGTCGGTCTAAGTGTGCAGACATTGAAATAAGACAAAATCATAGATGAACAGAAAACCATCTACAAACAACGTCACTTAATTAAAACATATTAATAGAAATAGTAAGAACAAGAACCTTTCTCCAGACTGAACCATAATACATTCAAATTTCACCTCAACCTTTAATAGGGATGAACGTGTAGAGAACCAAGTTACCTGAAGTTTAAACGGGACCACGTAATGTTGTTTGGAACTGCGAACAGTAACGTATTGAGTTTGAAAATCGCTGTAGAACAAGGATTGGATGACAGACAATGACTTCGTGAGGTGTAATAAGTAGTTGGTGAAGTAGAACTCTTCATATACCAGGCAAAGTATGAAGATAGATCATATACGGCTTTGATTTAAGAGCTCTGAATGCAATTGTTTAACATATATTCTATACTGGCCAAAAAATACAGTATTACTAAGCTGTAGTTACTATATGTTCTGAAAGGAGGTCTAAATCTCAAAAAGAACATCAAATCAGAATATCAAAAATAAGAGAGTGCACTTCACTTTTCTTAGCAGCATCTCTCTCCCCATTCTCGTCACAATTAGTACTGTCATCAAAAATCCAAAAAATTGCAAGTGTTTTATTCTCACTATATTTTCATAATCCTCCATGGATGAATATATTGTCAGCCCTACTTATGTCTAATCAAGGTTCATGGTAAATCGATACGAGATAACACAAAATTTATGGGCACCTACATCTTTTCTTATTAAGATTGAATAGACCTCAATAACTAGCAAATGAAGGAATTGCGACAATTTATTGACCACTTATAACTAACAAAGGAAAGGTCGCCTTTTAGTTTATTCTCCACCTCGTGTGGGTGTTCGTGACGTCACTACTTCATACCAACATACTTTATGATGGAAGGTAGTTGCTCCATTCTAGTCTGTTGTTACATTTTAACTTGAATACTGATTTCATGTTACTCGTTTTCCAGAATGAAAAGCTACGATTTGAACATG
Source organism: Trichoplusia ni (assembly GCF_003590095.1). Lineage (NCBI taxonomy): Eukaryota > Metazoa > Arthropoda > Insecta > Lepidoptera > Noctuidae > Trichoplusia > Trichoplusia ni. The sequence goes on from NC_039491.1 coordinate 2,207,885, forward strand.
TTTATATTTCTCGCATGAGCTGATAATTCCAGATGTGGCTAAGCGTTTTTTATTAAAAGTCATAACATATCAATACATTAATTAAATCTAAATACAGTTTAAAATAACTATTTTAGTAATTGAGATTATAATAAAAATGTGCACTGATAGCCTAATGGTATAAGCAACCACGTCAAACCCACTGCGCCCGACGTGGCGCGGATTCAATTCCCGCGTAGTACTAGCGTAGCATTTGTATTATCCACAAATGCTTGTTCTGATTCTGTATGCATGGGAAATCCTGAGACATAAGAATTATATTTCTATCGATATTAAAGGCAATCTTTTTTCACATATGCTTAGTGAAAGCATAATTTTTTTAATGTTATACGTTTTAACAAGTCTGACCATGGTTATTGATCAACGATTTTGTATTCAGTTATTTGTTTAGCTTAAGTATGACACAAATAACAAGGAAAATACGAGTTTTCAACACATTCCGATCAAGATCGCATAATAGTCTCTATTTATAGCAAAATGCGCCTTCTGGTACGTAAGTACTTACTTGCGTAGGATGATGCAGTCTTATCGATTCTAAAGAGCTTTAGCAGCTATCCATACTCACTTTATATAGCTGTCTGTCTTTCTGTCTCTTACTCCTTCATGCTAAACCAATAGACCGTTTTTTATGTAACTTTATATCGTTGGATGCAAGCATCCTGATTGAATCCCAAGAAAAGACATAGTCTATACATCTACGCAGTTGGAACTCCGGGCAAAAGCTAGTGATATTATAAATATAAAAGTTTTAATACAAAGTTATGATCGTTCTATACTCTTCCCCCCATTAGTTAGTATTCTGCGCGATAACAAAGAGTGTTTGCAGCTTTAGTTCATAAACTGGAACATCCTCTGATGGGCCGGGAATGTATTGAACTAATCGAAGGGTTTAATACGTGATGAAAAGACTGCATAATGTAATACTACTACAAATAAGCAAAAAGGTGTAATGTGGAAAACCCACAAGTTTAGCTTGGATACAAAAAAACGATGTCCACGTTTTCGGAATCCATTTGGCTAATTAGGACATGCAGTTTTTGTCTGTCCAGCTATAGTCCCCAATAGTCAAAGAGCTGAGGGATTGGGCTCCACATCAATGATGAAATCGTCAACGTTACCTACATCTTTAAAATCAGTAGACCAAATGAGATTTATAAGGTCAAACAAAATCTGTGATGTCTGACGACCTTCATAATAAATACGCATGACATTAGATCTTACAAGCTGCCAAAGGACATCCAAACTATAATCAACTTATTCATCCAATTTACATAGAACCCACCAATCGAGCAAGCAGACCCATTACAAAATCGTTTAATTTAAATCATTTATTTGATATTATTCCTCACCATCTAGTTCGCTGTGACTTTAATCCGCAGCAAATAATATACAATGACATTGGTCGTCGCATTTTTTCTGTCTCGCTTGTATCTGAGGGTGCAGCCACCCCTGCAGACGGTTCGCCGGCCGTCGGATGGAGAGCTTTAAGCCAAAAAGCGAATGGATACGGCATGAATAACTCAATGTACTTGTTCGAAATAATTCTGAACAAAAATTCGTTAACAGCTAACATCTATGTATCATTACATTTTAAAATCGTACGATTTGAGAAGGGACATTTATTAGTAATGTGAAAATTGATGAAAAACTAAATCAGGTAAAAACGATTAGATGACTTTTTACGTTTACAGAAAACAATAGTATTTTTTCGACAATTTGTTTACGAATGCGTTAAACACAAAGCCTTACTAAGTCAAAGCTTTAGTTTAATTATTACATATCGTATTATACTGTACAACTGCGTTCACATAATGCCACATCCATTTCTCACGTCTCCTGCAACGTACCGATTCGCAAGTCTGTAAGTGGTCAGCTCAAGGTGACATTATTATAATATAAGATGTTACTCACATTGAGGTGAACGCATACATTTATCACGGAGTCTCCTACTCTCCTTTTATTTAATTGCATTGTACAATAGTTTTGACTTTTTAACCCTTTTACCCTAATCTCCCTTTGTAATTTGAAAACATCAGTTTTTAATAGATAGAATAGATCAGCTAAAGTGGATATGTAACGTTATAGAAAGTAATTAGAACTCTTACTTTACTGTACCACTTCAGCGGCAACCCTTTGCCTCACGAACTATGTTTTTTAATCCTTACATATATGAAGAAACTAAAGGGCACAAGCAGTAGAATAAAGGAGCGACACGTGAGCATCACTTTCCACACTACCAATTCCCAAGTGCTATCTACAATCAAAACGACATGTATTCCTGTGACGAATACTCCATCCCTACACAAACCTCGGATCCCTTTCATCGCACGATCTAACCATCATTTTGCGTTTTGCATCACTCGAAGTACCAAAGATGAAAGAAGTTCAAGCGCTCTTGTTCAGGCCGCGTCCTTGGGGGAGGGACGGGAAGGAAAGGGGAATCATCGGATCCAACCCGGAAAAATACCTCGAAACTGAGCGGGTGGGGTGGGACCGCTTAATGATCAAAACGCCTTCAATATTGCGAAGGCATGAGTCTTATCATTATAATTTATTCACGGCACAGCAGCTGAGAAACGTCGCCCGTCACACCTCCATTTTAAGGGTCCGCGACAATGAAGGTCGAATTTATTTTTACAATTATTTCCGTGAACGATAATGAAGAAAAGGAGCATCTCCATTCAGGTGTCAGGTAGGAGATGTCTTATTTATCATAAAAATTACAACCTTTGAATTAAAAAAGGAGAGCGAATTAATTCGGAACATAGAACAGGAACTTGCGAACTTTTTTTAAGTAGATGGTGTTGAACAGTATATATCCTTTAAACCACTATTTTCTACTTGCAACAGCTGCATCAATTTATCCTTACCTTAAATTCGGCAAACTGCCAGTTCCGAAAACCACTGGATCTCTAGACGATGACAATCTCTGACTTCCATTGAATGGAACGTCAATTTCCAAAATGTTTACCAGATTTATACCTCGTAACCGTTCGATATCTTATATTGAAACGTTAGGGTTTCGTGTGGCCCCCTCCTGCCGATACTTTCGTCTGGCGTCTAACCTTGCTATACACTGTACTTGTTGACCGACCAATTGTTTTGTGCTTCAGTTAGCATTGTTTGGTTTTCAATTAACTTGACACGATTAATAGACAGGTCTTTCAGGAGTGTAGACTAAACCTAGATAAGGTCTAGGTTTAGTCCAACATCTAAAAGAAAATGTTCGATTACATTTTGCTTTTCAACTTTTCCTCAAAAAAACAACCAAACAAGTCAAAAACATCCACAGATTAAAAATAAACTTCAAGTCATATTTTCCTCTCACTTAAAATAAAGCAAGGACCAGGTAACGCGTGTTGATCTTACGAACTTACTTTCAATGTTTTCAATATTTTTACTTCAAAACAAACTTGTATCTCACTGCTAACTTATGCATGTCACAACAACAAAAACACTACGAATCTAATCCGTATCCTTATCCAAAGAAGAGCGAAAATCGATTGAATGACAGGCAACGTTTCCCGTATCTGTATTCCATACATCACAAAGTTAACGTCAATAAATCAGTTGACTATGGCACACACTCCTGGGAGGTTTTCCTCTAATAAAGGCTGTCCCGGTCTATAGGTAGCCGCTTTGTCTACAGCGCCTCATCGGTCGAAACTTTCCTTTCCGCAGTCAAACTTAGATCAAGCTTGGAATCTTGGAAAATATTTGTGGAGCAAAATTTCAGGTGTGACAGTGATAATTTACGTGTGCCAACATTTTAATCACATTTGTACGAATGCGACAAAACTTGTTTCTTGTTTGATGAGAAAATGGGACGTTTAAAAGTATTTAAGTATATAGTAGTATAATTGATTGACTGTACATTGTCTTTTAACTTTTTCTGTTAAAACAATACAATAAACTACATTATGGCAACACAATTTAATTTTTTCTTTCAAAATTTTGGTTTTCTTTGATTTTTATATTGATAGGATACATAAATCCACAACCAACAGTTTTACATTTTAAGGTACATTTAGAACTTGTTATTTATAAACGGATAATTCATAACATTAGCTTAAAACCCGATCGAACGTCACCAACATGGTACCATCACCAAAGACTTGCGCACAGCCGTAATCCAACTTATTTAGACAACAAAATCTAAATTACCCTGAATAATTCTATCCTTATAAACAATGCACGCTAACAGAACGGCGAGGCGTCTTAATTAAACTTGCTCTATATATTTACGCACTCAATCTCACTCGTGGAAGTTAAGGAAAGGTTAAGGGGGCCCTCTCCCACCCCCAAACATTCCCAAATTTTCCCAAAGTATCGTTTAATGCAAGTTTATTATCTACCATCGTAAAGCGTTAATTAATTCTTTACTTATTTTTTTTTTAGCTTTGAATTTTATTTGTCTGATTCTGTATTTCGGTGAGCGATGTTATTTTGTTTCGTTGAATTAAGGTTTTGCAGTCAGATGTTTGCTTACAGCTTAACAGAGAGCTTCCAACTTTAACGCAAATGAGGGACAGTATCTTGATCAGCTTAAGCATAACAACTGAACCCAATTTATCCAGATTACTTCCTTATAAGTATCCATTTGATCATCGAAATCACTTGCATCAATTTCCTCAAGTCGAAATCACGGAAAAATATTCTTTTGTATTTTTATCAGTCGTCAATTTCATTTATTCATTTCACTCAGACCATTCAGCTAAACATTTGTCCATTAATGTTTATGGGTGAATTTCAACAGGTCCAAAAAAATCTTCATTTCCGTGGATTTTTTATTCTTCAACTTTAGAACAATAAAAAATAGTGTTTTCTCAAGTTTTCGATCAGATATGCAGTTTTGCTTAATATCTAGCAGATAGCTTAAAAAACTAACGAGATATACAAGATTGAAAATTCCGTGCCACGGCGATGAAACATGCATGCACGGCAATGAAACAGGCGTCCATGGCAATGAAATGTTATTATAGTGTACAAGAATATTTAAATGATAAAGTTAATCATTGAAACAAAAATAAATACTATTAATTTATACGCAATAATAATAGAATATAATGTGTAAAAATCCAGTCACACATGATATTATTTTTATAATATAACTATAAATAGATACATTCCTGTCTAGTGGCGAAACAAACATAAGTCACGGAAATGAAACACGTGGCCACGGCAATGAAAGGAAACTGTTTTACAAGGCACGGCGATGATATTTTTTTCATTCCCGTGTATTTTTTTTCATTGCCATAGCAAATTTTGTCCACGGAAACCACGGAAATGAGAGCACGGCGATGAAAATCAAGGGGTATAATTCAATTTACTAAAAAACTGGTAATAATTCACAGTAATGAACACTTTACAAATAAGCTAAATATAAATGGCATTGTATTGAATGCTCAATCGAGATTAAAAACTTATTGAAATAGAAGTTAGACCTATCCACGGCGATGAAAGAAAAAATGTCCAGTACCAAAAAAATTGAATACTTTTAATTATAGCTCGAAAACGCAGGCACGTACACACGTCGTTCCTTGTCTAGCCTTTCGACGTTACTTATATGCAACGTTTAACGCAAAACGGGAGCGACGCAAAACGTTAGAATATGCAATATTCTCAAATATGTTTAGGACATGGCGATGAAAGGTAGTTCTGGGACAAATGGTTTTTTATTAACCATACGTTGTATTGTGTAAATATTTGAATAAATGTATTCCGAGTCAATACTCTAACTATTCACGAACCAAATAAAACTAAGTTTTAATATAAATAACGATACATTTTTGATCAATGATGACTTTAATACATCAAGGTGAGTCGTGGACAAACACGGCGATGAAAGATTATGTGGTTTAACTTTTTTTTTTGGAAAACCTATTAATTATATTAATAAAATATTTAGTGCTACAGATAGATTTTTATGTCATCTACCTAAAAAAAAATGTTAGAACATTATAACAATGCTTTTTAGTACCGATTTCATCGATGCCACGCAATTTTTGGGTCCGGGAAATTCACCCTTATTACATAATATTCCATTGTATTTGACAACCCCAGAGGTAAACTTAAAGGGGCTTAAGTAACGAGCTCTTGAAAGATTATTGGAATCGCTTAAAGTCACCAGTAAATATCTGGGCCAAGTTCTAGATTTGAGTTTAATTTTGTCATGACAAAAATAGTTCGAGGATGAAACAAGCTAGGGTGTTAAAAGATACTAGGAACGGGATTAATACAGATCAAGAAATTGAGGACAATGGTCATCAAAAGACCTATTGTATGGGTTATTCAAGAGTGATGATGATATCATAAGCAAATGCATAGTGAAGTGGTATTGCTTGGCAAGATGGGGCAAAATAGCAATACTTACTTTGTTTAAAAATTTGAACTCATTGACGCTATTGTAACTTTTACTATAATGTCAAAGAGTCACTTTGGCAAGGACAATGTCCATTCTGTTGAAGTTCTCTCCGCTTGATATGAAGAAGAAAAATCATCATCATCAACGATCAGCATTTATTCCTAAAACCGCTATCTCCTATGCATTGCCCCGCGCAAATCATCGACCCCTATTAATAACGGATGTCGATCCTAATTATCAATACATCTATCGATGTCTGCAATCTACCCAATTTGTGTACAATGCCGGTATTTAAAGTCAACTGGAACAAAGTGATTTGTTTATGACGATACGTAGCTAAATATTGAACTAAATCTTTTAGTCAATATTGCCAATTGTATTGTTCTTCGGCTTCTTACTGACTGCATAAAAGAAACGGCTGTTGTTTCTTTAGATGAGATTTCTTGTAACACCTTTCTTTAGCAGGCATTCTTTCACAATTCTTTAAATTTTCCCTAACAATTTAGATTTTTCTTTCCTTTGCACTATTTCATTTCAATTAAGAAGTAATTAATCTATATTATTTAATGGATTAATGCTTAGATAAGTACAGGAAGGTCACGCGTGTTATAAATTGCACGTGACACTCGCACGGGTCTACAGACACGTGTTAAGTGTACAACAATTGTTACAAAAGCTGTTCCCGTGTCAGTTTTCATCAGTTCATGGCGTTTAAAGGTTTCCTTATCCTTGTTATTAATATTCTATGATTTTACTTTGCTTTTATCTTTTCAAATGATAGACTGTTGGTGCTGTTCGTAAATGAAGTGTTTAGACTGGCCCCATAAGCGTGCCCTGGGGAATACCATCATACATAGTTAGTATTTCAGAAAATTTAAACGAAATTTATTTAGGTTAAGTTTTTGTAAAGCAAAACGTCAAGATTTAGGGAAATTCAATTTAAAAAAAATAAGTATTCGAAACAATTTTATCCCTCTTTTTTCTACGATATCTATTTATAATTATTTCGATTTCTATACATACAAAAAAGTGTAGTGCATTCTAATTTAATTTTTAATAAAATGTGTAATTTTTCAAACATTGCAATTTTTTTTTATTATAAACCTTAAATGCGAATACCTTTCTTAAAAGGTAAACATCACCCTTTATCCCAAACACAAATCACAACTAATCAAATTAATCGGAAGGCGGACCGATATCAACATTATTAATGCAAAACCCCCCCTCTGCCGAACCACCCCTCTCTCCCCCCTCCCCCTACCCACCGTCTTCTCCTTTAAGAAAGAGGACAGTACTTAAAACTCTTATGTTGGAAAAAGGAATATGCTTTTCAGCATTCTGCTTTTGTTACTTTAAGATTTTACACTTCTGAAGGTCGTTGGTGATTTTAATGAAGTTCTAACGTTCAAAATGAACTTGTTTAGTGATTCAATTTTTGAGGATGTTAATAATAATATATGTTATCAAGCCCGTTGTAGAAATTTGTAATAGACATATCTTTATATTTTGATTTAGCTATTCAATAGCCACGAGACGAGAGAACGAAATGTGTAATATCGTAAAAAGAACAACTATCCTATCTTATATAAGGTAGTTGTTTTCCTAAAAATATTTATAACGAGTATACGAAAGGAAACTCTCTAAGAATGATATAAGTCAGGAAAAATTGCAATTAAATACTTACAACAAATTAACTAAAACTTAAACATTAAGATTAACAAACCGTGACAAAAGTTTACTCTACTCCTGTTGCGTGAGCGGCGAAATCCATTAAATCCGTAATACAGCCGCACTCAGGATCAATTAACTCCATCTACCCTTTAGTCTCTATATTAGAGGTGTTTATTGTGAGAAAATGTGTTTTCAAACTGCAAATCTAACGTTGGCTAGATGCCACGCGCACCGATGTTCTTTTTCCAACGACGGTTTGATAGCTAGCCGTTATCACAATGGGAGTAAGTGCATTTTCGCCTGTATTCTGGTTTTTGGCCCGCATGGTAACGTGGTTTTCGGGGCTGGGGACCGGCCGCCCGCACCCCTTCCCCCAAACTCCACATGTTATTTACGTGTGAACACAACGCCGTGGAGGGTTCAATTTATCTGACCTACTGGGCCTCCCACTAATATAACGCTCGGAATTGCTTGTACCTACCCCTTTTTGGTGGTCATTTTTTATTTTGTTTATATACTTAGACCTTAGGGTTTTTGAGAGTTTGTTTCGTTTCGATTAAGTAAAATATTTGTATTCACCACTGAAACACAGAACTTGCAAAAAAATTAAAACTGTAAGAGGTTGTGATGACCTTATTTCTGATTAAAGTAGTACTTTATAAGCCCAAAAAATAGCGAAACAAAGGCATGAAATAAAATAAACTTATAATTACTTCCCGTTTCTAAGGCCAAAAAATGTCACGTTATATTGTTGGCACCAATTTAAGTAGGTACTTCAATAAACAAAATTGTGACTGTCGCATTGTACTTAGTAATGGAATAAAAGTTCCATTAAGCATAACAAAGAAATAACCCCTACACAAAATATTGAAGGGGCCACCACGACACCTCTATCCATAGGCAAGCGGCCGAGTGGCGGGGCAGATTCACGATTACAGCCATTTGAGGGGACGCGCCCGAACTGTATGATGGACTGGAAATATTCCATAATATCTAAAGCGTCGTTACAATGCCTTAGCAGAATATTTTTCTTGGGCAGAAAGCCGATATTCCCCCAAGAGTTACGACATTTCAATTTGCCAAGGCGGGCGGAAAATGGAATTACGATTGAAGCGAGAACGCCCGAATGTCGACGAGGTCGTCCTGCTCTCGACCGAGCCGCCCCGAGCGGAGCCGAGGGGAGACGAGGGAACGACGCGCCCGCCGCGCCGCACCAAGCCGTGTATTGATTAGATGCGGGACGTCCGATGCCATATAAATTAGGCCGCACAGAAAAACAGACCTAGTAAGTACATATTTACGTTTAATAGTAATCTCAACCTGAAATTTAAGAAGCTTTATTTTTAAACCTTATTTGTCCTCGTAACATATTTTAAACGGCTTTTTACTACGATTTTAATGTAGCGCTATGTTTGCGTGAGCTGCAAAGTTTCCACGTAAATTGAATTTCAGCCGAACGCGGCAAAAATGTTTACCACTATAAAATTAATTAGTAAAATAATTATCTATGTCATCTGAATATTATAATAACGTGGGTTCCATGAAAACGGTGGAATTAACAAACTCATTACGAAGTGTCAGTTTAAAGGACAATAATAATGGTTTCATTTTCAGCAGTAATTAATATAAAAGCGATCCTATTTGATGCAAGCCGACATTCAGGCCAAATAATGTAGACGAATAAATATACATTACATTATTAACGAATGTTGGCCTCGTTTCTCGCTCTCTTTGTTCGTTTCACGATATTCCGTGAGAATTAATTGAAAATAAGTTTTCCTCATTGCGGTTTCAAGGTTCAAAATAATTTGTTGGGTGGAACATTTTGTTCCCGGTGATCGACGGAGGGGTTTTATCTTATAATAGACCTTAACGTGTGAAGCGTTAAGTAGAGATTTGTTTGTATACAATGCGATGGCGCTTTTCATGATTTGTGAGTTTACAGCAACGGTGAAGTGTCGGTGGTTAATGGTGGCAGCGCGTGGCTCTCGCCGGCCGCCATATTGAAAAAGTTTGGCGCGAAAAAAGGGCGGTAAAAATACAAATCGATGACAGTATGCGTTTGGAATCTTTGAAATAATAGCTTTTAGAAGGACTTTTGATAACTCTTATGACTCTTATGTACGTAGGTGATAGCATATCTAATTTATCCTCAATTTTCGGAATTGTTTGGATTAAGGTAGTGCAAAAACTTTATCAATTTACACAATAACAAATAATACACAAATACATAAGGGAAAACAGAAGAGTTGTCTCTCCCAAACATCTTTTCGGTAATTCACCTCGGAATCCCTCGTTCGGGAGATTTAGATGGAATACCACCCTCCCAAGGGTGACCCAGAGGTAAACCCGTTGTTTCTTGGAGAACCTCCACTCATGCCAACATTTTCTTTGGTTAGCAACATTATACGCAAGGGCCAAACCCATCCTTAATTAAAGCGAAGTAAGGTGTATTTTGCTTTGGAGATTTATGGCGCATAATACTGTCTGTAGTTTATTATTTATTGGCACCTTTTCAGGTACTTAAGGTTGGATCGCCGCGTAGGGTTCGCTGAAGATTCGGTCTCGCATATTCGTCAACAATACCCCTACTATTTGCTCACTTAGGTTGGATTTTGGAGAGATCGGAACGTATGGTTTTATTATCTTGTAATCCGTGATTTTGTTTTGGGATTTTTTTCTAGTAAAAATATTTAATCAATACTAAAAATGTTGAAACGCTGTTTATAATAAAAGTACACACTGATATATTATGGAGTCCAAAGTGAGGTTCTTACGTTTTAAGACGTTTTAAATATATGTTTGTCTTGAAATGTATTCAATATATTGCAAAACGACAGTAAAAGAAAACCTCTACTAATCGCTCAATTATTTAAAATCCTGATAATTTACAGTAAACACAGAATCGAGTTATTTTTCAATCAAGTTGGAACGCGACACTAGCGCCAATTCGTACAACGGCACGAGTTGTAACTACGCTTGATCGACTGCTAACGCCGCTGAACTCTGATCTTCATTTGGTTCGATAGTATAACGTCAAGGTCAAAAGGATAATGAATTAAAGTGACTCTAACTCACATAAAACTAGAACCATACCGTTTTTCTGGGAGTAAATAAGCTTTAGTTTAATGAAAAGTGATTTCTTCATGACGTCTTACAGTAGTAGGGGTTTTCGATTGAGCATTGTAGGTTTACACCGTACGTACTAGTTCGTGTATTAAGTTAACGAAACTGACTACAACTGTACCGGCGGATAAGTTTAGCATAAATTGATAGCTTTAGTCTATTATTCAACGTTTCTTAACACTAATACCTATATAATGTATATATAAATTCTTGTAACTTAGTCCGTTGACTTTAGATCGGCCTTCTTACTATTTTTAAGGCTAATCTTCAGTTTGGCATATGGGTGATATCATATTCTTGAAAAATTCTCAGTTGTAGATACCAATGCCAGTTCCTCATGACGTTTTCCTGCGCCGTTTTCAGCTAGAGATAATTACATAGTACGTACATGAAATCCAAAAGGTATTGGTGCCGGGATTTGAACCTACGACCTCTGACTTGGCCGTCCCACAGTCATGCCACTACGCTATCACTTCAATGATGAAGTTACTGATGCAAGATTGTAAGAAGTCAGATAGGCATTCTCTCTGAAGTATCCATCTGAACTGGAAGCGGATCCAAACATAGTTGAAAACATAGAATCTGCTTAAGACCTCTTTCAGATTTCTTTCATATTTGCTACATGCCTTGACTTAATCAGTCCCATTTTTCCCCAATCCAAAAACTATGAGCTTTCATCACATTATTAGGATCCAAACATACATACGAGAATGGGGAGGTGATACAAATCATAATTAGGGCGGCCAGTGTTGCCACCCTCAACAATTCGCTACGAGCGATCTCACAAAGATAATCCGTTCTCGAGGTTCTCAATATACACTTATTATTAACGATTTATTGTTTATTTAGGTTTAAAATACCTGAACTGTTTCTTATTCGAATAATTCATTTAAGTATTTGAGTAAGTTTTTCTGTAAACATGACCTATTTGGTATTTATACTGGCTTTGACAAAATATCTTTCACTTTCAAGAGCTTGCTTTATAAAGAATAAAGTACATACACACAAATAGAAACATTAATAATCGTAATAACATTCAAATAAAACCAAAATAATTAGGTCATAGCGCTGTCCTGCAAAATTCCCGGGATTCCGGGATTTTCATAATCATTGCAACAACACAATGTTTCATATGTTTTTGTGTATTACATATTATTACGTAACATTAAATCATATTTGTGAAATAGACGTGTACCTATTAATTATGATTAAACTTTCCTTTTTTTTAACGGTTTTGATTTAAAACAATGAAAAGAAGAAGAAATGCGGTTTTAGTGTTAACTTCTATATAACTAAAAAGTCTAAAAAGCAAGACTTTTTTAATAATGAAACACAAGAAAAAATAGTCCTACATGCAGCACAACTTAAAAAGATTTCTTAATTTTATTTTTCACGAAAAAAAGCATTCTCGTCCCACTTCTTTAAAGACTATGTCTCACTAACAATGTAGCATAATTATCGATACACAATAAAAAAAAACCTGGTCTAAAAATCTTCAATTCATTCGTTTAAAATAAATATCTACGAATCCAAAGCGCTCCACCACTCCGCTGAATAAGAACAAAAAAAACAATAAACAATTGCCCTACATTCAGAGTATTTTCATAAAGTTAATTTACTGGCGCAGTGCTGCCATCTGTGTATTAGCTGTAGAGCTACATGTAATGGGCGGCCGGCGCAACAGTGTCGATGAGATGAACCTGTGTTTACTCTGTGGTGGTATTCAACGGTGTTAGGGTACGTGCACACCGTATCAGGCGATTTGACGCGACTTGCATTTGTGTTTTGTACGTCGCGCCTTTTCCGAGTCTTTGTGTTCAAAGAAGCTGAGAAGGAAGATTCCTTTCTGAATGCCTTTCAACAGTAGAAAATTGGACAACTCGTAGCAAATTCAATTATACCATTCCTTATAATAGTAAGTATCTACTATTAAGCTTTTTAAACATTCAATTGAAATTGATCGTGTGTTAACATGTGTTATATAACAGAGTAGTCCTCTTTATTGAGGCAAATCACTATTGGATATCGGTACGTTTAACTATCTAACTTCAAAGTAAGTTCTCTTGCAAGTAAAGTACCGCGCGACTTAAACTGCGGATAGATGTGTGATGACCCTATGTTTATGCACCTACTTTAATTAACAATACCTGATATAAATTAGAAACCACGATAGTTACACAATAAAACTTGGTTACTTTTAATTACTTAGGATTAACTTAGGTAATCACAAGTTGCAAACAAGTTAGATAATCAAATCCATAACTCAAAGTTAATATAATGACGATAATTGTCTTTCAAACAGTCTTCGATACTTTGATTACGCAGATATTTTTATATCAAATCCAAATGAAACAAATGAAGAGTTTCAAACAAAGCATCATATGAGTGTACTTTGTAAAATTGTATCAAACAGTATTATCGCAATATTGCGTCGAAAAACTCACGGATGTCGGTCGTTATAAAAATGTAGGATCTAGGGAAAAGATCATCCATGCCGTGGGGTTGGGGGGGGGGGGGGTAGGGAGGCGACCCCTTCTGATTTATGGTTACATGTCGCGAGGCGCAACCGCGCGCGTACGCCAAACACGGACTTTGTCATTAACTGATTTTATTCTATTCGCTTCTTGTTACTGTTTGCTCTTAAGACAAGAATACGATTAATTGTATCTCTTAGTTCACTACACACACGATTGAACAATAAAGCTGGCAAGAGTTTTTAAATTAAAACTATGTACCATTATTTTTATCATTGTATGTAATATCTGTTTTTATAATTTAAATTTGCAAAATATAAGAAATATGGAAGATCTGTGTCACACTCATCAAAGTTTTGAAAGTTTGATGATTTTGTGAACAGACATGTACTGCCATCTATTGATGAGTAGCAACAACTCGAAAACAATATAAGGCGTTTTGACATATAAATGGTTATTTATGTGGAACTATTTAATGTAGATAACTTGTTTCGTGTGTAAGTAATAAAAATATAATATTTGTGGTTTCAGCGTAGTAGTTATACTTTAAATAAAACTTGATTAACGCCACCTAGTGTGTATATGTTTAACTAATACGCAATGCGCGGCATCAAGGTTGCTTCATTTTGACGCTAGATGGCACTTTATAACTGCGCTTAGGTCAGCTTTCGAAAGCTTTTCCTAAACTCGAATTAACTAACTTATCTACGTCCGGCAAATGAAAAAAAATTACTTGTATTTTCTTATTCTGTTCTAGCTTTTACACATTACAACATTCATGCATTAAAAACATTTACACCAAGTAAGTGGTAGGTGAATACCTTTATACCTTATTTACGGGAAATCCTATAGAATTGTTGCAACATTCACACTGTCTACAGTTGGTTTGCGATCTTCGAGGCCACACACATTTCATCAGACTCAGACTGAATTCCTACAACCTTCCCTTCTCCCCGCTTACATGCATAGCTCGTTTTTCTCGGCTTCTATTTACTACCTAAATACTTATGCGCCTTGTTCTTGCAGCGCTTCTTGTTAGCTAGATAATCTGGACTATGTTTTTAGTGTTAATTTAATAAACACATCCCTGTAGAGTGTAGGTAGTAAACACTATCCTACTGTCAGCTGGGTTTAGACCACTTCCCATGTATGAAAGATCTGGGTGTTAATAAGACCAACACCAAGAACACCCCGCATAGTGCATGAACAATGTGAATGAAAGGAGTTGAAGTATCTAATGTTTGAGATACATGCCAAAAGTTTATAATAGAATTTTCTATTATAATAATTCTCAGCAATTAATTATCTAAAAAAAAAACAATTATTTTAGATCCCGCCCCAAAAGGGTGACCTACTTCTGTGGCGCCGGTAACTGTCCGTCCGTCTGTCACCAGGTCAATCTCGTAGACCGTGATAGCCAGACTGTTGAAAATATTACAGGTAAACATTTTCTGTTACTGCTGTAACAACAAAGCATGAAAGTAGAGATTATGTAAGCAACGATTATAATAAATAGGTGACCAAATGTTTGTGGAAAATTTCATTACCCTTTAATATAATGTACGGAATCTACAGTAACGCAAGTCCAACTCCTTCTTAACCATTTTTTAACTCTGTCGGAAGTCTACTTAGTTCAAACAAATTTATTTGAAACCACAAGTAGGTACATGAAATAAAAAACATGATACTAAGAATACTCTAACAGAGGCACACAGCTTTCACTTACAATTTGACAAAACGATCATAATGTTTTTTGGGCCATCAAGGCCGGCTGATAGAGAATTAGTTCCGCTAGTCCATACAATAGAAACTGAAGCGTACTAGATACTATCTAGGCTGTATTGATAACATCAACAAATTTTAAAATGTATTATGTGTATAGATTATATTTTTAGTTTGTTAAATATGGAATCTGGGATCTGGACAGGACACAGACAGGCGTTAAGAGTCACTGACTGATTCTTTAAATCGTGGAAAAGAGACGTCGATCTGTACCGTCTAGACTCTAGTGCTTCCTTTTTCTTTCATTTGTTGTGAGATATGAACACAGTATTTAGACATTTAATAAATTAATCAAATCGATGAATTAAAAAGACTATTGTAATTATTTTAAAGACATCCATCATTGTATTTTTGCGTCGAATCCAGGTTCTCAGTTTATGCCTTTGCAGTAACCTCTGACAGCAATCGATTTGTCTTTATCTAGTTTTTGGGCTGATTTGATTTAATTGAGAACTATGAACGCGAAAGAAAATATGTAAACATCAATACCGTTAGACCAAAACTTAGACGAAGTTTATTGCGTACAACTTTTTTACTAGAGATACACACTACACAGTTAGTTTTCTTGAAAAGAAAGAAATGAACAAAAGAACTTAAATCGAATCATCTGCGATCTGTGTTCTTACTCACAAGTATTTCATTCGGTTTTTTCCACGTCCGCTTGAGCGTGTGTTTATGAAAAATTGCAGTAATTTAACCGCAGTCATAGTATCTTACCTACATCTTAACCACACGCAACGGTAATTCATTTTCAGACTAATCATTCACCTATTAAAAAGATCAGAGTTGTAACAATCTACCTATACTAGAATAAAGTTACTGTAGGTTTTAAAATAACAAATTGAAACAAGAAGTTGCCGCCAGTCAAGGGATATGTTTGAATACAGATAATTATGAGATACAGTTTTCAGCCGAACTCTTCCAGACTGAGTCGATACTAACTTGGCTTGCAAAGAAATTCCGATTTCCAAAGGCCAAAGGTTATAGAACGTTAGGAATATTTTATAACATAAATTGTACCCTATCATCGATGAATAAGACTGTAAAAAACATATTACGATCTTTTCTCCGATCTACCAAACACAAACAAAAAATATGAAGAGTTCAATAGCAAAAACATTACAAGATATTTTATTCATTCGATTTACAAAACTTGGTCCAATGCATAAATAAGTACGTAGTGTCAAGATTAGTAGGCCAGTCAAACACAACGGATGGAGGAAATGTACGAGACATTACTTAGATCTACTTACCAACTTTCTGCATGATGCGCGTGCGCACCTCCAACGGGTACTTTAACGGCGGATGCGTGAGTCGGTTGCGCGCGCCACAGCGGTGCGCACGCGATATCGATTTTCGAAATTTGAGTGCATTCTATGATATTCTTCTCATCGATATTATTTAAATTGGAGTGACGTGATTTTTTATGTAAGTTTTTGTGTCTTTTATATTATTTTTATTACACGCACTTAAATAGGTTGCCTATTAAAATAGTTGTTCTGATCTAAACCATTTTTTTTAAGATATTAAGATATTTGGGAAAGCTTTTTAAATAATTTAAGAATATTATTTTTTCTATATTAATGTTTTATGTGTAGTAATTGCAAGTTAATAATAAATGTAGGTATAATTTTAAATTATTCCAAACAATTGCATTGAATATTCATTACTATAAGTCAGTGGGTCACATAACTCATATGATATTCAATAGGTTTCTTTGGTTATAAATGCAAAATAGTAAGTATGTATGACTACTTCAATAGCTCATTTACCTCAAAAATTTTAATTATTGTGTGATGGAAATGATGAATTTTCATTCATACATTGATAGACTTGTAGCTATTTATAATTCCTCATTTTTTATTTCCTAATCATTCATTTTCGCAATTCATTAGCACCGGCAATGGGTTTGTTTTGTAGTCAACGGTACTTGAATTTTCACTTTTAGCACATATATTTCAATCATATATTATGTACATGTTGTAAGTAAAAATAAAAGTAAAATTTCACTTACTTGGACAGTTATTGGTTTGATGCGAGAACTTGTAAATATAAACAATCCTATTTTAATAAATTATTAATTATATTATTTATTTGATTTTTAATTTTGAAACCTCAATTAAAGATTTGATTGGATTTTATAGAGAAAAATTGCATATGTTTTTCCGACATTTTTATTATATGCTCACTTTCGTGTTTGCATGTTTGTCGTTCCGGTTGGATATTTGCAACTCAATTTTGGGGGTCTTCCCGATTAGCTAGCAGGCTCTAATTTTCAGGGTAGCTTCAATCCCGATGACAATGAAATTTACAACTATAAAAATAGCTGGATAATTAAAAACGTCGGATTTTGGATTTTTAAAATTTTCGTTTATATTTCCAGTTTTAGCTTCTTGCAATAGTTAACAGTTCTATTGATTAATTATGTTACCTCTTTATTGTAATCGATTTTTAATAGGCATTAGGAACTATAATGGACTTATCTGACGGCGATGACTTGCATCTTGAAAGGTCAAGAATGTTCCAAAGTTTGTTGATAGTAACGCTTGGCACCGATATAACATTTGAAGCAATCGAAACGTTAAATCATTTAAAGGCTCTACCACGATGTCTATAAAACGTGATGGCTTGAACGTTTTGAACACCCGCAATAATATTACTTTATTTATACATCTTATACATGAAAATATGTAAAATGGCGGACTGAATGCCTGAGGCATTCTCTACCAGACAACCATCGTGCATCGGGTAATGCAGAGATAAGAGATAAGTAGGTCCATATTCCTTTAAGATGCGGCGATCCCCTGATCATATTTTAAATGTCATATCCTTGGAATTATAAATGGTCTATTAAGCCTTTAGAAGACTTAAAATCTCTGAGACCAGTTTTCAAATCAACCATATGAAAATAAGAAAAAGATAATCATAATTTTGCTCGGCATACGACATTGTCATGGTCTGGTATATTATTACCTATATTTTCTCAAGGACGCTGTCCAAGTTTACTATAGCAAAGAGATTGTAACCCATAGTAAGACCAAGTGCTTAAGATATGTAGTAATTCCTTCTTACGATTCCTACCTATGTATTGCATAGTTTTTTTGCAAGTCAACAAACCAATAGAAAAATAGGATAGAGCGTATTTTGTATTGACTGACATTTGAAAAAAACATGACTGTACGTATATATTATGCCAGAATGTTAGATGACAAGAAGGTTTTATTCAGTTTAATTAATACGTCGATGCTCTCAATGCAAAAGAAGGTACTGTGTATTTATTTCTTCACTGAAGGAAACATTCATTAACATTTTCCGTTTTTTTACGCTTATCGGCTAAAATACAGTTTTGTGTGTATAATGAATTCTTATGGATTGCCGTGCAAAGACATCTTAGTCTTTGCTCGCCAATGCGGGAGACATTGCATGGTGGTCAAGTTTAGTCAATAACTCTGAGACTACCCGCTTTTTCCCCAGGGAATCAATGACATCCCCCAAATCTAACAGGATTTCGGGTATTATATAAGCTAAACACATTGTAATCCCGGAATATCCTCTAATACTTCCTCTGCATGGAGAGAGGGGAATGTAAGAGTATTCTGGACTCCACTGGAGTTTCCCCTTTTCTAATAATAGAGAGAGATCATAGAAACCCCACTGCTCTAGGAACACCAACCTAATTTAACGTTTCAAAGCACTTATAACTACACAATAACAAGGAAGTATTGGATACGCATCAATAGGGTACACTTTAGAAAGTTTACTTCGATCATTGATAATTTCGTTCCTTCCTTTGATTTCTTCGCGCGGTTACTGGTGCGTCAGTGGCCATTTTGAATTAAACAAGCTGATCCAACAATTGAAAGGAAAGTCATTTCTCGTGATCGATGTTATCAAATTTATATGTATTGGAACTCTAGTTTTGGTGGAGAGCAATAGTATAGTTTTTTAGTAGCTAAGACACTGGACATTTAAAATATTTTTGAAATATTTAAGTTTCTCAAACCGCCATCTAGTCTCAAACTAAGCAAGGCTTGCTTTATGGGTACTAGATAACTGATAATTAAAACATATAAGTATATTTGTAAATGCATGCATCATGTAGATAAATTACACCCAGACACAGAACAAATGATCGTGATCATCACACAAACATTTATTCTGGGTGTGAATCGAACCCACGACCTCCGGTATAGCAGTCAGGGCCACTGACCACTAGACCAACAGGTCAGTCAATAAATTGTTTTTATCTTTATATTTTTTTTAACCATTTTAGTAGTTTCACGTTTTAAAATACTTTCATGCAAGGGGGTTGTTTATTTTCGCAGTTATATTTTTAATTAAGCTACAATTTAATAAGCCCTCATAAATAACAAGAGTTGCAAGCTGCTGTGAATCTGGAACAATATTATTTAGAAATCATTTAGAAGTTTCAAAGCTTTTCATTTTAATGACTAGGCTATGTTTGGTAACCCTAAATAGTAATAGTTGTAATTATGAGTTGTAAAACGAACTGCACAGCAAATCAATAAAATTATGGCGAAACATTCACAATGATTCAATAAAACTTCAGATAAAATCTTGGTCAGACTGGAAATTAATTGTAATAATCACTGGTATTATGTAAACGCTTACCTTGACAAAATGTTTTAATATCAAAGTAAGAAGCGTAATTTAGGTCTTTGCTTACTTCTAAACTAGTTCTGTAGTGGTCACTGGTCGGTAGTTTGTACTACAGCCTGGGAACCCTGGTACATCTTTCAAGATTTTTCTCTTATTGTTAGATATCTTTCTCATTTCCCCCCCCAACAAAACTAGTTTCTTCAGTTACAAGTTCAGCCATGATTGCCTTCATATAAGTAATTAGTATCTCTTATTAATAAGACAGAGGTCGCAACACTTCAGGACATAATTATAGTTTGCTCAAGTCGGTAGCGTGGTGTTATGAACGTTGGACTGACAAGTCAAAGGTTGTAAGTTCAAATCCCGGCACGCACTAATGACTTTTCGAATTTATCAACCAATTTCAAACAGAAGTTTTTAATTCGTGTGTTTTTTTGTTTGTTAACTCAGAACTTCGGATTGCAAGAACCGATTTTGTTGAATCTTTTTTTTTATTTTACTTGAAATAGATGTCATTTGATCCTGTCAAAAGTTTCATCACGTTTGGCTCGAAGTTTTTATAAATTAGCAGTCGCAGATGGTTTTTTACGTATGACAAAGCAATTATCTTTTGCTCAAACGGTAGAGGAAAAACATCTTAAATAAATCAGCACACCTGCGATTTATTCAAGGGTGAGTTAACCCACTTCTTAAGTTTATGAGAACTACAAACTTGAAACAAAAAAAGGAAGTAGCAAACTAATCTCATGATCAACGACAGCTAATGAAACACGCCACGATTCATAAAGTCTACGTGCAATACTTTCGAATAACATTGCATCGACCATTTCCGCTCGAATCGTATCAACGAGCGTTTTAGCGGATATTTACAAACCCTCTACTACTAGTTTATACAGAATATTAATAGCTGGAGGAATTTGGATGGAATTTATAATGAAATGTGCAATTATACTAAAGCCCTTCGCAAGCGAAATTAGCAAGTCTTCAATGCCCGATGACTTTAAACCTAACGATGCGTGGATGTGTGTGGACCTCAATGAATTTATATGGTGATAAGGCTGAAAATGGCGGACTTCGGAAACTTGCACTATCTTATGTATGACCGGACTCAAGCTTAGAATCCAATAATTACCTATATCTTGTTAAGGTTGATTGTTCTGATGACATGGCACGGCAGGTAGTGACTGTAGCAAGTTAGGAGACCTGAGAGCTTTTCCAAAGATTTCAATAGTTTTCTATGGTTATACTTCAGTAATTTCGTCCATAATTAGAAATAAGTTTTGTCCATAATAGGTGTATCGCCACTTGTTGTCAGTATAATTGGCAAAAATTATCACGAAACTTTAAATAAAAAAAAAATCTTTCTTCGTCTGCTACTGCATAAAACAGAAGAGTTTATTTATCTATACGTCATCAGTCACCATGTTTTGTTTAGAAATTGATCACCTACAAGTTGACTTAAGCCGTGCATAAATTGAAGGTGTGCGATGTCGTCATATTTGCTTTAGGCCTCTGATTTATCAGAGACAACATGGCAAAGGTCGTTATGGCTTCTTGTAGTGACATTACATAATGCTGTACATTAGAATGTATAAGAAAAAACCATTGTTTAATGTCGAAATATTGTAATTCTTGTTTACGACAAAACGAAAAGAAATACACGAATGAAAACCACTAAAACATCTGTATTTGATGACTAACAAAGGTAACGAAAATAGTTGAGTAGTTCCGGAAAGAATAAATTAATTTCTCCATAATGTTACAAATCCCAAAGAAAACGATTAAAAATCTACAACCACAATATCGCTTAGACCATCTAAAACGAGTTGCAAACCAAATATTTACCTAACAAACGTAAAAATACGCAACTCATCACTGATATTCCTACTTGCCACTTCACGCGTCCACTCTTCAAATATCGGAGCAAATTGCGCAAAACGACCATCACAAACCGTCCTTCTGTTGACATAGCCACAAGTACAGTAGACATCGAAGGTGGCCTTGGGGACAATTCTTTATTTCATTAACTTTCTTAAAAAGTGACTTATTTTTACCAGGTTTTATCGGCGACTACATTATTAGCAAGCTATTAGCCAACTACTAACTATTACTTGGGTATAATACTTATTATTTGTTGGTAGTAAGTACTTCATTGAAATTACTTGGAAAAAAGAATAACTTCGAGTTTTACTTTGATTGGAAAAGAAAAGAAAATGATTTATCCATCTTATTCTTTTATCAAAACTTTCAAGATTTTTTCCGGATAAAATTTAGGAACTTTCAATTTTCCAACGAAAATTCTTATCGTCAGAACATCATAAGGTCGCTTTTCGTAATTCTTTGTTTGCTAATATCCAGTTGACAGTACATGTAATTGAGAAAACTGATGGTGTTGCAAGGCCTAGCCCACGTTAGCTTGACCGACCCGCTTGCTAAGCAATGCGATTGCCTCACGAACCCTACCTTAACGCAGTTTACTTGAACGACGAATTATCTCCCGAACGTGGTACTTGTATTTAATTTAATAATTATCATGTGTGATTTGACACTTTTTTTGCTCGTTTTTTTAAATATGTATGTAAGTGTATCTATGAAAATTAGTGTATAACCTCAAAACATGCTGTCAAAAGTCACATCCAAATGTGATGAAATCCTGTCCGTTTGTAGATTTTGCAAACTGGAGATCAACAATAAATTGGAATGGTCAATTTGGACGAATTAATTATTCTTGTCATCATTATATCAGCCTGGAATGTTCACCTACACATGAAGAAAATGCTTCGATCTTATTTTTTCTATTGATCCTTTTCTGTCCTCGGACTTATGTAAAAGAGCCTACAGTGTTTCCTATAAGGTGTGACATTGAAAACCTCGGAAGTAGTTAGCATTATCAAAATATCAACCGGTTTGACCTATGCATTAGAGTCATGGCGCAAAATTAAGAGCCGGTGAGGATTTTTGTGGGTGTAAGGTTATAAATGTCATTGACATTGGTTTGCGCATCGAAATTAAATAATTTAAAGAGACATTCTAATGGAATTCTAAAAATATCATAAACAACAGATCAAAAATAAAGCACTATCGTCACTCATGTCACAAAGTTCGTTGAAAGTGCAATTGACAAATTGTACGCAGTAAGCAGTAATGAAGGTATATAAATAATGTTCCGTTTCCAAAAGGTAAAACGACTATCAGTTTGTCACTAGGCTATTTTTTAATCAATTAAGAGAGTATTTTTTGCAGTAGATGCATTTCTGTCACCGAAAATAAATATCGAGATTAAGCAAAGCTTGCTTCTGTCATTTTTTTTATTGCAATTTTTTTCTTGTTGCCTACTTGTACGGAATTCCTTTAGAGTGACAAGTTTGACTCTCAACAAGTTTTATTCTTATGATTCATGTATCACCATGAATTTTGAAAGCGTCTGGCGTAACTTAACACACCTTTGGAAAAATAAGCTATGACGGTTCAGTAGATGCAAAATGATGGCAGGCGAATGGCCAAGCAGGCGGAGCTATAGTTATATAGTTCCGTTATTTGAGATAAACACGACATAATGTCAAGTACATTTACTCGGTAGGCGAAAGCTAAATACTTTCTCATATCTCGTCAGAACTGAGTTTAATGATCACCATTAGTCCCCAACTCATTCCCATGTCAGTTTTCTAATTACCTCGGTTATGAAATAACTTATACTATATGAAATGCATGAATGTTATAAATAGACCTACAACAGTTGAAAGTTTTAAAGAAATTTGTAATGCGGTGTGTCTCGATATGTTGGCCAAGCCTCCGGCCTATTCTTTGAGTAATATTTGAAGAAGTCTTTAATATAAATCATGTGCTTTTCTTCTTTTTTCTTTCTTCTTTCTTTCGCTACTTTGTAGAACATCGCCACGCTGGCACACCTGAAACTTCTTAGTTCAAGTTCAATAGATAGAAAAAACCTAGACTAGCATTTTGTCACATTTTGCAATTTAGTCAGCTCAGACAAAAACCTCTATAATCATGCCCAAAAGAAAAATGACAGAAATGAAAGCTATTTAATAAACAATGGTTTTGCTCATGCGTCTTTTTCGGGATATCACGACTAGTTTTGGATTTATCCGCAGTCCTTAATCATGGGCTGAGGGAGCAGTGGGATCGGGAATTAAACTGACATTGGCGGTTGGGTCCATTGTACAATAAATTGATGTGAACCTGCTTCACAAATGTTTATCATTTTAATTTTCATCAATATCAAATAACTGTGGACGATGTACCCACTTATCTCTCTCTATTGATGACAGACTATAGAAATTATACAATGTAATATCTATAATAACCTCGTTTCAGTAGCGTGTACTTAAGTATTTACTTACCTATACAAAACTATTTATGAAATGATATAGATAATCAAAATGGCGGTCGGCTCTTTGTGGAAAATTAATTTAAAAGCCATCATGTTTAATGAAGTATTTCACAAATCCATATATTTTGTAAATAAACTCATGTAATTTTCTGAGTTTATTTTTGTATTATTATATAAAATATTTATGCAAATAAATAATTTACTTAAACAAGTATAGCCTATTATCCGAATGGTTAAGGTCCACGCCTAAGCTACCGGGCGCGACGTGTCGCGAGTTTGATCCACGAATGCTTGATCTCAGTCTGGGTGTCGTTGCGCATGTTTGAGAAACCACTTGTGACAAAAGAAAAATTCAGAATGCGAGGGCCGCTTTTTTTGTAACAAAGAAGAGAACATAGCGGTGTCTCTGTTCTACATCTGCGATAATTTAACTTTAGTTTGAGATACACGCATCGTAGGCCACCAAACTTAGGAGCAAAATTTACGAAATTTCTTCATATATGCTCTAGATTATAAGATCTCTACGTTT
Organism: Trichoplusia ni; assembly: GCF_003590095.1. Classification (NCBI taxonomy): domain Eukaryota; kingdom Metazoa; phylum Arthropoda; class Insecta; order Lepidoptera; family Noctuidae; genus Trichoplusia; species Trichoplusia ni. The sequence continues at coordinate 2,232,841 of NC_039491.1, forward strand.
ATCAATTGCCCCCATTACATATTGTGCTTCTTCCTGTAATAATCTTACCTATTATCAGGAATATTATTGATCGACCTACCTAATCCCTTAGTACTTGGAGTACCGACAAATGATGTAAACCTCACAGTAATTATTAGTTTGGATAGTTAATTGTTAGGAAATCCAAACCTTGAAGTTGCACGTCCGTTGTAGCCACTGTAAGTATACACATGTACCTATATAACGCTGTGCATTGGCATACATTATGAGTAAAATACACGTGCAATAATGAAATAAATAAAAAGCATGGTCAGGAATCAAAACTTCTTTAGGTGTGAATTCGTTTTCCGACATATTCCAGTAGATTTAACATGGAAATTTCTAACTAGGTATAATAAAATAATGATATTCCACAACTTTCATACAGCGCCATCTAGTATCAAACTAAGAAAAACTTGTGGTGATAACTAAACTACGCTAAGTACTGATAAACAAGTTGAAATATTTCTAAATACAGACATGTTCACACCTGGAATCAGAAAAAAATATTAATGAATAGATTTTCCTGGATAGTACGAGTATTAAGAATCGGACCTAACCTCCGGTATAGCAGTCAGTGCAACTAGCACCGTTGCACCGGCACAAGAACAACAAGCCATTCAAATTTTCCTCTGCTCTCTCCGGCGACTCCTATATAGCCTCGTTATTTAGTCAGGCGTAGGTGACAAAGACTTCATCCTTGTAAACTTCATAGTATTGACAAAATTCGACCGAAACGTACCTATCTATCTTTCACATTATGCTCTAGTATCCTTAATCCTAATATTATTTCTTAAAAAAACGGAAAGACCTCTTAAAACTCTCGACGCTGCGATTTCTAGACATTCGGAGTTACCGCTCTACATTTTCGCGATTGCGTATTCTCGTACGTGCATCACGCACCATTTACGCTCACAAGCCGTAAACATATATAATCCTTTGTATAACAATTCACATAATACTCGCAAAAACCGACTCTTACGCAGATGGATTAGGATCGCCATAATGTCTGGCTGTTTCCACAATTGTATTTTTTAAATACTGTACCAGTTTGACTGAACAGACAGCCTAGTGGCAACGGTGTGCGACGTGTCGCGGGTTCGATTGCCATGAAAGACAAACATTTGTCTGATACAGGAATTCTTGTTCTGAGTCTAGGCGTCTTGTGTGTTACTTGAATGTTTGCGAATCCCCCGCGAAACTAGGATCAAATTCCATGGTACAGAAGTTCCTACAAATCAAACTAAGGCAAACACGGTTCAGCGGTTTATTCGCAATACATAGTCACCAGAGAACCCGAAATCTGCTGAATTATGGATGGTTCCAAGTATTAATTAATAATCATTTGAAAGAATTGATAAATGAATGAAAAAATTTGAAGAGTCCTCGTACTACCAGCTTCAATAAATCTTTAATTAATTCATCTGAACGTGACATTTTGGTCTGTTATGAAAGGGTGTGTTGTAATATGTCTAATAATATTGAGATAACTGAACGTGTTACTCTCTTGTATTCGATATTGAGATACGTATTATATAATTGTGGTTTATAAATGAATTAAATTAATTTTCCCTATTTTCAATGTTTCAGTCTTCCGTGGACTTCCACGAATATTTACACAGTAGTGTATTGGTGGGCCTTAAAAATGAATAAATAGATATTTCAAGACTAAAATCGGTTCAGCCGTTCTCGAGTTTTAGCGGGACTATCGAACAACAATTCACTTTTTAAAGCTTGTTGCTTGCTGCCAGATGTCACGCATAGGCCGCATCGTCGAGATAAAATCAGAGAGAAAGTTATCGATAAAACAAAATGTTTGCTAAATCTTCTTATCAATTTTCCTCCGTAATTATTTTATCATCACGTATAATGTATTGCATAAAGAGATGATATCAACAATGTTTATATCATTACGAGTAATTAACATCTGTTATTAATAAGACAGAGGTTGCAACACTTTTGAATATGATTATAGTTTACTCAATTTAAGAGCATCGTGGTATGCAGTTGTATTGAGAAGTCATAGGTCGTGGGTTAAAATCTCCAGCCAGCACTAACGATCTCTCACTTTTCGAATTCACGTGTTTATTATACTAAGTAATTATCGCTTGTAGTACGGTAAAGGAAAACGTGAGGAAATTGGCATAACTGAGATTTTTTATAAGAGTCTGTATAGTCATGACTTAGGATTACGGGAGAGACTCTGACACCAGGTTGTACATCAACCATATCTACGATCTATTAGATATAGAGAAGTAGGTAGAGACTACAGTTGCCCGCGAGCAAGCCCGCTACAAATCGGCTATGATCCCAAGGGAACATAAAATCGGGATAAAAACTAATGTAATAATCCTGGTTATAAACTACCTATGCACCAAGTTTCAGCTTTAACCGCTCAATAGTTTTTGCGTGAAAGAGGAACAAACATAAATGCATATTTAATAAACTTTCGCGTTTACAATATAAGTAGGAAGTATGATACTTACTCACGCGTAATTAACAGGATTGCCCGACTAGTTTCGGAGCCAACCGGTGTCCTTGGTCATGAATTGACGTTACGGGCGGGGTCGCGAGTCAAACTGACGTCGATGCTCATATTGAACGTACTTCCTTGTGAAGTATTAAGTATAATAACTTTGTATTAAAATACCAATAAATCTTTATTTATTGCTTCACGTGTAGCTTGTACATTTAGAGTCACACCCGGAGACAGAACAATAATTAGAACATCCCAAGGACAGCTTATCTTTCAAGGTAGACTGACCGATAAGACTAGGTAGACGGATATAGGTACCTAACCTACAGAGATTAATGATTAATTCATAATTCCGATTAGAAACAGATCAAGTACGAGTTGGACTTGCGACATTAAAGGTTCCGTATAAATTGGCTATAGATATACACCAACCTTGATAACTGTTTTTTTTTTGCTCTAATGACAGTTGTAAGTATTTAAATAAAATAATGTTATATCTTCAATAGAATTACATTATCTGTCTAATTTTAAACTACCTTAATCTAACTATTACGGTTCACGAGATGCAGCCTGGTGACAGACGAACACACAGCAGAGCCTTAATGATAGGGTTCCGACTTTACCCTAAGGAACCTAAAAATGTATACAAGTCTAATCTATTAAAAGAGAAAGTTATACAATGCACCTATAATCAGTAAAGTGTTGAACTTTGGGCTTTATAGTCAGTACATCTAACGTAACTGTGGGCAGCGGGCGTGTAGTATCTCCCTTTGATAAAACCGTATCAAAACAAACGTGAATCTGTTATCGCACGTCCAGTGACTATTACAAAATGATCGGGTCTATTATAGCTCTCAACATTGCCGGGTTTAATGCAACTGTGAACTTTTTTACTCGTCTCGTGTTGATTCTGCTGACTGCGTGGGTGTATCATGGTTTCGTTATAGCAGAGGTTTTTTTGAATAGTTATAAGTTGGTGTACCCTCCGTATTTGGCTAAGCCTATTTCGAAGTTTTTGAGTGCATTTGGCTATGTTGTGGGATCACTTTTGAGGATTTTTGCGATACAGGTAATTTTTTGTTTCACTTTTCCAAAACTTTTATCGTTTTCCACTGGGATCCGCCTATTTTAAGGGTTTTGGATATTTTCGTTGGTTTCATTGTAGAACCTGATTTTCATGAGTTGCAATGACGGGTATGCGTGTTGCCCTAGTCCCAGTACAGGTAATTTTATTAATCTTGCTATTCCTACCTTGATTGTTTCAAGTAGGTACCGATTCATACTGACAGGAACAGATTTTCTGTCTTATTTGAAAGCCGAGAGCTTGCCCGTCTTAAAATATTAATATTTGTACGCCTTCACGGCAAGACATAGCGCACATAATACCTCCTAACACCTGTATGTAAATATCCTATGTTTTACAAATAAAATTATTCTGATTCTGATTCTGATTCTGATTCTGATTCTGATTCTGATTCTGATTCTGATTCTGAAAATCCTTCTAAACTCCTCAATCCTATCCTCCCAAATCCAAAACTCACACAGAAGAAGCTAAGTCCTGGAGTAACATAGGAACCTATTTATAGCAGCTATACCTATTTAAAAAGGTAGTTAGCGAAACAATTTATCCATAAAAAAATAAGATTGCGTAATTAAAACGTTTTTTGGACGTTTGTCTTCATTCATTACAAATTCTAATTATGAAGCTATATGTAAAAGAAAAAAACTAGTGAAGTCTTTTATTGATGTGAACTTTTATGTCTTTTTTTTGTATTTTTTACAAGAATGGCGTAAAAAATAATTAATTCGATGCGCGTCCCGGTTCCAGTGTTTGACCGGATCCCAAGGATACATAAGGAATAGAGATCGGAAATAAAATAAATAGGATCCTCCGGTAGACTCTTTAGGAACAAAATAATATGTACCCACATTCCTGATGAATGACTGAGATGAGAACAAACCGAGAATTCAACTAAGAATCTTGGTCCAGTAAAATGACTGCTTGTCAACATTTTAAGTCTTAAATTCCACAAGAGATGCGAAGTAAGGCTCTCGACAAACATAGACAGCAAGGATAGCCACGTGGTTAAGTTCGCCAAGCTAAAAGCACTCTGCCTGACTTGTTGAATGTTTAATTTGTATGATCCACAAATTCTTTTTCTTGACTCCCCCATCCCATCCCAACATCTTTGATCAACATATCATCCATGCATGTGGAAAGTCATAATTTCTGGAGTTACTTCTCTAATTAGCAGTGATATGCGTGGTATGACAGTTAGCATGCCAAGTCAAAGGTCACAGCTTCGAATCCCATCGAGCAACAATTTCATTTCGAATTCATGTACTAAAAAATTTTTAGCTTATAACGGTGAGAAAACCAGCAGCTGGGATTTTTGCCCATGGTATAGCATTCAGGGCCACTTACCACCAAACCAACAGGCTAGACAAAAGAATGCACTTTTTTCTCTCATCTCTATAATCACAGGTGAATCTAATGATAGTGTGATATGTAAGATCTTAGTTTTCACGGCACATACTAATGACACAGCTATTCACTCGTATCACTGTGGTCATAAACTAGTTCACCTAACGGCCTAAACGCCAGATATAATCATGGATGAAGAGACGGTTTTGTCTGTACCAAAGACTGTCTGTACCTACTTAAATGCTTACTATAAGTATAGATAATACTTACATTGTGGTAACAGGCTTTACAGTAAGGTATTTGACTGAATCTTATAATATAAATCTGTATAGTCTACGGGAAAGATTTAAAAAAAATTGAATACGTATTTTTCATTTTACCGAGTCATTAAAAAGTAAAGAAGATAAAAAGTACCTAAGTTTAGCACTGGAGCTAAAAACACACCCATCACTTGCTAGTAAAGTGTACTTGTAAATGACGTCACGAGAGGTTTAAAACATTGCATCCAATTCATTTTTTGTTTACAAGATAAAAGAAAAATACGTATCCAATATTTTTTAGAAATCTCTCGATGGGACTAAACATTTTTTTTTTTATTCAAAAGGCTATTTGTACTAGGGTCCGCCTCGTCTTAAAATAATATCATTGCTGGTGTGGAAAAGATATGCCACCCTACGCCATGTATTGCGTGGTAAACCCCCTGAGGCTCGTTTCAATCCATCCTTTTTTACCATTCTTCTGACAGTCACCGTTTTTAATAATTTTGGACCTATACAAATACCAGTTTTTTTTTAAATGCATTCGACAGATAACGTTTTATTTTTAATCACATAATTAAGTATTGCAACTTTTATTTCCTCAATCTGAATATGGTATTACAAAAAAACAATATGAATATGATCAAGGTTTTTCAATGACGTTTTGTTTTTGTTTTCGATGTCCATAATAACAAAATGTTATTATTGTGGTCTAGATTGGTTTTTCATAACCGATTGAGTAATTATAAGCAAGTCTTAAAGGTAAACGGGCTATGAACGTTTTACTCTATTTTGAATACCTTCACTTTCGATTTTTTAATTTATTTTAGTAATAAATAGTTACAATGATCTGTTGTTTATTAAAGGGTCTGTGACCGATTCTGTGTCAGATTTATTTGTTACTAGCTGTTGCCCGCGACTTCGTCCGTTTAGTTAGAAGATATAAGTAAGGAATTTGATATCTTTTCAATGAAAGGTCCATTTTTTTCAAATTAATAAATAGCCTATGTTCATCTGGGATATTTAAGCATTCTAATTCTGAAAGTGTTTTTGAAATCGGTCCAGTAGTTTTTAAGTTTATTCATTACAAACATGCATACAAATCTTTATAAAATTAGTGTAAATAAAACCGATTTGTTTTTCTTTGACCTATTTTTACGGAACTCGCAGTGTCGCTAGTTTGACTCGCACTTGACCGCTTTATACATCTTGTAACTACAAGTGTAAGAAGGTTACCTAAACACAAAGTTACGACATTTTTCATACAAAGATTGTATCTCATGTATTTACAGACACATTTTATTACGCCTTGAACATTGTCATGTTTTTTTATTATGTTATTGCGTTAGTCTATAAATTATAATGTTAAATAAAAGTAAAAAAGGTTGTTTTCTACAGAAATAAACTTCGTTGACGCACTTCATTACATACATTTTTTATAAGATCTTATACTAACTAAAAGGTTAAGCTACGCTTAATACGGTCGGTATGTTTATGGGTGACCATCTATGTCGTAAAGAAATAATCTTTATTTCGGAAGACACGTTAACTTGTGGGTCCTGTTGTTACTTACACGTCTTTGACAGTCGTTACGTGCATTTAAAAACTTTCTAGCTTCTAAGTCTGACACAACACTGGTACTTATCTTCATCCAGTCGTATTAGAAGTAGACACCAATATAAGTTGAAAAGGCTAGGATGCTGATGATGATCTAAAAACTACTCGTAGGATAAGGACCTTATTGTCTGTGGCTGACCCTTATACCCAGTGGAAATGAAACGCCATCTTCGTTCCTCATTAACAAAATTAAAATATAACTTAAATTAGACATTTAAGATGGTTACTTGGAGACAGAATGACACTTTTGCACCATGATTAATAATTAGTTCTCCAATTTTTAATTATAAAGCTGTTTGTACCCTTCCCACCGGCATAATTTATAGATATGTCCACAAAAAAAAACCAATCTATTCAACAATATGAAATCAAGAAATAAAAAACTTGCGAGAGACAGATTCATTATCTGTTTAGTATGGTTTAATCACACGTATTTTTCGGGATAGCCAAACAGTTTGACTCGCAACATCAACAGCTCTGCTTGGGTCCGAAACTAGTAAAGAAAAAATACTGACGGAAATATTCCAATGTCTAATTTCCGTCCAATCCCGTTTCAGACATTCACAATGAACGGCTTCATGCGAAGATTCCTCAGGTTCCTGGTGTCACTGCTGGCTATACTAGTGGTGCCTATAACGTACCTGCTAAACATCAGAAGGAATAGAAAATGTCCGCCGCCGACAAACCCGCTGCTCTTCAAGTCAGCTACGTCATTAGCTGCTATGATAAGGGCGCGACAGGTGATGTTACTATATTCCTACTATGCTATTATTAATTGCGCATGTGACTTGAATGTTTGTGAATTCACCAGTGACACAAGTGTAAAATTATTTAAGGTGTGGTGTAGTCCTTTCAAAAATAGTAAATTAATATTAGAAAGCATCACAATCGAAAATGTCATTGTCATGCCTTCTGCCACCCCTTCAAATGAGAGATTCTATTGCAGTTTTAAAAAAGAGTGTAGAGTATATTTATGTCTTTGAAGAACCATTTTGGGACAAAGAATAAAAATAGTTACAGTACATCTGTAAAAACTGGTTGGACACCATCAATTTGTATTATTATTTTTGTATTTATTTTTTATAATTTTGCGGTCTTATTGCCACCAACGTTACTGTCATCATAATGAACAACATATTTTTTTGTAGAAAACGTTTACAATAACATTTAAATAATGTGGTTTTTATTGTAACTACAATAAAAGGTAAAGAAGCAAATTTTCAGCTTTTCGTTCACAGCATCCTTACTAATATTATAAATGCGAAAGTAACTCTGTCTGTCTGTCTGTTACGCTTTCACGTCTAAACCACTGAACCGATTTTAATGGTAAAATTTGATAAAATTTGGTACAGAGATAGAGTTGACCTTGAGAAAGAACATAGGATAGTTTTTATCCCGAAATTTAGAAGAGTTCTCTTGGAAACGCGATATAACCGACCTTGACGCTGGCGAAGCCGCGGGCGAAAAGCTAGTAATTAATAAATGGAATGATTTTATTTTTAAAATATGCACAATTTTTTTACCTAGTCTAAAATTTTGGATTTTTACCACACTACGAGTTTACGAGATATTCTTGAAGAAAATGGGGAATACACTGCCTAAAATACTGTCTAATAAGAAAAATGTTCATCAAAACTCAATATTCCTCCATTAATTTTTCAGGTCACTTCAGAAGAAGTAGTGGAAGCTTACATAGAGAGATGCAAAGAAGCCAATCCATACTTAAACGCTATAGTAGAGCCGCGATATGACGCTGCTCTGAGGGAAGCCAGAGGGATCGACAAGATGATAGCGTCGACGAACAGATCGCCCGAAGAACTAGCTCATGAATACCCGCTGTTGGGAGTACCCATGACTGTGAAGGAAAGTTTGGCTGTTGAAGGTAAATAGAGATTTGTTTGAGACTTCTTTTATTTCGGTAGTTTTACTGGACATTCACGAATATTTCAAGACTAAAATAAGCCAAATCGAATATAAAAAGATAAGTAGGATGCATATTCGAAAGTTGACGCATGTGCTAATTGACGGATGTAAGTAAACAAAAAGCAGTCCAGTATTGTTTATTAAACTTTATGATCCAAACGCACTCAATATTGCTTCGACGTTAAACGTCGTTTGGTGTTCGTTGCGTTTTCTATGCAGAGAAAGCAGAGAAAGTTCGGTTCACTCAAATTTACGATGAATTCACTGTTATATTATGTTCAGTCATGCCGCAGATTAATATGATGTACCTAAGATTGAACATTAATTTGATTTTATAGACTGTTGTCATTTTTTTTGTCGCTCTTTGTTTTATCCTAATTGTTGCAATTTGCTCGGATTCCAAAATATATATGTTATCAAACTGTATATTTCCGTATCTTTAATTACGCAAACATCAAATCTACGCACTTCATTTCCATTAATACGAATAAGACAACAAACAACAATTAAAAAACAAACTGTACTTACATTTAATAATTGTCACACACGGTGTTCTCTTTAGAATATCAATTCACTCGATCTGTGCTAATAAATGTTCATTAAAATTCCAGGCATGAGTAACGATTGTGGGACTGTGTACGCATATAGAAATCCAGCTAAGAAAGATGCGGCTATCGTACAATTGGCGAGGGCTGCTGGGGCCATTCCTATAGCTGTGACGAACACGCCACAACTCTGCATGAACTGGGAAACTTACAACAATGTGATCGGTATTACGACGAACCCATATGACCAGAAGAGAACGACGGGAGGATCTTCTGGGGGAGAAGTAAGTTTGATGATAGATGATACATACACTTTAGACTGCATGGATAGCCGAGTGGAATATGTTACCAAGGCTACTGAAATTCCCAAGAGAGGAGTCAGTTTTGCTGTTCTTTTAATGAAGCTTTCGTGGAGTAAAATCGTTTGTTAGCCATGAAGCCAATAAAAAAGAAGTATAAAGCATTTCTATACTTAATGAGAAATTTTTTATCTTTAATACGCAGTTTACTAAGTTGACAATTGACGTGAAGTCTCAAAAAAGAAACCAGAGGATCGGCACTCAAAATGTGTTACGTAAAACCCACTCAACGGTGCAATGTAATTTAGGTAACAACAATTCTTACCAAATAGATGGTTACTAAGAGAAGTGCCCGTTAAAACGTCAAGAACTTTCACGAAACACTTAAGAAACTAATTCGATGAAAATAATTTACCGCTCCTTACCGTAAGATTGGTAAAAGGTAGAGCGCAATGTTGTCATCAATTTATTTAGCAACCTGCAACTTTGACAACTAGGCGTTATGCTAAAAGCTATCTGTAACTATTCATTAAAGTATAAAATTTCGTATGGTCAATTTAAGTTGTATTTTCATGACAGTCTGAAAAAAAGGCAACATTGAGGTTAACTGAGACAACTCCAGTCAACTTTGAGGTGCTAAGTAGAAAGAGTTCTGATGTATTTATCCAGAGCATTGCCATGTGCCTATGTTCTTAGAGTTTTTTTTAAGTCACGTGACGTTAATTAAATCCTTTTGTTCTTCCAGTCAGCGCTAATCTCAGCAGCGGGTTCTGTCATCGGCGTTGGATCTGACATCGCTGGTTCGCTCAGACTTCCACCCATGTTTTGTGGAATTTTTGGACATAAACCTACACCAAGACTCCTCTCCGTTGAAGGTAATCTTCATCTTTTTAAATACTTGAGATCGAGTAAATAAAACAATGGACATTTTTAACCTTAGATAGGATTCTGACCTGTGACACCTGGTTTAACGCAGTAGTGATTAAAAACTCCATTGTATTTAACTGCAAATTTTATCCGCTTCTCAGCTCTTTCTGGGTATTAAATAATAAAGATAATTAACTACTTAATCAAATTAATTCATTTTGTCGAGCAGAAAATTGCTCTTGACTATGGATGCCATGGCCAGTCGAGAACTGGATCTTTTTTCCCAGATCAAATTAATATGTGCTCGTCTTCTCAAAACCAAAACTTTTTGCCGCCGGTTCCTCCTGGCATCCGATTTAAGGTCATATTATAAGTACCTATTTAGAAATATGTACATAAATGATATTATGCGATCAGCCATTTAGGCTGAGAGCTTAGAGTCAGAGTGTACCTGGTTATCTTCCCGATTCACAATATTTAATCTAGACTGTGTCATTCCAGGCCACGTTCCAGACTGCCTGGATCCAGATTTTGAGGAGTATTTCGCAGTCGGACCTATAGCTCGGTATGCGGAAGACCTCACTCTACTCCTGAAGGTTCTGAAGCAGCCTGGTGGTATTGAGGTGCCGTTTGACAAACCGGTATGTTTTCTATTACAAGGACTGCCTACTTTTTCTATTCAGTACAATGAAAAAACCGTTGAGTTTTAGTATTTGGTAATTTTAGTTAAAAATCTACCAAGTTCGAAGCAAAGTTAGAGCTATTATATTCTAGTCTCAGTAACTTGAAATAAAAAGAAACACAGCATTGCTAAGTATACAACTGATTTAGTATCTGGTAGCGACTGGAATGACCTACGACTGTTGACTGAATGAGCTTACTGTGTAGATCAAGGCTAAGAGGCTTAAGTGAAGGCTATGTTCGACTAGAAACAGGGTATGAAGGGCGTTAGTAACTGTATGAAGGTGAATATAACTAGCCCGAATTACGTACTTAATTACCTACAATTTGTAGGTAGGTAAGCACGGGTCACCACACTAAAACCAGATCACGTGATGTCCCCGCGTAGAACAAGCGTTTGTGTAATCCACGAATGCTTCTTCTGAGTCTAGGGTTACAAAAAAAAATGTATAATTTTAACTCTCCCCTTACCCTTTAAAGTTTTATTTTGTTTATTTATAGACGTTTGGTATTCAGAATTTAGAACTATTCTCTCAGTCATAAGAAATACTATTTGCAGATGGACATCCACAATATTATTTAAAACGCACTAATTTTCCAAAAATCTTATTGCTCTCATATTTACAGGTGGACATATCAAAACTAAAGTTCTACTACATGGAAGGAGATGGGGGTAATGTAACCGATCCTATTGGTTCCGAAGTGAGGCAGGCCATGGAAAAAGCCAAGGATCATATACAGAACACATACAACATCGAAGTAAAGCCGGTAAGTATACATTAACATACAGAATGTAAGGATTAACTGGGATTACTTGTAAGTACACCATGCTAAGGATTAAATTTTCGGTGTACCTACATGACCTATTTGCTGACAGTAGTTTGATGGTGATACGTCGCTTGGAAAAAAATATATGTTCCATGAAACAAATAGTGAGGTTTGGCTACTGTGTATAAAAGTTCAAAACACAAAGCAGAAGAAGCTATAAAAAACATAAGCCATAATCTCCCTGTTCTATTTTCAGCTAAAAATCAAACACTTAGAACACATGTGGGAAATAAGCATCAGGGTTCTTATGAACATAAAACACGTTCGCAACATCTACACGGATCCCGAGAAACGTGACCAATGGGTTTCAGTGTGGCCCGAAGTCCTGAAGACGATGGTAGGGCTCTCGAACCATAACTTCCTTTGCGTGTGTTACGGGCCCTTAGTGAAATTCTTCGATGCGCTACCAAAGAATTATTACAAGAAACTTCTTGCAATTTTCGATGAAATTAAGGAAGAATTTGAGGTAAGATATCGCTGACTAAAACTTAAGTATTTTTTTGTGACCTTGGGATTCCAATTTAATGTAATAAATTGACGCTAAGTTTCTTAAAGTCTAATTAGTTCAAATATCAACGACGCTTGTTCATAAGCTAGTACCTTGTGACACGCTAAAAGCAATGCGTGAACGATTGACTGAACTCGAACCAAAGGTCGATCAAACACATTTCCAAGTCGCATGAGCGACGTGGATTGAAGTCATCCTTATCAGCAAACCCTGTCAAAACTTACTCTAATTTGGATACTAACATATTTTTAACATTTCAGAAAGTATTATCAGACGACGTAGTACTCCTCCATCCGACATTCCCATCGCCAGCCCATCTGCATTACAGGATATACTACAAATTCTTAAACTGCGGGTACCTGACAATCTTCAACGCACTAGGTCTACCCGTTACACAGTGTCCAATCGGACTGACCAGAAAAGGACTACCAGTCGGTATACAGATAGCAGCTAACAAATGCAACGACCATTTAACGATAGCTGTCGCTAAGGAATTCGAGAAAGCTTTCGGCGGTTGGATTCCACCAAATATGGATCTCGCCAATAATGTTAGGACTGCGTAATGTGTTGCCAATGTGAAGAAAGTTTGAGTTTATCCTTGCCTATACCAAAAAATCACACAAGCATGGAAATTTTGCACTATGCATGAGTCCTAATGGTAGAATTTGAATACATTATTTTGAAGAGACATTTTATATGTATAATTTTCCTTGTTTAAATTTTGTTTATGGAGTCAATAAATTATTTTAATAGATTTTTACTTAGGTGCTAGAATTTGGAGCCTTATTGAAATGAACGTACTGTTTACGTCAATATTGAAAGTATTAACTACTCATACTATTTATAACGTGGGCGTTGGAGGTATTGGTACAGTCGACGACAAACTGATGGTATTTATCGATTAAACGTCAAGCAGCTCAACGTCAATGTCAATGACCAATGTGACGTCGACTGTACGATTACGGCAAAAAAATTGAGTTTTTGTACATAAGTATACTCTTTAAGCGGTTATTTAGATATACGAATTAAATAGGTACTTAATAAGACTTTAAATAATAAACCCTGAAATGTTGGTTTTTGGACATTATTGGATAGACAGATGTAGTAAAATGTGATATTAAAGACATCAATCTCTGAAAGATGTTTGTAATTTTATACCATTTGTATATTTTGTATTAAAAATAATATACTGAAAATTACTGACTTTTTTTACCACCGCTACCATACTCTTTGAAGTTCATCCACCCGTATTTTGGCCATTGCTTGTGGGCGTGGCGCGACGGCGACGTATATCATTAAATTACAACGATTTTACGCGTACTGCTAGCCTGTTAGCAAATAGTACGTCCATTATTCTGTTCACACTTAAGTCCTAATTAGAGTCGGGACTGTTGGCCCTTTCTGTCATACTTTAAAAGAGGTAAGGGAAGAGCCTTGGTTCAATGTAGTGAATGACAAGCTTTTAGTAAGACCTCAGTTATAGACAGGTACCACAGATTAAATAAATTAACTCAAATTAGAAACTATGTTTATTGGATAGGTCAAGACCCTTACTATTTAGAATAACTATTGGGTAGGTATCGGTACACAAATACCAAAAATAGTCCTTCAAAATACCTTAATACTTATGAATAACCACTTCGCAAACGATTTCTAAGCCTATAGGAATCTCCTATAGTTACAGTATACATAGAAACGTACTTTTTCAAGGTTAATCTCTATGTCTAGGACAAGCACACGACATTGTATTGAAGCAGGGTATTACGTTGACTGTATGGCTTCTTCGTGCACTATTACTTAAATTTTATGAAATGAAAGAAAAAAGTTTAAAGATGCAATATCGACAATTACTAGCGTTCAAAAACACAAACTACACAATAAACATCGCTATAATATAGAGGTAATAAATTAAGTAATAATTTTTTCTCGAAAAAAATACATAAATACGTATATAGTTCCCAAGCAATTCATGTTAACTCAAAACCACATACCTATTGCAGAAACTTCAAAAACCACAAGTTTGAAAATATGTACCTGCATTAAAATTAATATTTATAGCCCTTAACTTACATTTTTTGTTTAATTTTAGCAAAATTGTAGCAAGCAAGAGCCAAAAGCTAGTCGAAAGACTCATCATGGCGTGGCGTATTCTATGTATGTTTTTGGGCACTTAATATAAAAGGAAATGAAAATTAAAAAATTAACATTATTTTCAAGCTTTTATAATAGTGATTATTAGTGATCTAACGTGATTATTCTATTCGTTACAATTATCTAGGTGGCAACTTCCGACAACAGTATTCGGTAGCATCACGTTACTTTGTTACGTTCTATGGTCGTTCTAAATCAAAGACAATATCGGTGTTTTTTAATACATTCAACCTTGGCATTCTAGTTATTTAGATGAAATGAATGTAAATGTTAAAAGTATTGTAAAAACGGTTTCTCAAAAAAATATGCAGACGAAACAAATTATTTCTATTTTATTTAATCACAAATAAACATTAGTCACTCAAGGAAATACATTGAGTGACAATTAAGTTGACAGATTCTGTCACCTAGTTAGATGAATCTAATGAAAATTAGATTGATTTTCATTTCCAATTCAATAAATTAAATTTATTGAGCATTCATCAATATTTATAACTTTATAAATTTTTGCGACGTTCAATCCAATTTTAGTCTATTATTTTTTATTTGCTAATACACGAACAACGCACGCGCAGTACACCCATCGCCCAAAATTACCGAGCGCCATATTGAGAGGCAGACGTTGTATGACTTGAGTGATAAATCGTGGTTAGTGCAATAGTTTGAAGTGGAATTTTTGATCTTGCCCTATGGATATACTCTCGGGTACGTAATAAGTGAAAAAGTATATTTGTAAAGCGTCTGTGTTCGCCCAGTAAGCCCTAACAAATCACATCGTAACCTAGACATAGGCCGTTCTAGTTATCAGTAGATTACCTAGGTATCATCAATCCACTGTTTGCTCACAGTTTTAATCTTATTAATAACACGTGTGGGGAATAGCCATAGGTTTCTTGAATCTAGTTACATTAACAAGATTATGCGATCGCTTTGCAAGGTTCCACGCTCGTATATAAACGGATTTCGATGTGTTTATGTCGGCAGTTGACAGAAGCGTTTATGTATATGACCGATCATAAGTCACCACACCCAGTGACCGGATTGTCGGTTTTAGTATTTGATAGTTTTTATTTCGAATGATTGTTCGCGCGTTGTCGCGTCGGTACGTGATTTGTGATATTAGTGGCGTGTGTTAACGTGATACAGTGAGTGTAATAATAATGTAATTTCTAGGAGTGGTGTGCCTCGGTTGAAAGGCCTGCCGAAAGGACAGGGCTCCACACGCGAGGAGGAAAGTCAGCGGCGTTCCGCACTGCAGCACCATGGAGTGCTGTATGTCGGAAGAAGCGAAGGAGCAGAAAAGAATCAACCAGGAAATAGAGAGGCAGCTCCGAAAGGACAAACGCGATGCTCGGAGAGAACTCAAACTGCTTCTGCTTGGTGAGTGCTCATTATATACAAAAAATAATTCAAAAAATTCCATAATCTCTTTTTTTAAGGTGTGTGGCTTTTGACAGAATCTGACAGTTTCTAGGTGTACAATCTCCCTTATCAGCTCAAAGCTGCCTATCTAGTTTAGAAACATTAAATAATGAGAGTTAATGGAAGTTTGCAACTCATTACTACTATTCTACTTTGTAATGAGGTGACTCTGCACCCATGAAGTGCATCTTTAAAATAGCTTGTGATCACATATTTTGGTGAACTGAAGTGACTCAGAGGTTTATTTCACAACCCTTCAGTGAACTGCAGTAGGAAAACACAGTTATTTACATTGAAATATCATACATTTACCATATATTGCAGACCAGTGTCTGATTTCAATTATTTAACAATAGGACCTAATTACATACTCTATGTAGGTATAAAACCTTTTTTTTTTCAGTACTTACTACCATGGTGTTGAAAAGCAATTTGTAATAGACATTTTTTGCAACTAATTAGCTCAGTTTAATGGAATACAGCGGCAGCTAGTAAAAAAATAATTAAATTGTTTAATTTACCAATTGATTGCTTTAATGAGTCATGTTTAAAGTTCATGGGTAGGGATAATGCTGAGTTAATGTTTAACCTGCATTGTTAAATACTCTTTGATTGGAACTAATTTGGTAAAATAGGTTATTAGAATTATTACTCGTTCATTTGAATACACTTGTATGCCTTTTCAGCGGTAATTATGTATGAATTGTTTGAAATGGAGAAAATGCTAAATGACCATACTCATGTGCAAAGCAATAGTTCAGATACTATGTTCCTTGGAAACCGAGGAATGATGTGCAAAAGATATAGAAGAAAAAAAGATATTTAAGCCATAGATCTTGAAACGTATAGCGGTGATTAGTTTAATTATTTGTTAGGTATTTGATGTTATAGACATAAATTTTCAGTTTTGATTGCTGCTAGCATCACTTGCTAGCCTAGATTTCATTCCTGATGCATATGTACTAGAAAGGAGAAACTGGAATACTAACTTAGCATGTATTTTGAAAACCCAAACAATAATCATTATTTATTCTTTTCTAGACGTTTATCATTTTATAAGTCATTACAAAGCAAAATTTATTGATAATTATTAATATAATTTATATTGAATCAAATTCAAGTTAACCGCCTGCCAAAGACAAGGCACCCCAAAAAATAGACTTCAATTGTATTTATACCATAACCATGGACTTGTTGATATCTTCACAAACTGTTGCTATGGGAAAATTAACCTTTACCTCTCCCACTTAAAAATAACATTACAAGTGTTTTCAAAACTGTTTAGTAGGTGACTTCATGTTTAATATTTTTTTACTAAGTATGGTCATTTAATGGCCGCATTGTTTAATCAACAAGTGTGTTTTAAATGTTACTTTTAACAAATATTTCGTATTTTATTAGATACATAAATAAATAGCAGTAATGTTAAATTAAATAATATGTTATATTTAGTAGAAAATTTTTATTTTAAAACAGTGATAATAAACTTAAATTGTAGTTAAGTCTTAAAATATGCAAACAGGTTTCACTTTGTTTTTAGTTTAAAAAATAGAAGCTTGTTCCTTTTTTAAAAGACAAGAGGCCTTTGCCCAATAGTCACAGGCTGGTAATACAGGTTCTTTATTATATAAATAATGATGTTTGAATATTTAAAATCAATTTTATAGAATACAATGCTTTTCCATAAAATGATACATTATTAAAACTTTTTTAACATTTCTGCAAATAACAAACAACACTAAGCAATTATAGCAAAATATACAAAATGATTATTTTCTAAAATAGACAACTCATATGGGATATTCCATTGAAAGTAATATGTTTTTTAAGATATAAAATTGATCTCTTTTTGTTAAATACTTTGATTTGGGACTCCCCCTTGTCTGTATAATGTTACTTGACTTAAATGCTGGATGCATCAAATCAAAACTTTTATCATGATATGACTTGGTTCTATGAGCTAAGTTCCTCGGTTTCATATGGATTTTCTTTGTTGCTGATTTTGCTTCAAATAGCAAATTAGCCTAAGTTGGTTCGTATGTAGTCAACTATCAACTAGTTAATCATATTTGTATGACACATTTGCCTAAAAAGTAAAAACATTTAAAGTCATTGGCCATAGAGCTCTACAAATAAAAAAAAAAATCATTTGGTGACTAACTTAGCACACGAAAAATATTCAGTGAAAAAAAAAATATCCTGAGCTTATGTCAGGCTTAGATTATACCATAAAAAGACAACCTTTTAATACTCCAATTAAATATTCACAGGTTAATATTAACATCAATAACTGGTGGCTATAATGACTGTCAGAACACATTATTGTAATAGGGTTTCCCCAGGCTTGTCATATTATACTTATAGGTAAACATATAAATATAGTAATTACAGAAACAAGTCAACTTTAATCCACTTCTGTTAAGCATTTATCATGTATCAATGAACTAATAGAAAATTTATAAAAAACACTACATTTGGTGAATACCATTTTTAGCTTTTTAATCTCTAGACATGTTCATTTTATCTATTGCCTTTACATTAATTAAAAAATGCACGAGGTAGTCACAACAAGTAAGATAATTATCATAGGTCATGTGTAATGAAATTTCAATTATTGCATTTCGTCCCTGTAATATTAATTATTCGTTATCATACTTTTTCATGTTCAGTTTTTATCAAAAAAAAACTATTTGCTAAGCAAATTATACAAGTTGATCAGAAATATTACTAGTAATATAATGTTATCTTGAATAAGAGTTTTTATTGTGTATGTAAGCAATGCACTCATATTTTACCCCTTAAAACGAACAAAAAAATATCATAGATAAATTTTATGCTATCTATTGTTATCAATTACTTGTATTTCCTACATACAAGTCGATTTTAAGAGAATTCTTCATTAATTTTATTGTGACACACCTGTTAAGTGTCTCTGAGTTTTCTTGATTTCATATAAATACCTACAGTTCTATATAAATCTCTGCCAGCAACAATTTACTGCCATTTTCTTGGCTACTTCTGCCACCTATGAAAGCAAATGAAACCATAAAGTAACTTTATTTGAACAGTGCCAAATTAATGAGAATAGGCGCTTACTTAATTTATTCAATTAATGTAGGTGTAATAAATTAGGTGCGCTATTATAGTCAAATCAACACCCTTCTGCATACCTTCTTCAATAATAAGTATAATTAAACACAGTGACCATACCACATGCGTCTGTAGCAAGTCCTAACATTTGCTCACGAATCTAGCGCAGCTAATGTCACGTGATAAAGACAGGCTTGTTTGGTAGCACGCGATGTCCCGCCTATAGACTTGTGTATAATCAAAATTATCTTTAAGTACCTACAGACCACAATTAAGGTAAAGTCAGCAACAAAACTCAATGGACACTATCAAATTTACAAGGTCCCTGAGTACAATCAAATACAAAAACTTAATAAGTATTAGGACAAGGAATCAGACTAGTTTTAATACCAACATTAAAATTAAGTAGAAATCTTATTGAACAACGATATTATGGATGTTTAAAACTTTTTTTGACTTCGTAAATGTGCGTCTGTTTCTCGACTTTCGTTGCTGACAGTACCCCTTCTATGACTGGTTAGTACTTATTTTTTATAATTAGCAATCACATGATTCACGTTACAATGCTAGTCAGCATATCTTTTGTAATCTACAGAGGATGATTTATGCATTAAGTTTGACGGTTCCCATTATTATTACAATGGCAACATTGTGCATTTGTAAGATTCAAGTTGTTTTCTTTTAAGTGTCCTAGAGACCTTAGATATAACTCGGCGTATATTATTCTCATTGCTAAGTAAATTTCGCGCAAATTCCTTTTTCCCAAATTTTCTTGTTATTTATGTTATTTCTACTTCTACAACCTGAAAGGACGATAGTTAACTGATTGACTTTAGGTAAAACTAGTAGCAGTGGTTAGTTTATTTTAACTACAGGTTCTATACAAAATGAGTAATTTAGAGATTTTAATCTGCACATTAGAAACATCAATTTCTCAAAAACTTAGCACTAGTCACGTAAGAGATAATTTCAGTTTTTGGTTTAGAGCTGGTTCTTGTAAAATGCCTGATTTTAAAGCTATACAAATGTTTGTTTATACCTATATACAAAAACTACTAATGTTAAAAAGTTTAACATCTGTCTTATTCAAAGGTTTAATTGCAGTGTCTCTCAAACTATACTTCCTATGCAGAACTGATCAGTCTAACTAAAAGCCCTTTTGCGACCCAATTAGCGCACGCGATAAGCTAGGTTTTACATTGGAGTTGGTCTCTAGATAAATAGCAAGAGTTTTTTGAATAATACAAACTGTGTTTTCTTACTTTTGCTGTTTGAAGTCACCAAAAATGATATGAAACTGTAATTTTCCTGCTTGAAATAAAAACCAAGTAGAAGAAAAAATATAATTAATCGTTTAGAGATTCTTATTAGAATGCAACACAATACCACGAATATGCATTATGAATTTACTACGGTTCATAGTTTAGTGCTATTAGAAATTACTCAACCTTTATTTTACCTATGCCTAAAAAATATTATGTGTCAAAGCTTTCACACCTATTAGTAAAAATATCCTGTTCTTGCACCTCGTTATTTAAATTAAATATACATATGTTCAAAAAGGTCCTATTATTGAAAACCCAAAAAATGTTTAAAATATTATAATTTGTTGCAACAGGTACTGGCGAGTCTGGCAAGTCGACGTTCATCAAGCAGATGAGAATTATTCATGGCTCGGGCTACAGCGACGATGACAAGAGAGGTTTCATCAAACTCGTCTATCAAAATATTTTTATGGCCATGCAAAGTATGATACGCGCTATGGATCTACTTTCTATACAATACGGAAATCCGTCCAACTCAGTAAGTATTTTCAATCCTTACACAATTGACTATGTTGATATCTTTATTTTATTTTTTAGATAACATTCCCAAATATCAAACGTTTTTCTGTCATCAGGGATGACAACTGAATGGAATATCATAATTCTATTTCTAGCAGTTATATATTTCATACAACTCTCGCAACTTAACTTCGAGTCGTTGATGATTTTTGTGACAGATACAACATAAGACATATGCTAGTCAAAATGGATTGTTTTTTTAGTATTCGACGGTTTTATGCATACAAACTGTATGGCAATTCGACGATTTTTTTATTGAAAAGTAAGAAGTAGCATTAGCATTCTAAATATGAATACCAATAAAAATGATGTAGGTAAGATCTAGTCAAACTCCTATTGAACTGGAAACAGTCATGTAAGATGAAAAAATAAACGATTGCTATCACGATATCATTGTCTAGATTTCTTAGAAGGGAAGTGTAGAGTGATTAGTCAAACCACATGATAATCCGAAATATATGTCTATTCCTTTGTGTCATAACAAAGACGTAAGAGATAAGACCGGGTTTACTTAGGTATATTTTCCAAAAAAAAATAACCATTTATTAAGTGTATCGAAAGTCTTTTAAATCCGATCAAAATCTGCATTAAAACGTTTTTTTTTGCTTATGGAAATCTGCTAATGAAGTAAAACTTTAACCAGACATAAAAAGTTGTTACTTCATATCGACTTACGAAGGACCTATTGTATCCGATTACAAGAACACAAGTCAGAATGCAAGTTCAACTATTTTAATATGACCGAGTGTTACAAAGTTTTCGTTCATAACGTAGTTTAGTTAACATGCAGGTAGATTACCATAAAAATTAGGTAGAATTCAAGATTTAGCACTTATTTAAAATAAACAATGAGATGCTAAGTCAAGTTCTGTATTTTCTCAAGTATTTTTTATTATATGCAGTGGATAATAAAAATCAGCTATTGAATGTAATTCAATTTTAGGTCAAATTTTGACGAAATAATATTCGCGCTTTTAATTTCCGTGACTATTTCAGCTAAAGGAAACTCATTTATATACAAATTTAAACAATTGAATCTGGGAAATCCCACTTCTATAAATAGTCTATAGTTACTTTATGTGTAGGTACAATTTTAGAGTTCCGTTCACAAATTATAAAAACAGAATCCTATTGAGGCACCACTGTCCGTCCAGATAGCAGTGTGTCTCACCAACTGTTAAAGCTAGACACTAAATTTTCACTGTTGATGTATTTCTGTTGCCCCTATAACATTTTTTTCACCCAACCGCCACTTGTTTGTCCGACTCGCACTTGACCGGTCTATTTTTATCTATACCTCTCTCGATTCATTAAAAATGTAGTTTTGATGTGCGAAATTAGTTTCAGATTCTCAATAAAGTCATTTCATACAGGATGTTCTAAAAACAAATGCATGAGTAATAGGGATGAAATTATTGTGCTATGACTCTTCTCTTAAGAATTCATATGTATATATGGATACGTACAATGTTTGTGATATATTTGAATCATGTGACCTGTACTCATTAAAAGCATTAAATAACTGAAGCATAAAGCTTAGATTTAGCAAAAAGGCTATTTATTTCAATGACTAACAAGGGAAATTACAAATATCATATATATAGCATTCTATAGTAAATAATGTTATTAAAATTCCAGGAAAAGGCGGAATTGATATCATCCATCGATTTCGAGAGTGTAACAACTTTCGAGAGCCCGTACGTGGAAGCCATCAAGGCCCTGTGGAGCGATGCCGGTATACAGGAGTGCTACGATCGCAGGCGAGAATATCAGCTCACCGACTCGGCTAAATAGTAAGTAAACAGAAGATCATAACATGTATAATTACGAGACAGGTTTTTTGTCCGCGATGGACTCCTGAACTGCTAAACCGAATTTAGTCAGACTTGCACTGACTATGCACTTTGATCCAACTCAATATATCTGACTATCACAAAAGATTTCTCAAGTTATTGTAATGAAATGGTATATTCAGGCCATAAGTGTCTAATAATGATTATAACTTCATAACCTGTTACATAGGATGAAGTCGCAGGCAACAGCTAGTAGTTTAATAAAATTCTTTACAAAACTTACACGCGACCTATGACATCAATATTTTATAATAATCGACATTGTTTACACGAAGTTATGATTAGTTGAATACTATTCATTACCATATTGTATCATTTCTATATAATAATGGGATTGCAATGAATAATCACGTGTAGGTAGTAATCTCTTATGTATTTTCCTACAATGCCAGTGACACTGGATCGTCGTATCTGTGGAAACCGGTTACAGGAAACTTAATTGTCGGAAATGTCAAATTAACCGCAAAGATTGTTGAAATCATAATTCTAGAAGGGTGATGTCATTAAATTAGTACTTCTACAGACAGAAAAAAGACTGTCATACTGATATGTACGAATCAGAATGAAGACACAAGTAGGGGACGAAACTCTTTTAGTTACTATGTGAGCTAGTCAGGTCGTCACTTTGGAAAATACTGTAGTCTCCTTCAAGCCTAAAAAAAACTAGCCAAAAAAATGAGTACCACATGTTTTATCGTCGTTTGTTTACAGGAAATCTAACATGCAGGTGTATAAATCCTTCTAAGTAAAAACAATAAATAGTTGAAATAAATAAATAGCCTGAGGCGTTATTATGCTTAAATTGTTCATACTTGTGTTAATGCATTCTCCTATGCATTGTTTCCCAAGAAATCTTGAGAACTGCAATTATTGTTTGTGATTAATTGTTGTATAAAGATAAATACTTGTTTCTGCATATAATATGGAGAATTCTTTAGAAGCATCTAAAGCGGTTCACATTCACGTGTCTTGATAATGAAATAGTTTACACGTCGATAGGGGTTCGAGTCCCATAAAAATACTTGAAGAAGCCATGTTAAATACTCTTCAAGAAGATAAAATTGTTATTTATGCATGCAAAAGTGATTCGCGCTTCTGAGTCATTTTGAATGGCGTTCAACAAAAATGTTTGAGTATGGAACCCGCACTGAGAAAAGAAATTTCTATAGCTATTTGCAGGAAATTGACCGCGTGGCGGCACCAAATTACTTACCAACCGAACAGGACATTCTACGCGTAAGAGTCCCAACAACTGGCATTATAGAATACCCATTTGACTTGGAGGAGATACGATTTAGGTAACAACATAGAAATGTAAATCTGCATGCCTTGCTTCACGTTCACAGGTGCATGGTACAATCTGGGACTCATTATTATCTAAATCTATCTCTTTTACTCTTAAGCCTTATGTGTGTAACAGGAGATATTTATGTGCATGTCTGCATTCTAGCTGTTAGCGCTGCATGATATATTTCAGCTATTTAAGTGATTTGGCGAGAATCGAAAAGGATGATTACCTGCCGACTGAGCAGGACATCTTGCGGGCTCGACAGCCAACCACCGGCATCCTTGAGTATCCTTTCGATCTTGACGGAATTGTGTTTAGGTATGTTCAGAACCAAGACGTTTTCCGAACGCTAGTAGCACCCTGACCAATTCCCAATGACAATTAATATCGTATACTACCTTACTTAGGCATTGCACTAAATACCTAAGTATTGTTTGAATATAGGTGTATCCGAGTGCTAGTTATACCTCTTTGATGCCAGGTGTGGTTTTTATATACTAATATAGGTTTGGAACTGCTTTTTTAACGTGCTTGCGTATGCTTTCTTATGGCAACATTTGAACATCATCGCCGACTAAAATGTTGCCACCGTTTTTGCTTAAAGCACTCAAGCATTTATTGCTAGGTTTAAAGAGTCGCTTCACATAAACAATCATTGTAAGTATTTCTAAATTTAAACTTTTCAAATTCAACTCGACTTTATTCTAGTGTAACTAATTGTTTTTATTTTGTCGTTCTTTACGCCAAGCAGCTCTATAACGTAGCAATGATATCGCTTGAGTGAAATAAATCACTATAGCTTGTGTGGTAGTTATGAAGATACCTGCAAGCAAGTTTTTTAATTACATTTCTTTTAATCTTTCATATCACCCATTATGGTGTTTTCATTATTCATTTAGAACATCATTGGGTTTCTTCATGGCTATATTAATCTTGTCATTTTGCAACAATTCCTTACTTAATGTCACCAAAACTTAACTTTTAGCATGTTCGGCGTTTCGAAGATACACGTTTATATTAGGTTAGATATTGCACTTATTTTTTTCTAACAGAATTATTGCAACATCTGTAACAGTTCGCCTGAGCGCAGGCTTTGGCTGCTTCGCCGAATTGTATTAGATAATACACTTAGAAAATTCACTGTTGTTCTAACATTTTAAGACATGTTGTTGTTGCTTTAGAATTGCTCTATATAACAGTTTTATGTATTAAATCCTTTTTACCAATTAACTAATTGTTGATTTTCGCTATTCGTGTTCTTTTTTGTTTTAAATATTTAAAATTATATTATTTTTTAGGAACGTTAAATATTTAGGATTACTTAGTCATTTTTTTAAATGTTACAAACAGATGTTACCTATCTAATTAAAACTTGTTTTGTACGTCTGTTTTGTACAAGAGGTAGAACATGTGTCTTTAATATTCAACAACGCCTAGTTGGATATAAACCTGTATGGTTCCTTGGAGACTAAAATCACAGAGTATCGAAGACAGTCCTTCTGTACAAACAGCCTACAGACAAACTTATTGAGTAGTCTATGTCCATCTTAGTGCTAATAAATAAAAAGCTGATGCTTCTTGCCCATACAGCTTACTTTAAAAACTTCATATCACGGGGCCTTCAATATCGAATAGCATCATCATAACTAACCCATCCCGCTATTATTAATATTTTATATTGTAGCTTTTTCTGTTCATCCCTGTTCTAATTACTCCAAACTAATTCGTTTTATATCAAACAGAATGGTGGACGTCGGGGGCCAAAGATCCGAGAGAAGGAAGTGGATTCACTGTTTCGAAAATGTAACCTCAATCATATTCTTAGTAGCCCTTAGTGAATATGATCAAATTTTATTCGAATCCGAAAATGAGGTGAGTCACTTTGTCTTTATTTTTAACTTTAACAGACTTATTCAAGAACGAAGTTTACTTGACAAGCTCGCTGTCTCTCCAGCAGACACAAGTTAAACAATTTGAATGTTATATGACTAACGGGACAGGGAAATGGGTAAACGATGTTCCTCAAAAGTGCATGTGTCGACCTTTTTTCCGGATGGAAAATCATCAAGTGCACGATGGGCAAATAACCGACCCATGTTTATTTGCCCATCGTGCACCGGGATCGCAGTAATCGTTTCCGACAGTCCCGCTGGTCTTTTGTAAAAAGTCTTAGAGTATTCTACTTGATATGAACGGCCCGATACTCATGGTCAACATTCTGCTTAGAATCGTTCTTGAATAGGTCTGTAAAAATAAATTTTATTATTGTGTGTTATTTAAAGATTTAAAATTTAGTAAATAATATGAAGAGAACTGGAGAGGGTTATAGAATTTTGGGAAATGTTTATTTTTGTGTTGAAGTGTGTTTGGGTTAGAGTGAATTATTGATAGATAGTAATGACATTTTGAAGCCAAAATTAGGTTAATGAAGCCTCGGTTTTTCTACCCAGAGCTATGCAAATAATCTGTGACGGTTAAAAACTTTCTAAACTCTAGGTTATTGGTCGTCATCATTAGGTTCTCAACGTCATTCAACACGTCATAATAAAAGTATGACGGACCTTATTGTTTGAATGATGTTACCAGGATTTCCAAACTTTTCGTTTCAATTATACCTAACTGAATAGTTATTTAATGCTAATGTTTCCCCTTCCCTTGAAATGTATTCACATATAAATTAAAATAATTTATTTCCTAAAGGTTTGAGGATAATGTATCGGTGTGGTTTATCAAGCATTGCAGAATAGACCGATTACATGTACCATTGAGCAGGAAATAATGCCGTGAAAGACGACTCAACATTAAGTCAACATTTTACAAATTGCCCAGGAACTTGATCCTTGCTTTGGATTATAAAGATTGTTTTGATATTTCTTCTCCGTACTTAGGCAAAATACATCGATATAAGCGAGCTCAAAAACCAGAATGGTCATATATCCCATAACCACAAGATAAGTAATTTCGATTTGATAGTAAAAAAACTTGTTCACGTTTTCCAGAACCGGATGGAGGAGTCTAAAGCGTTGTTCAAGACGATCATCACATACCCATGGTTCCAACACTCGTCTGTAATCCTGTTCCTCAACAAAAAGGATTTGCTCGAAGAAAAGATTATGTATTCGCATCTTGTCGACTATTTCCCCGAATACGACGGTATGTTATAGTTTTATATGTGTTTTAATTTAAATACCATCACGAAGCAGGGCGGCAGGCCAAGTAGGCGATAGCGAGATTCGCAATGGATTAATGTGAAATGGCTCAACATTATTAATTGACAATGTTCCTAGGAAGTGCTTAAATTGTATAGAGATGACAGGTCTTGGCCACTCAATCGATACGAATATCATCTTTTTGCATTTAAACGTTTTCTATTGACATATTTACAATAGTACAAGTGTCACATGGTTAGAGGGGGTAGGACAGTGTCTGTAGTCAAATGGGGTCCTTTATCCATCCATGGGACATAAACTAGGCTATCTTATAATAAGTGGGCCATATTATAAAGAAAGCTTTTAGAGAACTGATATAATGCAGTTGTGGTGTTGTAATATATAGGAACAGAATACAGAGAGCAGCTTGACTATTTTTATCAAATTTTCTTTTAAAAGTATTTTATGTATGGCAGTAAAACTATTATGTTTAATGTTTTAAGTCACCAGTAGATTAAATCTCAATGTTTTGTAAATAACTGCAATGATATATATTTTGATAAATGATCCAGTTGTGTTGTAAAAATCTCATATCTGCTAAATGATAAGATAGCAAAATTCGTCAGCAGTTATAATTAATAAAATAAATATTACAACGCTCTCAAAATACAAGATATTTGATACTGTTATCTATTATCTCAAGTTATCTATATTTAGATGACATGAGATGTTTTGATGAAAAAAAAGGAAAATAAGATATGAATTATATTTTATATACCACCAAAATATACAAAAAAAAACAAGTAGTAAGAACTAGTAAAGCTGTTTCAATGTATTACTTGGTCATGGACTGGAAGGTCTAGCGTATAATAAACGCTATTTCTTCGACCATTTCATTATACTTTATTAATAAGTTCCTTTATACCTACGCTCATAAAGGGCGAATGACATATTATGTTGTACCTGTATACTAAACAGGTACTTTTACTGCCATACCAATGAATAATATAAGATTAAATCAATATTTTATCAAATATAGGTCCAAAACTCGACCCGATCCCGGCTCGAGAGTATATCCTCCAAAAATACCTTAAAGAGAACCCAGATCCCGAGAGATCGTGTTACTCACATTTCACAACTGCCACAGGTTGACAAACTTATACTGTGTAGAGCTAGAGTATGCTAGGCGGTTTGTTTGTTAAGCTAGACTTTATAATAATGGTCTTTGGTGGGAATGTTGACTAAAACTTTTGCAGGAAGATTTTTGTCATATATGCCTTGATGCCCTAGGTGACAATACCTCAGAAAATAAAGGTTTTAGGCCAACAGTTTTTGGTTTAACCATTATGCTTCAGTAATGCAAAGTCTGAGACAAGTTTATCTGTCGGTCATTCTGGTTTGACGTTTCCCTTGTCGTAAATCTATCCTAATATTGAGTAATTTCTTCGCAGTCCTAGCAAATCTATTTAAACTAAACCCAATGATCCCCACCAATGATCATTAAACCACGTACCGTAAAAGTAGCAAAGCTAGAACATGTGTGTGTGCCTGTCAGGTCCTCAACGCGATGCCAACACGGCGCGCGAGTTCATCCTGCGAATGTTCGTCGACCTAAACCCGGATGCCGAGAAAATCATCTACTCGCATTTTACATGCGCGACAGGTTAGTCCCTTTTTACCATTTTAGACTTTATTGTGGCTGAAATTAGGTTCATAATTGACTATTGAAGAGGAATGTCCAGAAAAGGCTATCGAATTAATTGGAGTTTGTGTTAAATAGTTTAGATGAAAAGAGGCCTTTGTTCTTCAGTGGAATTTTACAAAATGAGTTTATATGAATAAAAGAAAGTTAATATAAAATCTTCATAATTTGTTCATTTAATCACAGAACCTGCTTTGTAAAAGGTTTAATTCATTTCATGACTAGTTATTTATTGTAAATATGTTTAAAAAAGTTTCAAACTTACTGCTCTTGAAATAGCGACGTGCGTGATTTTATTTTCGTCAATGTAGTTAAATAAGGAGCTGTTAACCTGTATCGAGACGCCTATTTATCAGAAATTAAGGTAAGCTGTAGTTCTATAGCTACGATTTTCAAACAAGTGTGTATTGGCTATTTCGTTTGTAATATCGCTAGACCACAAGACATAGTACAACCGTACTGTATATTTATTATGAAATGTAATAAGTAGTTATACGATAGAGAAAATTACGTTTCACATAAATCAACACAAAAACTAAAATTAAATTAAGTAAATCATGGTGAAACCTAAAAAGACACTCACACACTACAAAGAACATTCGTTATTCTACTAAATAAGTCCTTACAAAAATGTAATACATCTAATCCAATCGTAAACAAAATATACTATTTCAAGTCTACGACTAGGTCAGCGGATTCAAGTTTGACGGCTTAACATGTGACTGTCCTTGGTTCTATAATATGATTAACGTTAAGCAGCTTACAGTTACTGTCAACTGTCAAGGGTAGGTGAGCTGTCGGTGAAAACAAAGTGGCATTTTATTGGCTTCCTTCGTCAGTGCCAATGTTATTGTCAAGTCAATTTGATACTGTTTACATTGCACGTTTCCTATGTAGTATAAATAAAAAACGTTTAAGTAGTAAAAGTAACAAAAAACCCGATAACCCGACGAGGGTGGCAAAAATAGGCTATAGAAACAGTGACAGTCACATATAAAATTTCTTATAATATATTATGGCGCATCAGATTTTAGCAATGAAAGAGCGTTAAGTTATTTATTACTCTTAGGTGCACTTAAAATGTTACGTTTAAAAAAATAATATTACTTCTTCAAGAACACAACAAGAGGTTACTTATTCTGCGTTCTAATTAAAAAAAAATTGATATGTATCAAAAGACTGACACTAAATAGCGTTATAAAAATAGGCATCATTGTAACTAGAATTTTAGTGTCTTGAAAATCTCATTCAAAATATACCCTTATGTACATTACAGTTCACACAACAACCTTTATCAAAATGTTTAAAATTACAACTTATTTATTATTGTGCATATGGTTACATGTCAATCCTGGGAGTTGAGGAATAAACTCATATTTTTCCGAGTTACATAAATTACATGGCGTTTGAGTAGTATGTAATAATTACATCCATTTATGCCAAGTCCGTGGTTATTACAGTTACACATTAACATTAAACAAAATGTAATAATGCGTTAAAATAAAACTGACGTAATCGTTGCTTTATTATTAGTTGTAATTAGTGCTTTGTGCTCTAGTATTTTTTATTTTATTGCTATTATGCATGGCATAGTTTTAAAAGCTGTTTTAATGTTGTTTTTGTAATTGTTTTGTTAATAACAGATAAATGGTTAGATGTGCTATAGACAAATGTTTGTGTTGTTTCATATATATATGTTTCCTCTTTTTATAACGGCATTTAATATTATTAATTTTGTTTTGCTGTTATTGATCGGTGCTTTAATAATATAAATTTGAAGTCCTGACCAACATGTATGTCCCTAGAATTTTTCTAACATTTGATCTCACAAAAACCAGTTTTTTTGCTTTATGACATACTATAATCAGCATTAAAAGTCGCTGAATAAAGTCAGATTTGCAAACTACTGTAATTTTTCAATGGTCTTCACAATGTAATGTGTGTAAAAAGCAATTTCCCAGCAGCTTTTTGTATTGCTGCCTAACCTAATTGTGTTACCTTCATCCGTTGAAAGATAGTAAGCTTAGTGATAACGTTTAATACCTATCTTCTGTCTATATCTGTCTCTACATTCTACTTAACAATAACGAAGGCAGCGACAACTAAGAATGGTAATTTTCTTTGCGGAAGACTATATACATGTTTTTTTTTTCTTGCTAACTTAAGCTGTTTTAAAATATGTGTTTTCTTATCGGTTCCTTTTTTATACGAATGACATATGGGAACCTCGCAACAAGAGCCACTAGTTCAGCTGTAGATCTATTTATGTTCATGGACTTTTTTTGCTGATTATGTTTTTTTGCGCTTTTCCTTTTCTTTTACTTACATTATTAATTTTGCATGCTGCCTTGGATGTATTTAAAGATACTGAAAACATAAAGCTTGTGTTCTGCGCTGTAAAGGATACTATCATGCAGTCAGCTCTCAAGGAATTCAATCTGGCATGAAATATATATTTAATCGTATTATATGTTGAAGAATTAAACATTTATTTTTAATACTGTATTGATTGTTTTATTATTTATCCTTGTTTTATATTGTTAATAGATTTTGTTGCATGGTTTGGGTTTGCTTTAATAGTAACGTTTATTAATCTGTTTATCTGCAAGACCTGATAGAAACTATAATATTGTTAGTTGGCATATTTTATTTCTTTTTTTATGGACTGTAAAAGTACAATACAAAATATTACTCTTATCTCACTGGATAATCCAGGGGCATATACTCAAACCCTCTTTGAACTTTGTGTATGAGTATTTTTAAAGTGATCTCTACATACTATTATTATGAGCATTATCATGTACAAGACCGACTACATACAAAGCCTTTAAAATATCTCATCACACAATAAATGTTCATAATTATAATATAAATGAGTTTGAAATCTAAATACACAGTGCTTTTCGTTATATGACGCTGGCGTTTAAAAATTATAAGTTAAGGGGCCTCCAGCTCCTACTTGCACTAATTAAATGAGATTATGCATAAATAAATATTAGGTACTTACAATTATGACACTAAATGAAATAGTTAACCCGACAAATTATTCACTCAAGCTAATTGCATGGATCTTTTATAAGAAACATTGAATTACTGAAGGGATAGGCAAAATAGCTAATACACACCATGATTAAATCATAAACAAAATATCGGACGTTGTATCAGTTCTCAGTTAATGACAAAAGAATCTCAGCTTACAAGTAAGTGCAGTAATTTTGAAACCTATATGTTCTAATTTTCAGATACAATCGTGTAAGTGGTCAAGTATGAGTTACATTGTATGAAAGCTAGAGTAAATTTGAAATGTCCCTAATGTATTTGCTTCCAGACACTGAGAACATCCGGTTCGTGTTCGCCGCAGTCAAAGATACAATCCTACAATCCAACCTAAAGGAGTACAACCTCGTCTAAGCGAAACCAACAAGGTCACTGACACAAATCTGTGATTGTGTAAAACACAAGTTACACTTCATCACTTCATGACAGATGTGTGTGTAATTTCGCGAACTGAGATCAGATGGACGAACTAATTTCATCTTAAAATGTTTAATGAGAAAATAAGGATAGATTGTAAGTCATTTAACCCAAAAACTAGAGTGGGGAGTGCGGCGATGGGTACTCGCCGGCCGCACTCCCTCCGACAACATTCGTTCTCGATCCGTACGGGTCGTACACGAGGCGTCAGGTTTTTTGACATGTTTTTTTATGATGAAGTTATTCACAATTTATGTATGTGTCTGTATTGGTGAATATTAAATTGTGCATTTTAAAAGTTATGGTGAGTCTTGGCCTTACCATGAGCTGCTTTTAGTCATTGTTTTAGGGTTTTTTTTTTGTAAAGTTTGTTGCCATAATATCTTTCTACATTAGTATACATTTTATTATGTCCAGACGGATGGATTTGAACAAACTAGTCCAATGAAGCGCGTGTTTACTATCCTCTCGGTCGAGCCAGGCCTGGCGCCCAGGGGCCGGGCCTGCCTGGTCCCGGCGCGTGTCGGCCGCTCGCCTGCCGGCACTCTCTCTACCTACCGATTATATTCACTAGACGTAATTATATATCGGTACCCTATTTTCTGTTAAAATGAAAGATTTATAACTT
Organism: Trichoplusia ni; assembly: GCF_003590095.1. Taxonomy (NCBI): domain Eukaryota; kingdom Metazoa; phylum Arthropoda; class Insecta; order Lepidoptera; family Noctuidae; genus Trichoplusia; species Trichoplusia ni. The sequence goes on from NC_039491.1 coordinate 2,265,886, forward strand.
TATTACTGTATTTAAATATTTCGTTACTTTTGTACATTGGAATTTTTGTTACTTGAATATATGTTAATATTTAAGCTGTTTATATTTAAATATGGTGTTTTTCTACACGAATTGACTTGACGCAAACTGTTTTATGTTAACTGTAGGCTTTGTGTACGCTGTGGTCTGGTGTATTTGGTTTCTTCCTATCGTTATCCGTGTATAAGAATCAATCAGCTAGCCGTATGTCAAAATATAGGAAGTTACTATGTTAGTTGTTTAAGGACATTTTTGATGCATTTGATATGAACTTTTTTTACTAGAAAAACCCTCGGAATAACAAAGCGAAACGTGAATTGTAAAAACCGAAACCGATGTTTTTTGCACGAACGCTTACCAGTATGTAATATATTGTACATTTGGTCTAAATGAGCTGAGTGAATTGAGCTGACAGTTCAGTGCCAAGTTTTGCTATTGGCATACTTTTTTATCGTAACGTGAAGCACAAAATATAATTACTACATTTTATAATTGTTTTCCATATTTTAGAATATTTTATTGTACCATGCTTAATTAAGAGTGTTGCTTCGTGTTATTATTTAGTTTTATAAATGTATAAGAAACCAAGTTTCGTTTTGAAGATATATTATTATTGTATTATTTGTTGTTGTGTCTTAATTTCTCTTCTACTCAAGTTTCTATATGGACCGCTAAGCACAATTCAAGTGACACTGTCAATAGCAAAACTCCATGCTTTAATTATGATACAGCTGTCTTATGCTCAAAGTAATGTGACGTGAAACTTAGCGCACAATATTGGAAACTTTCTATTTGATGTTACCCACTGAAGTGCAATCTGTGTCTACCGTGTACATAAAAACTATATTTCTTTTGTGCAATTGTACAGCAATATTGGAATTAGTTAGTGGCCCGACGTGGGTCCCTGTCCCGACAGTGGGGCACCCGCGACACCAGACACCCGTGTCAGCAGTGTCCGCAGCCCGGCCTGCAGTGTCCGCAGCCCGGCCTGCAGTGTCCGCAGCCCGGCCTGCAGTGTCCGCAGCCCGGCCTGCAGTGTCCGCAGCCCGGCCTGCAGTGTCCGCAGCCCGGCCTGCAGTGTCCGCAGCCCGACCTGTTGGGTCCGTACCCCGGTGGGCAGTGTCCGCAGCCCGACCTGTTGCGTCCGTAGCGCGGCCTGCAGCGTCCGCTCCGCGCGGCGTCGGGCCCACCTCGGAGCACCGGCGATGCTCGTCTTGCAATCTCCGCGTACCTCTGTACATACATTTTGATATGTTCCGATTTAACTTGGAACAATAATAGATACATACGTACTATATTGCTCCATTGACATTCAACGCATGAGCTTGAATTTATATTCATTTGCAGTAGTATCAAAACCAAACAAAGCACAATGAAACAATACATTGGTGATTAGTTACATATAAGACGAGCGTCGAGTTAACGGTACTATCGTGTCGTTCGAGTATAAAGTGCCGCCAATTCGTAAGCTCCTTACGAATGGACTGAGTATCGTGTACTGGTGTGGTTCTTACTTATTTGTTTATACGGTTGGGCTATAACTACACAAAATATTGCTAAAACTATATTATAGTCTAACGTTGCTTTACCTTTGCGTGAGATTGTGAGAATTTTAGCTTAAGTTCCGACTGAAGATGGATGCATGAATGAAATATTGTAAATTATAATTTCTCATAAAATATAATTTTTTTCAGCTAAACGAGTTGTTTTCTTTATTAGCCACGTAAATACCCATGTTCCATTAACAGTAATTGTTCCGTTTTCAGCATTGTCCGTGATTGCATTCCAATTAGCCTAATTATATTTATGGGACAGATAAAAATCTGTTACGTGACGTAAATGTTGATTACATGTACACGATGTAGTTGACGTGTTTACGCTCATTTAGCATCAACCATGGCTATAAGTGACTACTATTTATCTTCCAGTACAAATGACAATTTAAACTTAGGCGATGAGGCCGTCAAAGTTGCGCTCCAAAATTTTAATTTGCAATATACTACATTCCTATATTTCAATACAACTTTTTTCTATGGAGTTGAATTATTTTTACGAGTGTTCGGTCATAAAGTAGTAGTAAACAGGGGCCATTTTAGACCCGCATTAACAAGAAAACTCAGTCAGTTCGTTATATTCGGAAGTGACACTTCCGAGGTAGAACAATTTTTCAACGTGATAAAAGAATATGAAATGGACAACACTGGGAAGTTTATAATTGTTTGTCAGTCAACAGACTCAATTGACTGCGATGAACGAACTCTGACGAGAATGCTCTGGGACTACAAAGTTGTTAATGTTGTGATTATCAAAACTGAAACCACCCAAGCCGTGTGTTATACTTATTACCCTATCGCTGACGAAGCTTGCAATAACACGGCTCCAGTGAAGCTCGAAAAAGGCCAATATGTAAGAACATCTTTTGGGGCGGTATTTGAGATGAAATTTAAAAATCTCCAATTGTGTCCTTTGATTGGTTCAACATTCATTCAGACGCCGTACATGAACTTAGTTTTTGGCAAGCCTGTGGGTTCTGATGGTGACCTTCTTAGAATGATAGCAGAAGGGCTGAACACCAGTCTTGAGATGATGACGCCACACCGCGGCGACGGTTGGGGATGGAGAGAGCCCAATGGAACCTGGATGGGATCTCTAGCTGACGTCGACGAGGAAATAGCTAACTTCTCCATGACGTCTGGTGCTGTCACTCTGACAAGGTTCTCTGACTTTCAAATGTCCCTAAATTATTATACTTCCAATGTAGTATGGGTCTCTCATGTAGCCCCCGTACAGAATGAAGCCTTAAAATTAATGCATCCTTTTCGGGCATACTCACGAATCGCTTTGATCGTGAGTTTTCTAATCGTTGTTATATGCGCCTTCTTTGTGAAATCGTGGTTTTGGACCTACATGTGTCGTACGAGTAACGCGGAAACGCCTTCGAAGAGTGTAGTTTTTTATGCTTGGATGGTCTGCATGGGTCAATCACTCATTAAAATGCCGACCAAATCATCTTTCTTACAGATGACTATGCTCTGGGTTTGGTACTGTTTTCTCATAAGAACGGCGTACCAAGTTTATTTAATCAGTTCCCTTAAAGGGAAGTTTTACGAAAAAGATTTTGAGACGATTGAAGATGTTATAAACGCGAAATATTTATTCGGTGGCGGTCCAGCGCTTAAGGATTATTACAGCGAATATCCATCTGTTTACGATAACTGGGTTAACATTAATACTGCGGACATCATACCGACTGTCCTTAATATTTCACAGGGTATGAAATTCGTAATAGCAATGAATTCTGATACGGCTAAAATGGTAATCAGGAAGCATGCAGCTAGTTTGCATATATTGCCTCAAAAAGTAGTAACCAGTCCAACTGTGATATTTTTTAAGAAATTTTCGCCGCTCGTGGAATCTTTCAATTTGATGTTGAGCCGTCTCATCTCATCCGGCTTTCCTTCTAAGCTCCATCAGATATATACTAGTGTAAAGAAGATTGATCACGGCGGCGAGGAAGGGGAGACCCTACAAATACTACATTTTACCGCGTGTTACTTAATTTTAATATCAGGGTGGGTAGTGTCCTTTATTTTCTTTATTGTAGAGTTTTATTTTGGCAGATATTATCAACACCCTACCGAGGATTTGTAGGGTTTATCAAATATCATTATGGATTCAGACATCAATCGATTATTTCTAGTGACTAATTCTGGCCTCCCCTGTAATTTAATCCGTAAAGGATGTACCTTCAAATGTTCGATGAATTAAAATGGGTAGCCAATCTAAAAAGATCTACAATGCATTACTAGAATCAATCTTATCTACCTAATGACGGAATATTGGCTGCCATTTAATTTCATGACATGAAAATCAGTAATCAGGGCACATGCATTCGTAGAAAACAATAAATACCAGATTCATTTTTTTACGATCCGTTCGTGTCACTAATAAGTTTCTATTGAACGTGAAAGTTCTGTTTACGAAGATGAACGAAGTATCGTCAAACAATAGTCACTTGCTGCATCCCTTGAAAGACCCGGCGGCTTCCATTGGTCTACTTGCGGCTAAGGTAGCATACTACAACTTTGAATGGCGTTTCGTGACCGTCGTCATGTACTTCTCTTTAAAGGCCATAGGATTGACCACGTTTTTGCAGCATTACGAAAAGCCAGTGGTTCTCAAGCTTGGCGAGTTTAAGGCTAGTCGACGTCTTGAAGTCCCTCAAATAGTAATATTTGGAAAAGATCACGTTGAAATTTCGAAATCCCTTGACTTCCTCGTAAACCTTAAATATGACACCAATGCTAAATATCTTATTGTTTGCACACCAGTCAGAATAGAGTGTGATGAGAACTATATATTTAAAGCCATTCAAAAACATCTGATCCCAAACGTTATAGTTTTAAAATCCACCCTATACACTACAGAATTATTAAGTTTTACGTATCGAATCGCTGTACCAGGAAAGTGCATAAATAATACTCCTTTTACAATTAATTTAGACAAGGATTGTATTAACAATACGTGCTTCAGAAATCTTTTTAAAAATTATTTAAGAAATTTTTATCGTTGCCGAATCAGAATATCGACCGTGGAACAACCTCCATTTATGTATTTATATAATGGTACTAGAGAACCCTCCGGGATTGACGGTGAGATCATGGCGTTGGTAGCGAACTTATTAAACGGAACTTTATGTCTTCAAACACCACAGGATGGCAGTTACGGCGGCCATTATATCAACAATAACTGGACAGGCTCTTTGGGTGATATATACAACGGTCGAACCCAAGCTTCAGCAAGTGCTTCACCTCTAACTGTCCTTAAATACGAACATTTTGAAATATCTTATACGTATTATTCTATGGACATCGTGTGGGTCACTAAGCTGCCAGCACAAAGATCTTCTTGGGAAAAACTTGTGCGCCCCTTGAACCCTTACCTTCAAGTGTCATTAGTATTCATGTTTATTGGTATTATCTTTATGAATGCAATGTGCAAAACTAGCATGTGTCGCAACATTGGAAAATCTTTTGAAATGGAGCCGCCGAAATATAGCTTGTGTTTTTATTCATGGATCTTGTTCCTCGGCTTGCCCATACTTAGAGAGCCTGCCAACAGAAGTTACCTGATAACAGTTTACACCTGGATATGGTTTTGCTTTCTCATTCGGTGCGCCTATCAAGTTGCTCTCATACATTCCTTGAAACAGCCGACTTACAGGCGTAACATACAAAACTTTGATGAAGTTCTGCGTAGTGGTTTGCCGTTCGGTGGACAACAATCATTGAAAGAATATTTTACTGAGGATCCTGAAATATATAGTAACTGGGAAGTGATTCCTTCTGAACATTTATACGCGACCCTCGACGACTTATTGGAAGGTAAATCGGACTATGTCTTAGCTACAAACAAGGAAGTGATGAAACGGTACCTGGTAAAATTCAGGGGTCAGAAGAAACTGCAAATAATCCCGAATAAAATTGTAAATAGTCCCTTGGTTATATATTTTAAAAAGTATTCTCCCCTTTCGCATCCAATAAATGATATGCTGCGAGTTGCTTTCGAAGGAGGTTTCGTGCATCGGGCGTTTGAAAAGTACGTGGATAAACATACAATTTTGTGGAAGAGAAAGAGTTACGAAGTCGAACCTCTTAATATGGATCATTTTGCTGGTATCTTCTTTTTATTGCTTGCGGGGATGGTTTTATCATGCACTTACTTTATTGTGGAAATGATATGTGGTAATCTTAAAGACGAATAAGCACTTTTCGTTTTAAATTATGTATATTGTTGGTACATTCGTTTCGAGATAGGTGTTATAAAATGTTAGACTTAATCACGTTTCAAATTAATGCAAGATAGTTATGAAATACAAATGTTATGCAAACTTTAACATCGTTTCTATTGTTTTTATTTCAGTAACCCCTTGTGTCCTCTCCACTTACTTAGAATACATTTTTACATGGGCTTACCTCAAGTCCCTACTTCAGGCAAATCCAAATTCTCTTTGTTCTAATACTTTAGAATTAATGTCTAGGTTCTAGTCTAAAGGTATCGGACCTGTAGACAGTACAATTTCGAGGGAGCGCTAACATTCACGAATCGACAAATGTGGAATGTCAGGCAAAAAGTAGATATAAACATCTACATTGGAACATTCTTTTCACATGGGAAATTACAGGTCATCTAATACTTTTCTGAGTTCCATAGGTAGGATATTGCAGTAAGAACCTTGTGATTTGTTTAAATTTAATCCCTATAGATCGGCATTGGCTTTGGAAGGTTGTGACGATTACATGGTGTCTACCAATCTACGGGGCTACCACAACTACTATCTGCAAAAAAAAGCGGCATCTTCGGCTCTTTCAAATTTGCAACAAGATTACTCCAAATTGTGCCGATAGGCCCCAAATTTATTCTCCGTTCCTAAGATTTCAAAATATGAATAAAGTTTGTATCATTCGCACGTTGAAAGTTATCCTAGGTAATCCAACATGGCGCCATTTTCATATGTGCCCCAGATTCGTAATGGCCGATAAGCCTGAAGCCATGTTAGATTTTAATCGGGAAAGTGCTTTTAATAGGTTCGTTCTGTTAGTATTACGGCTACGTATTGTTCGTGATATTTCTGAAAGGCTGTAATGCTCTAAACCGTTTGAACTATAAGAACTATTCTTCTACACGCTTCAGCAAGGCCGGATTTAGAGTGCCACAGCAAAATGAATTTGTGTCAAAAAAGGGGAACGGTGTACAACATTAGGTAGCTAAGAAACATACCTAGTCATTAGTCAATCAATTGATAAATGATCATGCTCCTAGTCTTTTCTAAACGGAAGCTGCTGAGTGTTTGTTTGTGTTTTACCTACATATAGAAATTGTCTGTCTGATCTGCAATCAAGTCTTCGTTACGGCGGCTCTTGGTACTCTCTGCTCTCTGACAACTCGTAACCTCTACACCATCAAAGATGTTTAACGCAATTTAGCGTGCCTTCTGAAACAGAAAGAAACTTGACATGCCATACATGGTCATCCACCTAGGTCCTCCTGAGTTCGATCGACCGTGCATCTTTTGCTTAGCAACGTACTCCTCGATCGAGGATACCTATTCATCAATGATACCTATGAACTTTGTATAATTACATGCTTTTAATAACTTTCACCTTGTTCCGTTACCTGTAATCAAATCTTGCAAGTTAAATTTGACCCACTTCCTCGATTCCCATTGAGCTTCAATTTTGTATGAGCGCCTACATATGTAATATGTAGATGTATGTAATATGTTGTATGACAATGCAATATTATGATAAGATGGAGCTGATCTGATGATCTTGGGCTGGAAAATGACTCGTTTTTTACGTCCTGAGAGGTAGCTACCTACTTTAATTCCAAGCTAAAATAAGCTTAAGGCAAGCTAAAATAATTGTTTTAAGCAAGCCTTTTGAACATGTTCAAGTTTCGAATATAGAAAGAAAAATACTAAGTACCAGTGCTGTTGCTGATAAATTCTTGATCGGAGAAAAAAAGCTAGTAAAACTACTTAGCTAGTATATTCTAGGACCTTTTCTACGTTTATTTTATACATAATTTATACTTAAAAATTAAATTTATTTTGCCATTGTTAAACAAAACTTCATTTTACTTAAACTTATTTACGTCACCAACACACCCTCCACTTTCGCGCGCTTTTCTTCCTTTAAACGTCAATATTTACATGAATCTCATAATAACTTTTGTACAGGCGCCTTGAGATCGCATTATGAAATTCCTTAGAACATTGTTAGGCTAAAATTTCAATTTTATAAGATGTATGGTAGTTTATACAGTCCCTGTGTGGCGAGCTATGTCTAACTATGGTATTACGAAGAATAAATGTTGCCGTTGTATAAGCGAGACGCCGTTACGTTAAGTGTATAGGGCTATCACGCTTCAACAATATAAACGGTTATGTTTGAAGTGCTCATGGTATAGGGGCTGAACTTAAACTGCATTGAATATTTAAAGAAACCTCTGTCGTAGCTCAATTGTCGAGTTAGTCCGAACGGGTAATGCATGGAAGTCGTGACGACCTAGTTATTAAATTTTTAAGGAGTTTGCAAATGATTTGTAGAAAATGAGAAAACCTTCGTCATACTGCAATCTAATAGTCCTTAATATCAATCTATGATATTAAGGACTATTATGAAAAACTAAATCCTACGACTGCACGGATCGGCGACAATAACACCGATGACTAAGATTGGATAAGTCAATAATAATTCCCAGGTAAGACAAATACTTTTTATCCGGCTGTATTTGTGCTTGCAATTTGAACGTTGGGTTCGATTCCCACTCAGGACATATTTGTGTCTGAGCACGATGAGATCCGTGTCGGGTGTAATTTATATTAACACAGATATTTTTATATAATTTCTTCATACAAAATATTTCATAGAATACCTAAAACCATTACCAGCTTAAAAGTTTCTCAAAGCTAGGCGTATTTCCATACAGAGAAGGATAAACAAAGTTAGCCAAACTCCAAAGACTTTAACTATAAAATGAAATTAGAAACAGTTGAAAAACACAATTATCACGCTACTCGGGATTCATAGTTTTGTTTCTCACTCGATGTGAATGCTTCATTAGTTACTCTTGTTTGAATAAATAAGTTTTGGGTAGGGGTAGATTCATTTGTTTTTCGTGATTGTGACAGTGTTATTAAATTATTTGAAAGAAAATCGTATGGTCTATACAAGGCATCCACTAAAAGTAATATTTAAGTAAGGTTTAAAATTACAAAATCATTTTTTATTTGTTTATGTTTTTAAAGTTCTGTCATAGGTGTGAAGAGGAGGGGGTTTGGACTACTAAAAAATCCATCACACGTTTCTTTATAATTAATTAGACTTGTGCACTAGAATAGTTTTCAATTCAAATTCAGAACAAAAAACACAAGTAATTCAATTTATGAAACAAATTAATGTTTTTTAAAAATAGATAATAATTATTTAAGGTACAGTCACAGCCAAACTTCCACTTAGCAGAAAGTTAGCGCCTGCGCGATCCTTGTCTACCAATCTGTGATGTAGTGAGCCCAGAATTTCGGCCAGTGCCTGATATGAACTCAACCAACGCCGTCGTCGACGGTACCAGCCGATTTTCCGAGCGAAAGTTTACGCCGCGATTGTATTCCGAATTCAAAGTTGTGCGCGGCCATTATTAAATTGAAAATAAAAAGTTTCGTGTTCTGTATTTGAATTTAGTTTAAAAAATGAATGTGGTGTTTTTGACTGTTCCTGTTTTTTTGTTTTGCATAGTTTATGCTAAAGGTAAGTTTTTTTTTTAATTCTATAAATGTACTGGATTTAATTATTCATCCAAGTTGTTACTAATTTTGTTACTGTCTTGCGATAGTTTTATACATTGTTTTTACTATTTCCGTGTTTTTAAGAATAGTTTTAATCATTCAAAAGATTTTCTGAGCAAATAATCTTTAGTTTTAAGTAGAAGGTAAACTTGGTATGTCAGTTCGTGTGTTGGTTTATAAATATGACTTGTTTGATATTTATTAAAAAGTTTATGGTCACAAACGAATACAAAAAACGTAGGGGTTGCTTATTTTACAAGAAATCTCTACCAGCAAAATCGCGTTAGGAGAAGTACCTCAAATATATCTTAATAATTTTTTTGTATACCTTTTCTATTTCATTCTACTCAACAGTGTTATTATTTAAGTTATCATCAACTTAGTAGCAGTAGTCAGTGTGGCTGTGAAACGTTTTTTTAAACGAGTGGGATAACAAACATTGCGAAATCCCCTTTTTCGCTTATATTTGTGTCACACCGATACTGGTTACTGAAATAGGCTCTCTAAGCTTGACGGGAACCGCAAGTGGCAATAATGCTTAACATAATTAACTTTAAAGGGTAATTAAAGTAAATTATGTATCCTTAATTATTTGTAAAGTTTAGTTTTAATTAAGTAACCGCCGATGCAAAAGGAGTAGTGATATAAGTTGACGTGTTTGTCTCTCTGTGGCATCGTAGCTCCCGAACGGATTGAGCGATTTTAAATTTAGTTTGGTTTTTAATAAAGTTGAAAATAAATGTGTGAGTATTCGTATACATTTTTAATAAACTGGTCGAGCGATTTCAAAGTTGTGAGTTGTGAATGTTTTTATTATAGGGAGTTGTTGAAATCATGTCGCTTTAACATTTTTTCCGCCGTAGTTTTAACAATAGCAAACCATGGTACTTTATGGTCATGAACTTTTAACCTGCAACTTTACTCTCGAAACTGGTTTGGTCTTTTTTTAATTATACTATAGAACCGAATCAAAATGGAGAAGCGACCTAGTGTTATCAGCGTCGTTGCTGTGGAGGGTAGTTCCAACTCGTGCCGCTACACGCATTGGCGCTAGTATCGGGTTTCGTAGCACTTACTTGGCCTTAATTTCATTGTATCATAACTCGATTGGGGCAAACCTACTGATCAAGTCAACAACATGTTTCAACCGATCTTGGTATATTTTGGACACCGCTCACGTATGGGAATTAGAACTTCCACCAATAAAGCAACAGAAGATTAAAAAAAATATCCATACCGAAATTTCAATCAGATGACGACGAGTTTGTGTGAGATCTTCAATATATATGTTTGAGGAAATTTCGTTTTCTTTATTAACGTTATTCTTCCTATTTCCGCAGAAGCGTTAATTAAATAAACCAGACTTGTAAAAGACACATAAATATATCAAAGAACGCGGTACTAAAATTTTCTATTCTATTCATAGTACTTCCTATTCCCCTAGTGTAAATGGCGAACCTATTATAACGTAGGTCACAAAATAATTGAACCGTCAGATGTAACTCGTAGCTCCGTAGCCGGTTACGTTCGTAGCCGTAGCACTTAGATAAATTGCTACACTAAATGTTACTTTATGAATTTCATATTTTGCGTACCCACAATGAGGTCGTTTGAAATTCTATTACTTTACCAATTTCATTGCTTTACTTTGTACTATTAAATGATATAAATGGAAGATCACAAAATAAATTTTCTTTGTAACCATTTTTGATACGCTTACCAACCAGGCTCGTTCCATGCGGCTCAGAATAGAGAGTCGTGGAAGGATTTGGGGGAGGCCTTTGCCCAGCTGTGGGACACAGTAGGCTAGGAAAAAAAACCATTTTTGTCGTTATATTTTATCTAATTCATGTAGCAAAAACATTTGCCACAAAATGCGGTACTTTAAAAAAGAAAAATGTTAAAACTTAGGTACATTTATTATCTCCTCAAATCTATTTAAATTCTTGATCTTCAGAGAAATGCATTATTTTTTAGATAACCTAACCTTCACTTACGAAAAAGTAGTAAAATAAAAAGACTTTTTAGATAAACATCAACCGAAAAGGTCCAAATATATTAAGCTAGATAAAAACAAAAAACTAACTTCAAACTAGAATAAAAAGGAGGTTTTATGACACATAAAATAAAACTATGGCAATAATAATGATAGTACTAATGCTACATTTCCTTGCTCTGGTCTTACTACGGGTATATAAATTAGTTTTAACTTTTGGTAAGTAGTTTTTCGTGTAACTCCCGCGTGTAAACCTACTGCTTTTTAACGGAAGCTAGACGATGCACTACAAAGCGGAGGCACCATCAGAAGTGGTGGCAGATCTTCTGAATGGCTGGAACTTCGGCCTGGATCTGTTGAAAGACAAAGGCCCGATTTTTCAATCGTCAGATAACTTATATTTGAGGAATAATTATGGCCATTTGACATATTTTCGTCGAATAAAAGTTATCTGGCGATTGAAAAATCGGCCCTAAAAAATATAAATAATTAACATCAACTGAAGGTTATAAAGGGACTATTTAACTATATAAACAGAAACAGACTATATTAACAGAACTTTTACCTACACTGCCACTTTAAATCCGTCCAAAAAAATCAAACATGTCCTGTATTATTATTATTAGAAACCATCCAAATAACCCAAATGCTAGCCTACACAATCTCTCGCTACATCGAAATGATTTGTGATTCAATAACCTTTTTTTCTTCTTCGTGGACGGTAAAATCAAACAGCAAATATTTCTTTAGGTCCCAAACCTTAGGAAAACTGAAATTCTATTACAAATCTATAAACAAGAAATTCCTAAAGGGTTTCCTTATATTTTGTCCCAAGATTTAAGGAGAAAAATGTAAAACACAAAAGTAAATAATATATTTAATTAGTTTGGATTATTGTGTGAGTTAGACATCAATTAAGCATTGGTTAAATAGTACCTTGTCTAAAAAGTATTAATTTACTAAAATCCAAAGTTTGTCTCTAAGATATCACATTAGCGATAAGGCCGCAGTAGCATATAATATACGTAGTGTCCGGTTACAATACCCTGACACTATATTATATGCTACTGATTTTACTGAAAACATTCCAGTTATGGTGTACAATAAAAAAACAATAACTTGAATATAGAACGATTTGACAACACGTTTGTACGTTCGTCTGATCACATTTTAGGTCCTGAGAAACACCGAAAAAGTATTTAATCTGCTTGTTTTTGTCACAGAAGCAAAATATTGGACACATAACATCCATTAGTCGAATACTCTGAGGTGTTGCGGTATTCCTTTACCTTTACCAAAACATTCGCCATTTTACCAGGGAATACCTTTTTTCTTTGATGTCACCGTTTTATTTTTTGTCTTTTTGAAGGAATTCGTCATTACAAACCTTTCGGCTTGGGAAAGGTGAAGCGTTATATCTTAAATCCCTTGGTGGCTGAGAACTGCTGAAGCGTGAAGGGCCAGAACCCTGAGTTAAATACATCAGAAGAACCTTTTGGAAAGTTATGATTGAGATGTGTTTTATTCTAACTTTTACCTGGGACTTTTTTTCTGGTCATTAAGATTTTGATATCTCAGATACACGCGAACCTAATCTACTTTGTGCCTCGTATCCCATCCTGCAACTCGTCAGGTATTTCGTTGCTCAAGGTATTAACCAAAAACGTACCGCGAGCGACGTAGATTAGGCGCGAGTATAAATCCGATTTATCAAACATACAGGGCTAATAAATTATACAATAGACTAGCAACAAACTAAGTACGTTTTACCTGCAAATATCGTATCCTCATTTTGCTTGGTAAAAAAATCCTATTTTTTTTTGCCACGTGTGGTTACGCACTACAAATTCGACTTAAAAACAAGATTAAGCTGTACAGTAATAACCAACATCCACTCCGGCGTCTGCCAATAGTTTATTAAAAGTAAACATAACCCTTTTGTATATCACCGCAGTCGGGTAACAGGATCCTATAGTTTACGTACTCCACCCAAGTAAATTCTTCTTGTAACGTATGAATGTAATAACCATACAATATTTTCATTAAATAAACAATAGGAACAATTCGATCGTATCCTTTTTGTAATAAGATTGCGAGCCCAAATAACAATGGCTAATATATATTACGTTATCTATTCTATTATTGTTTATGTAAGTACCCACGTTTCTGAGATTTGCAATATTTGGCGTTTTCGTCTTTGATTTTCTTCGAACCTTACCAATTTGTGGGAAAATTTCCAGTATATGTTTTAGAAAACCTGTGCGATCAATTTAAGGCTTGTATTGTAGCATAAAATGATTAAGTTCTATTGATAATTTATTGAAAATAAGACGAATGTTTACCATTATTTTCATTAATATACAAATTGGGTACCGTCGGAACTGGAAACACATAAACCGTAACTATATTACCATTAGGTAACTGCCTAAAATTGAGTTTTGTTAGTTTTGGGGAAAATTCAGGCTAATATGTGCTGTTAACACTGTAAATTATAGTTAAAATACACAAAGAAATATAGTTTTATGATATATTTATTTATTTAATTATCACACTAATCTACCATTACAGGTTACTTAACCTAATGCGGTAGCTAGGACTAAACAAAGGTCTAAGTATTTATGTGAACAAGGGCAACAATAGGAAGACCTAGTTTTTTTAATATTTTATTTAACACGGCAACTTACGGACAGTGTTTTTCATATACCTGCTTATATTGTTAAGACTTCTTCGTTATTAAATGATTTAACGGTTTACTCACGCCTATTTATTGGGGTAGCCCGACTAGTTTCGGACCCAACCGGAGTCCTTAATCATGAGCAGACGCGGCGGGATCGCGAGTCGAACTAGTCGGGCTACCCCGATAAATACGCGTGAGTAAACCGTTAAATCATTTAATAATGAATCAGTCTCACGATAGTTATTATAAAAAAAAAAGACTTCTTCGATAAAGGTTTTGTTTCGACTCACGCAATTTACAGTCATTTGGAGGGCGACTATTTAGTCTCATGTTTCTCTCGGACTGTTTGTATCGATTCCCGTGCCGTGAGACCGACGCCCACTTGACCAGTTTTTTTCTAACTATGCTTATTTCTTCATACTTACTCATCGTTATTATCAGCAATCCCTCAAAAGGTCTACTTTCTAAAAGCTTCTAGGCTGACAGTCGACTGAGCTAAGATTACCTTTTTATATACCAGTTCTCAACTATTCCGTCTCATTAATTTAAGAAAACATTATTCATCCTCTTTTATTTCTAGACGCTTGAAAACTGGAGACACTTCAAACAAGATATAGATTCAGAAATAATATTAGGGTCCTTGTTTCAACGTCTGAGTGACTGTTTATTTTGAGAATTAATTTGTTTATTCTGTATCTTTTTTTGGCAATTTATCATTGTCGCTTGTATTCCTAATTATTCACTTTTAGCTAGGGTTCCGCACCAAAAAAGTATACACGGAATGCTATTACTAAGGCTTCGCAGTCTGTCCGTCTGTACGTCTGTCTATTACCAGCCTGTACCTCATGAACGTCCGCGATAGCTGGATAGTTGAAATTTTCACAGATTATACATTCTGCTTCCGCTTATACCAATAAATACTAAAAATAAAGATTGCATCCAATCACGTTGTTACGGAAATAAAAATGTGAGGACGCTCAAATGTATTTGCTTATCTTTAACATGTTAGTGAAAACTAGGACTTGTTTAAAAAAAGAAAAAGACATTTCCTCCTTTTAAAGTACGGAATCCTGATACTCCAGTTAAGTACTTATACAGGAATAATTCCCCACCAAGACATAATCTCGTTTGATTTGTTGTGCAATAAAAAACATAAGCAGCTTATAATAATGCGCGGGAATACCGACAATCGACAACCAATCTCTTTTGAATATCGAAATATTCTCGATTCGATTAATTTGTCAGATCGAGAATCGAATTGGTGACGTAATGAAAATGCTGAAGCGAAAGTACATTAAAAATCAAGATGAGCTTTATTTTTTCCTTCATTGATATACGTTTTACACATAATTTATTCGCAGGTTCAAAAAAAAGTCCCGTTACTTCTGATCCTACCTACTATCCTACTTCCTACTAATACCTATGTGTTATATATGCGACAGTTTGTATTTATGGATGTATGTTCCAGTTTCACGCAAAAACAACCTGAAAGGATTTAGACGAAACTTGGTATACATTATTTTAGTTTACAACCAGAATTAACGCACAGGATAGTTTATATCACGATCGTATGTTACCGTATTATTTTCAATTTGTAGCAGGCGGGCCCGCAGGCAATAGCTTGTTCTAAATACATGATGCGTCCCAGCAATGCATACAAATAGATATTATGGTATTATTATGCTGAAAATGAGGGACTATTCGCTACAAATATATCAAGAAATTCTACTATTCCCAACTGCAATTAATTGAAATACAAACTACTTTAATTTCGTTTAAATATCCAAAACTATTTAGAGTAAACAATATCAATTAAACAAACATTTATTAGTGTTGAAATTAATTAAACCTTTCCCCTCTAATACCCTAAGTCGTTACAAAACGTTCGTATTTACCATTCACTATTGATTACAGAAGATTAAATACTTTTAGCGGGTAGCCGTATTTTCAAACGACGTTTTTATAATTTTCGATCTCTTGATACCGGGAAAATCTTGAATTAAGAATATTGTTAATAACAAAAGAGTTCAGAGCATTTTTGATCGCCTATTTTTATGTTGTCTTTGGGACAGTGAGGATTCCGTATAAATAGGATAAAAAAAAGAGAGAGAGTTTTAATCAGAAAAAATGTCAACTGTCTCCAGTTCTACGGTTCATACAGCATGTCGACAAACAGACGGACAGACAGGTGAGCAGAGCCTTTGTGGTAGGGTAATTAGAATTTATTACATCATTAATATCTTCATGCACAGCCCACAACAGTGATCCCGAAGTTAAAGTTGTATTTTTACCACAGCCTTTTTTTACTTACAATCACAGTTAAAAATGCATCCTTTTATCCTCGACCTAATGCTACCGAAATGCGTCAAAACTTACTAGAACTGTAGAGTCCATTCATCATGATTAACTATTCCAGTTTTCAAAACTAGGGTATGAGAGTGACCTCCACGGTCCACCAATTAGGCCCAACCGTGGGGCACATAAAAAAGATTAATGTTATTACTTGTTCTGTTACCTTTTTCATTGTGTAGCGACCCGCTGTTTCATAGCCAAATATATTGTCTGTTTACTGTTTAAATAGTTAAATAAGTTTGGGATAAAAAGGTTTGTTTTTATATTATAACTTTATGGTTGTTTTTGGAGGAATAAGTTGTGCCTATGGTACGGAAATGCTCGAACGATTCGCAGTATTCGAATTTGAAATGGATTAGATACTTTTTGGGTGATTTATAAAATAACTAAGTGGCCTTAAATTTTTGTGATCGCTATTTGTTTTGGTATTTTTAAGACTGGTGCCGTGGAGGTATGTCTGTATCGGTGTCTTAATTTGGCAAGGCAACAACAGTACAATGAGTATAGACATTTCAACTTGTATAAATTCGTATAGACCTGAAAATTTGTAAAAAAGATTTTTCTCTTTTTTGTGATGGATTCGTATCCAATCGAAGAATAATCTGTAGATAACCGCTTGACTTCTACAATTCCGTCGAAATCACTCTTGCTATACAATAAGTAATTTGACGTTTACTAGAAAAAAATGAGAAAAACTAATATTTTAGACATTTAGCTCGTTTCCCTTCTTTCTTGTACATATAATAGTGTACTTACATAGAAATCTAAATAACAAGGTAATAGAAATGGCATACACCGCGGCGATCTATCGAAACGCATGTCGCCGGTGGGCGGGGCTTCAACACATTCACAGCTAATAACTACGCAATCACGCAAACATTAACATCGAGAAGACCAAGCAAACAACACTAGGCCGTACGTCTAATGCAATAAGGTTGACTTTGTCGTTGTATGGATTCACTAACTCACACAGTCATTGCATTTTTTTGCATTAGTCGTAGTGATTACGTAAACTACACTAGGGATTGACTACGGATCCGAAATATAATGAAAGACGAAATTATGAGTGATAATGTTTTTTGTTGTATTCTTCTATGGATTACATAATAATATGTACCTACTTACAAAAAAAAAATCGCTAATTGTCGGTTGACAAAAAAAAATATTATTAGGAAATACTTGGTACCTAGGTAGGTTTGGTTTATACGGTGACTTTTTAGTCGTCTTACAAAAGCAGCCCAGTTCATGTATCGAATGACTAGTAAACGTTCATAATAAAAAAATAGGTATTTATGAGATTTGGATAAATTTAAATTGCAATTTTTATTCAATGCTATGCTATAGCGCATGGCGTACTTTTTGAAACATTCAGTTGCGAGCGCGGTCCGAGCCGTAAAAATGGAGAGGGGCGCGGGCGGCGGCGGGCGGCAAGTTATCAAGCATGCAACTAATCATAGTGTATATTCGGCCTAAGTTGTAGGGTACCAATTTCGTTTACCCGTGGTAGTCATCCACTTGTCTTTTGTATTTATTTGCATCCTGCGGGATTCTGAAATAAAAATATATTCAATAATATGTTCACAAAAACGAACGACTATTAAAATTGTTACTTTTCGTATACAATGTTCATTTTGGATAATTTGTCCGCACTTAACCACATCACTATTTCCGACAGTTTTGTGCGGCCGTACCACTACAAATACGATCGCATTGATAAATATTATTTTTCGTTATACATTTCTCTTTTTACAACGGTGCATTTCTGTAAGTCTCTTACTGCAGAGGCAATGATTAGTAAAGAATGCAATTGTTGCAGGATGGTGCGATATAAATATGGTTTATAATGAAGGTTATGTTTTGAAATTTAATTTTGCAATAACATCAATATTACTGCAGTAATTTACTTACCGATAAAATGTTATCTATTTATTTATGTTATTACACGATGCAGATGAATTTCCAGCCTGAGAAACGCCGCAAAACACCATTTTTAGTGGTTCTTGCTGTGACGACGTTCCGCGAGCGACTGAGCGTAAGTTCGCGCGCTGGTGTCGTCCAAGACACCAGTGTGGCGACAAGGTCACGCGGCGTTGGCACTTCTATTACCTTGTTATTTAGATTTCTATGTGTACTTAGGTATTTACAACCTTCACCAATTTTCAGCTCCATGAGAATGATTGTAAAGTTGTAAACTAACCATTTACATTCGTGTATTTTTAAACTGTCCAGATTAATGTTCTCTATAATATATTGTTAACAGATGAACCAACCTTCATTGGAAGAGAATCAAACGTCACGGTGGTTACTGGCAGAGATGCAACACTCACGTGCAAAGTGGAAAACTTAAAAGGGCATAAGGTAAGTTTGAAAATCGGTGAAGAAAACCTGAGGGACAATGTTAGAAAGAGATGCTGCTCTACTGATTGTGGCTTTTACAAGTGAGGTCGTCTTGCTTAAAGAGGTAGCCCTGGATATTAAAATGAAGTCTGTTATGAAATTGCCAGAAAGCGGGACAGTGTGCGTATAGGATAGTATACGTAAAGGCAAATTTGTTTTTTTTTGTGTTTAAAACTTTTTAATAATTGTTTTTATATCTGTCACGGAAATAGATCGTTTGCAAAAAAACAAAAATATCAACGATGACACTATCACAGTTCGAAATATAGTGAGAGGCAGAGCTTTAGAATTCGGGTCTCGTTATGCAATTAAGTGCTGAGCCCTAAAAAATCCGTAAAGAATATATGCATAAATCATCTAATATATTCCAGTATATAATATTGTATCTATCATAAATCAGTTTAAAACTGTTATTAAAATAATACGTACGCAATGTTATTTTGTATCTTATTAAAACAGTCTAATTAGGCCAGTGTTATACGTAATGAAGTGTAACTTTAATTAAAACGCCTAGCTCTAGGTTTAATTTAAATAAATAAACCCAATGGAACACATTAATATCAGTGCCTGTACCATGAAAACGTCTGTTGTTATGAAACAAGCGAAATGGCGGATTGTGCAGTGCTGTCTCACTTTAACAACGTTAATAGGGTATTTCACAAATAAAAACTATTTAGTTCGTCAGACAAATTTAATAAAAATATTGTTGAAGTATTTTTTTTATTTTATAAACAAAAATGTTGGTGTCTCAGTGAAATGAAACCTCGTGTGACGTCACTTACCAGTACACTATTTACTAGCAAATGATGTTACCAGCCCCTACTCCTATACATTTCATGATATAATTGCTTTTAATCTTCCTAACTTTTTAATGATGTCGTAAACTGAAAAATACTAATTCAATATTTTTGGTAAACCAGTCTGTCGAACAATTTTTTTTAGTCAAATACCGTATTGTTTTTCCTTGAGATAACATAGTAGAGGTCTTGAAATTGGTTTGTAGATAACCAGATTAAGCTGATCCGACTGACATATTTCGTAAAATAATACTAAAATTTGAGACTTACTAAATGAGCCTGTGGTTCAGTGTTCGTATTTCAATTTATTTTGGACATAAAATATTGTTAATGGTCCAAGCGTATAATTTGAAATCTTAAACTGTATCATTACGTTGTTCTAGTATAGGTACAGTCAAGTCCATTAATGTATGGGCTCTTTTTATACAAACACATTTTCCAGTTATTCCAGTGGTAATTATAATATTTAGTTGTTGTTTTAAAATGTTTATTGGGTTTTGACATAAAACTACACTAGATCCAGATGACTTGTACTACTAATATTAATTATAGGTAAAAGCCAATGTATGTGAGG
This sequence comes from Trichoplusia ni, assembly GCF_003590095.1. Taxonomy (NCBI): domain Eukaryota; kingdom Metazoa; phylum Arthropoda; class Insecta; order Lepidoptera; family Noctuidae; genus Trichoplusia; species Trichoplusia ni. The sequence continues at coordinate 2,286,046 of NC_039491.1, forward strand.
GTTTACATGTTTTACACGAAAAATATAAAAGAATTTTGAAAAAAATTGGTATCGAGATCATCACCATCAGCTTGTTTTCCCACTGCTGGGCATAGAAACCTCTATGCCCAGCAGTGGGAAGACAAGCCCTTTCTCGTGCCAATTTCTACGGTCCTGTGCCAGCTTCATCCAGACTCGACCCGAGGCCTTTACTATCACTACATCTACCCATCTTGCTCCCGAACGACTGACGCTTCTTTTGTCTTGCCTTGGCCACCAGTTCACCAATTTTGAATTTTACTTTTTTTTCAAATGAATGAACTGGACTGTACATACCTACTCATATTTTCGTTCGTATTATTTAAAACAAGTTTTCGTAGACAAATAGTCGAGCTAAATTTTATATCTCTACGCTCATATTCACAGTCAGTGTATCTAGTTTTCATGTCACAGTTTTTTTTTCACAATGGATCGGAATGTTTTGAATATCGAATAAACAAATTGAAAAAAAAAACATTCTTCCAGTGAAGATGAAATTGAATGGTGTTGTTCGAATTCTATATTTTTAACATTCTTTTTTTTTAGACAAATGATTTTAGAACAGTGATTATGAGCATATTTTCTTATGTTAATTATTGTTAGTTAACATGTGGCCCTGACAGCGATAATTAGATTTTTAATACTTTAACTGTTTACGACCTTCATCGTTAATCGTACTGGGACAGTGCATCCTATAAGGTAACATTTATTCACAACCTTAGTGTACAAAAGGTACTCGTAAATATTTGCGTGTAATGCCAATGTCCCTTCAGAGTAATAAAGTGAAGAGGTAAACCTTATAGTTTAGCACACCAGCCGCTTATGAAATACGCTCGGACCACACTTCAAATGTTTGTACCCGAGTAATAGGCCTGTGGTCTCGTTATGTGACCGTTTTCAATAAGCAACCGTTTGTTTTCGGTATTCGTGATAGGAACTTTGACAGGTTGTCATTTGTTTACAGTTTTAATTATGGATGGGTGGGTTGTCAAACTATTATGCATGCAATGGATTGCTTAAAACAATTATTTAGTGACTCTTTTGTCTGCATAAATATTAAGGGGCCAGGTTGTAAATACATTGATTTAATGGAAGCTAATAATTAGTAGTTTGTATAAATTCGAAATAAAATCTCTTCAAACATAACTGCCAATACTGTCAAAAAGATATAAATAAATACCTAGTTATTTAAAACATTTTCCAACAATTTCAAACAAGGAACGTCAGCTTTTTTCGAATCTAGGTAAATACTATATTTCACAAGCCAGTAATAACCGAACCGATTCGAACACATTCGAAAGTTGAAATATGAGAAATGGCGCACTTTTCACATTACACGCGGCAATGACGTCATGCTTTTCGGTCTCTAGAAAATGTGAATGGCTATACAGCCATAAAACATTGTGGTACTCAACGCAAAGGAAGCAATTTTCTCGAAACGAGTGCCTTTCTACGGCGACCACTTGATTTTGATCCTTAGCTATTGCACGCGTAAGTTTTAAATTAATCAAAGGATAAAATTGGAAATCGGAAATTTTAACAAACTTCTTTGTCATGGTTGGTTTCTTATGTTTATGTAATGATCAGATATATTTGAGTCATTCTTAACCCATTCTTCTGATTAAATTAATTGCCAAGATCCCAATCCTTGTAACGATTTTTAATTAAAGGACTTAAATTGTTAAGAAAACAGATTAACTAAATTCTATTTCATTTTACATAGAAAATGAATGGATCTTTTGTCACATATCAAATGAAACCTGCCCGGGCTACTTCTTAGAATTTTCTAAGCAAACCCTTATTTAACTTTTCGAAAAAACGGAAAAAGCTTACAATTGATTGAATGTCTTTTCTTTAAATACAAATTAATATCGCAGAAGTAAATAGCCCAACTTATTTTCTACTGAGACAATAATTTGTATATTATACACAACTACCCAAGCAATGAATTAAATGTTCAATTGAGATTCTGAATGAAATATTTTATACTTTTCTTAATGACATATTTTTGGGAAATGAATATTTTTATTTTTAGTTACTTTTGTGAAATGATTTATACTAAAATGATACAACGGTTTAATCACCGATATTTATCGATTTCGCCGATTAGTTTCGGACCCAACCGGGGTCGGCAAAGGTCGAGTCGAAAGAAACTGTGGTATCGTTTAAGCTTTTGCATTATTTTTATATTATACGCATCATTTTGATATAAATAAAAAATCAAAAGACCAAGTAAAAGTGAATTAAGTTACTGAAAAAAAGATCAAAGAAGCTAACACAAAATTGACTCTCCGGGAAATGTGGTTTTCATTCAATTTTAGTGCCTAATGAATACATTAATTAATTAGAACGAGTAAATGATCCGGGCTCGGTCGTACGTGGTATTCAAGTTTTAATTTACGCCCCAAGCGATACGTTTTACGCTTTTTTAAAGCCTTTGGGATGTTATGAAGATATACAGGTTTATATTTTTATTAGGTGTTTAAGTTTGGCCTCGTTTGCTTTAGTTTGTTCATCTTAAAACACGTGCAAAATTCATATGATCGCTTTATTTCTTCTTTTTTTTGCCAAAAAGGCAAAGTAATTTTTCATTCAAGAGATAATTTCATGATATAGGACTCGGTCTTCGGGCCTACACTCTGGTCATTTCCAACATGCAGATTCCTTGTTAAGAACTTTTATCTTAAATGTGATGGGGCATTATAATAATTGAAGACTTGATGGAAGACCCTCAACTTGCGGGGTTTAATTTTCAAAATATTTTTTAAAGAGCATTTCTTTATTTTTCCTGTAATTTAGGTTAGTCAGGCACCTTTACTTACCTTTTAATTAAACCTTTACTTACATTTTTGAGAATTTAAACCAAATGCAGCTGTGATAACACGGGATTTATTCTTAGTGGGTTCTTTCCGTTACTTAAACACGGATCCGATGCGGGCAAGTACTTAAAAGTAAGTTCTCTCTGTAAACAAGTCGTTAGTCAGCTGATAGCATTCGATGATAGCATAGCTGTGGTATAAAAATCACGTTAGCTCGGTATTTTATAGCGATAGTTGAGTTATGTTTCAAATATATACACTATACTACTATATAAAGCTGAAGAGTTTGTTTGAACGCGCTAATCTCAAGAACAATTTTTTCGATTTGAAAAATTATTATTTTATAGACCATTTATCAAGGAAGGTTATATTCTATAAAACATCACGCTGCGACTAATAGGAGCGAAGATATAATGGAAAATGTTGAAAAGACGGGGAAAATTCAAACCATGTGGACGAAGTCGCGGGCAACAGCTAGTAAGAAATATTCGTTTACTAGCCAAAAACGTGATTCACGGATAGCCGAGTGGTTAATGTTATCACGCCAAAGCCAAAGTGCGCGACGTGTCGCAGTTTGATCCTCGTGTAGGGCAAGCGTTTGTGTGGTCCAGGAATTATGGTTGTCCTGATTTTGGGTATCTTTATGCATAGCACTTGAATGTTTGTGAAACCCCCAGCTGTACCAGGATTGAAATCCTTAGTGCGGGAGCCGTTTCTTTTTTAATGAAAAAATCATAGTAATATCATGAAAAGTATACTCTACGTTGCTTCTAAATATTTTTGGACGTTGATCTAACTTTTACATCAGCTAGTTTTATGCAGAAACGCATCTTAACGGTAAATATATGATGACTGAACGGATAGCCGATTGGTAAAGCCTTCGTGCATGTGACTTGAATGTTTCTGTAGCCCCCGCGGTAGAGGGATGCCTTACTGCGGGAGTCATTTTTCTTAAATAATATTTGGTATCTACATTATGAATTACAAAAAACACACCCCGGTAAAAAAATCTGTTGTATCAAATAATTCTTGAAAACTTCAAGTATTTTCGTAATAATCTTGTCATTACAGGAGTATCTTAGTAGAAAGCCGCAAATGATTTGCCTTTGTTTGATGTGTAGAAGCGATTATATACTCGTTAGTACATTCACCTCCCGCATCAGATCAGCTCTATCTATGGGAAAGGAATCAAATTTAACCTTCAAGACTGACATTGAACAGACCGACAGACAGATCGACAACGGGACAGGTGAAACTTGATAAAAGCTTGTAAACATGTCCAAGTTTTTTAAAAATACGTCAAGAGTTGATGAAGTCTGTGACGTCAGATGCAACAGAATATATTTTTTTTGATACACGAGTTTTTACACTTTTATAACAGCAATTTTATTCTAGGAATATGGTTTATTGGACAAGCTTTTCTTTTGGCAGCTGTACAATAGTGTCTCTTCCAAAGTAAATTAAGTATCGATTTCTGTGTAGGTACTGGTAGGTAGGTACTGGTCGTCACGGGTGTCTATAGCAAAAACACAGTTTTATTTCTCCCTCTATTCTACATTATTGCCAACTTTTTATTCCGTTAATCTTAATAACTATGCTAAAAGAAATGGCTTATCTGCGGGTTGGCGATTTCTGAACATTTTGTCATTTAAATAACACACTTAACACCATCGTAACAAAGTTTCATTTAACTGTTCTCGTTAACCAGGTAGCATGGCTCCGAGTGGACACCCAGACCATTCTGACAATCGGCCAGCACGTCATCACGAAGAACTACCGCGTGGCTGTGTCCAGAGTAGACCAGACCTGGTCTCTGACGCTGAGGGACGTCAGACCGTCAGACGGCGGGAGATACATGTGTCAGATTAACACTGAACCCATGATCACGCAGACACAACATTTACATGTTGCAGGTAAGGTTTACTGATTATTATTTTCCCACGTTTTTATACACTCTCTCTCTCTTGTTTGTTTGTTTGTCGTTCCGCTTGGATTTTTACTACTCAATTTTGAGGCACTTCCCGATAAGCGAGCAGGCTGAAATTTTCAGGGTAGCTTCAAACCCGATGACAATGCAATTTACAACTATAAAACGGCTGGGCCGCTTTTGATTAAATTTAATAGACATTTATTGTATTATATTATGTTATTGCATTTTTGGTACAAAACATTCGTGGCCCTTGTGAAGGGGATATGAGTATGCATTTAATTTAACGTTCAAACAGTGCTATTAAATAGCCTTTCGTGATTATATGAATTGTGATCTGTGTGTACCAGATAAGTAAAGTCGTAATTTGAAGGGTCACACTATGCAAGGTATCCTGTTTAAAGTGTAGAATAATACACTTGAAACAGTAATACATTGAAGAAGCGAGTCAGTGGATTGCATGATGTAAAGTTTCGTATCTCTTCTAAAAACATAAGAGGAGACGACTATTAGGACCCCCTTTTCTGATAGGCTGGCTCGGGGGAGGGAACGGTTAGTGTCAAACTCTTACTGTCAAAATCTGAACCGCAACGCTACGTCATCCGCGCTTTTATTTCGGTGTATGGCAATGCGATGCAATCCTTCATACAGGACCCCTAGGAAGGTAGGATCTCTGAAGCCCATTTCGGATATGAATAAAATAAATGTTTGAAAAAGTATTTTTACTAACATTTTACTCAATACGATTCCCAATCAGCGTGCCCAGATTTAAAAGACACGTCGTGTAGAGATGAAAACCAAATACCAACATTTAACCAGTTATCAATTATTCAACATAATATTTACCATTGCAATGATCCTTAAAATATCATATTCACACTTAAAACTCCCTTTTAGCGCTTTAATACCCTCTCTTTTTCCTCCTTCAAAACTTGCTGATTCTCAGAATCTCAGTAATAAAGAAAACTAAACCGTTAAGACTAAGTGATATCGCCAAAGTATTCACCTCAAACTAAATTATACTTAGCGGTTGGCGTGAACTTTATTATCTTAAGCTCCATTAATTACTGCACACGAAGTTAGCTCTATAATCCGCCATTATCTCGGCAACAAAAGAATTGACAATGCACCAGATATTATTTGTGCTCTTTCATAACCACCCCGGCTTTCGTTGAAATAATTATTTGGACTGCATAAATTACGAGCGGGATTCTGTTTAGTGGTATTCATTGAAACAGTCTGTTTTAATTATGAATGATGAATGTTGCTGATTAGTTTTAATTTATACCGATTAATGTTTTTTTGGATTTTGTGCTTTTCGGTGGATGCATTTTGCTGTGGTATCCATTGTTGTATTATTTACCAACTGTAGCACGTGTAGTTGTGGAGATTGAGATGGGTATTTTAGAATTGGATTACTAGTTTAAGAGTGCACACATGCTTATGAGTTTAGCGCGTTCAAGCAAACATAATATCAATCTCTTCAATATTAGTATACATCACTAACACTAATTACATTTTTTACACTAACTTCTTGTCCTTCATCCTCTCTTCTCCGCCGACCTCTACTTCTGAAACTTAAAGGCATTAATCTTTATCAATTTATGTTGTTCTCATAAAGTATAAAATACACTTATTTATTCACAGTCAATATCCCCATTTTTCCCTGTCCAGTTCCCCCTGATATTCTGGACGCGGACAGCAGCAGTGAGGTCATCATATGGGAGGGAGACAACGTGACCCTCCACTGCGCAGCCTCCGGTACTCCGGAACCAACTATCCTGTGGAGGAGAGAGGACTACGCTGCTTTCAGAGTCGGTCGGGAGACAGGTAAGTCAAAAGAGGTTTCAAACTAAGAATCTAATGGAACATGTTGGAGTAATGACGTCATGCCACAATTAAATCAGGCTGGTTTCAGATTATAGATACCAATCTTGTGACAAACGTCGAAAACTTTTCGAGGAAGAATAATTTTTCGAGTGTAAACTCATTTGAGCTAGGGATACTTCTTCAAATAACTAGAATAAGTCAGGTTCTATCGATCGCCATTCTAAAGCTTTATTCTTAAGAGTTAGCCTAGTTTTTATGTAGTCAAGTCAGTCAGTCAAGAAACACGGTTTTAGATAAAGATCATTATCCCCATTAAAGCTAAGAATAAAGCCTCCTTTTAAAATCATTTTAAAGAAAAAAAAATCTATATCATTTAGGCCCGATTTTTCAATCGTCAGATAACTTTTATCTGAGGAATAAATATGGCCGTTTGACATATTTTCTATACAAAAGCTGTCAAAACGTCAAATATATTCATCGAATAAAAGTTATCTGGCGATTGAAAAATCGCCCCTTAATGATTTTATGTAATAAGAGATATTTTTTTGACATTAATTTGAGCTTTGAATTTGAAACTACATATCTCCCATTTTTTTATTCACTTGGTACCAAACGTAATCATCAAAATATAAGATCTGGAATTCAATCAATGCCTAAAAAGCGAAGCAATATATAAATATTTCTTCTACTCTTGTCAATGTTAAAAATGGCAGACAGTGATATTAGTGATGCACGTTTCATTTATGATCTTAGTTAGCAAATGGAGCGGGGCGTGGTTGAACATGACAGCTGTGTCCCGAGATATGAATGGCGCCCTCCTCTGCATAGCAACAAACGGAGTGCCGCCATCGGTCAGCAAACGGATCCTACTCCATGTCCTGTGTAAGTATCCAGGCTATATGACCCACACGTAGATGCAATCGTTCACACCCCTGAATATCGAATGAGCTTCCCTTTCTAGCTGCGAATCTAGTTTCGAATGAAATATGTAGTTGATACGTGTCCCGTCCGGTGTTCAAGTTGGAGATGTATTATTAATTATCATTTAAAATATCTTTCTTTAAATAATCAATGGTTAAAATCAATAAATAATTTTGTAAATCAACTTCTTTACGACGAAAAATAAAAGACGGTCAGATGTTAGCATGGCGAACTGTTTTTTTTTTAATTTAGGACGTTATCGTTTATATAAGATGTAAACAGCCAGTAACATGATCGTTAATGAAGCATGCTCGCACGTTCCTTAATCAAAAGAAGCCTCTACAATGTTCTTTTGAATTTCACGCGAAACAGCCATATCTTGCTTCCTAATCAAAAAAATTATCCAATGTTGTTTATTGATCAACATGTATTCAACACCAACACCTAAGATGTTTTCAACGCCATATTATTATCTATTTTTTACTTATTACGACATATTTCGTAGATCGCAGTTTTTCATGAAAATAAATTGCATATAGAAATAATTTGAAACAGTCTAATCTATAGCTCAATAAAAAAATAGTCTTTAATAAAAATAACACCCACCAGAAAATACTAAAAACAAATCAAGGTTTCCCAACAAAATATGTAAATTGACACTTTAACAAATCAACATATAGTCCAAAATCCAACAGCCAGAGTGTTTAATATTCTAACTTTGATTAGTAAACGTGTTTACTATTGAGAAGGTTCGAAACTTTACTCAAATTTAATTACATGCATTCCCTGCCCTTTGAAACTCCTTTGAAAACTGTAGATTGCTGAGGGCAATTAAATTTAACTCATCTGAATGGTTTGCCAATCAAAGATTGATCTTACGATTTCTCTAGAATATTCGCAGACGTATACTTGAATGATTGGTACCTACTGTATCTAGCTAATTAGGGATTTAAGTTTTAATAATTTTGTAAAATAGAAATCCAGTAACAAAAGAGGGTATTTCGTTGTATGCTTTTGTAACTTCTGTAACTAAAATGGAATTCGATGCTTATTTTGAATACCGAATATTTGATAGAAACAAACGTTCCTTAAGATAGCAATATAGTAGGTATTTGACTATAAAATCGAATTTGTTTGTCAGTAAGGCTTCAAAATAGGGTAGTTGGGTTAGTTATAACGGTTCATGAGATACAGCCTGATGACGAACGGAAGCACAGGGAGCCGCGCTTCAGTAGTAGGATTCCGTTGTTACCCTTTCGGTGTGGAACCCTAAAAGTTCAACAATAAGATATATTGAGATATAAAATTCGTCTGTTTTATGATATGACTCAAGGGACAGGGAAATGGTAATATTATTTGCTTTAATCAAATATCAAATTGACATTTGATTGAATAATTGATTTTGAAGATAACATGTGTGAATATTCTCACGGATCCAAACCGAATATATTGTCTGCAATAATTACAATACGTGATTAATCAGACTCCGATCATATTTTAAGTGCCGATTCTATGTAGGGTGTACGAATAATTTTCGGTAAGACGTTTCCGATTATTCTTCTCTCTAGTAAAATTTAAAGGTGATATAAATTTTCAAGGTTCCGTGAAGCCAAAGCGTTGAAATTAACTGAAATGTTTGTTTATCCGTCTTATCGTTAGGTATCTTACCAGTAAATTAACCAGTAATCGTGTTATCGTTCATCCGTCACCAGACTGCATTTCATGAACCGTGATAATTAAACAGTTGAAACTTTCATGCATAATGTAGATATTTCTGTTGCCGCTACAACAATAAAATTAAAATCGTTGTTAAGCAACATTGTTACTGTCATACATTTGATTCACATATACCTGCCCACTTCATGTGTTACCACGATTTGCATTCTCTTTAGCTTAACGAAACCCAGGGTCGCTACTCCGAATTGCACTTATGAGATTCTTATAGAGGAAGGTTACCTAGATTTTTTTTTTATTTTAGAACAAATGTTAATTTCTTAGCACAAATGGTCTATCAAAAATTCGCGTGAGTAAACAGTTGCATCATTTAATGCAATACTTTCTTTAAATATTTTAACAGGTAAACCAACGGCTCGTGTTTCACAAAAGATGTTAGGTGTCTATGTTGGAGAGACGATGCTTCTAGAATGTAAGATCGAAGCCTACCCCACACCAACTGTGTACTGGACTCATATAGACTTGACTAAACTATACAACGGTAAGTCACTATTTCCGTATCGTATACTATTCTGCTGTTGAGATTGTTGCTCCATTTTGCTGCAATGCTAGCAGATTTGGGTAAAGTAACAGACCGTTGTTACAGTAATAATCTTATCCTTCCGGATTAAAATCACGAGTCACGACGCACTTTGGGTTACGATTAAGGCAGTGTCAGAGTTTGACTAGCTTTAATCCAGCCCGGTTCCTTCTTTTGCTCTTTGTATATCGGGGCCGCAGTCACCTCTTCTGCCAATCCCGCTTGACAGTCAAAAAAGTGTTACTTTTTAGGAAATTTCTTTTTGATCATAATTAGTTTTATCGTCTTACAACATTTTTTTAAGCATATGCTTATTATAACGCTACAACTATTGGGTTTAAACAATCCAATCCCATCGTCATATGTTATAATATAGTTTGTATTGGGCTCATAATTAATGAATAGAACCAAATTCATTACCTGGATTATGTATGTATTTATTTGGATTGGACAATACAAAAGCATACACAATGCTAGTCTAGATTGAACTAAGAGATCTAATTAAGCTTAACCACACACATAACATTAATTATATTTACGTCTTACATAGGTTCAAAGTACCAGATGAGCATAACTTCACAAGGGTACAAGCACACCGCGGTCCTTAAAGTAAAGAGTGTGTCGCGAGACGACATCGGCTCATACTACTGCTACGCCGAGAACTCTATGGGATCGGTCAGGGGAGGCATCACCATTTACAGTAAGTACTTTGACTATAGTCCACTTTCCATATTTTTATTTAGTTTACGAGACTTATGTCTATTAAGTACCTAACATTAATTGCACCTTAACGTTATGGGCCATTTGAAATGAAGTAATGGGTTGTGTAAATTAAAAAAAATATATATTTTCGGTTATCATATTATTTAGTAAACGTGTCTATTTTTAATAATACACAATTACGTTAAATACTTCTTTATAAAAAGTGTAAGTATATGTATAGTTATTAAATGATGCAACGGTTTACTCACGCGTATATATCGTGCGTGCCCGACTTGTTTCGGACCCAACCGGAGTCCTTCATCATGAGCTGACGCGGGTGGGTCGCGAGTTGTGAGTAAGCCGTTGCATCTTTTAGTCATGAATCATTCTCACGATAGTTACCATAAAAATATATAATTGTTTAAATTTAAAAATGGTTTTCAATCAAGAAATATGCACGCTTGATAAATTTTATCCACATTTAAAAGTGTCTGTAAATATTTAAGGTCTATAAAAATATAGTATAAGTGCATATGTGACCCGATTGGTTCTGGCTTTGTGCCAATTAAGTCTTGCCAAAAGTTTCGTTAAAATCCTGGCGTTTTTTAGCACTCTTCACGAAACAAACAAAAAAGAAAAGCAAGTTTTCGATAGTTCTCGATGTACAGTTAGTAAAGTTACATATTTTATAGCTTCTGTTGTCAATACTCTATGTTATATGACAACTTCACAGACAAATAAAATTTAAAACTTTGTTTAATATAAAAACTAGACTCAAATTATGTAACTTGGTCAAGGCATATTTTTAGGCGTAGCGCTAACTGTTATTATGACTGCTATAATAATATTTTCATGAACCCTGTTTTAAATTATTATGCAAGGAGTATTGTTCTATTTAAATTCTACAGAAAAAAAGCTCATTTGGATAATTCTGACGTGGTCGGGTAAAACTGGTTGCAATTTCAAAGTCACAATAAAAAAAAATCTATTTCATCTGTAAGAGAACCATTAAAATCGGTAAGAGATAAAGTTCAGTATGTTGTAAAAGGAACAAATGGTAGTTAATATCTAGTTAACCTACTTTTAGTTTATTAGTGCCAGTTTTTCCGAATATTATTCTCATTGCACATTAGCTTACTGACCCCATTCTTTCGCAAGAAGGTTTAATCCAAGTCGCAGCAATGACTTTGTGTGTTACAACTAGAAACCAGTAAAAAAAAACATAACTGAATGCTAATCAAAAAAAGAGTCTATTGCCTTGTTTTAAAGTCCTTTATATTAAGACTTATAGCAGATAAAGCATGACAGCGCAATACACGACATAGAACGGCTTCTCACTTCCTCAACTGCAAAAATGTTACTTAAAGAGTTAGTTTAGGCCCGCATTCCACAACATTTCCTGTTCAGGTCATAATTAAGAACTCCATTCGGGTCCGAAACTAGTCAGGCGATTATAAGTGAGTAAAAGGTCACTTCAAATAGATAATCCAATAATATTTGTTACAGCTCTAGCAACTACATCGACAACAACAGCGTCGGTTATAACCACTCTAGATGATGTCACCACACCACACCACTTTTGTAAGTAAAGGTCTTCGCACACTACACCAACAACTAAACCCACTCAACTCACAGTTGTATTGAAATGAAAGTTAAATGAACAACGAGTGAACTAAGGCAGCGAATACTTTCAACTTACAGGCGATTCACACATAGTCTCCTTTATACTACGTTTTATTCGGATATATTGTACGGGTCCCGTACCCTCAGGGGCAAAAGTGAACCATTTTACTAAGATACCGCTCCTGCTTGGTTCCTTCTGTCTGTCACTAGGTTGTATCTTAAGAACCGTGATAGCTAAACAGATGTAAAAGATAGTGTATTTCTATGTTATTCAAATGAAAATCGAGGTTAAGCAACGGCCCCTACGGTGATAAATTTAATGAGTAATCATTTTCTTCTAAATATTGGATTTTCTTTAGCTCTATTCTATATCTCTCATCGTCTTAAGTCCGACACACATTTCTTTCTTGAAGGTATTGTTATATGGAACGGTATGAGTGATCCATGCAAGACAAATTCCATATGTTGTCAAAACTGGTTGCTACAAATATTTATCAAATCAAATGGACTAATTAAACGGACCGGTGAAACGGTTAAGAAATTAATGTAAACAACACAATATGAACAATTACATCCTACTGCCGTTAATTCAGGAGGAGTGGAATCGACGGTAATTCGGTGTACCTAATGTGCGAAGACCCTGAGTCCTCATTTGACTGTTTTTGTAAAATATTTTATGGCATTATTCATGACTTTAATACTGTTATTATTTAACCTCTTTATAACAATTTCTCGTAACTATTTAATTAGGCTGTGTGGATGGATTGTGAATTCATGGGAAATATTTCATACAGTTCATTTCAACACACATTAAAATGTCACGTTTATGGAAACGGATAATAATTCTGATCATTAATTTTATATTCAGTGGAATACTTTATTTTTATAGGAATTTTAACAATTGTATTGAATAAATCATTCAGGCAAAGTTTCGGAATAGTTTGTTAACGGATTAATAACTAAATATTATAAAACGAAGTCACACCCTCTATCATTATATAATGCTTAAATTTTCAAAACAACGCAGACACAGATTCAAATTCGATAGTGTTTATAGTTAGAGTGATTTAAATGTCTTTTTATTATAGTAAATGCAAAATATGTAAGAGAGAATAATTGTAGGGGTTACAAATGTGTTGACTATTTTTTTATGCTTTCCTTGCAAACGCTTGCTGAACCCTGCGAGATCGAAATAATGTTCCACAATATTGTACACCATAAAAGTAGTCCGATTCTCGTCCAACTTCTCTGGTCAAAAACGCATTTTTAGGAGATAGCATTTCTCCTAATTTCTATAAAGAACTTCTCCAGCTTAATTTAATATATAATATTCAATTTAAAATCTACTTCCCTTTGAAACTTAACAATTTTAAAAGTCTCATAATTTTCGAAGATATTGCTGCATTCACAAATGATTTGTGGCATAATAAGATAAAACTTAAGCCAAGTCTCGCGTATTAAAAAGTAAGAATCCATTGTCGATATGGGCCCGTCTAGACGTAGTTTTGTGTGTGTGTGTGTGTGTTATATCCGTCTCAGTGCATGCTTTATGTTTGTTCGTATGTTCATACTTAAGTTCATAGGATGGTTACTTTTTACCTATGTAGTGTAGCTATTGTTTGAGGTTGTTGTATTTTCGTCGGATCCCCAATAAAAGTCTTTTTTATTTTGAAAACATGACGAATATTAAATTTCCTCGTCTGGCTCGCGGGCTTATGCAATTTTTAGTGAATAAAGTAAGATTGTACCGTTTTAATGGTAGCTATGACCAAAATTAAATTAAACAGCGTAGGTAGGTACTTGAATTTGTGTAAGTCCACATTTTGTCATTGGCCATCACTAAACTTGTGGTGACAGAAAAAAACCCACATATAATTAAAAAAACATGTGTTTTGTAATTCGAATTACTGAATTGAAAAAAATACAGAATAGATATGGCAGAATCGTTCTGTATATTTTTGTTCCTCTCTCTCCCTATGGTAATAATAGCAAGTCTATAATATTATACTGCAGACAATTTTATACAGGTAGTTCACTATTTCGAACTCGTAAAGTTATTCATAAACTTCTTGATTACACTTTTTGCGTGCGTAATAAACTTGGAAAAAATGTAGTAATGAAAGTTTTTAAGTTCATTCGCGAGGTTAGTAATGTAGAGCAGACATCTTTTATTCTAATGAAATGGATCTTTTATTTTTATACTGGAGATCAGTTATTTAATGTTGGTTTGTGACACAGGATTTCCCTAACCAGTACAGACACAGTGTGACTTGATCGTCGTGATCTTTTCAGATGATGAGAAGATAAAGTTTTTTTATTTTGCTTTTTTTTTATTTCTTATCTTTATTCGTTAGGGAAATATCAATCATAATAATAAGGTTTAAGGTGGTTAAGCTAAGAAAAGCTCATGGCTAACTTCGGTGCATGGATGGGTGACCATCCCTGTCTTAACGAGATCCTCCGTGTTTCGGAAAACACGTTGAATTGTGGGCCGGCTGTTATTCGCACATCTTTGACAGTCATTATGGGTCGTTAGTCAGAAGCTAGAAATTCACACAACTCAGTTCATATAAATTTTCATCGATATCGATACAGCTGTTTAAGCGTGAAGATCTAATAAACTCACATGTATAAACACACGTACTTTCGCATTACAACTACTTACATATGTTTTATACACTCACTTTTCTTGTTAGTTTGTCGTTCCGGTTGGATGTTTGCAACTCAATTTTGAGGCATTTCCTGATAAGCTAGCAGGTTGAAATTTTCAGGGTAGCTTCAAACCCGATGACAATGCTATTTACAACTATAAAAACGGCTTGACCGATTATGATAAAATTTTAATAGAGTGACATTTAAAGATTTTTAGATTTTCTAGATCTAATAATTTTCTCTTTGCCTACAGATGCAGAATCAGAAGGGATCGGACTAGAAGACCATCACTTTCCGGAGGAGGATCGCATCGTGGTCGTACTAAGCCAACATCAAATGCAGAATCTAGGTAACTAAGTGCTAGGCACTCTATATAATTAGGGGCCGATTTTTCAATCGCCAGATATTTTTTATCTGACGAATATGTTTGACGTTTTGACATCTTTTGTATAGAAAATATGTCAAATAGCCATATTTATTCCTTCTGATAGAAGTGATGATGTCTGAAGTCTCTCGTATAATTTACACCCATGTTTTAACGTAGCAAAAAAAAAACGTATTTTTTATTGATGTTGTTTGGTGTTTTATAGAGCAGGCAAACAAATACTACTCGCATATTATATTGATGAAATCTAATTTGATAATAAATTGCCCTTTAAAGCGAAAAGGGAACTAAATGACAAATTATATTTATCACATCACCTAGGTACTGGCTAAAGGCTAAATTATCATATAAATTGGTTCAGAAATCTTGAAATAGTGAGTGCATAAACGTGAGCAAACTGGCTAAATTGAGATTGTTCTCCTTTTTAATGTCGGTTAAAAAGAGTAACTCACAGAGTTTCCTATCGTTTATTCTGTTTAGCATTTTGAAAAAGCCCTGCTATAAACAAAACTTTTTAATTTCGAATAGAAAATAAAATTGCATATTTATATAGATGCAAATATGTAAAAGCATTCCTTCAAAAATACCGTGAAAAAGGACGAATAAAAATAATTGAAGGTACTTGTTCAGAGCATACTAATAGCTGTCGACCGGTGTTGCCAGCTGCGTCCACTTGAAAAAGGTCCGAATTACTTACGTAGTGACTAGTGTATATCCTTGACATTTAAGAGTTGGTATCATAGCAGGACACCGAAAATGAGACATGGGAAAATCAAGCTTATTGTATTAGCAATAAGGGCGTAGTAGAACGTTGTAATGATGTCAAACAAAAGTCAGCTTTATTCCTTTAAGATAACGGCTTTAATATGGTGAAAATCTTATTCCGTAAAATATTGTCCACTGACGCTCTACCAATTTTGTTGCTGACTGTACATAGTACGGTCAGCAATAAGTAAGAATACGTGTCGATTCCAGAGTGATCCAATCATCTGATCCTTTTAGACATTCTTGGATCCGGGGAAACTACTCTTTGCATTTTAAGTACCCTATTATTTTTGACCCATAAAATATTATTGAGAAAAGCGGGCAAACGCGTAACTGTATTTTATGTTATTAAGGAAGTCCTGTAACATCCAAAGATCCCTACCACTTTAGATTGTTTTATTTTTCTCCCTCTTTCTAACTTTTCTCTAATACCCTTATGCTTTTAAATACGTAATTCAAGACGTTATTTCTCTGACATTGACGTTTTTCAATCGGTTTTGTAAATAGATCGTCAAATTAACTTATTCCAAACAATCAATATTAATTAAAACAAAATAACCAATAATTAATTATTTACAACAATTTTACTATAAAATAAAGTGTTACTTTATTATTTTCGCGTTCATTATTGCGATGTTAAAAGTTTATTAATGGCGGGCCACGAAATGCTATTCCAGAACTCAATTGCGAATGATTATGAATCGCTTTCGATTGCAAATTAATGTAATACCTATTTCAATATAATGTTTGCCTTATTTAAATATCTGTGGCATACATGCAAAGTGTATAAAACTAAACTTCCTTCCTTAATTAAAAGAAATAAACTTGAAACTTGTTCTAAATTTGAAACATAAAGTTTCGAAAAAAGCAAAGCTCATTTTCATTGATAGTGAAAAAAGGATCATATTCAATTTTAGAACAATATTTTTTTAATTTCTCATAACAATTTTTTATTATGTAATTGAGATATTTCAACTGATTAGAAACTTGAATATTAAAACCTCTTTTCGTACCTTCCTACAGTCGTAAAATGTAAATATTTATTTCGGTTTAGTTAAACCACAACCAATTACTAAAAAACCTATTTATTTCAGATTTATCACCCTCCTCGTGACCTGAGGACAGTCAACACGAGTCGCCAGTGTGGTCTTCAGAACCAAATCTAAGACCACAGACGCGCCTTATCCCAATCGTGGTACTTTTTGCCACTAAAGTGTTATAAAGTGTACATTATGAACAAATGGACTGTTAAAATAAGTTTATACTGTATATAAATTAGTTTTAAGATAGTAAACTTTGCTTTGGAATTTTTGTAAATAGTCTGTTTTTTTATTGGCTGTGAATTGTTATAATTAGCTTATTTATAATAGTTATAATATGAAAAAAATGGTTTTGTAAACATCATAAACGATTGTTTGAAAGTTCATTATAATATGGTTTTCCAAAATATTTACCCGTGTATGTGTGTATGTCACTGAACTTCTAAACGGCTGGACCGATTTGAATGATTTTTTTATATGCGTTAGGGTGACGCCTTGGTTTAAATTCACAAATCAGTCCGCCGAAAAGATGTTCGCAAACCTACTGTTGTTATAAAAAGGAGTTCTTTTTAATTTGATATGTGTACATACTTATCTAGTTTAAGTTCTAAGAGCCTAAAAGCATATATTAAAGTAAGACTGTTCTTGTGCAAGTGGGATGGCACTACAAAGTGTAGAGCGCCATCTCCCTCCCACAAGAGGTTTCCTTGGACGTAGGCTCGATGTTAACATTCTGTCTTCACACATTCATAAAAATGAAATATAAATGAATAAAACAAATCTCAATAACTACTAAAATAAAGCGTGTTTTATTAAAAAGCCTCCGCCTTCGTCTTATATTCCCATTCTCAATTTACAAATAAAACCACTGCTTACTTTACTTTCCTTCAGAAATGACCGTGATTACAATTCTTTCTCTTTATTGCTTAAATACCACAGCATATAAGTACTATGAAATTAAATCTGGTGTAGTGTAAATCAGACTTGAGCAACTGAGGAATATTACCTATAGGGATGGCAATCTGAAATGGATTAATCAAAGAATCGATTTTTTAAATCGATATGTAGTATTTAATCGATTCGGTAAATCGATTTTTAACTTTTGAAAATCGACGCTCGATTTTTCCCTATTGTAGGAGGCATTAAGCCCTGTTACTGGCCGTACCTATAACCTATAGAAGTCGATCGACTGTCGTCGAAAGTAAAATATAAAAGCATTCATCCTGTAATATCGACAGGTGGACTTGATTGATTAATTTTGAAAGGAGGTTCCGTCGTTAGAAAAAAGTTATTTGTAATGCTGCAGTAAGCTTGACTTAATTAAACTATGTACGCATATTGGCTGCTTATTACTATAATAATAGAAATGATGTTTAAAATAATATGATAGGATACTAGCAAGGTAAACAATTCCTAATCTAATTAAGGAGTTATAAATTTAAATTTTAGATTAACGTTCTCAGCAAGGCCTTTGCATGTTAGACCGGCGTCCTGCTTTACCTCCGCCTTTAAAACAATCCTGTTTCTACTCATGGAGATATAGGTACCGTGAATAAAAAGAGCTACCAATACAAAGATATTTAATATGGGATCAGTCTACTCGTCAAGACAAATCAAGTGAAGCCAAACTTGATGGTGTCGTTTAACAGCGGATCTTATACACCGTGATTTTTTAGTCGTCTTACAAAAGCAGCCCAGTTCATGTATCCAATGACTAGAACACGTTCATGATAAAGAAATTGGTATTTATGAGATTTCAATAAATTTAAAATGCAATTTTTATTCAATATTATGATGCAATTCGTAGTTTTTTAGAAACAGCTCTGTTGCGAGCGCGGTCCGAGCCTTGTAACAATGGTGAGGGGCGCGGGCGGCGGCGTTTTTATCATTTTTAAGAATGTGTTTCAGATTTTTCTTGTTTAATTTTTCTTCGTAATTATTGTCTTAGTTGATGATAAAAAAAAATCGCGCTTAGGGGTATTTTACGTCGGATACATGAACTGGGCTCCTTTTGTAAGATGACTAAAAAATCACCGTGTATAACCAAGTTCCAACTCCAGCAGCAGAAAAAAAAAAACCGTTAAAAGGATAGGTGAAAGTATACAAAAGCGCGTATTAATTAAGTTAAAATAATCTTGGTTGTGCCTTTCATATCATGTATGCAATTATAGACTAAAATCCAACGTAATAAAGTTTGTTTCACCTTTAAGAGAAATATCCGTTCAATAAAACTTTGAGATTAGTAAATTGGGTACATTTCAATTTAAACCCGAAACAATTAAAATCGAATACAACCCCTTCGTCTGGGGTTGAGAGGTTTTTAATTGTTCAAGTTTACGAAATAAATAATCCATAACAAAATGTTCGGCTAACATCCGAAAACATCAGAAAACGTAGACTATGAGAAAAAATAAGATAATTGCTTTAATATCCCGTCACGTACGCCATTTATTTAATTTTGGCGGTAATGTATTTCAAGTTCTGCTAACGATTTGAATATCGATTGGAAAGTGAAAAAAAAAAACACAGATGGAGCGTTCTATGACGTCATTAGAAAATTATAATTTTTGTTTATTTTTTAATTACGACGACGAACTAAGATTAAAAATGGAACACATTCTTTTTTATTTAGGCACTTTTTCAGAATTGGATATACTTACTAATTCTGTTAAGATGTAACATTTTTAAATACTAATTATAAAACGATGAATTCGGTCACTAAAATAAATCTACATTAAAATGTTTTGAGCGTATTGAAAATCGTCATTACATATTATAGGAGCTAACAATTTAGTGCAACATTTAAATATTAAATCCTTTACAATTGAGTAAGGAACTGAGACAGATCTGAGTTAGATTATATCCTCCATGTTAGTTGTATCTACATAAATTTAAAGTTCCTCTCTTCCTCTCAAATCGAATTAAAGATAACGTTTACAAAAGCTAGCTTAATACATGAAATGAATAGCAAGAAAATAAGAAGAGCGAACGCCTACATTTAAATATCTTACATAGGTACATAATATTTAGAGGTCGGCCCGATATTGCATAGTGGAGACCACTCCATGGATCCAATATGGCCGCGGAACGATATTTGGCCCAATATGCGTACAATGAGAACTGTAGCTGGCTGTTATTGATACTTACGAATAGAACTTTTTTTAATCACTGGCTCTGGAAAAGTCTTTTCAGACACTGAATTATTTAGCGGTTCCGATGTTAAGAGATAAAAACCGTTTAATTAAAAACATCGCAATTACTGACATTTTATATTCAATATTTGTGTATAAATAGAATGTATGCAACCGAATTATTACATTTGGTGTAAAAACAAAAATTTTGATACTCAAATTTTGAAACAAACATAAAAAATAGAAATGTCAATTGTTAAGCAGCTTAGTTTGATTTCTCAGGCAGTTATTTTAAAACTAGTATATTATGCAGAATTTTGTGTGGATTAAGCAGCCTTACAACATAATAACGCAAGGAATTCAATTGCATTTATGTCAACTTTTTTTACAATACTTTCTACACACATCCATCACAATTTCAAGGTTTGAAAACAAATGCTATCCTACCCTTAATATCTCCCATTCATGATAAATGGGACAAAATAATTTAATATTTATTCGGTTTGAACTCGTTGGTCATAATTAAAATTTATTACTTCGCTGCAAATTTAATTATATCCATTTTGGATTTAAGTGACACATTTTATTAAAATATTTGTTGTTATTTGTGTCATCTATAAGCTGCGAATTCGATAAAATTTCGAAACGACTAAATAGCGATGGATTTTTTTGGTATCAAAAGCCGATTTCTTCAGTGTTATCAAGTCCATTTTTATTTTTAGATACACTGACGTTCATTGGTTTCAGATATATACAATAGTTATAAAAATGGGGAAAAAAGCTTCACTAGAAAATAATTGGAAACTAGTCAATGGAAAATACTGCAATAAACCGGATTTTAACATATAATATGAAGTTAATAACAAAATGAATTCCAACAGTTTGCCAAACATTGTTCCAAAGGAAAGACCAATTTACTATTCAGAGAAAACGCAGTCGATGTGAAGTTAAACTTACACAAAGACTCAAAGTAATTAGCAAAATAAACGTACTTTTATAACCATTATTCCAACTCCAAGTTAATGTTTTTCAGCTACAAACAGCTAACAGTTCTGCCCTCATTTTTCCCTTTAATATTCTCTTGACATGAAACTTTCCATAATCTTTTAACCAACAGTTTTATAACTCAAAAGTGGTTCGGAGCCAAGACTTTTACAGTCATGTTTTTGAATTTACTGCGGCGTTATGTCTTAAGCTTGCCTTTTATAATTAGATGAAAGGTTTTGTGGCGCCAGACATTAAACATTTCCTTAGGGATTAAAAAGACTATCACCACGACTTGAAAAGATATTTATGCTGTTGTCGAAGCGAGAGAGAGATACGCCACGTAGAGCGACATCTCTTTTCCGCAATTGGAATTATGTTACTATAGGATATCTTGGTAGGTCCCCAGGAATAATGTGTGCACGTAATTCATTCGTCTACATTTAGAAAAGTAGGTGAGACTAGAAAACTAGTTTTGTGCTCACATCTAATAGAGTAATGCAGGTAAAACCTAGTTTAGGTAAAAGTTTTTACGTGTCAACTAACTATAATACATCCTACTTAGTGAGTAGGTACTTAAAGTTTAAAATAATTGTGATTAATTTAATGACGGTTTACACGGACCCAACCGCTAATTTTGGACCCAATGAATCTGCATTACGAAAGTTATTGTTTAAAACATGGTTCATTTTCCTTTGTAATAAAAAGTATTGGTTATTTATTGAAATTTAGTCAAAAATGTTAACGTGGGCGCACGTACGTATTCAATTAAACAGACGCGTCAGTCAACCAAAAAATAGTCCTTGGAAAGTAAAACACGACAATTAAAAAAAACTTTTATTTTAAATTCCAGCATTCGTTCGAAATTTTAAATATTTACGGCCAGCTTTATTATACCAATATTGATATTCTCTATTCAAATGCTAGCCGTTTTATTTTTAATGTCGGAGCAACAATGGCGGTCTTTTATTCCTACTACCCCACGGCTTTTTATTGTCCTCCATCGCGATTGGGAATTAAAAAAATGAAAAACTAATTTCGCCCTTCAATGAAACAATTTTGATATTTGTTTTTAAGGTGAATATCGGTTTTAATATACGGTTGCTAGGAAAGTCCTTTTAATTAATATTGGAAAATATCTTTCCTCAGCAAAAAAACGACGTTAAAAATTGATATTAAAACGGAGTTCTAAAATCTGATACGAAAGCTTCATACCGTACCAAGCATTGATAAATAAAGATTTAATATGTGACGTATCAAAATATTCTCAGGTTCTTAAAGGTTCAATAATTAAAAGTATAAATTGCTGGTTGAAAAAAAACTGTATTTACTTCAAAATAATGTCAGTAATTTATAAAATAGACGTATAAAATGTACAATCTTGTGGCGTTCTGTGTTCATTGTTTAGCAGTAGTTGAGTATGACGTCAGTTGTGCATGGTTTGTGGCAACACTCGTCGACCAGGCCGTCGCGCTTGTATCGAGACCAGTTGCGACCGGCTGCGAGGGCGCCGTGGCGACCGCCCCAAGGCCAGTCCACCTCATTCATCTGGTCTCCGAAGTAGTCAGCTGTTTTGAATAACGGTTCTTATTACTTTTCACTTTTGAGTTATAAAAATATCGGTGTCATGTGTCGTGTTTGCCGTCGAGTTTCGGCCCAACAGGAGCCCTTCACCATGAACAGACGTTCACCATTAATATACACGGTGATTTTTTAGTCGTCTTACAAAAGCGGCCCAGTTCATGTATCCGACGTAAAATACCCCTAGGCGCGATTATTATTTTTCACGGTGTATATTTATTACATGCATTTCTGGTCAGCATATTAAAAAAAAGGTAACCTTTAAATAAAATACTAATACATATTTATATATAATAAGGTCTATTTATATGAGTTTTTTAATAGAAGCTATATCGTACACAATCCAGATCAAAATCGTTAATATGCTTATATATGGTAGAGAGAAAACTTCATATGTTACTTTTTTAAGGTTTCCTATCCAAAGGATAAAAATGGAATTTAAGGGAGCCTGCCTTAAGACGCGCGCTTCCGACTCTCACTTTAAATATTTGATAGTATAGTTTTTTAACACCTTTACAACAATAAACCTACCCAACCGCGACCTTTTGCTGATGTACTCAGCTCCAAAACAGAGCAGTACTCTTGCATTGGCGAGCTGGCGTCCGCAGAGGATGACCGGCTTCTCCTGGGCGGTGACATACGACAGGGCGAGAAGACAGGAAAGGATGGCCAGCCTCATGGTTAGAACTGAAACATACATTTTATTCCGAGGATTCGCAAGAGTAAGTCTGTTGTTAGAGCAGGACAATGCTACACTCATCTTGCACTATGATGAGTGTGTTCTCGCTTCTTCTTCTATTTTTTTTAATCGTAAACCAAAGGAAGTCAAAAGTCACTTTCACAAAGACACCCAGGCTCAGGACAAGCATCTGTGGATCACACCAACGATTTTCGTACGCGGCGATCGAAACCGCGACACGTCGCGCTCAGTGAGTTTGGCTTGGTGACCGTAACCAGTTATCCGTTCAGTCAGCCTTGAGCCTCTACATTTAAATCAGTGATTTAAGAGCTTATTAAGCTGGAACCGCTGTAAGAAAGATAAAGACGAATAGTGCGGTTGCCGTTTTTTTTTAACAGAACAGAACACAGTTCTGAAGAGAACTGAAAAATATGATAACTTGCAATGTGGAACGTATCGTTCCGTACTCTACCATTTCAGGTATTATCTTAGTGCAATGAGCTGATAAGCTTTGTCCCTTTTACTTTTACATGCTTCTAGGATGAACGTGACATAAAAATACTATCTGATCTCCTCAACCCGGCTGCAGGGGCAACACAAGATAAACTGGCTGTCATACGTGCTAGCTTCTTGCTTCAAGTAGCGACTATCAAAGATTCGACACAAGAACGTTTCTTTAAATCAATATCCGTACCATTACAACAGACATTTTTTAAATAAAATATATTAATTTGTAAATTAATTTAATACTTACCTTTTAGTTGTTGGATGAGAACTTATTGGGAGCACAATGTATGATAATTCGCAGAAATTTCGTCTTATATACAGACTATTGGAGATAAAGGGGAGGCTACATTAGATAAAATCGCGAAATTCAAAAGGAAAACGAAAATAACTAGATCTCAAAAAACCCCGGAAATGCTAGAAAATGTTGATTTCCGAGTACATAACTATTGATATGACCCTATAATGTATCCACCTTCATGGATACTGTGCAAAGAAGACATTTATAAGCTTTTAAAAAGTCCCAAGTTCTGATAAGTGTAAAAAAAATACCTTTTATAGGTAATTTCATTCATTTCATTTAAGTATGTTCATTTTTTATGTATTGCGTATAACATACACTATGTTTCTTTAATTTAGTTGTCACTATATCCTCACCCTAATTCTCATCTGAATGCTTTCTCGCATGAAACATGAAGGGTTTGTACCTGAACGACTTCTGATCATAATCTTATATGTCAGTAATTAATTCATTTTCTGTGCTTCGTAAATACTGGTTTACGTCACACGTTCTATTTGAGGGGATTTAAGATTAACGGGGTATTTTTGGTAGAGCTCACTTCCTCGTTCAAAAACAATAATTAAGTATCAATTTTTATAATATAACAAAAACTTTACTTGTTAACATTTTATAACTACAGCTTATAGGTAGAAAGTTGTCTTAAAACCCTCTTTCAAAATAATACAAGAACATGTAAATAAATCCGCAACACCAGTTACGAAAGTAGGTAAATTTGACTATCATCTATCAAAGAGTAACTGAAGAAAAAATTTATAGGTACAGTTAAATATCAAAACTCCATCAAAATTAAAATCGAATCAAAAGGACAGGGTACAAAATATTAAAGAAAATAATCACCAAGGTAGGAGGGTAAGCAAAAAAATCCGGTACCATTCAATTTGTATTCCACGCTGTATCCACATAAATAACGAGTAAATTAATTTCCTTCGGGCCAAAACTCTTCCACGAAAATGCTGACCCGCCGTCTGCATACACGGAATAAGAAAATATTTTTACCTGAATCAACTAATTAGCTAGAGCAATTTTCCTTCATAAATAATGTAAAATGTTTTTACATTTCTCGGCTTTATTAAGACTATGTTTGTACCTAACGTTATGACATAATAGGACCCTTAAATGTTAAGACTCCTGGTTTCCTGCTTCCTGATTTCTTTGATTCATTTCCAATCTTCGAAGTAGGACTTACTTCATATTAATGATTATAAAAAAAAGATGTGAGTAAAATTGTGAATGAAAACTTTTCAAGTCGCAAAAGAAAACTATTCAAGGAAAAACGTTCTGAAACAGCCCACCGAACTTAAAACTTAGGCTGTTTGTGTAAAACATAATTTAATATTTTTAAAGATCGCCAATAATTATTTCTAGCTTTGTAATAGCAGATATCATAATTCAGATTCCGACAACTTTCAATCGAAAGGTCCCTGTAAGCTCGTGCCTAAAATTGTGATAAAGTTCTCTTTGAGAGAGATCCCAGTGCAAAAAAATCGAAGGATAGATGGAGTTCCCGAATAATACAATTTCCCAGAGAAAACACACCCGAGAAATAGAGTTTCAAGGTGAGCAGGTTAGAGGACATACTAAAAAACAGATTTTTCATTTCTTTAGTTACACAATAATAGACACAAACAATTAACCAAAAATTTATTTACACTTAAAAATATTTATAAATAATAATACTCGTCTAAACAATTGACTAACGATGGGTTTAAATTTAATCGAATATGTCTGGGTTCTCTTGTAGGAGCTTCGCATCGTTTGGACAATACATGATGATGTCCGCTACCGTGCACGGCCTCAGACAACATTCTGAGGCCACTTGTCTGCGCACGCGCCGCCAATGTTGTTCGTCGACTAGTCGCCGCCTGTTCGTCTCCTTTTGTAAGTCTTTTGGGGCCATTTTATCTAGAATATAAGAAGTAAGAATAATTTAGTCAATGACGGCAAAAAAAATGTTTTCTGATGTTCTTTATTTCTAAATTGATTTGCATTTGTTTTTTTATTTAATTATTTTCTTAATTGTATGTTATGTGAACAGAACGATTTGAGGAGACTAAATCATAACAATAGAACTTTTAATAATTTAAAGTGACTAAATCATTAAAAAAAAATCTCTTCATCTACATATATCAATTTAAAAAAAACCACGCAGACAGTATTTGCTAATTATAAAAAAAAAAAAAATACCTATCATTAAGGATGTATCCCTCTTGACTATTTTATAAGTATTATTACAGAAATTAAATATAATTGTAGAGAGCCAGCCACTACAGCTTAAAACTTGGTCATTGATGCTATAGACCTTATCACAATGGACCATGTTTTCATTGCTGTATAAGATGATCACGATGCAGACCTGAAACAAGCAAAAAATAACTTTAATACTTTATCCCTAGAGTCCAAATTAGGTAAAGTTGATTTCACGCGGCAATAAGATTATGAATTTGGTAAGCGTCTTTCTTGACATGACATAAAATTGATTTAAACTCCATTAGTGGGTTTATTGGAGCTAAGTAGTGAATTGTCATTCAATGTACTGTTTATGCAAAAAAAGCCAACTAATGGAATCCACATTCTCTAATATAAAATAGAAGAAGGCGTGAATTATAGAAGTGAGTCGTACATCAGACTACATAAGCCAATAGAGACGAAACTGTAATAAAAACGCTTACTAATAAGACTTTTACTTATAATTTTGATCAACTCAAGTACTTCTTGTAAACCTATAAAATGTAAGGTAAGCTACTACTATGAGTATTATAATATGGGAGGAAATTAAGCATTGTCTTCTCTTCAATTTAAAGTTTTTTTCTTTCTATAATACCTATATTATAAGTCTAACGGCTAATATCTTTTGGTACTAAGAAAAAGGTTCTCGAAAAACCCAGTCTTATTCAAGTCATCAGACAAACATGCGAACACCTGGTTCTAACATAAAATTTTACTGAAACCTTTGATACCCTTTAAGACACATTCTTTACAATTTGTGGGAATTTAAGTAGCAATTTTAAAGAAATCTATTTGTATTACCAAAAGGGAGTGTTTTTGGACTCTTATTGAGAAAAATATAGTTAAATCTCAATAGGTAACACATCATAAAATTCAAATTGGGGAAAAAATCTCCAGAACATTATTAAATTATCAAAGTACGTTATTTGTTTTTATTAAAAGCACATTGCACTGTTACTTATATTTTACTATAAGAAACCAAATTATTCATTATCACACATTAAAATTACTAAAAACTATAACCAAGAAGGCAGGCACATCACACTCACACTCCCACAAAAAAACATAAAATTAAGAACTAAACAACACTTAATCTCCTAAAAAGCAACACAAATTATTTAACACGTAACAAAAGTTATGACATCGAAACAGCGCGAAACTTCATGAATATTAAAAAGAACAAACAGAACTTAGAGGGCGACCTAATTAAAATTGACGCTTTAATATAATTAAAGGAAAACGTACGGAATATTTCAAGTTCATCCTTGGTTATTATTCGTCCGCACTGTAACTGGCTGGTCAGCAGTTACCTGATGACTGAACTCAATGAAACACTGGAACTCTAAAAATAACTCCCACTGGTCCATAGTACGGAATTACTTAAAATTTGTTTACATCGATAAACTCGTTTACAAAACATTGTCATGGCAATAAGATAATGATGCGTCTAAACAACACGTGATTTATTTGTTTAGAGAGTTAAGGGGACTTAGAGTCGGTATTTTTAATTTGTTCACTTTTTTATTATTTGCGCGTTTTTTTTTCTTTTTAAAATTACGTTTTTTTTTTAATAACCGCACCTTTAAAAAAAAATTAAAACTCAAAAACGTCTTTATTCATTGACTGGTTTAAATACAAAATTAGATTTAACACTTGTGATGGTTTATTTGTTATATTCACTTCGATCCTCAAACCGCAACTGCACCATTCTGTCATTGTAAAAGTTATTTATACTGACCAAGTGCAAAATAACAAAGATTCAACTTTTATCGTTTCCGTTGTTCTCATTCTAAGTTAGAGTGAAGTAAATATTATTTATTGTAAATAAACCGTTATTTATAACAATAACATTGTTGTGGTCAGAAAATGCAAACTCTTGAATTACGGCATTCCTCATTTATTTTTGACTTCTTAAGCGGCACCCGTAGTTATTTCGCATGACCGAAGGTTCGCATAAGTATTTCTTTAAAAATATATACTTTGATTCATTAAGTCACATGATTGAGTCTTGTTACTGCATACATTTCAGCAATTCTATCAGTGTTACAACTTGCGGCTGTCCTCTGCTTAGTTTTCTTTCCAAATGGTCGATCGTCAGACGGAATAATGTTTATATAACCTACACGTATTTGTGCCGTCGGTATTGACCTAAAGATATTTGAGGGCCGAATTAAATAGGCTCAATGTGAGACAATATTTACGGAGTTGGATTCTTGGGAACCATTGACTACTTAGGATCTGATTCCTAGCCTATTGCGACTTGAAATAAAGTAGCTGGGAAACAAGATGCAGAACCGAGAGAATTCAATACTTCAGAGGCAAATGGAAGAGACGATATCCATGGTCTAAATTAAAAAAATCTAAAAAGAAATTTGACGAATACAACAACCCCATTACCCCACATTTATCAAAAACTGTCTAGCCATTTCAACTGTAGCGCGTTCCAAAAAGACAAACATCTAACGCAATCGGAATAATAAAAAAAAATACTATTGTTTACGATTCCTAAGTCTTGAAACGTTATCAAAACAGAACATGCACATAGCAACAGTCCGTATCGAAAACAGATAGGGGACGGAAGTCATGATGTCTAACTAAAAATAACGGGTTCACAGGTCACTGTTTACTTACAACTTTGTATATATATTGTTTATGTTGTTTGTTCCACATTAACAAGGATACATTTCACTTGTATAGGCACTTGTTTTGTTTATTATTGATGAATGTTTTTTTCCTGATGACGTGTGGAGTGAGTCTATTGTTTTCGTATATGATTAGTTGTAATTTGTGCTAATATTGGTAGTGGTAAACCTTATTTTCGATGTTGGGCTTTCCATATTGTATACAATTTTTTATGAGTAGTTAACCTAATTTTTTTAAGGACTGCTTTGGAGTGTATTACTCACACCTACTTAGCCTAAGCTGTGTTGGAATCTATCCAGTCAAATCCAATAAAATTGTGAAATAAGTTACATACAGAGACTGTACATCTAATCTCTATAAAGCACTAATGAATACCGACTCGTAATGAAATAAACATCAGTAATTAAAAATCAAACCTGTCACTGCACCGTCATTTAAGAATCGGAACAACGAACAGACAACCGTCTGGTATTTAATAATCATTAGTTGATTGACTAACCTTAATTTGTTGTTGTTATTTATTTGATAAGAAATGAGACATCCCCAATGGCGCCTGATAAATTTGAAGCTGTAAACATGTTGGGAGCAAGTGTACGCGCCTCTAAAGATACAAGATAAATTAAGGATCGGTTGACACACTTCTCTATAGTTAATTATTATTCGATCGCCACCCGATCTACCGTGACCCAAATGATAAAACTGTGTTGACTCATTTGCGAAACATCCTTGTTTTCGTTATTTGGTATTGGGGGATAATACTTTGTGATATAATAGAATATGAATGTCATATGCATAAATTAGTATTGAGGTTATCTGTGAAACAATTGACGACTAGCCCTGATATAGCCCAGTGATATTTCTACAATCGAAACGTCGCGTTGATAAAAAGTTCTCGAATGTATAGAATCTATGGAAATGACAGATCGATGTAACGTGATTATTATACAACGTTATATAATTTCCATAAATTTAAGCTTTTTTTAAATTGAACTTGAAAATTGTAAAAGACTCACTTGGCTAGACAGTAAGGTAGAAAAGTGACGTTTCCAAAATTATCAACGCCGATCGACCTTTCGTATAACTTGCTAAACAAAAAGAGCGGGAAACCGCATCCAAAACCGCTGTAGTCTTTTTAAAAGTGGTAGATCTTCAGTTCTATCAATTAAAGGGAGCTTGTATATGTTTCTATGCAGAGGATTAGCTTTGGCAGATATCAAATAAAAAGTGTATTCAAAACTGGAATAGAGCTGCCAGTTGGGAAATTGATGGATCCCTTCACTAGATTTTTAGGGGTCTGCACACGAAGAGTAAAAACGTAACCCGATAGATGTAAAAAAACAAAAATGGTTGAATATTACTTGTTTCAAATTTGTTTTAATTTAGCCTGTTTGAATCAAGAGTTGCTAGTCAGATTCGCACTTAACCGTTTTTTCACCCGAGTCTTTTCATATGACAGATTATGTAGTTTCATTCACCAGATTTTATCAACTTATACTACTGTCAAACAATTTGAGCGTATTAACTACTACGTTATATTTGTTTTTAAGTGGAGTCTCGACGACTCTTTTTTTTCTTTCTTGGCTCGGAATTACTTATTTCAAATCCAATACGCTTACACCACTGTTGATTGCTGAATTGATATTAAGGTAAATTAGCAATAGGGAGGTAGTATATCCGTAGCGTAAGCTACTTTAATACCATAATTTCATCGAATTTGGTCTAGCTGTTTGAGGGTAAAGAGTTCATTAACAAATGCACATACGCACATTTACACACTTAATATCGTCACCGTCAGTTCATGTGCACTAATTCCAGAATACACCAGACAGTTATCAGACAATATATTTAATTATTTATTTTACAAGAGTTACAAGTTGTTGTGTACGAGTTATTTAATATCTTTAGTATAATAAAGTAATGATTATACCTACCACCTAAATTGCGACTAAAATATAATAATATTTAAGAACATAATAGAATTTGAAATAATGTAATTGTTACCCGCGTTTTTACCTGAATGGACGTCTTTTATAGCTGCAAAAATAATCATCTCTTTTGAAGAAATCGGTAAAAAGTAGCCTCGTGTGGCTCGTGTCCAACGTGTCAGCTACATACCTCCATATCAAATTTAGTGAAGAGGTACTAATCTTACACTCATTATATACACATAATTTTAGTACGTTAGTACGTATGTAGTTAGAAAACACCACCAAAACTAATTGTGCAGTTCGACTTACGATAAAATTATTTTCAACAAGTCACGTGCCAAAGGAGTTTATGTCGCTAAATAATGTACTAATCTTTTCGACTCCTAATTTTTCCAATACAATATTAACAATATTGTAGAATTATTGTAACTTAACAAATTATCTACAAATATGTAAGTATTTTAAAACGGAAAGCTTAATTCTATAGCAGGCATAAACAAAAACGTAATATCCCTCTCGTAGACTGTGCTTAATGTAATTTATTTAAAAAGCAATATAAATTAACTATTAATATCTGGGACTTACCACAATGCACAGAAATACACAGACGTAAATTAATAAACAGATAAAAATACAATAACAAGTTAATTGAAATAAATTTCCATTTGTAATGAGTTGTTACGATTACAATGTTATATACACACATTGATGTGCACTCTGAGTATAGTCCATGCCATGTCACTGGTAATAGTTTGATATGACAAATGAAAAAAAACACCGAGCATAATTACAAAGACTGTTTTTTTTATGTTCCAGACTTTCATTTTGATCAATTCATCAAAAACTCGCACAAAACTAAATGACCTTTAATACAAAAATGAGATCACTCAATCCGATCGTGAGCTATGATGCCACAGACAGACATGCAAACTGAAAGACCGACAGGCAACGGCAGACAGACACGTCAGTCACGAACAAACGTATCATATTCTTTATCTTACATTCCTCTTTTTGCATCGGGGGTTAAACTACCTTCTCATCAATACGACAAACTGCATGTGCTATCGTACTCAACAGGTTAGTAGTAGCAGGTAGTCAAACTGTAACAGCTGGAAAGGCTTAAATGATTTCTGCAGATTTCTTACAAATACGGTATATGGGTACTCAATGCAACATCAATATAGCCCTACAAATAAGATCAACTTCCAAATAACAGGAGTTCCACGTGACGTGCTTACGTAATGTTGTCGTATCTGTCGCGTCCGTCGCGCGTACGACGCGGCTGTGATTAATGTGCTGTGTCAGTGGACGCTTTCAGACAGTCCTGGACGATTAACTTAGAGACTTCGTTACGTAATCCCGAGCTGTTAAGGGGACCCTTCGAAAATACTTCCTTTGTAGCTACCTGTGAAAAATAACTTTAATTCGAAACAATATTGCGGAGAAATAGTCCTATTGTTTGATTTTTAGGATTCCGTACCTTAAGGATTGGCTGTCTGTCCGTCTGACAAGATAAGTATGGCGATAGACTGACACGTCAAAACCACTTTGCAAGACGTGTTGAGTCTCCATTCCCGAATAGAGCAAGCGTTTGTGAGATCCACGAATGCTTGTCCTTAGTCTGGGTGTCCTTGCGCAGGTGACTTGAATGTTTGTGAAACCCCCCGAGACACGAGGAATAAATTGTTTAGTGCTGGAATCGTTTTAAGAAACACCTTCATATAACTTCCATCCATCATCCATCCATCCACAACCTTTATCCTCCCACTGCTGGGCATAGGCCTCCCCTTTGTCGTGCCAACTTCTACGGTCCTGTGCCAGCCTCATCCAGACTCGACCCGAGACCTTTATTATGTCATCGACTCATCTTGCTCCGCTTCATATAACTTAAAACTATGAATTCGATGCCAAGCCAAGTGATAAATATTTATTTACTCGTTATCGAATATACCTGACCTATATCTTCTTTTTATTTTCTAAGTAATATTAATCAAAACTTTATACACGTTCAACGTTGATGCATTTTAGACTACACACATCAAAAACTTCCTGGTCCCTGTGTACTGCGATCCTTTCACCAGCTTGCAGTCTCTCTAGCCAAATGTTTGGGACTTTTGTTTCGATAAGTCATGTGACTTTAACTTATCATCTTCATACCTTGAAGTGTATTCTATTTTTTTTTTACGATTATGGAAATGTTATTATTCTAGAGAGTCTGGTAGTTCCATACATATTGAATTCGAGAGTTTTCTATCAACACTGATTCCCCTTCAAAGACTTGAAGACTATTCAAGCATTCATTCTTCTCAACCCACATTTTCCGGAAAGGTCAATCAGAAAGTCCATACATTTTTCTTCCCCGAAGATTACATAAGAATAATGTAGGTATGCCCTTGCTTAGGGATAAGGCTGGTAGAGCCTGCATGTCGGGGCAGCCCGCTTGGACGAATCACTCATCGTGAGACAACTATATTTTACAAAGCTTGACCGACTGTCACTTGTTTATGTAGGGATGTTTTTGTTGTTCTAAGCTTCTGACTATGATTGTGGTGCCTTGACATTTTTTTTGCATTTGACTACAATAGAGATAACGGGAGGAAAAAGTAAACCCTGTATTTAGGCTCTTAGTTAGATGACAATTTATTAGTCACGTATCTTAGCCTGTGCCTGAACAACAATTTACAACGATTAACTGCTTTAAAGTTCAGGTTGAGGTGTTAACCGTTTTCGCTCAGTGTACCCGACAATGTACTATTAAGTATTTAAATATTTTCATGCGAAATAACAATAATAAATTCATCCATCTCCATAACATATCCACATTCCAATATAACTGGAATGCCTACCTACTTAAAGAAAACTATTATCAAAACTGATACATATTTATTTACAAGATCAGATACATAATCAATTAAAATATTTTTTTACAATAAATTGAACTAAACTAATATTTACATTTTTAAAACTATATTAATATAAAAAGAAAAATTTACATTATTTACAAAGCGTCCAAAAAGACATCTTCATCCCTGCCAAAGTCGGAAACGTGCCCAGAAGGCTGGCGGTATTGCCACGTTGTATGGCAATGCTAATTCTTTGGGTAAAATATAGACCAGCCTTCTGATCACGTGTAGAGTCGACCAAACGCTTTGCGAATTCTTTATAAAGAACTCCGAGCAATGACATTCCGTCAGGTCTCTTACCATCGTTGCGCACCAAATCATTGGATTCTAAAACGGCAGGCAGGCACCAGCAGTGACAAGAGCACGACCCCGAGCCCGCGCTCCTGCTGCAGGACAGGCCATGATGACCAAGGCAATCGACCCTTTCACCGCATTGGCAAAGATGACCCAACATTGTACACCCAAACGCGAACCAATAGCGAGCCGGAGAGTATTGTTATCCAACATCGTGCCTATGTTGGCTGCAGGTAATGCCTGTAACCAGAGGCCCGATTCCCATTCTCCCACAGCCAAGAGACGAGCGCGCTCTGCAGTATTGAGTGATGTATCAATTAATTTATTCCGTATCAAACTGCAAAGCGGCTCATCCCATTGCCTTTCAGTTGTGACGTTTCTTCTATTCCTAATATTTTCCTGTCCCATGTTAAAGACGCATTTATTATTTAAGGTACCCATAAAATGGTAACAACACTAGGGTTTCCCATGTTTATTCACTTACCTATATCAGTAGTATCGTATATTCCAAAGTGTGTATGTACATGCTTCTTGATGTACTCCACTGCATACCAAAAAGCATTATTTACTCAAAGCACTCGTACATATCTCAAAAGTACCTGCTACTCAGAATCTGAGTATTTTCTAAGTAAAAATATCCATTCATTTCAAACACACATCATACATATATACATTTATCCTTGAAACCATCTTCCCTTAAAACCCACAGTCATTAGCACAAAAAGCAAAAACACATCCTGTATCAAAAAAGAAAAAGAAAGCACTTTCACATTTTACATTATCGTCATACTTCGAGAATATAAAGTCCCCTTAATATTCACATCTTGTATTAAGTGTGATGTTAAAACAGATCTTTATCGTATGAGCCAATTTCGAGTGAAACTGTAACACCTTGTAAATGGCTAAAAGTTCCTTAATACCGAACATTATCCAACATACAGGGTGCTTAACAAAACAACACAGTTTTAAAGGTCGTTATAATGTTAGCTATCGTCCTTCGACAGGGTATTAAGGGGGATTTAAATCGTTTCAAAAGTTTACTCGATATCGAAACCGATTTTTAAACTGAGGCGTTTAATGTATTGAGGATATTTTGTTGTTTACGTGAAGTAGTATAAAATATAAGTGTGAAAGTAGAAAACGTTTTTTTGAAATGTACACATGGAATGACCATGACTGCATCTACCCAAAAGCGACCCATCGACATCGGTCTGTCTGTCACCAGGCACGAAACAATTTAGCATTTTTTTCCAAAACTACTGCCTTGATCCAGAATCGAATTATAAGAAATTTAGCATTCAAATCCTGGTACTTAAATGTTGCATGATAGAAAGCCGGCAAAAATGCGAAACCTGAGCAACGCTGGGTACGCGTACCGACTGGTATTTATTATTTTTTTCAACTGTCAAAACAGCACGGCTGAATTATTTCCTGCCGAAAATACATATCGGTATTGGCAACACATATTGCTAAAACTAATGGATTCACGTGTTGCACGCCCAATTAATTCGCATCGCGGTATCTACCTTTGAACGTATTCCATTTGAGAAACAAAAAAAGATTTTTGGCAAGGAATCAGGAAAAATGTTATTCGCCTCGCACGTCCCTCGTGTAATTTGAAATAAGCAAGGCCCGCTGAAAGCGAGTTTCAGGTAAAAAAATCACTTTATATAAAAGGATTTGCCCAAAACTTTCTCCTTAGCCCCGAGTATGATTATTGGATCATGATTATATGATTATCTTGCTCTTTCTTGTTTGTCTTTTTGCTAAAGCAGCAAATATCTTGTAAGCGTTCTCCGTTCGTTTTGTGAAATATCCCCTTCCATATTATTCTCTAGATTATGAATTAAAATATGTTTGAAGTATGCCTTTTTAATTCCAATATAACGTTATTAAAACCTAAGAAAAATACAAATACAGACAGAAAAGTATTTCTTGCAGTATAACGAATTATCTACCCACCGTCATACCCACGCTCGTAAGCTTAAACATTAAGAAGACCTTATTATCAGGCGTATAAGGTTCATTATCGTAAATCAACAGAACAAATGACCCTTTTAATAAAACATTCCAGGCGAAATTCTGTTAAAACAATATTATTCAGAAATCGGGATTGACCACTTAGGGGCTAAGACAGTGAACAATCAAAATATTATTACAGATATCACAATCAAAATGGTTTTCTGGACGAAAATATCGGGACACGTCCAAAGCAAATAGGCACTCAGAAATTAGTTCAAGGGGCCTACGATCACCACTTACAGCGAAACGAACAGCTGTGGAAGCGAGAAAGCTATAGACAAGCTATAGAGCGGCATCTCCCTCGCACAACTGCAACACTCTTGCTTTAAACCGTGGTACCGGGATCCCAGATAACAACTTACGTCTATTTATCTCTAACTATTATAATTACAGTTCGCGTTTAACTTCATATTGAGTATTTATGTAACGTTTAAAGTTATACGCTTTACTTGACTTATCAACGGATCGGAGTTTGTTTGCCGATTCATAAGTTAAGTTATTTCGAGTATTTAGTTGAATAGTTCCTGCTTCTTCGTGTGTGCAGGGATAAATCCAAACAAAAAGTTTTTAATACATACATGTAACGGAAATAGTGAGGGGAATTAAAACTTTATTTATTTGTGAATTTTGGTTCGCTACATTTTTTAAAATTGTAGGAAAGTAAGAACGAATGCTTCGCTCAATATTTGTTTTAGATGACTTAGAGTTTTTGATGTGAATAAACGTACGATATTATTTAATTCAATATATTTAATGTATATAGAAAATAAAAGTTTTGCATATTTTTTTTAATTATCAGGTTTTCTTTAAAAAGTGGTCCTGCATGTAAATAACCTCTACGACCGAAGTCTTAAAGAATATCTAATCTAATTAATCCAGCCCTAATTTCCAATCACAAACATAAATAGCCTGACTTAACATAAATAGTTAGTCCGTCAAAGCAAGTTCCACAGATCTAAAACCCCAAATTTAAAGTTCCCTATCAACGAGTATAACATTAAGTAATTGTCGGAATACAATAAAGCAAATTGTTCGAAACACGTACGGGGATAACGAACATTACACCTCCGAACCTCTTCTATAGCTCGTAACAATCTCTCCATCACTTACCAGTTCAGATCACGTTCCACTTCAAATGAGAGAAAATCTAATCTTTTTTCTACCCCTGAAATGATTGGGACCGAGTAGTGTTGGGACTAGTCATAATCTGAGAACGATCGCTATGGTTTCGTTGTAACATAGATGAGTGGAGAAAAGAGTCCTTATAGTATAAGTGGTCAACTCGAGTGAGGTAGACGCATGCAACGGTTAGGGTAATGCTTGACAAAACACTACGGTAGTCTGGAAGTTCTGAACATAATTATATACTAACCGTGACATTAATTTAAATTGAAAGAGGTAGACCCTTACCAGGTTTTCCAAATAACAGAGAGCCCATTTGCCTCAAAAGACAGACAGACACCCAAGACATAGTAGCTTGACGCAGAGGAGTAAAGGAGAAGAAGATACTTAAATATGACATCTTCTCATGCTTGACACGCCCGTGTTCTCCTATTCCATGCCTATTCTGTTTTTTCTTGCTCTTAGGCCCGATTTTTCAATCGTCAGATAACTTTTATCTGAGGAATAAATATGGTGAACACATGAATATTGATTTTGAAAAACAATCGGACATTGCTACAACACTATCTGACAGCGCGACTTTACAAAACTGGATCTACTTTGCATAATATGAGTCAATTGGAGTTCGTAAGTCAAACGAGTTACTTTAATATCTGACTATGTCAGCGTTAAATATTATCAGGTTATCAATCTATCTATACTTCTATACTTCTATATCTATATCTATACTAATATATAAAGCTGAAGAGTTTGTTTGTTTGTTTGAACGCGCTAATCTCAGGAACTACTGGTCCAAATTGAAAAATGTTTTTGTGTTAAATAGACCATTCATCGAGGAAGGCTTTAGGCTATAAACCATCACGCTGCGACTAATAGGAGCGAAGATACAATGGAAAATGTGGAAAAAAACAGGGCAGGTATAAATCATAACGTATATCTTCTATCCACGGGTACGAAGTCGCGAGCAACAGCTAGTTATCTAATAATATTTAAGTGTCCTTTTGTCATTTGCCTGATCTTTTTTGTCTAGCCTCTGTCCCTTCCAAAGGTTCCTATTCTTACTGGATTTTGTTACTGCCTAGAATAGCACGTATCACCTTCTTCGCTCATCGAGACCATGTTTATTCCCTTTATGCATGGTCCGGTTTCTCAGTTAAACTGTATTTAAAAGTGAAATTACGACTATTTTAAAAGACCATAGCCTTAATAGCCTTAATATATAGTTTATAAGTAAAATAGGTAAGTAAAGTAAAATAAGTTCTCTTTTTATAACTAGATCTGCTAACAGCTAGCTATTGTGTATGTTAATCTGTGGATAGCGTCTTGAGTAGTGTATTTGTTACTTTTATTGTAAGTTTTATATTTTTTGCCTACTTTGTAATATACTGCTGTTTGTTATCCCAGATAAATAAATAAGTAAATAAATTTTAAGCCGAATTTTCCAGTGTCATGTTTGCTCTTACAATGTCCATAATGATGACATTCCAAATCATGTATGGAAATAACGGAGACTATATTATTGATATTCCTCAATTTTCACATTACGTCAACTAAAAACTGAATAGAGCTTGTATTATGAGCACTAGATACTTGATAAAAATACTTATATATTTCTATCTATCTTACAGATAAACTCATCACTTACATTTTTCCTGGGTGGAAAGACCCCACGACATCCGATATAGCAGTCAGGATCACTAACCACTAGAGCAACAGGCCAATTAATAATGAGCCAATTAAAAACTGAGTATATGGATAAGGGATATGTCATCGAAGTATCCCAAGTGCAATATTCTTTAATGACTTTACATCATGATGATCATTCCTTTGATAGTCATTCGTAACTTTAAAACTATATAGAGCCTGTCTTTGCTAAATTACGAAGTTAAATTCAGTTTGATGAAATTTATTAAGTTTAGCTAAAGTTTAACAGAACGAATTAAATTGTCGCTCTTAATTACAAGGCGATAAATTATCGTTACAACGGTCTGTTTCGAGACGTAAAAAATAAATTAATCTAAATGATAGTTCCAGATACCGATAAGGCTAGCTCTACTTTTGGGTTGCCAATTTCAGATTTTACTTGACCTGTTCTTACATTGCCTTTTATACAGCTAAAGTTTTTGAGAGATAAGTGTTTACCAACAAAAAATGTTATCATGCGATTTTTACTATTAACCTTAAAATGGATTTTAGAATGTCAAATTTAGAAAGAATCAATTATTCAGAATCGTGCTGAAATATTATGTAAATAGCACAAAATATGTCTATGTATATTGAGGATTTCCAAGAAGTATTATTTAAGTAGATGTTGACACAAAGTGACTTTATAACGATTCAATTTTTTTCTCAATACAAATGAACTTTTACGTTGGCCTGGGTCTCTGTCCTTGACCGCATATTGGATTGCAGTGTTATTTCATGTCAACATTCATCGAGGTACGGATAGCCGAGTGGTTATAATCTACTGCGATATGTCGCGGGTCGATCTCCGCGTATGACAAGCATTGTGTGGTTTTTTTACTGTTTATGACACATGACTATTTATCATAGGTTCAGAGGTCTACGACCGGGTGTCTTGAAAGTTTCTGATGCGACCAGCGACAAATGGCTTAAATTATGTAGAGCACCATGGTCAAGTTTAGATTCACAAATCAGAATGAATCAGCTATTAAATAGTCGCCACATTTGAACGCTGTAGGGCTCATCAAGAATTTTTTTACAACGCCATCTAGTCTCAACCTAAACAGAGCTTAATGTATTATGAGTACTAGACAATAAACTACTGATAAACACATATATTTCTAAATACATACATAATATAAATAGATAAATTACGCCCAGACCCAGAACAAATTATCGTGCCCATCACACAAACCTTTGTTCCGGGTGGGAATCGAACCCACGACCTCCGGTATAGCAGTCAGGGTCACTAACCACTAGACCAACAGGCTAGTCGAGGTCGTCCCCCAACAAGTTAATTGCAAATAAGTAGCTTATAAGTATCTCTTAATTATTTTCGGCAGTCCCAAAGTAGTTCAACCAAACCGAAGAAAAAACTACACTTTTCCGTACATTAACACATCGGAACATTAGAAGGATTATTTACTTAAGTCCGGTAAATACCTGAGCAACTCTTAAGTCCAAACCGAAGTCCTCGTTACTTTTTGTTTTATGTATTTTGTATTTGGGTAACCCTAATCTTATATTATCTCATCCGTAACGTGACAACTTTACTCGATTAGAGAGACACATCTCTCTCGGTTAGAATTACGGATTTCGCTGAATTGGTAATAGGATCGTCTGAGTAAACTAATTTAATTATTAGTACATTTATGTTAAGTGCTAATTTATCAAATTTAATACGCGCTTTACTAATGAAATTTTGGTTGATAATCCTAATTAGAGTAAACCATCAAAATAATCCTTATTAACATTATCACATAAAATAGAATATAATTTGACCAAACCAAGCCGCCAAATATGTTTTCTTCTGCTACAATTGTTTACTGGAAAAAATATTTTTGTTATCATTTGAGTAAAAAAAAATGTAATTATACACTCGTAGTAACTCTCCCATACAGCTGAAATAAGCAAATTAAAAATATGTTAATTTAAATAAATTTCCTGAATAGACAAGACATCATACGGAGATAGCGGTATAAACTTGATTCTTTCAACAAAAACTGGAACACAACTATACTTCACAAAGAGAGAAGGAAGCAGGGTAGCCAAGTACTTAAAAAGACTAAAAAAAACGAAAGAGATTTAATACTTTTGGAATAAGCCCAATAATCTGTTCTACATTTCAAATATAATTCCACTCTCACGTTATCATTCAAGTAAGACGTCCACTCTGAATATAAATGAGTTTTCTAATAGAATTTAATAAAAGTTTCCTTTAAGCAAAAAGTACAAATTCTTTGGTTGAAAAATAAGTTGTTATGAGGGCGAATCTGTTATTTATCAAAACAATTTGTTTTTGCTTGAAATATTTGCTATGCCCTTATCCTATCCGTTACTCTAGATACATAAACCAATGTTGAATGGTATAATAAATATATGGGCATCATTAAGGCAAGATTTTCAAAATTGCTCTTACTAGAAGCCGACCTTGACTTCAAAAGAGTCAATACAGAGATATCGTGGGCTTCTTATATCTTTACGTCCAAGTCATTTTCGCGGTTGTCTGCAAAAGCGTTGCCACTTTCCTTCCAAATATAGGGAACCTGGAAACATTTCGGTGGTTTTAGCCGGTAAGAGTGAGACACACCCCTTCACTTTCCCCAGCACAAAAGAAGTCTATGAGCCTTTCCACCGGATCAACAATAAGGAGGTTTTAATTGCGATTTGTTTATTCGAGTATCCCTTACCTACACAACACTCAATGATCATCAAGGCATTACCCCAAAAATACTACAATACAATATCTCAAAGTTAGCATGCTCTAATTTTGCGCACCTATTCATCACGGACACAAAGTTTCGTTGTTTTCGAGTTGTTTCCCTGCCCCATTATTTTCGAAACAATCATAACAACACAAAACTACGGTGTTTTAGCTGCGAATGGAAATGTCAACTTAATCCATACAAACGAGTTGGCTAAGCAAAATCTATTCGAGTTGAGTGTTACCGCGAGTTTCCTGTAAAGCTAATGATCCGTTTTGTTTACAATGGGTGAAAAGGAAGGTTTTGTTTGTGGAATCCGGTCAGATAGAAAACTTTAGCCTTACGTGAGACTATTTCATGAGGTGGAATTATAAGGGCTACCTTTTATCAATCGCTCTTTTGGAGATCCTTTAAGGAGACAAGCCCACAACTGCAACTTCTATAAACCAGGATCAACAATGATAACCATAGAGACCCAAATAGCTCTAACGCTCGGTTTGTCCCAGGGAAACGATTGACTATCAGTAAGAACTACTCCTTGCTCCTACTTCTGATTAGGAAAAAATATTTTCTATTCCCCTCCTCTGTATTTATCGCCTCATTAGTTTTGGACTCAACCGGAGTCCTGAAACGGCGACGGCGTCGCGAGTCGAACTTGTAGGGCGATCCCGATAATCCTTTAATAAACAAATAATTACAACTCTAGTTATTATTAGGACATCTCTTGTCACTAGTGTAGTATATTTTTGCAAATGAATTGTAAACTTAGTTACTACGTTGTAGTGGATAATGTAAATTACATTATTCAGGAAGGGGACTTACGAAGGAGAGTGTTTGCCCATCAAAGACGTAAAGTATAATTCGTTTATACCAACTTAATTTTGTTACAGGACCTCTTGACTTATGCCCATTTATAAGGAGTCGTCGGTGACATAGTAAAGGCCTCGGGACGAGTCTGGATGAGGCTAGCACAGGACCGTAGAAATTGGTACGAGAAAGGGGAGGCCTATGCCCAGCAGGGGGAGGACAAAGGCTGATGGATGATGATGATAAGGAGACGCGGTTGAGTACCTGTTACAAAATCGCAATTGTTAGTCGTAATTTTTTATAAGGTAATTTTATGAATATAATTTTTCTAAATGGTACATGAAAACTTAATAGTTCAGTTTTAGTTTACATCAATGTTTAAATTAATTATTATCTCACAACTTTAGCAAATTATGCGTCTCGATATACGAAACTTCATATAGTTGTTAAGATAATATCTAATAGTATCAAAACTACTTGACATGTTATTTATAGAAAGAAGTACACTTACTAAAGTATTTATCTATTATTTTTGTATGATATCTTTCGTGAGGCGAATTGGGTGATTCGTCATCACCGCGAATTCAAAGAGTTTTATGCCAAAAAAATACTTATTTCTCGAGATCACACAACGTTGTTTTTATTTGTATTTCGAATAACTGATTAAACATAAAGGTTCGTTATTAAAAAAATACCGCAAGCCCACAGTAAAATATCATTGTTAATTAATAAAAAAGAAGTACAATTTTATTTCGTATCATTTCCCAAATAAATATTTGCTGCGTCGCTTCGTTGCAATTTATTTTTCATGTTATCATACAAATATTAAAAAATAAACAAATCCTTGTCAAGTGTTTTCTTTCGGAATATATTTGAATACAGTTGTTATAACTGTATTTCGACAACGACCTGTGGCCAATAAATTTAAAGTTAATATTTTTGTAGTTGTGAGCGTGACAGCGATACATAACGTAGAGCGGCATCTCTTTTCAACATCTGAAATGAATTACTTAACGATTTGGTTAAAGGTTTCTGAATATTCAAAACCCCATATTTATTACGTGTGAGTGTTTTCAGTATTTGATAATTATCTTTATTGATACTTCATCATTTTCCATTTATATCGCTGCTTCTGAACACTTTTCTCTGAAATTGTTATTTTATTATTATTTCTGATTGATATGAAGCTAGATAGCTTAAATGAATTTCATATTCTTATTTCCAAGTAAAGTATTAGGTTTGTCTGTGTATGTACTTAGTTATGATGATGATGTATAGGTATCGAGTTTCTTGCCGGTTCTTCTCCATTAGAATGACACTTTAGAACGGCGCAACTAGCTAGAGTCATTATTTTAACGTCTGAAAACGGCCTTCTTGAAATAAAATCTTTTAATTTTAATGATAATTCATGT
Source organism: Trichoplusia ni (assembly GCF_003590095.1). Lineage (NCBI taxonomy): Eukaryota > Metazoa > Arthropoda > Insecta > Lepidoptera > Noctuidae > Trichoplusia > Trichoplusia ni. Next base: position 2,329,907 of record NC_039491.1, read on the forward strand.
CTTAATTGTGACCAATTGTATTACACTAGCTGACCCAGCAAACGTTGTTTGGCCTAATAAATTATTTCTAGATGTATGTATTTAAAAAAAATAAACAAAAAATTCGCACAAAAAGTTTTAGTGTGCCCTTGTCGCTTAGGGTTATGAAAAATAGATGTTGTTCTATTCTCAGACCTACCCAATATGTATCCAAAATTTCATAAGAATCGGTTGAACCGTTTCGGAGAACTACGGTAACTAACATCGTGACACGGGAATTTTATATATTAGAAGGAGATAGATAGTAATTACAATTATACTTTGTTTTTATTTAAACGCACTTGACATAAATAGATTCACGTCTTATTTATTGTGGTTACTCGATTTGTAAACTGACATATTATTTAAATTTTTAGATTTAATTCTCGTTTCAAAGATGTTCGAAAGATAAATAGCAAGGAAAAAAGATTTTATCTTAAAGCAATTTATGTGTTACTACTGTTTCAAGTTTATTTTTGACTGATAGCAGAATATTTGCATATCTCAGAAGATATTGATATGATATCTGATAATATATGACTTACTGCATAACTGCACTGGGGGCACGGGTGAAAACGAAGACATGGAAAGAATCATATCACGGGTACAAAGTTTTGTTTCTAGGTGACTTTAAAAAAGAAGAAGTTTTCCATTCGGCCGGTATTTTTTTTTGTATTTTCACCGATCACTTCTAAAATTCTTATCCAATGTAGATGGTTATTTTTGGTACTTACTAGACTATGGTAAAACTGATGATATAAGGTAAATCTTAACGTAAAATAAAAAAAAAAGAATTTTGTCAAAAAGCCGACTTGAAAAAAAACTAAGAGGTCGAGGAAGTCAAAACATAGCCACATACCTAGTAGTTCCTCCTCCTAGAACCTAGTGATAAATTAGCACAGGAAATTTAGGATTACTTAGACTTGGTCCCAGTTACAGGGAAAGAAGGCAACAGTCACACGCAGGAGGAGAGAAGCCCATAAGGGTTTTTGTACCTCTCGCATCTTCCCCAGGTCGGAGAAACCCACGAGGATTTCCCCGGGTTATAAAAAGGTTATTTTTGTTGTTGCAGACCTACACTTATTACCTCATCAATCGATCACCTAGTGTGATTATGCAGCTGACACCGAAACGTCGCAGTTTATCATTTTCGTGCTTGCACAATATACATTTTATAAGTCTGAAACTAGAATAATGAAAATAAAAATAGAATAAAATAGTTGGCTTAAACGATTCATTTAGAGATCAATTACTTAGATTCTGGGAAGTAAATAATATTTCTTATGACTGAAAACGTACAGTCGACTTCGAATAAAAACTACTGAGCCGAACTGGGTGGAATTTGTACAGAATCAAAATGACAGCTATTTCACCTTAGATGAAAAAATAATTACATGAATCGTTTCATCCAGTCCGAAGATCTGAGGTTACAAAAGTGAAAGACAATAATTTACATAGAAATGATTATTGCTTATCTTAAAACGATTTTTATCTTTAGCATGAATATATGCAGACAGGTGAGGGTTTTGGACAAGCATTGTTATATCCGTTTTCGTGTATGGAAAATTATCTCAAGACTATCTACTGATATTTATGAAACAAGTCATAGAATTACATCACTATCATTTAGATACACTATTACTGTTTAAGTTAATAATAGAATGACGTATTAAGTATACATAACTGTTTTTATATTTACGAATATAAATATGCCTCGGTAATTTTGTAAGGTTCCGTTTCAAAAACAAATAATTAAGATAAACAACAGAATAGTTGTCACAGTCTTAGAATTGTTGTTGGAAAGGGACACTGCCATAGAAATCTAAATATTATCTTATTATTAAGATTTCAATGGACACTACTCTATAAAGTTTAGTTTATGTAGTAACTATTTAGTAATCTGTGGTGTACTGCGCCATCCCACCGCAAACAACAACTGCTACAGAATTACTGCATAAAATCTTAAAGCCGTTTGTACATGGACCAAAAAAGCAAACTCAACATTTCTACACAAGTCTTTCGTACCCCGCTATCGTAGTGAATTCTTTAAATAACTTACCATTAAGGAAGAAATCGCGAAAGCTGGGTGAAATTTACTAATTGATTTATAGACTTCGGGTCCCTTGGAAAAAAACGAAAGTGATTTAACATCTGTAATTGATTTCCTTCGATTAATCTTGGAAGTAATAAAGGTATTCAATAGATAATAAAATGCTTTAGTATCTAGGGGAATTACTTCGAAAAAAACATACAGACATCACATGCTGAAAACGTATTTTATCAATAGAAGTGTTTAATAAATGGTCAAGTGCGAATTAGATTGGCAACACTCATGTTCCCGTAGAAGTAAGCTGAAAAAGAAAAATGATCAAATTTAAGACTGTTATTTAATCTTGATTTAGATTATTAGTATTAAGTAGGTGTTGTAGCAGCAAGATAAAGAAAATTCAAAGCAAGGAATAAATTATCTGTGAAATTTTCAACAGTCTAGCTATCGTTAGACTGTAGTAGACGTAGCTAACAGTTCATTAAGAATAACAAAACGAATGAATAAACAAGGGTGCCGTAGTATTGAAATTGCGTTTTTACTGTTTTGGTACAGAACCTTAAAAAATCTTAAGACAAAAGCAAATAAAAAGTAAGTTATAGATGATCAAAGACAGTGTCCGTCTTGTAGTTTATTGTATAACAATGATGCGTATTTTTTCTTTTGTCCCGCAAACATAAATTGATCAAATTACAGTGAATGGAACTTGACGTGTGACGTCACGATTGTGTATAAATTTTACGAAGTCATTACGTCACACATCTCTCACCGTCTCCGTTCTGTTGTTCAGGGAAAGGCAAAAATACGAATCTATTAACTTTTAATTATCTAACTGTTTTTGTCAATTTTTGATCTGACTCAATATTTTTTTTACTTTTTAAACCTTATGACTGGGCTTAAAAGTTTTATTGTCAAGAGACGGCATCTTAATGTCTTTACAAACCTGAATTCTCTGAAGGTTACATGTAAATCACACCACTTAATCACATCACTATATTCTAATGAATGACGCGGAATAGCGATAAGAATATATCGCACAAGTGCAGATCTGTGATACGTTATCACCATACATTATTTAAAGTATCAAAAACTGTACAGAATTTTCAGGTAGTGGTCGTGTGGTGTTTCTTACATACGTTCGTTTCAAACAGTTTTAAATATGATTGTAAGGTTATAACAATGACTTGTAGAGTGTTGTTTTCTTTTTTGTTTTTCGTGTTAGTGTTGCGGCTGAGCAATGCGAGTGAAGGTAACGTTTTATTTATATCGATAAGTGTTATTTTTATTAGCGATAATGTTATTGACATTTTGATGTTTTTTTATAGATAGATATTTGCACACGAATACGTAATATTGGATGTTAACTTAATACGGTTTTGTTTTGGTAGCTTGTCATGAAATGAATTTTGAATGGATTCAGTTTGTGGCAAATTGGTTACAAAAATATAGAATGGCTAGAAAACAAATAGTTTTAGAGTGAAAGTCGTATTTATTTTGTATGTTTTGTTTAAGCCGGTTTTCGACATTATTTGTCATCTTATCAATTTGTAAGGAAAAACTGCGCCATTTTCTGCTTTCACGATGACTTGTTTATTTACTTTTGTTTGTCTATGACTGTGGAAAATATAACTGTATTGAATAGTGTCATGGAATTGTCTATTTATCATTTTTTCTAAGTGTAGATACAAAATTCTTAAAACATTTCTCCTTGTCCCAAATCAAACGAGGTTCTAAACTAATGGGTATGTGGGTAATATAAACAGGGGCAATAACAAGTACAATATATTCGCGAAGCAGAGCAAAAAGTATTTATGAAATGAAGAGTTCATTCACCACAATTTACTTTTGTGCTAATCTAGAACTCGTGACAATTATTGTTAGCTCTATTAAACCCCATTTTAGTCTAAATAAACTATTTGTTGTCTGTTTGGTCGGAGACTTAGATTTGTAAATTGTAGAGTCATCAACACGTCAGAATGTCTTTGTGCTCGTTATTTGAATGTTTGTGAAACTCCCCACAATACAAGGACTAAATTTCTTTGTGTGGGAGTCGTTTGAAAAAAATGAATTTCCAAATATCCATTCAGTCATCGGAAATTTTAAATATTGTAATTGGGGTCCATTGGTGGTAGCTCACCACGCCAAATCCACTGTGCATGACTGCTATGGGTTCGATATTACGAACATTTCTGTGACCCACAAATTACTGTTTATTCTGAGTCTCGGTGTTGCATGCATGTTTTGAAACCGTGTCAAAAGGATAAAATTATTTCGTGTAGAAGTTTCATTTTCACATTTGAAGCCTTTTTCCGGATGATGACTCCTCTCGCTTTGGGTTGAGCGAAAGGGAATGTCCAACTTTATCGACTAAAAAATATAAAGTCTTACTACAGCTCCTTCAAAAACAACCTCAAGTTTTCCGTCTATAAATACGCATAAAGAACAATATTTATGTAATAACCTAATATTTTACAATGTCATGGTCAAAGATAAGGCATTGGCATAAGACTCTTTGTAAAGCAAAGGACGTTATTAACAGAACCTTCTACATGAAAAAGGCTTACAACCACACTACAATTAATCGTGGTAGTGTGCAAGCGAGACAACACTTTACGGTAGGTATCACTAATGACGTCTCCCTTCCACACACAATAGTCCTGCGACTCATGCTTAAGAGTTCATAGCGTTTATGTTTAAGTCCCAGTTCAAGTTACCCCATTTTATCATAAAATACAATGAAGCAATAACTCAGGTTTAGAGAGAAACAAAAAAAAAACAATGTTTTACTTTTAGGATTATAACTGTTTCCAGTTGTTTATGATTTGATATATATTGTTGTATTGCTGATAGTATGAATGGCATTTTGATTTGAAAAATATAATTATTTAAAAATATTTACCTTTGTATTTACCATACACGAATTAACCTATCCGACATGCATTGTTGTTGACTCTACAATTTTAATGTTTGATGAAGCCATGATTGCCATTAATAGTAGGTGACAAAACGAACAATGATTGTAACAGGGTTATAGTCGGTATATTAACAAACTCATTATTATAACCATTTGCGTATTATGTGGTCAGTTATATTAATACAAAAGCCATTTACGCATAACTTAATAGGTATCTCACTAAAGTTAAAGATTAATGTTAAAAGCTCACAATGCAAAGATAACCCGTCCATTGGGGCTGAAGCAAAATTTGTTTGCAGGAAAGCCACATTCAGTTCTTTACCTAAACAAAAACAACCTAATTATTTAGGTACATATTATATTAAAGATCCAGCCAATGGACCACAAAAGTGCATAAGGTACGCAAAAAAATGCCAACATTCAAATCGGTCAGCTATTTAGATAGATTTCAGTGATATACACTCGTACGGTAGAATAGTACGTGTAAAGATTCGTCGTAAAAGACGTAGGTTCGTTTCTCGGCACACAGCAATGACTTTTCGAATTCTTAGCCAGTGCCGGCGTTAGAGGGGGGCGTGATGGGGCGATGGCCCAGGGCGACAAATTCTGGGGGGCGTCAAGGTCTGAAGTTGGAGTCTCTTGCCTCTCTTGGCGCAAACCCTCAGAACTGTGCTCTACGCTAGAGATGGAACACTTCCACCGCCAAACGTAACGCTAAAGGAAAGATGAAATTCTTAATATAATTTTACTTGGGATCAGCAAAAAACTAACACTTGATATTGCTTCCCTCAAGTGGGCGCCACAATATTTCCGCCCGGGGTGTCAGTGGCTCTTACGCCGGCACTGTTCTTAGCTGTGATAAATTCTTTGTACATTCTTTGTACATGCGTCTGAAGATAGAAGAATCTGTTGACTAAAAAACAAGAAAAAATTTTTTTTATCCTTCTTTGAAATGAAATCATTTATTCTGTAAGTAGGATATTTCATCACTTTTACATGTCTTTTTTTTTCGAGAACGCTGGAGTCGACATTTCCTATCTGACTGCCCTGAGAAGAAATGTCGAAACAAACTGAGGGGTCACAGTCTTTTTTGAAGTCCAGACAATTTCAATGCGAATGGATACGCATAAACCAATGCACGGTATTTCTTTGGACTGGCCTTTTGAAGAAGGTACCAGAAAAAAGAAATTCACTCAAATCGCCAGTTTGATAAACTACAAATGACATACCTATACCTGCATAAAGTTTATACTTACAATAAAAAAAAAACAAAAAAGATTGAAAATTTAAAAAAAAACATTCAAACCTTTATCGTTAATCTTGCTTTAGTCCTCAGTTTGAAGAAAACATATGCATATGTTAGGTAGTACTGCTTTTCAATAAGTGAGTGAGATACTTAAATCAGTAGATATTTATTTTAAAGAATATGTATAACCATGTAAGACTCCTACGGATGGCTTACGCTGTGACAAGATATACAATAACCATACAACAAGAATAATATTACATATACTAATTATATTATATGTTTCAGACAGATGTGTTGAAATAAATTGCGTCGGAAAAGAGTATGAATGCAGAGACGACCAATGCTACTGCGCAACTGGCTACGTGCCCAACTACTTGCAAAATAAGTGCATCAGATGTCCTGGTAAAGTACCTTATTTTTAATAGAGATAGAAAACCTTTTACTATTACTTTCTCCATTTCTCAAAACAGTGTAAGGTTCAGTTAGATAAAAGTTTTGTCCCACAATACAGATTGAAAAAGAAAGTTATCCAGTTTATTCGGAAACGTCGATTCCGGATATAAAAGCACTGGACTAGCTGTAGTAATTAAAGCATTTTGTTGCTGTTATTTATTTGCTATTGATGTAAAAAGTAAAATGGGAAAACGGAAAAAAATATCGTTATAAAGACCGGCTCAAATGTTTTGCAACCAAACGTTCTATTTCGTTTCTGCAACAGATGGGTTCCAATCGCCGCAGTTTGATATTTTGTCTGACTATTCACGATTGGTACCTGCCTATCTAGGGTATTGAAAACTTGAAAATCCGAGGTTCGAGCAATTTTCATTTGAAAACTCCGTTATTTTTTTAGATAGGATTGATTGAAAGTGAAGAATTCTGTAGAATTCTAGGTCACCACCAATACTACATGCAATGGAATAAAAATGCAAAAAGAATACAAAATTCTTACCTCTGAAAGGGGTTTGCAATAAGTCGTGGCCTGTTTGTATTTAAGGCCGGCATTTAGTTTATAATAGTGTTTTTTTATCACCTAAGCGACTAAAGTGCACTACGCACGCTGAACCTACTGAGCGCAACGTGTTCCGGGTTCGATCCCCTTTGGGTGTTTTCGATGTTCGTGAGTCCCAGCGACACAAGCTGAAGCGGAAAGAAAGCTTAATGCGGAAGACGTTTAGAAAAAAAGAAACATAAAGTAACGTTGATTAATTGTGGAATTACCCATAGTGACAATTACCAAGAAAGCAATGCAAGACGGAAGAAATATTTTACAAGTATTTCAAATGAATTGTCAGTCAATTACCTACGTTCAGCACTTGTTTGCAATCAGAATTCCGGTTCGCTCAAACACTCATACCTACCTATCAAAACACGGTATGTCGATTGCGATAAAACTTCCCTCTTTTCTATATCTAGATGGCTATTTATATTTCTGATCAAAAAGATACATAACTATTATTGTGTTAAATTGTATCAACAGCTTTGACCTGAATTAGTTTTGCTCAAATTCTGTGTTAAGTTTGCATATGGACTGTTCGCAGTTTTGGGATGTCCCCAAATGAAAAGATACAATATCGTCTACACCAGCGTATTATAATAATAATAATAGCTAGTATAGTAATCCATTTTGGCCATTCAGACTTGTGGGTTCTTCCTAATAGAGTCTAATTCTAAATAGCTTCTTACTAATATTTAGGAGGAAGTCCTATCATATACGAGTAGTATCAAATCGTCGCAAACATCGATATAATATTGCAGTGGTGGTCGAAATTTTATCTAATGTATATTTGCCACCGAAGAGTTTATTGTATACCCTAATATATGCTTACCGATGATTAATCGATGTATTAAAGCTATCAGCCATGGCTTTTGTGAAGCCTGCGATCAGTTATTGTTCTGATAACAACCATAACACCTATTCTCAATATACGATCACAAAATGAGTTGGCAAAATACTTAGGAGCTTCGAATAGTGTCATTTTTATAACAAATACGATCACTGCAATTGCAATTATTCATTATTATCAGTAAACTCATCCATTGCCTAGTGAAGCATCATACTAGTCAAAACGCATTGGTCTGAATCTTGAATAGTCATTGAAAATGGATTGTTAAGCTTATCAACCTCTTCCTGGTTCGCTTGTCGAGGAAAACATATTTTATATCTGATACGGATAACAGAACATATATGAGGACGGTTCTATCTATGTGCAATATGTACGCCTATCTATGCAATTGATTTATTTATAATGGAGGCTTTAATCTCTGTAACAGTGGCAAGCAAACGAAATCTCTGTACTTACTTATACCTACAACATAGGTGCATATTTACCTACAAGGTTTACCCACACACAGCTACAAAGATGAATTGGATTGATTGTGCAAATTAATAAAAAGAGAGAATACAATTTTAGGAGCAGTAGCGCATGATCTCTATCTGCAGACACTCCCCGAGTAATTATTGCATTTATATCTTCTTATTAAAAAAAAAACAATCCCCCTTTAAGCTTCACTTTCACATTATTAACCTAAACTTTTCCCTAAAATTTCAGGCTTGGGAGAGAAATGTCTGGGGCCCTGTTGCAACGTGCACGGCAATGGGACGCTCCAGTGTTGGCAGGGAATATGCCAGCCATGTTATGACAGCTTCGGTGAATGGACATGCAGGTTCGCACTCTAAGGGTCTGCCGCCATCTCTTAAAGTAGGTTATAGAATCGCTGTCGTGGAAGGGTGACAGAACACTATAAATAGAGCATTGTCTCTCTTCCTCCATCGCAACATTACTTTAACAGGTGGTGGTTAAATCCGCTGATAGGCATATTTATGGATAAGGTTGAGAAAAGGTGAGGATGTGGGAGAAAGTTAAGAATAGGACTAGGACTTTAGAAGTAGGTATTTGAATAAAGTTTTGACACAAAATAAGTCAGTTGGTGACACGATTTTTACTGGACTGAGCTATGGGCATCAAACAAAGAATCCCGTGTCTTTTTTCCACCATATAATGTCGCGTTGTCTACTATCGGGAAAGCTGAGAACAAATAGTAGGTAAGAAAAAGTATTTTTTTAGAAGTTACCAAATAGTTTTATGAACTGGACTGATAAATGAGACTGCACTGATAGCCGAATGGTTGACAAACTCACACCAACACTCGCTTAGCTTGTCTTGAGTCTGGGTGTCTTTAAGGGTTAAATACTTTAAGACGGGAGACGTTTTCTTTTAAAAGAAAAAACTAAATGAAATGATTACTAAATAAAATACTGTAATTTCCCTAGGGCGCTATAAGGTCACTTGAACAGCTTATGAGCAGCCTAAAACCAAAAAAAATATCCCCTGTATTTTTAAGTTCCAAAACAAAACATAACTGTACCTACCTACTAAACTTACACATAAAATGGTCAAAAATAACCGCTCTTGTTATTCGGTACTCATTTTTTAAACAATACAAATCCATACCGAATTGGAATCGGTCCGGTGACTGACATTCTTTACATAGCAATATTTTTCGATTAGTCATGTTGTAAGAATTTATTCATAAATGTTATTCAAATTGCATGCACGATATTAGCAGCTGTAAGTCAGTAGGTACTTACCTACTAAAATACCTAAGTAGTGGTACGAATTATTAGCTCAGTTCAGCCGAACCTAATGATTATTTTTTCGCTCTGCTCAGGGGGTCGTTGTAATATTATAAATTGTATTGTTTGCAAATACTTACCAAATATCTGAGGTCATTTATGATTCTTTATCAGCAGTTTTGATCCACTACAGATAATATTAGGTTAAGTTATGCTGACTTAACGCGTATGAGTTATGAATTATGGAATTTTAAGTAAAAAATACGTTTTATACTAAACTAGCAGTTGCCCGCGACTTGTGCGCGTGGTTGGAAGATAAGTTATGACACCTTGGATTACAATATCGCAACTTTCTTGCGGAAACCTAATATTTTTGAAATAAATTATTGCCTATGTTCAGCAGAGATAATGTAGCTTCTCAACAGTGAAAGAATTTTTCAAATCGGCCTAGTCGTTTCGAAGCCTATTCGTGTCAAACAAACAATCAAATATTTCGTAATTATAATATTAGTATAGAAGACTGCTTGCTTGCTTTCAAGGGCTGTAGTCAAATATCCAAATAAGTAAATTCGAATATGATTTATCTTTTTTAAATCGTATACAACAATCTTTAGCTAAAACCTGATTTTCGACCGTGGTTATCTTCTACCACTCTATTACTAACCGTTGGAACTGTAGCTGTTATGAAAGAGACACCTCTACCCCTTGTAGAGCTCCATCTCTTTTCACCAGCCGCAGGCGATCTGATACAAGATAGCTATACAACCTCTTCAGGTATTTTCCTCTATAACTTTGGAGACAGTCGTATCACTAATCTTTTAGCACAGTTCTAGGCATAATGCCTATTAACAGCATTTGGTATCACGTTCCAGGGAGTCCCTAGAACAAATCCTTCTGGTTTCTAGTACACAGGTGATCATGGGTGCCGCGCTGATCCTCGGGATTATCGCCACGTTCGTGCTGCTCTACAAACTGTGCGCTGCTACTGATTTGAGGTAATTGCGATTACTTTTTTTTTGTTTCAAGCTATTCTTAAGATTCTGTACCCGTTAATAAATAGTATAGTCGTACCTTAGGTACCTTAGCACATATCTCGGTATCTAAGAATTTAAAAATAATTATGAAATCATACTTTAAGTAACAAAAACCTACAACCAGCTTGACAAAACAAAAAGTCCTGAGCCAAAGTTGATTTTTTAAGAGACTAAGTTAACAGCTGTTTTTGGTTAAATAAAATAGAATCAACAAATTCGGTTCATCCAGCCCGAAAAACTCTGAGGTAATAAACATAAAAAAAAAATCTGACGAATTGAGAACCCCTTAATGACTCTTAATGTCGGTAGTAGTTCCAATCTTTAGTAGTAACAAAACTCTAAAGATTTAATATGCCCAAAAATATTCCTAGAGTAAGTAGAACTTATTAATCTTAATTAATTAATATTACATAATAAACAATGCCTGCTCACACGTTTTTATATTATTATTTTTTCAAATTTTTCATACACATTAGTAAATCAAGTCCAATACAGATACTTGCCACTAACGTATCGGACGCCCCCTGGCGGACATAACACATATTCATAATACGATGATCTTTAACAAAACAATTTACCAAACATCCGTTTGGCTATTAAATAAATATATTGATTAATGCTATTATTTACAGAGCACTTGGGACCCGCAGCAATGGGGACGGTCGACTTTCAATTGGCAGTCTTCAGTTATACGTCGATGAAAGATTGCGAGATGCGCCGCCAAGGTACTTAGAACATCATTTACCTTATAATAAGTTTACAAAAGATTAGCATTCATGAATAAATCAGTACCAGTCCGCCTATTAAACCTTAGTTAGACTAGTTGAACTGGATATAGTTTGTCACACATACAATATAATTTAACTGTAGTCTTATTTTAAATTGTCTATTTTCAGATATTCGCGAACGCCAGCGGCTGGCACGGCTACGTATCCTGCCATCGCTTTTCTAAATGCTGGATTTGTAAGCAGATATATGTATACATTTTAATGCTTATTTGATTGGTATAAAATGCAGAATTAGAGGTCATTACAGTTAAACATACCCCTATTACTGTTTTAACTTGGCTTCAGTTAAAAATATCAAAAGCAATTTTTTGACTAAAGACAAAGATAGACTAAAAAGTATTTATGCACCAATGTTTTACATAAGATAGGTACATCTAGAAATGTAATAATTTAAATTGGTAATTTGGAACTGAACATAGTAACTAGAATATTATTCAGCGATAAGTGATGATATATAATTTAATTATAATGAATTATTTCAGATTCACGACAGCAGTATTCCGCCTCCACCCTACACAGAAGACGACAAAACAGACGAACGTACACAACAAAACACAACTGTGCACATATAGTAAAACATTATAAAAATGTAGGGTAGTTGAAAACAACCGCTTCTCAAATACAGTACTTAATGCTATAGGCTTATGATTGAGATTCAAACGAACTTTAAGGCTGATTGCAGGTTATAAAAGTGCCTTAAATTTAATTGCCTAACTTATTTCGGCCATAGCGTAAATATAACCTAGTACTTAGTAGTAATTAATAGTACACTATTCGTATTTTCCTAAGCATTTTGCCAATTCAATATTTGGAAATCAGTACTGGGCAGAACACTCACGGTCAATACAATTCATTGGCTATTGTAAAGAGCGGAATTAGAACCCTTGGCATAGATCCAAAGATAATATTTCTAGTTGTTCTCAATTAACTACACTTTTGTATAAATTCCTCATGTAAAATAATTAATGCTAAGTTTTAGTAGGTAATGTATAAAGTATATGTAAGTGTTTTTTCTGTTTATATTTTTATTAAGTAGTCCTGTGGTATTATTTCACTACCTTTTAATCCTGTTTAGTGACTGTGAAGTAGCAAAACACTACATAATTAGTAATAGGTATTTCGATTTAAAATACTACTAAGACATTGGCATGTAAGATAGCAGACAACGTCGTTATCAGACACTTGATTAGCCACGTGCAGAAGTTTTCGTCATGTCACTTTAAAGAAATACAGCCTTTATTATTTTTATAGTCATAGTGATCTATTTCATCACTTTTTATCTACCTAGAGATTATCTAAGACGAATACCAAGATCTTGAAAGCTGCTAGAGTTTAAAAAGTAAAAATACATACGTTTTCTAAAATAGCATGTATTTCCAATTTCAAATTCAAATTGTTACCAGCACATGGACCAATCAGATCGCAGTAATAACCACAATAGTGATATTACTATTCCTTAAAACCCGGTCACCAAAGCCTCATGTGTACACTGTTAAAAAAATGTTTCATAGGGCCAACGCAAAGACGACAAAGCGCAGCGCGGTTCTATACAACACTCGAAAACAGACTCTAAAGCAATCCTCATAAAGTTAATAAACATTTAACTCAATTATTAAAACTAAAAAGCGCGTTCTCGTTGCAATTCTTATTTAAAACAATTATACAATTTATAAAGAAAGTTTGAAAGACTGTTTTCGAATGTCATAAAGAATTTTTAGCGCTGTTTGGCTTTGAGCCGGCCCATAGTCTAGACTTTATAAAAACATACGCTACGTATCTTTGGATAGAAAAATCTATTCAAATAATGTTAACACAGTTTTTTTGTGAACATTGCTTATATATATTGTTGTTATATAATCACACTAGTTCGTGAGTGTTGTCAGCGCGGCCACCACGTCGCCTCGGTGTTCTCTTAACGTCCTCTCGGCTAACGTTCTTGAAATCTCCATCTCCTTTACCTGAAAAGTATTATTTAAATTATGTTATTTTATGCCTCAAATTTTTGTTGGTGGTTGGTTCGTGATCATGATAAGAAGTATGCGTTTAGCCGGCGACTTTAGCTTCACCAGTAAACCGTGAGTTGGTTTACTCACGCATATTTATTGGAATAGCCTGATTTGTTTCGGACACAACCAAAACTAACTAAGCTATTGGGTTGAGAATATTCATAATGAACTTATCAAAATTTATAAACAAACGCAGAAAGATAAAATAAAGCATATGATTAGTATCTATATCAATACTGGCCTAAAACAACCCAATTCTAAGAACAGTAGACAGTTTCCTCGAGTACAGTTATATGTTTTTCGTTGGCTTTTTACCTATACAACCTTTTTAAAAAATGGACGAAGATATTGAGGTATCTAATAACAACCTTCTATGCTTGCTCCATGAGATTTAATAATAGTTCAAATGTTCCCACTTTTTGTACAAAACATTAGTTCAGATGTAACAAGCTGAGTTAGAGATTATCTTATTATTTTTGACTGAACTATTCTACTTCTAGTACTTAGAAATACAGCATTGCTTCTTAACATGCTCTGTATTGATAACAACTATTGTGCTCAGTCAAGTTTATAAATGAACTCTTGTTTATACTACAAAAATTCTGTTGGTCAATAAACAGAGAAACATTGAGTAATGTACAGCAAACATAGAATCTTGGAATTCTATAAGGTTTGTATGTATGTTAGAATAGAGTATTTGAGTCAAAACAAATTAGACAGGCAGTTTGATTTAAAAAAAGATCTTGACACATTTTATTAGACCCTTAAAAATATTATGATAAAATGCTGAAAAGTATGGATGTAGACATTAATAATATCACTTGTTAGTAAAAAGTGTTCTGATCACTGATATGCCATTTATTTACCCAATTATGATATGGAACACTTACTTATTTAATCAATACTTGCAATTTATTATATCACTATCCACTATATATGCATACACTAAGCAATTAAGGCATGAGGAAATACAAGAAGAAGCCCAGTTAACAGAAGTAACTGGGCTTCTTAGCTAGTAAAGAACTTTAATACAACAAATAATGGAATAACAGGATCAATGGATCTTGAAGTCAACGATCCAACAATACTGAAGACATGGAGCAACTTCATCACAACTAATTTGCATTGTTTAGAAGTTTCAAAGCATCTTTATTGCAACTTAGGAGTTGTCTAGGCCAGAAGTTAAAATGATACTGCGTTATATCAAGAGGAGACAGGTTTTCTTACAGCAAACAGAAAACTCCAAATCTTGGGAAGGAAAATGTCTAATGGATACTCCATTATTACGGTGACAGGGAAAAGTACAAAAGTGACAAATAATGTTCAAGACATTGCTTATATCACAATGACAATGTTGTACTTACTATTAACTCTATGTCATCCTTTTTAACAGAAACCTTTTGGAGTTCTTTCTCCTTTTCAAGACGTTCAGCAGCTTCTTTGTTTCTTCTATCACCAATTAATGACAGAGCCTGGAATTATTGACGGTCAATGTTATTTCATTGTACATAGATAACAAAGTAGAGAATAATGTTAATAAATACTGTATTCATAAGTTATTCTACAGTAAAACCTTAATGGTGATATATTTATCTTGATTTTTTTGATCTCCTTTAATAATAATGATATTCTAATGCAACCTTATCTTATGTTGAAGTAGGTATATCCATATTCCATACACCAATAAATAGACAATTTGGAAGACAAAACCTATCAAATCTGAGGGATGAACCATCATTTTTTTTATATCATTCTGAACCTAACCTCTTCAAATAATTGTAACACAAATAATAACGACAATATATTATTTCAAGCAAAGCTTACCCCAGATATGTCCTGAGAAGAAATCTCCTTCTCTTCAGCATAATCTGTTACTTTTTCTAAGTCTGCTACCCCGCTGTCGTGTTTTGCAGTCTTTTTTTGAGTTTTATCTTTATCATGTTGAATATCGTCGGTATCACCGTTAATTTCTTCGTCGGCCATTGTGTTAGCTTATATACAATATCAGCAAATAGTTTATATTAGTCAAGCCAGTCTACTAAACAGGCATTTTTCGGACCAATTCAGACAAACAAAACTGTCATATTGTCAAGAGTGAAAATGAGATCGCTTGGAAGGAGGTTAGTTGTATCGTTCGTTCTGAAATCGTCATAAGTCGTCAAAGTCCGTCAAACTCAAAACAACAATAGCTTTGAGGTGTAATCTAATTTTGTAGTGCATTTGCAGCCCGAGAATATTTTCGAGATTTTAACATTGAAAATTTATATTAATTTAAATTTAATTTAGCAGCGATTTTACTAAAATATTTTTTTACAGACAACCTTTATTTTAAAATCCTCTAAAAATAATTTTCTCCACTCGGCGGCAGATAGATACAGATGGCGGAGAGTTATAAGCAGTAGTCAGTACAACGTTTCCACTAGGTGGTCACGACCCTCAGCATTGATGAAACCGACGCGCAGCAACAGCAGCTAAAATATTTTTATGCCAAAACCAACTGACTATATTAGTTTGAAACGCCAATAAGGCTTACGCACATGGTGTATTTAACACGCACCGTTTATGAACGTTTTAATTAACAAACCATCTGTTTTTAATATGTTCCTATTTAAAGTATGCATATTTTATTTCATTAAAAAAATATATTTTTTAAACTTCAAATTAGTTAAATGTAATAGATACTACCTAATTCCATAAAGAAGCTGACTCAAAAAAATAATCCGATCAAAAATATAAAATAAAAACCCTTATGTATTGTGTCATTGATTATTTCTAGCTATTTAATTCTGTGCTTTGTTTTTATTTATTTGTCTACTAGTTAGTACAGTTGCACTGTTATCATTATATTATTATTATTTACTGTTTTTTTTATCATAAAAACTTACATGAGTTCCATTTAACTTTATTAAAACATTGTGCATTGCCTACTTGATATTTTTTACAATCAGTTATTAATATAATATACAAATTAATATCAATATCTCTTTACATCTTTATGGGATCTGACTGGCCTAGGGACAGTGCTTAAAGCCTTTGTTTCTGGTTTTTTTAAAAATCACTATTTGAATGTATAATACAATTTAGCAGTTCGAAAACGAATTCACGATAATTTTCCCGTCTTTAATCTAAGTAAGAAATAAATAAAATAGTAACTTAAGAAATAATTTCGTTTGAGCTAAATAGTTAAGTTTCTGTAATAGAATTGACATGACACCTTGACACTCTTGACAGTCTGTCTATCTATGCTGTGCATTGCCCCTTCCATACTTTACTGTATATTTCTTCTTCTTTTGTTTTTAATTCCCTAATTTTAAGGTAGATTGTAATTGAATGCAATTTTTCTTTTGATTTTATAATTTCGAGTGTGTGGTGATAAAGTTAAACCTGGTGAAAACGGCGACTATCGGTAAGTGGGTAAAATTAGATTTCGCGAATTGTCAAACTTAAATTGGTATTATGCCCTTGACGTTTTATTTTTTATGTATTTATTACATTTTTATGTACTTATTTTGTGTAAAATAAAAGGAACACATTGGTTATTAGTCGTTACTTAGACTATTGTTTGGTATTCCAACATGACGTCAAGGCAATATGGAGAATAAGAAAAACGTATTCATTAGCTTGCGATAGCTCTTGTTTGGACCAAGCTTTACACTTGATTTGTTTTTGCAAACATAATAATCTAATATAACATAAATTTATATTACAAAAGTATCCGATAATGTTAATACACAACAATTATTTTTCTTTACTAGCATGTGACCTTGACTCATGGTGTTTTGAGGCAGCCATGTGTTAACGTGAATACTATATTATGTATAAAATTTGGTTTTTAATTACTAACAGTTTAAACCATTAAGTGTGCTATATTCCACTTATTGGCATGCATCGATTAAGTGATTGTCAGAGTAGCTATTTAATGACCCCTGCACTATGTGATGATAAGCAATATTATTTAATATACCATAAATGATAAAATATTATGGCGATTACTTCATAACTTTTCCTGTTTATTTAAATACTGTTTTATAAGTATTTGAATAATGAGAATTTATATATTACTTCATTTTACCCTATGGATGCTATTTATAATATCAATTTATTTATAATTTTTAAATGTACTACAGGAAATACTATATCTACTTATTTTATGTGAGGTCTTGCATGTATCTTGCAATACTGGAATGTATTTCTAGACAAACTATAATTGCATTGGTTAATAATATTATGAAAATATGTCCCTCAGTTACGCTATTCATCTTACGGTTTATTTATCATTTATTTTAGTTCTTATCAAGTAAGCTAAGGCTAACTTTGAGTTTTAACAGAACCAATCTGTGTTAAATAATTTGATTTTCAGGTTCTTAAATATTATAACAAACCTTAAAATAAATATCCTATAGAAATTTGTCATTTAATATGTAGAAAAAACTTGAATAAAACTGAATAGTAATTTTCATGCTTCTAGTTGGACACGGTTGTTTAATTTGCTATGAATAATTCCAGAGATTTAAATTGCTAGCTTTTGCTGACAGGTCAATAAAACATATTCACACCAGGTCTCCTATAAGTAATAAATAAGAAACCATAATAAATTTATAATAGTTTTTTTTTATGGAAAAGTATGGTTTTTGACCATAATAAAGTAATTGAATTACTTTATCATGGTCAAAAACCATCCACCTGTTCTGTATTATACATAAATATATTATAAGGTGACTAAGCAACATTTTGTGTTATAATTTATTGAATAATAAATTGTATTAAATTGACATGATCGTAAAAATGTATTGAGGTGTTAGTGAGAAATATATAATTATTATATTCCTCTGATTAAAAGATAATAACGGTTTAAAAAATGAGAAATAAATTGTCACACTATTATGATAAATGCGAATGTGTTTGCATGTGTTTAATGTTTTACCACTTCACACTTAGATGGCTGGACCAATTTCGATTTGAAATTTGGTATCTGAGCTTTAATTAACACAAAGAATCATTTTATCCAATTTTATTCAAAGAGGGTATACTGCAGCAATACTTGAAATCCAGACAGGCCAAGCCGCACATAACAGCAAGTTAATATCTTAATTAATATATGCTCCACTTATCTTTATGTGGCTCTAATACTAAAATCTCAAACACAACTCAAAATTAGATCCTTAACCTAGCAATTTAGGTAAATAAACTATCAGCATAGCTTTCTTTGTCTATTGTTCAGTTTATTATTTACTCAAAACAGTATTTTACATGATCAACCCATTTAACTTGTCCCTTTAACATGATAGTTTGTATTTTGTATACTATTATTCAAGGAAAGTTTTATATACATCACAATGATGTCATATAGTATATTCCAATGTATTATGTAATGGTCACATCATTAAATATACATCTAAAATCAATATTCTATGTTATCAATGTTCCTAACGTTATGTTCGTAATGTAAATGTTTGTCTGTTGTTTTTTAATTTAACTTGACACTTTTCCATTACCTCCTTGACCCAGTACTGTTACATATACAATATTATTATTAGCTGCCCTACATAATGTTTGTTTCAATGAATATTTTGAACAAATATATTGGTACTGTACAGGCCTGCTTCTTTGTAAAATTGAAATTAATTTAAATGCATTTGATACAGGTCCAATCACAGGCGATAAAAAAACGGGCTAATTCTCGATGCTAAATACCAAGAATACGAAGTTTTTCATTTTCTTTAGAATTTTCTTAATATTTTTAATATAAAGTCAATAAAATATTTTTTTAATTAGTTTAGTAAATCTTCAGGTTCAGGTTTCCGCCTACAATGTCACAAACTTTTTAAAAGCAAATTAGAATAATTGTATTAGATAAATAAAAAAAATCAATTTTGATACATGACACTCCTTAAACATAATATATCTTACCCCAGGCAACAATGACCGGCTTATTCTTAGGCGGGAATTACGCGGCAAAGTAGACCACTATTTAAAATAAAAACTTACGGCAATGACATACAATGTTCAAAGGTCGTAATCGTGCCTAAGTAATGTATATCTAGACCATCGCTTACAGTGAATGATTGTAAGAGACAACGTCGAAAATTATTCGACCTCAATATGTAAAAAGGTACCAAAACAAGAAGACAAAACTTCTTATTATGACTAGTTTACCACGGTTTTTATTTAGCTAAAGAGAGAGAAAGATCTGAGTCATTTAAATCAAGTTGTATTTCTGTAAATATTATTGGAACAGATAATTTATACAAAGGTTTCCATAAAACAATAAGGTCGACAGAATATTTAATCATGTAAAATAACCATGTTACATTGGCCCTAATATTTTGGGACAGGCTAGTCTTAATTGCAGACACTCAGGTCATTTGATCAACGAGGTTAATGTGATTTTTTTATTAGCCCAGTAAATAACATGACGTGACACTAGACAAGTTCTTATTCGTAAATAGGTATGTGTAATTACAGTGTGTCTCATGTCATCCTTTCCTTTATTATTACGAAGGTCATTATTTTTGTCAGCCCACTTCGTGGAAGACTGAACTAATTTTATCTAGTATTGTCAGATTTTTTCCGGTTTAAAATAGGGATGGTTTCAATACCAATATATACAATAATTAAAGTATAAGACATGTTTTTTCATCTAAGCTTAAAAGTGTTGTTTTGTTTTATTTAATTTTGTTAAATATACAAATGGGAAGAGGAATTGAACGTTGCCAATTGAAATGTTAACCCAAAATTATGCGTAATATAGGATAATGGCACCGACAGCTGGTTTTGACCAACATCTTTTATTAATCATACCTCTTTGTGACTCAGGGCCGAATCTGGCTTAAGACACGCAATTCACAATTGACTGGCAATGGGGCTTCGCGTGTGACCCAGTCGGGCCCTAAATTGAGTGGATGCGTCCATCTGCCAACTGCCAAGTTTTGAATAAACTTTCTCGTAATACGTTTAATAAAATCGACATTGTCATCATTGACGTTCTTACTAGGAGCGAAAAATAGGGAATCTAGCAAAACTTACAAAGAATTGCTATACCGGTCAAAAGATATTCAAATGATTTTAGGATGTCACTGTAACAGTCCTACAATCTCCTGTTCTGATGCATATGCATAGATAATTTTGAAAATTACAGGTTTCTCCCTCACCCTCAAACCAAACCACAAAAATACTGTTAAAAAGCTTTTGTTCACTGATTTACATACATTTTATGTGATAAGTATAATTATAATCCCGTTCGACCCCAACCACGACTTGTCTAAATTTATTTAAGGATACACTTCAAAACCAAAGTCATATTTAAATGTCTACCTTATTAAAGAAACCCATTTAGACTTAAATAGCAATTTGCATATTAAATAATGCTTGCAGTAATTTTTAGAACTACTGTTTTATGTATCAAGTACGTTACTCGCAATAAAGTATCAGTTGTTCAGGCTCAAGGACTTTTGACGCACGATGGCATATCGATCATGTTGTATTATAACATTTCATGGAAACCTATGGTGAAGCTTTAGTTTTCAATATAAACAATGAAAGTGTCCTAAAATTTTAAATAGTTTTGGCATTATGTATACTATGTATCCATCTACATATGTGTGAAATAAAAAATACAATTAAAATAACTAGTTACATTTTTAAAGTAGGCCTTTTTCAATCAGAGCTCTATAACAGCTGTGGTGACGTTCTTTAGAACGAGTACTTTGTTTACATCGATTTTCCTAGATGGCGCTAGTGTCGCACAATTACAAATTACTTCGATGCCAATTCATTCGAACGCGGTAGCTGAGCTTTTATTCGCAAACTCATCTGCTAGAGTGCAGTTTAATGCTCTTATTGACATTTATCACAATAACGCATTACATATTTTGTAGCAAAAATTATTATGTTTCAATGGAAAATCTCGATAATAACGCTTGTTGCTAGTCGCTACATATCTTTAACGCGGAAGATGGTTTCTGAATAGATTCAATGCCACTTGTCTGATGAATCATTGAGTTTATTTTTTTTATTTTTTCCCTTGGATGTGTATCATATGTCGCTGGCATTGGACATGTTTTAACTATGATATATTAGGCGGAATGTGTAAATTTATTTTACTTAATAATAGGTCAAAATTTTATAATAATCACAAGGACTTATTTTATGTTTGGCCCATAATTGTAAAAATAGCTACAATTTAACATATTTAATTAAATATTATCAAGTAGCTAATTGGAAGTTTTAGAGCTTATTTCGATATTTAGAATACCTACATAACACCTCAGTATTCGTGTAAAGTGCTGAGTTCCAGTTAGAATGAACGCACTAATTGGTACCATATAGTATTGCCTGAATAACAATTGTTGCACTGCCTACGCGCAATGCTGATTTAGGAACTAGATTCTAGATTTCACTCGAACGTATTGTAAAAGTTTACACCAAACAGTCTAAATATTAATATCTAGACTGTATGTAGAGCAACTTTTAAAAGATGCGGCTTGAATAAAACAAGACAACGATTTTTATAACATAATAATAATTATGTTGTAAGAATATTATTTAACATTAGCATGCACAATACTGGCAATAGAATAATACATTTTATTGATAAATAAATTATACTTGTACCATGCATGACACTGCAACGTTATTAAACATTAATCGCAGACGTTATCCATAAAGGAAAAATACCAAGATTACTGAGTTTTACTTCGTCTGTGGATACTAGATGGAGCTGAGGAGCTGTAGGAAAATATACTCTTAAAACTTATTGTATTTATTTTTAAAAGGCATTTTATGCCATATATTTTTTGTATATTAAAATCTCCTCTATCCGTCTGAGTCTACTTCTGAGAATGTCTTTTTGCTCTTGAGTTATCTATTTTTTAACATCCGCGAATTGGATGTTTAAAAATATTATCTGCATTGAACCCTGACATTAGTATGTCAATTTTGCAAATATTTAGTATGAGTAAGGACAAAATCGGTGTGTCGTTTATCGCGAGCGAAGTAATAAATTTGTGTCTTCAAAATTCAGAGGCAGTCTCTCGTCACTTTGAACTTGTGGTCAATGCTTTCAGAGTTTGATCTTAGGGTGACGGCTGATTGTAACGGTCAACCTCGTACTTAATTATTATGAATACATTAGATACATTTATAAGATACTTTATACATTTTTCTTTTAAACGCACTTCTCACGAGACCTTATTACTTATGCACTGCGTCTTAAATGGTATCTAGTAGCAGCTGTAGCATTTACATACATACATTTCTGTGTAAAACTTGTATTTTATATAATAAATGCATAATGTATGAGGCGAGTTGCTATAATTTTTATTACATTTTATAAATGTAACGTGATATAAATAGATTATATTTAACAGGAATTTATGCAGGCGTCCACTGGTCGAAAGTTACACGTATATATTTTATTCTGATACGATGTCGACTTTAATTAATATTATAGAAAATAGTAAAATACAAAACAGCCGGCCTACGCCCAAAACTGTTTGATTGGCTTTGATTAAGACGATTTTCATTCAGTCCTGAAATGGTACGGTCGAACAAAACCAAGATCGAGTATCATCAGCGTCGTAGGCTGTTGAGCGAGCGTAGCCAACCAAATCGATTAAAATTGAACTTTATTCCGTCGGGACTACCTAAGTCTAGAGATTTTACTAGCTAAATTACTTATTTTAATTAAAAATTTAACTAAAACCTAGTTTAGCCCGCCAAAGTTGAAAAGCCGCCTTCATTTGTCACTGATATTTATTCACGTTCTATAAACTTCGTACATTTGTAGCAAAATTATCCGCTTACTCTTGTCCTGTTATTGTACGGTAAATCCATGGACTCGTTGTACAACCAGTCGACCACATCCGTAATGAGGTGACCTTGTATAGTGTAGAACAAGGACATCCCTGAAGGATATTTTTGGGGTACGAAAAGGCCTTGGACTTTTGTCTCAAGGACTTTGGAAGCTCAAATGATAAATGACATGATTTCAGTTTCTAGGTCAATTCGCTCACTACCCTGAATAAAGAATATGTGTGTCACACAAAAATTCGAAAATATCGTGCTTATCGCGTTTGTAACGTTCAATGATATAAAATCTGTAGTTATGGAGCTGCAACGTAAATTATAATTGCATAGTTAAAATATAATGATTCGTAATAAATAGTTTTAGTACCGAAATTCGTATTTAATCAATCGTTATTAAGTACTAGCAGAATGAAGAGCAATGTACGTTAAGTAGAAAGTACACTTTCAAAATACGTAGCTTCCTTCATTGAATACGGAAGTCCTATAATAATGGATTATACAATGTAATGGAAATTACGTAAATATATTTTCTTGTGATACGAATAACGATACAGCTTTTTATATTGATAATGTAACCATTTCGTTACCGGAGTAACTTTAAACTTCCGCTCTCACTTTTTTATTTATGCCTTCGACTAAGTCGTTTCATTCTTGTATAGACCTTTCTGAAAGCAAGAATAAATGCATTAAAGCTAATTCTGGGATACTTTGTAGGGCATACATTACTCAGGGCGAAAGTTACTTTTTTTGTGGAAATTTTAAATATTGTGAATGTTGGAAATAATCATTAAGAATGGCTTGTTTCGGAATATTTGTAGGTGGACAGGTGTATATTTTTACTGCTAATTAATAAAATAATTAGAAAATTAACGCGTTATCTTATGTTTATGTTAATCAATTCAAAATGTTTGGATTTCATCGATTATTTGAATACGTAAACAAAACGTAGACGGTTATAAAATGTCTTAAGCACATGAAAGCCCGTCTTTCTCAAGAAAGTTCCCTTCTCTTTCATAGCTCTCGGAGATGCCGTAATGTAAAGTAACTAAAACAAAACTGTTGTGATGTTTGTTACGTCGTACGGAAAATAGAAAAACACAGTGAAACGTCTGTTTTTCTCTTATTATTGACTCTACCGAGAAATAAAGAAAAATGCTGGGCCGAATCAAATAGAAAATGGCAAATTTTACTTTTTCTTGTGTCAAAAAATCCTTGATTCGGAATCACGGTATACAATCTAGGTAATTTTGGACTACGTAAAAAGTTGCTCTTACGAACTACCAAAACGAAAATTAGTAAATCGTAGACTTAATAAGCCAGGTTATACTATATCTAATGATATCTATGTTTATTCGTACCTATAAATTCGTTATCTACCCGTATGTGTTCTAAACAGGCGTCCCGATCCCAATTCCCAGTACAATGTATGATTAGGGACATTACCAAATTACCATAATCAACATGCGTTTGGCGATTGCACTGAATGAGGGCTCTATTCGTTGCCAGAATTTAAGTACATAATTATCGTCAGTAGTTCACATTTTTTTAATTAATTATTATTATTTTAAAATTCAGCGTATTATATTTTGGGTATTAAACATTTATTTTTCTTTCTTTGCTTATATCAACTATCTAACATTTAGGATTATAGATACGTGGCACGTTTTATATATGTTTATACTTAAATGTGCCGACTAATGCGCAGCTATCGTATTATCAATTATTTTAAATACCTACCTACATGGAAACAAGGAAACATTTTCGTTTTAATTACTGCAGCAAAAGTCACATACGACATATAATTCTTAATATGATGTTTTATGTAATTATCCTTGTAATTAAATCATCGGCTAAATGAATAAATTACAAAGGTTAAAATATTGATTTTATATCAAATCGTGACGGCGGATGACCCTGCAAAGCGTTCACGCGTAGGAGATAACAATGTTAAAATAATACTTCCTTGTGTACTCAAGTGATTCTTGTTAGTACTATTAAGTATTTGGTCCTCATTGTAACAGGGTTTCTAAGTAAACTGTTTCATGTAGTGTACACACTGATACAAACGTTATCACACTTGTTATCGGATTTGTCATCGTTTTACCTCGATCTAATTCGGTACAACGGCACATAATCTGTTAGATGTTTTAGGGCTATCAATCGGCAAGCTAACGGTTTAACAGACATTTCACTGCAAACAGTTAGGCGACCGCGACACGAATCCTTTGAACCTGAAAGCGTTAATTACTCAGTATTTAGCGAACTAAGTACAGATTCAAGTTATCGCTGATCTAACCAATACATTCGTTACGGCACATGGCGTACGTGACATCTTGTCTGTCAATTATAATCAGACTGAAGTTACACGGAATCATAGGCACGGAGATTGAGACCGAGTAGATTACATTCTTCATTCTTGTTAGGAAACTTATGTACATAGAGAAAACAATTTCTAATATGAACTAATACTGTAGACAAAAGATAGTAGTTTTATTTGACCGTTGCTATTTGTTAAAAATATCATGAATGTGGTGAATTAAATTGTGAATACAGACGAAGCAATCGAAAAAGCTAGTGAATATAAAATCAGTCCGTTTAACTTCTCTACCACAAGTTTCACAAATTCACGCAGCGGTGGAACAACATTGATTGTTACGCTTGCTCGTTAGTGATTTCAGTTGAGTAATCTGATGTACTAAAATGTCCTTAATACCGACTAGTTGTTAATAAATATAAGTAATCATAATTTAAAAGCTGATAACACTTGTCACGTTTCAAATTCTCTGTCCTCGACCTTAAACCTAAATAAATTACTAGAGTGACTCATCATCATATTGACACCAACAACAGATTACCTACATGAGCCACCTAACAACCTAAACCGTTAACATCTCCTGTATATTTGTCATTCGTAAGTTATTTATAGCTAACAATTTTATTGTGTTTATAGGCGTTATCCCTATTAAAGCCACAAATGCGCAAATACCAGAGGTACGCGATGCGATAAATGAGTAACATCTACAATTATTGATTTCACAGTAAAACAAACAATAGAAGAGAGGTGCCGAGCTTTATGTAGGCTGCCTAGCTTATCATGCGTTTGGAATAATAAAAGAAAATTTGGTTCCTTATTTAGAAGTTTGTTCTTTAAAATGTACATGAGCACGTTAGGTACTTCCTGTATGAATATGCCGTTGATATCTGCTCGTATTTGAACTTTCAAAGTTGTGGACTCGTGGTTATTCTAACCGGTAGTTGGCGTATTCTAAAACAGATTTTATCCTTATGTGTATCGAGTTGCAAGTGTATTGTTGACAGTTGGGCACGAGAGGGGTCAGTATTCCGCGGTTAACTCGTCCGCCGGCAGGGCGTCGACCTCGGATTGCACGGACCCAGCTCGCCTGGACACTTGCATTGTCCCATCACCTCGCATCACATTACACTTGTCGATACCTATACTAATAAATTATTTATTACTTTATGTACACAAACCAGTAAAAACAGAACACAAATCAACGATTTTAAATTGTGTGAGATTAAGAGTATTTTATGACACTTATTTTACCAAAACACACAAAAAGTGATTTAAGAGATTAGATTTTAAATGGGGATTAAAAGGAATTAACTAATGCAGTGATAATAGGATTATAGACGAACTTTACGTATACACAAATACGGTACTTCAAAATAGAATTTAAAACCTTAAAAGTTCTTAAGCTTCGTCAGGTAGATAGTTGTTATTACAACTAAAACTACCTTGGCAGAAAAATGTTATTATTTAATGTCGTGTAATAAAAATGTGGTTTACATTTTATGGCATTTTATAATTAATTATCCAAGTAATGTAACGTGCTATGTTAATAATTGATACAATCCTCTGTAATAATGCATATAGCGGCTCTAGGGATTGATTATGCAACTGTAAATAAATAATAGTGCGAGCACACAGTGTAAACGTATCGAGATAGGCGTGGCAATTAAACATTAGTTAATTCGGTTATATGTCGGGTGAATCATGACCAGTGGTGTATGAGTACTGCAAATCAGGTTATCGATTTGTGGTAGCGACATGGGCCGGGCATCGACCCTCGTGGTTGCAGCCATGCCACTTGTACTGAAGCGCTTCGTGACCCTACGAGGACTGCTGCCTGTATCGGAAGCATAAATAACACACGTTCACATGTTTCCAGAATCATCCGCGATTCTATGGAACGTAGAAGCAACGTTCGTTAATCCAATTAATTTTACTAAACCATTCCCCTTATTCATTTAAAATAGTATGTTTGTTGTTCTACTTTCGAAAGTTTAATGTCTCGTTCTGATTCAATAAAACCCTTTAAATTTAGTCACCTACGGGCATTTTAAGGTAATTTGTTATTTTTATGGAAATAATTTGGAACGAAGCTATTAAAGCCACATTACTTAATGAAGATATCGTTAGGTAATCGTTCTAATTAGCAAATCTTAAAACCACTTATCTCATGATAACCATATCGAAATCAAGTTGACTTTGGATATAATTTTGTTAAGGTAAAGAGCATCTTAAAAAGTAATGATTTGGTAGATCAAAACTGACGCACAGAGCGAGAGTAACAAAAGCCATTTATAGGCTCAAAATAGCTCAAATATTCCGGTACAACTTTAGGAAATAGTTGTTGTTCTTCTTCATTCAATTACTATTTTACATTCTATCATATGCAGTATAAACTTGAGTTGCGTTTTAGTGTACGCCCATAAGTGTTGTGTGAATCACTAAAGGAATTGCTTTACATAAATGGGACTAGTTTAACGATCACTTTAGCAACCTCATGCATAATGTTTATTTGTTATTTATCCACTCTGCGAAAGTTAACGCCACAACAAAGAGGCCTAAGTAGTTATAAAATATGCATTTATAATCACAAATTAATTACGTGCTTATGAGCTGGTAAGAATAATATACATGATAATTATTGCTACTTAATGATTTCTGTATAATCGAAAGCCACTTCCGAATCATGATTTAACATTTAATAGCTATATCAGGAAATCTGTAATCATTAATTTCAATAATAAAATTCGGCATTGGTCAACAACTTGTATTCAACATTGGAAGCTTTTAAACAAAGTTCAAGACAATGTTAATGGCAAACAGGATACCTTTATCATTACGACGTTCTAAAAATATACGTAGAATTGAAATATTTTATTATTACTGTTTTAAATTTATCTCAACCCTAAATTCGTCAAATTGTGGGCCACCGTATTAAAATTTGTTCCTTTGGTAAACGTAAAAAAAAATGTTCTTAACAAACTGAGTTGTTGAGCAGATAGGTACACATTTAGAAAGGTGAACCTAGCGTTGTTATCTAACAACGTTTGACGTAACGGGGTCCTCGAAATACAACGAGAGGTCGGAAGGGAGGGCTCTGGGTCACGAATTTTACGGGTCCGGGTGCTCTCGACCCCAGCCGTGTTGGTGTAAGTGTGCCACCGATGTATGTAGGTTAACATCAGACGCGCTCGATACACCACTGCTGCCGATGTCGACCACATAACCTAGATCAGGGTGCGGAGAGAACGCTTATGAAATCTGGCGCACGCCGACTGCATAAATGAAAAGCCACTTTGTATGTCCGTTTGTGTTAATTTTATGTGCCGTTTCATATCTTCGCGTCAAATGACGATCCGATAAGTGTTGTTTAGGTAATTACGGTGTGTTAATTATAATCAGTATTCAGTAAATCGTATGATTCTCTCTTATACATGTTCTAAATTATATTTCGAAATTTTAATTGTTTTTTTTTATCTTCCTCTGTGGCTATTTTTAAATAATTAAATCAAGTAAATATGCGTAAAATATTATTAGAAACAGATTCCCGAGATTTTATAATAAGCTAATAAATATCAATAAAAGAAGCTAAAACTAGCTTCAATTATTGCTTAGAAATTAGATAAACCTATTGTGCTCTACAAGCAAATACATTAATCCGGTTACATATTACTGTATCACACATTAAAAATAATTGTAGGCTTTATTTTTGTTAGCGAACGACGCTCTTTCTAAGCCAAAATGCAAAACTAGCGAAATTATGTCACATTCTCTGTAGCGGTTAATGTAACACGAATTGCAAAAGTCGTGAGGCTTTGCGCACAACGCACGCCTATTATTTTACTAAAATAGAAAACATCAAATTTCTAATGAACACATACGCATTTTGAAATACTGTGGCCCAAATTGTGCTATCATTAGTAAGTCATTGTGGAACTCTCTGAATATTGGTATAAAAAAGTTCAAAAGAGTGAAATAGACAATTCTATTTAAATTCAGGTTTCAACTTTATTATTACAATATTCGTAATGTCAAAGTCCTAGTTTCCATGATTGTGCTCAATAAGTGAATGGCAATAGTCTTGCTCGTTATTGCACGGGTGGGACGTACACTGGTTTATGTAAAACCTGTATGTAGAAACTACACTATCATACCTTTCCTTATTTAAGACTGACAAGAGATTAAGAAATATTACAAAAAAAAAACAATGGGAAAGTTATTTGAAACAAAGGTCAAGCTATCTAAATTATAAAAAAAAACAGGGCAAAACTAGAACTAGAACTGTTTCATAGTTATTTAACACTGACTCATCTCGTCTATTTAATCGTCGTCAAATTTATACAAGTTACAATTACCTATCTAAATAGTACGGTTTTGAAAGTTGTCACGATCATCGATCACAGCCGGTAGAAATTCTTTTCATGACTAACTTTCAATAGTTTTGGGGAGAGAATACAAATGAAAGTTTTTACATGGTTAATTTTACTTTATTTTTGAAATCTCTTCAATAGCTGCTTTTTTATTTCGCTATTTACCGATTACGCTATATGAAAGTTGGTTTGACAAAGTGATATTTGAAATTTTGAAAGTTATAATTACTTGAATCTTCAAACATTTAATTAAGTGCGTATATGAAAATTAAATATGGTTAGGTTCTGAATTAGCATTTTAATCGAGAAATACTAAGTAGATTGTATTCTGAGAAGCGTTTTCTCCTGTGAACGTTGTAGGGTTGTATGCACTTCAAATATAATGACATATTCAAGGCTTTTTTTTTTTCTTTGAAGTTTTGAGTTGATTGCACAATGGAGTATAAAGCAAGGGTGTGTATGTAAGTGGCACAGGAATGCGCGGGCGAGTGCTCGGCCGAGCTGTGCACTGTGCAGCTGGTCCGCTTCTGTCTCGATACGGCCAATTGTGCGCGCCGATTTCAAAACGAAAGTACCGCGCATCTAGGACGGTGAACGTATTTCTCGCTCAGATCTCTTGCAATTTACCAGCCAGTAGGTAGGCACTTTGTCAGAGAATGCGGCATAGCCAGATTGTTAGATATTCATAACTTGCAACATATTACAACTAATCAACAGCATTAGAAACTTGCAAAACAAGCAAGTTTCTAATCTAGTACGTTTGTTTATTTAATGTGTGCTGATGTTTCGTATAGCCGCTGACCCTAAAGACGAACACGATGTCTATTTTACTACCTGCTCTACCCTAGGTATAACTAGCATAGTCAACGTTAAGGAACTAAATACATATTTGCTTTATTTAGTTCCTTAGTCGGCAGAGATCTATTAAACATACATTTATAATCCGAGGTTGAATATTTTAATGAATAAACCATCTCAACTTATAAGGAAGATATAATTAAGTCGAAATTATAAAATTCTTTATTATTTGTTTTGTTTAACCAAAACAAATGAGAACAAAGGCACAAAGCAACCGGACCGAAATATCTGTGCACATTCGGCTGTGTCAGCCAATCCACTGAACGAAAGCGGGTGACATAATCTGGACCGGGAGGTAAGCCGAGTTTCGCAGATATTTCGACCGACCTCCATTGTTATTGTCGGACCAGGAAGTTTCTACACGTATATGATTTCAAATTTTCATTATTTAAAACCAAGTGTGTTATGTTATGCATGTGTTACATGGTTATACTGTAATGAAATGTAGAGTTGATCTATGTTACATTATTAGTAATGAACTGGAGGATTTACCTAAGCCTGAACATATTTTAGAAGGGTGTTATGAAAGGTGAATGGGGCGTGAAATCGTTGTATCGCTTGGCTTATACTGCATTGAGCGGTGCGACTCGCTGTTATATCACACGAGATATCGTAACTTTTGCTCGTTACTTTTGTTCAATGCTCTAGTAGAAAGTACACGAGCCTCTCGCCTTTCTGTTGCTGTTTATTACATGGGAGCTCAACGTTTTAGAGAGGATAATACTTACTAATAGAATGTAGACTATAGTTTTGTCATTAAATCTAATTGTGTTATGTAGAGTCATTACTTCTTGGCATTAACAGTCCCAAGTATACAAGACAGGTTCTTGAGGATAACCATAATTAAATCATCGCTTTGATATAGCATCATAAATTATAAAGATCCCAATAATTTACAACGTACATAAAGTTAACCAACTCTATCAAACTCCTATTTGATCAGTCGCAAAAAATATGGCACAACTTTGCTGAAAACTTTTAAGGATATTTGAAAAAGCTTAAGCTGTTATTCGTTTTAGCTCTTAAAACACGCCTTAATATATAATGCAAAATGTTGTTACCTACTTGTTTCTATATAATTAAATTGTTCTAAACCATAATGGCATTGAGATAGAGAGAGATAGAGACAACAGTATAAAAGTCAATATTAAATTATAAAAATAACATCTTGTGTAATATTTGGTAAAAATATTCAAAGCTCACAACAAATCTATTTGAATCATTCATTAAATATTCATTTTACTATATTTATATATCGATGTGATATTGACATTCGTCCAGATTTTTCTAGGCATTTCTCTTATGATAATAAAGCTATAAACAAATTTCGATTTATTGTGTTTAAAAAAAAAGAAAGTGGTGTTTTTCTAGTATGATAAATCCTTTGCAAAATTGACTATAAGATATATTTTTTATGAAAAACGTACCAGAGGACCCTGGGCTTACGGTAGATAAATAAGACATCATATTTAAAAAAAAACTAACAAAAAGAAATCATAGAGTTCATAATTGACAATCACAACACATCTTACACCTATGAGTTAATGAGTCTTTGTGATATACGAGTGTACTAGACGTGCGTTCTCTCAACCTACTTCTTGAATGCCGCCATCTTGTACACAGAAGTCGACTCTATATTAGAGGATATAAAGATTAAAACATTATATATTCACTAACGTTCTCAATCCTACATTTAGGAACTGCTTTAGATGCGCCACTGAATTATAAACTCTATTGTCGTGGGTGAAGGTGTAAATTAAGACCGAGTCGCTTGTTTGAATACTGTACATGTTCCATTCAACCATGAACTCCTTTGAGGAGCGTCCCGCGTTGAGACCTCAATTTTTTAACTCTCTCACTTATTGGTCAATCGGCGTGACATTTGTATGGCATGGCATATTACTATTATGTGGCTATAAATCGGTTGTTGCAAAAACGGGTACCTAACTAACTTTGCGGGCACGTAATTATTTAGTTACCTAAATTGATCTAGGGGTGATTAAATTTTGATTACACATCGCAATACTAATGGAGAGGTGTGATTATGATATGTTATTTTTTGTACTTGAATATTATAATAAAATTATGTAAGTGCAAATATATTTATGTTTATTACGATAATAAGTATAAATAACAGAACGATAGCCATTGTCTTTGATTTTTACTACCTTTAGGTACACAAGTAACGCATTTACAATTTATTATTATCATTGTAACACATTTTATACTGACACACGCATCCGTCGGTCTGTAAAAGCAAACAGTGTCAAGGCGGCTTATATTGATTTCAAGCTTGTAATGAGTACAAAATTACTGCACAATTGATTTTATTGTTGTGCAGTTAAATATATAGATATATCGCGGTCACTTTTGATCTCAATGATACCACAATCTAATATTTTATACGTAAAGCTTACTGCGGCATTGGCACCGAAATACATTTGGTGGTTTCATGCAACAGGAGTTATATTGCATTACCCTGCTCTGGCACGGCACAAGATAGTTTAGAATTTTAGTCTTGAAAATCAATATTGGATTCGGTAGCGTGTATTACTTTCTGGAATATACTCCTTTACCAAGCGAGCATTCACTTATGTATCAAGTAACTATGTAAAGATTTGAGTATGTTACGAAATTCAATTGCCTTTGTACTTCATATTGTGCTTTCTCTATACAATGTCATTAGTAAATTGATATCGTTGGGTAAGACATTGAGACTTAAGAGGCACACAAATGTTGTCTCCACAGCCCACTGCACCATACAAACTCATCAAGGTGAGTTGTTTATGGCGCTCTTTTCCTAAGATCTATGAAATACATTGAGTGCTGTATGTAACATACAGTTCGAAACATAAGCTATAAGTGAGGCTGTTTGGTAAATAAAATAAAAAATACATTATTCATTTATTACAATATGGGAATTTCGCTAGCCCCCGCAGAATTTAAGTTTTAGCTAGTCAGCCAGGATATAATAAATTGATTTGTGTTTGTCCTTCTCCTTGACCTAAAATTCCCTGTCGCACATTTCATCACAAATATTCACAACCCGTGGCTACGTAAAGAAGGTACCATTAAATAAATTGTTTCTAGTACTCGTTTAACATTAGTGGCCGTGGTTCAACAATGATTTAATGATTGTATTATGATTTGTTAATGTAGAGTTCTATAAGTTAACAGTTCGGTATTTTGTTTCAGGTATTTCGAAACGGCCTAAGCACCTCAAACGTGTAAGTATCTTTCAATAAAAATATGTAAATAGGTATCAGCATGGTGTATGTCCAAGATGCATGTCTGTTTAACGAAGCACCTCGTCCACCGGGCCGGTGGTTGTGCAAGCGCATTGTAAAGTTGATTGCTCAATCAGATGCATCTTGTTTCGTATAGCCATGCGTGAGAGTATAATTTCCCAATGGTTAGATGTATGGAGAAGTCGAGTGCTTGTCGCGGCGGTTTCCCAATAGAAAGTCCTCAGATGCAGGAAGCGCAACACTGCAGTGCACGTGCATTTGTTCGGCCGTGGCGCCTGGTGGGGCGCCGGCCGATGCACTTTCATGCTGGTGACGTCACACCTTACCTTTCGTCAGCGTCACACCGCAGCTCGTAAGAGCTGTTACGCAATGGACGCACGCCACTCAACTTTCCAATTTCGACAACGCGCTATTGTGTAGCGCTTTCAAATTTTACTATACCTTCGCCCACTTGAGCGGCGCTTTCTTGCATTTCTCTCTTTTAAGCGCAACTGAAAAATGGTCTAAACTCGGTGCGCCAGAGCTGTGTACTATGCACTTTCACTGTTGCGTTCCGCCGCTCTTCACTAATAAATAATATGTTATTAAAACATTTAAATTTCTAGGAAAAATTGACTGTCATTTAAATTAATTTAAATTACTTACTTGGCCACTGTTAAACTAATAATGGAACAGGGTGAATTGTTTTCACCATATTGATTTTTAAAACCTGTGTAAATAATTATTAGCCAAAAATAGACAGTTAAAGCGTCTATGGTAGAGATGGTGTTGTGGGATTTTCACCAACACAAAGTGATAGCGAGCTTTCCACGTAGCGAGAGTCGAGGAGAGTGAACCGCTGCTCTCTCCCTACCTTTATATCGCATACATATTAATAAAAACATTTAGAACGAAAACAGTAACGATATAAACAACTACGTAGGTATTTAGCATCGTCGTTCATGAACTTAGTGCTCTCTATATAATACTTATTGCTCAATGGCCTCCTTTCATTTATATGTAGGTTATGAACTAAAAAATATATTTTCATAACTTGGTACATATTTTATTTATTTATGATTGAACTCTTCATGCATTCAATACTTAAGATTGTCTTATAACGTACCTGGCCCAGCAATAGACTAACTGTATTAAGAAAACCCCTGAGCAGAATATCCCATCTTTTCCTTATCGCTACTTTTTATATCTAACTATCAGATTGAAACTTTTTATTTATAGATTTACCCTTTTTTGGAGTGAGCGCCATAGAAACGAAAGGTCAACTCGTATTGTAAATGAGAAAGTTAATCGTGGAAAGTGCGAGCGAGCGGATCTGTGGCACCCGGTGCAGTTTCTAAAAAAAATATTATACCAGGCTGCCTTTCGCCCCGCTGCGAGATTTAAATTGCACGTCCTTATCTAGATCGCTAGACCCGCAAGTTATCCCTTAAATGCAATTTCTTTAGCTTTGCACTAGTCAGGCATTCTAAGCGATAGGAGTACCTACGTTTTGGCTTTAGGACAAGCATGTTTTGTTTCAGCTGCCGCAAAAAGCGCAAAAAAACGAACGTCGAATGCGTAATATTTTCCTGATCTCTTTCCGGTATTAATTTTTTTTTTTATCAAATTTCTTATTTAAAATTGTCGTTTTAGACAACAACGTAAATCAGTTACAGTATGAGACACAGCCGCTCATCGTTTTCTATTTTAAAATATTTTAAATACTTTAATTAATGGTGCGACTTAGACGAAAGTGTGTCTACATGTAAAACAAATTAATATGTTTTCTCCGTTTTAAATGGTATCAATTTAAAACTGAGTTCGTAATCAATAATATACTTTCCCTTTAGATAGTCAGGCTATTTAAATATAATATGCTACACAAGGAAATAGACGCAAGCAGATCGCTTTTAAAATTGTTTGTACTGTATGTCATATAACCTAAAATGTTTTTTCTATAGCTGTAGAAAAAGCCAGGGACACGGCAAAAGCAATTTGAGCATCGTATACAAACAAACACAAAATTATGCAAATTGCTGACACACGCTTCGCACATAAAGTAACTAGCTGTCGATGCTACTTTGTTTCGTGTGGGGTGTTCTATAATGTTTATGTAAATAGAGGTACTATATTGATTTTATAGAGAACATTTACATACTATTAATATAATCGAAATATTAGTTTTATTATTCAACTTGCTGTTGCCCGCGATTTTGTCCGCGATTGCGTCTTCGCGGTTATGAAGATATGGCAGGATTTTTAAAAATCTGCTTAATAGTTTTGGAGTAATCGTGAAATACAAGTTGAAACCTAATTATTTTAACCTTTTGAAAAGTCAGCGATTCAAAGTCAGCCTATTCCCGTGACGTTAGGGAATTTTGAAATAGTAGCTTTAGATCCTTTACGTTTAGACACGTGTTAAAAAAAAACACGCTATATTTAAATCAAATGTTTCTTGTAAGTATTATTTTGGTACAGATTTGATAAATATCCAGATTAAGTGTAGAGTCCTGAATAGTTTTGTAATTTAGCCATCGTTTTTTTTTTCTGTAGAATACCAAAGCTGCTCCGTATTCGTAAGCACAAGGTTGCGGGTTCAAAACCCTTGCAGGTATCAATGTGACTTTCAATGTCATTGTACTTTTAAAGTTATTCTAAAGTCTTAATAAAAGATGAATGTCATGATATATCCTGGACTCTACAGTTATGGAGACAATTTGGCAGCTGTGGATTATTTTTAGATTTTAGTATGAAAATAGGATTGTCTGTTCTTTAATGTGACCAGAAATGTTTTCTCTGTTATTTGCCAAACTACATTATGCCCGTCTTATGTAGCAATGTTACAAGGTTCCGATAATTCGTGAAAAAGAGAATCTGCTTCAAGTAAATATTAACTCTCCCATAATTTGTTACCAGTATTAAATACGGTGTCACATTTATTCGTCCCCTGCTACAAAATTATTTCCATATTGATCCATCCTGATATTCAAACGACTACTTGGAAATTTAGACTCGCAGATTTCTGCGAAACCCTCCTACAATCTTGTTTAATTTATATACTCACAAACTACGGACGTGTGCAGTTTCATTACCCAAATGCAGTGGAAATTTGCGAACACATATTTTCGTACAATCAGCATAATAAAATCACGTATGTTAGGCATATTTTGTTTTAATAGACATATTTTTCAGTGCTGAATCATAATACGGATTAACTTGTTTATACTTCTCTCTGCTGAATAAGTATCGCGGCACGTTCTCAAATAATTCAGACTTTCAGGTTTAAAAAGCTATGACTCATGGATCAATACATACGTACTCGAATAAAATTTGTAGTCAAATTTGTGCACTTTCAGGATGATTATTCTTGATTTTGCGTGTCTATTATCAAGCCCGAAATTTAACGGGTGTCTTTTCTGCCCAACACATTATGAAGTCTATTGCCGTAAGGATCAATAGTCTACGACTAAATGTAGGCACACTGAACTATGTAGTATTGGTAACTAATTAACAAATAGAATTATCAACCTTGTTTTCAACTCAGTTATTCGCCACGAATTCCGAATATTTCCTTAGGAACACACCACGAAACGATTCAGTTAAAACAAAAGAGCAAATAATGTGAGCAGGTAAGGCGGGTTGTGGAATCCGAGGCCGAGGGCTTTTTCCCTTCGGGAGGTTAACCCTGAAGGCTCAAGCCAAGGTCGACAAGTGTTTGAGACGCCTTAGAGGGCGAGATGACTCGATGACTTTGACTAACCCTTGCGGTCATATTATTTATATATTCAGTTGTTGCAGCCAATGCACGCGTTATGACTGCAACTAACCTCCCGGCCTTACCAATCGACTTCTTTCGTTCAACTGCCGTATCTCTACCTACGTATTTTAATTTTGTTTTAAATATCGGGCTCGCTTTAAAAGAAAATATTTTTACCACTTGAAAGATTTATTCGAATATCTTTGTAGTAACAGAAACAAATAATGTAGCTGGCATCAACGTTAGAGTGGTCTAAAATATATTGAAAGGTACTTACTACACGAAAAAATAATCTTAATATAAAATTATGTATTTTAATATTTAGGCGTGATTTTTATAGTCTATCCGTTGAAAGTGTTTACTTATCATTCATATTCAAATGTCAAAGATTTCGAGCAGACACTGTATTGTTTAACAATAAGCTAATGTCATTAAGGTAATTGCCGATTAAAAACAAGTTTTCGATACCGATATGTATTAAAATCGAAACAGGTATGATTATACAGGCATTACGTTTATAAATATTCAATACCGGAACCCAGCAATTTATTTTTTTGACAGAAATCGATACTTTTAAGAAATCTAAGGATGCACGGTAGCTATAAAACTTCATTATCGACCCTTTCACACAATAAATAGGCGCGGCGTAAACCAGCAATACTTTCAATTTTACTTTCTTAAGTGTGAAAATTATGCGTGGGAATTCAGTAGAAATCTAAATGTTATGCTTTTTTAATAATCCGCTATGTCTAAATATTGCAATTTAAATTGGTTATGTTGACATTTGAATGTAATTCACATCTATTTGTTAGCTGTGTCGAACAGGGCGGCTCAAGGCTCCACTCGGGGGCAACAACTTCTCCTTACGTGCAATGAACAAAGCTGCAAGTCAATGCTCAAGCTTGATATCTCATTGTTCGGTAGGTTAAATATAAAGTAACAAGCGGTATTTACAAAACAGTAGTGCAGCAGTCTTTGAAGATAAATTTAAAGTAATAAAAGTTACTTTTAAAATAAAATTAATTTTAATCAAAAACATTTGACTTTTCTCAATAAAAAATAACCTTTTAATGCATGGCACAATTTATAGGATATAGGTACATTATACATAGCCTTTGTTATGTATAATTAGGCTCCCTAAGTTCAACTTTTTAGTCTCACATCCGT
Organism: Trichoplusia ni; assembly: GCF_003590095.1. Lineage (NCBI taxonomy): Eukaryota > Metazoa > Arthropoda > Insecta > Lepidoptera > Noctuidae > Trichoplusia > Trichoplusia ni. The sequence goes on from NC_039491.1 coordinate 2,369,034, forward strand.
CAAAAAATCGTACAAAGCAGCTAAAGCTTTCACCAATACAATTGAGTCTGAACAGAGAAAGGGTCCGTGGTGCGCAGCTGTCCCGCAGGCGCCCGCTGTCGGGCGCTCCGCCCTCGCTGACCCCGCGCCTCCGCTCCGCTCTCTGCGAGCGGCGAGCGGCGAGAGAAGCGCTACATTCACATTACGCCCGACTCCCCGAGTCTCGGCATTCGAGACTCCAGTACACTCGCTGTGCTCGGCAGTCGCCCGTCGTTCGTCGAGCGTAGCGTACATCTGTCACGTCACCGCGCGCGTCTTACCAGCCATGTGGTGAAGTGAAACTGTCAAACGTGATACACTTTCGCATACCGGTGTTAAACGGTATTAGTGGACTATTGCACTTTTTATACATTTGACTTGTGATTGTTTGTGTTAACAAAGTGGTGCAACAATTTTGGAAAATTGGATTATACGAACGTATAATGGCCTTAGCCAGGTGAGCTATTTTGGTTGTTGGAGTCAACGCGGAACTAGTTTATTTAATAATGTTCATCGAAGGACTTTTCGTCGGTTGGGCCGTTAGATGATTAGAAACAATCACGTGTACGGTGATCAGTTGGAAGATGGTGGACGAAGTTCTTTGTATGGTGTACTAAGCAATGACATTAATTCATTATGTCAGGTATGCTTTCCTGAACTTCCTAAATCATTATTTCTGTTGATTTCATTTAGTACTTACTATCTCTACAATGGGCGAAAGTTGCTTTGCCCCGCACGCGCATTTAACTTTCCTTGTTGTGTAAGCTGAACGTCAAACGACAGGTAGAGAGAGCAACTTAGAAATCGAGTCACTTTTACTGCAACTATTATCATTAACAATAATAACTATTTTACAATTATTTTACGTTTTAGTTATTCACAAAAAATCAAGACTGCTTTTGCATGTCACTCCCACAGCCCTCGAAATGTGTTCATTTTATGGTGTTTCGATGTTTTCTTTTATTCCTTGGCACCCTCATTCGTCACGGCTACCCCAAACAGTCGAACCCCACTGTTGCTGGCTAGACGCTTGTTTTATTTGGAACGTCGTTGGCTCTGAGCTCGTTTCGGTTTAATATCGATGCAGTTACTGTTTGCTGTGTAGTTGTATTATTATTATTTTGAAAACTTTGTTTTTAGAAACCGAGAATAAAATGATTTCTAGTTGTGCATGCTTACCTTGTTTGCAGCTGCTTCTATAGAAAGGCGTTCCATTTTTGAGCAAATAACCGAAATGCATTTATTTTGGTACCTGTATGCTTTTAAAATGTTTCAAAACCAGATCTGTTACAAAGAAAATACTTCGAGGCAGCTATAATACGGTGTCATAACATATGGGTTCGTTCCTTTCCTTGAGCAGGTAGTCAGTCAGGCGAGGCCGGAAAGCGCTCACCTTCTTATGTCCCTATAGCCTTTTTTTCATTCATGGTCCTCTTTTTGTGTTGGCAAACGGAACGTTCCTGCTTTTTGTTCAGATTATAAAGATTTGAATTATGGTCTCGCGAATTGTCACTGTTTACAATACCTTTTTATTGGATGTTATCTTTGTTTTTATATAGATGACTACTGCAAAGCAAAATGTTTACTATAGATTTTACAATAGATAGATTTTAAATTTTGATAAACTTCACAACTTTCAAAGATTCGAAAATGATGGGAACTTTCTGTAATCTTTTAAGATTGTAATGACATTGTAATGAAGATTGCTGTTGTAATTCATAATTTTGCCATCTCCTCTTCTGTCCCTCTTTTTATATTTCGCCATAAGGTGCAAGAAAGAGGAGATATACTCTACGGTTATACAGTTCTCTACTTATATTTATGTCGTCGCGTCACCGTCTCCCCTAAAAGCTTAGTATCTATACAAAGTTAGGATCGTATTTTGTTGGACAGAATATAAAGATTTGCAGAGATGCTCCTTCGTGGAGGTCGACGAACTTCCTTCGCGCAGAATGCACGGAAGAGCATACAAGTGTGGGTAGATGCTTCGTCTCGACCCTCTTTACTCTTATTTGTTACGAACACCTCGGAGCCCTCGCACCCCATATATATTTATAACGATCCACTTATTAAACTTGGATTTAAATCTCATTGACTTCTCGGTAATCCTTAATATTCGTCTTATTTTAACTTTTATATTTATAGTTGACTGTAAGCCCTTTTCTTAGTATTTGCTGCTAGACTTATTTTCCTATTAAACCCGACTACACTGTATAACATTTTATTTGTAGAATCGCTTTTACTAAAAAAGCAATAAAAATGCTTTCCCGCACTAAACTATTACTCAGTAATCTAATTAGTAACAGTCATTAGAAATTCTAAGAAAACGCTTATTTAAAACACTAGGAAAATGCGTTTCCTAAACACTTTAGCATTCACCATTACTTACGTTAATTGGGCCAGCGTAAAGTCGGCTAAGACATTGTTGTATTACATAGAGCGTAATGTATAGTTTTACAATCTAGTATGATTGTTTGAATAAATTGGGCGAGGTTATTTCGCAAGAATGTATCAATTTAGTCCGAGGGCCGGTGAGCGTTTACAAAGCGAAAGATTGCGGCCGAGCCCGCACTCGGTGCTCCTGTTTCGTTGACAGCGGAATGCGATAACTAAGTGGGTTTTGGCGGCACCGTTGCTGAATTTTGGTTACGATAAGACCAGGTTAAAAGGAACTGTCTGTTATCAAAATAGAAATGGTGTTACGCTTGAATAATGAAACGTAAATCGTAAAGAATGCAGTCATTGAAAAGATAAGCTTGTTAGTTCTGGCTAAAATCCAACTTGTGTTGGTGTCTTGTACGTACTGATTTACGTTATATTGTATAAGCATTAAAACGTGATCACTTGTCTCTGTCTTACCGTTACACTCTACTAAAAAGAAGGTTATATTTAAGATTGCTTTTGGAGCAGGTCATTTATTGTTAAATATAATTTTGATCAAATTTCCAAACTGTTGGAAAGTTTAATAACATTGTTGCAGATTAGCAACACATGAGCATATGACCGGATGCCCTTTAACCGATTTACGGAATCGATTACACGTGACTAGTACTTGCGATCAAAACCGTTATAAAACTATGTTGTTTAATTAATACTAAATGAAGTTTTAAATACAAAGCGCTGCAGGGGCCACGCCTAGTTATATAATAATGTTGATATAAATAGCAAATTTATTGATATAGCGATTACACACGTATTCAAAGTCTTCCTTATTATCGTGTTGTATATTACACAAGGCCAAGGTTATCAAAATATACGCTACTAAATCTTGTTTGGGAAATCAAATGTATTCTTTTCCGTTTTTATGCCATCGTACAACTTTTACGAAGGAGAACATCGTTTCGTTTCGAACAGAATCCAATATTATGTTTGTTTATGCATGGATCGTTTTCAAATCAATGTCACGAATCCATTTGTGAACGTTTGTATTACATTATGAGATTATTTAAATTTTAACTCCATCAGAAAGTAACAGTGGTAGACCCTTTACGTATAATATTCAAATGATAAAAACATGTCATGTAGCTCTGACGTATGTATATATTTATTATTTATCATATGTAAATATTCCAAATGTATATCAGTCTGTTAAGTAGCCATCAAAACAGTTAAGCTTCATTTAAGAAAGAAAAACAAATATCTAGAGTACAAAATAGACATGAATTTTCTAATTTTCTCCTTGCGGTATCCACAAAACTGATGTAGCATATCTCATATATAAAGCGTCAGCCAGAAATTCTATTGTTAAACTCTTGAAAATCTTTAGAAAATAAGAAGAGAATAGCTGTAATTTGTTTTGTGGCCATTTCTAAGGTGAAACCTCATAATTTGAATATAGCGTCTTTGTCGATGGAAAGTCCGTCGTTGCGTCTTTCTTCGGTACGGTGCGTGGCGCCTTCTCTTTGTACGATGATCTCGACTAGTTTCACCAACATACGACTTTGAACGACTTAGATTTCTTTTAATATCTCATGTTCAATCAATGTAAAACATTCTGTTCTCGTGGCCTCGTCAGTTTAACTCATATAGCCAGCTTAATAATAATATTCAGGAACTTGTTGTTATTAATAAAAGGCTCGTGGCGTAAATAATGTAAAATAATAATATTCCAATCTTTATAAATAAACCTTACCCTCTTTGTTGATCGATCAGAAAGCTGTTTTAAGCTTCGTTTATGGATGTGTTGCAATGTTGCTGTAACTCTTGTCCGACGTCATTACTCAGCTGAAAGTGGCGCATAAAACTATGACAAGAAAACCACTCACGTAACATCTTTTAAATAATGTACCTACGCCGCTCTACATAACTTCTGGAGCCAATTTTTCATAAATAATGTTCGAAAAGTATAGGCTAGCAACACTTACCGTCGTTTATACTTAAATTGAGAAGACCATGTGTTTAAATTATGATAACGTAATGTTTACATTAAGTTTACTATCAAAATCAGAATAATGCTGAGGAACGAATATTGTTCGTTTTATTATCAGGTATATAGGTGGTATTTATTATTTTATCCGATGCCGATTTAGAGCACGGTAGCGTGAGGCGTTAATTTGCCGAGGGAGCAATTCGGAACGGGGACATCGCGCGCACTCCAACTTGGTCGGAGAGCCGCGCGCGTTGACCCATTTTGTGCGTAACGCGGTATGGTGCGTGGAGGAATCGATGATATAGCAACCAAATCTCGAGGCCTTCGCCGCTTTACTGATGAGTTTGGATCTGTGTCAGGGTCCTCCCCCGCTCGACGTCCCTACGCCTTTCAACCTCCCTCCGGCTCCGGTAGGCAGCCCCTGCCTCAGTTGACCCGTAAAACTCTAGTGTTTGCGTTATACTTTCTGCTGGCTCTTTAATGATTTGAGGTCACTTGCTCTACCATTGTATGTACCTTGAATAGTAAATATTTCGATTTAATTCCATCATATAATATAAAAGTAATTCCTAAATGAAATCAGAATATACAATTACTTAAATGTCATTTACATTGCTCCATATCATGATAATTCGTCATTGAATAGCCTAATATTATGGCTATATTATATCATTATTTCAACGATTATTATCTAAAACAAGTGTAATAATGCAAAGATTGCGTTAGAATTGTTAAACTATTCATACTTTGTGAGAAGCTTAAGCTAACAAACACAGAGGTCACTTATTTTGGGGCGATGTATACTTGACCAAGTTTTTGTTATTCATAATTCTTATAATTCTTCCATAAAATACTTGACATAATAAAAACTTAAGGCCTACGCTTTTGTGCATTTATGTTGTTATGAGTGAACCGTTGTACTTAACGGTCTTTCAATCGTTTTGTTAATAATGTAATATGAATTCAAATTTAACTTAAACATTTACGTCATTAATATAATTAAGATAATACAGTTTGGGTGTCGCACTATTCTAACTGAATCGTGACCAAATGGAAATAATTGAATGAGAGAGCTTCAGGTTAGCGATGGAGTGGTGATCGACCTTTGCAGCTCCGTCACCTTCGTAGCAGCCGACAGCGCCGTTGGCATTGTCGCCTCGACGACAATAGGAAGCAACGCGGCCGCAGATCGCTATTGGGCTTAAGGCCATTTTCAATGCACCATCTTTTACCTTGTGCCCCTTACTGAGGAGTGACCCGAAATCGACGCCGGCGGTTATAGAGCGCGGCGAGGATCTGCATGCCTTTACCGATATTGTTTTTATCAAGCAGGTTAATATTGACCCGGTTTATCAATGGAGACCTTTGCCATAAATAATCTCGATCAACTCCATAATAATAGGTAAAGTAAATTTGACTTTAATTTCTACAATGAAAACAAACTTGTTCAAAAACTTGTATAAATGAAACAAATAAATATTGTTCGTGGCATGGTGCATTAAATAGCATCAAAATACGTTCAAATAGCATTGATTCTGCAAAGCAAATCGCTGCCCTACAAATAGAGTCGTATAACACACGTAGGCCTTGCCCAATTTTTTTCAAATGCCACTCTTTTACCATGTAGGTCAAATGCATTACGATGTCAAAATTGACCTGGTTTTTTTTTCTGCTTGAATGTCTTAAAATTATGATATAACATTTTTATTGTTAATTGATATAATGTTTAAAAACACTGTATTCATAATAAAATTTGCACCTGCGCTAATTCATTACTTCTGACAGACATATGGTGATTAAAGAATTGTTAAGATGTAGGAAAGTAGAACGGGGGCATCAATTTCAAGGTCGAACGTAGCTGAACAAATTTGTTTTAACTGGTCAAATTTAGCGTTAACTTTTAAACACTTTGGATATGTACGTCCTGTTTGACACACATGGATTAAGATCACATCAGAAGATAAGACTATCAGAAAAAAAAATTGAGGTCATCAAATGTTGAATGCTATTGGACATTTGTATAGAAATACGAATCCAGATCACAAAGTGATTGTATTTCTTATGCATTGTGGGTTTTATGCTTTATTGCTATTCAAGAGCACGAATGTAGAGCCATTTTACCAATGTAACCTTACGCAATAATTTAAAAGGTAAGTGAAAACAGCTTTACTTTTTACTATTCATAATAATTGGCTATTAAACCTTTTTAATGACCTCTATCTAAACATAAAAAATAAACCTTGGAAATTGTCTCCCCTTTCATTAAACGCCTCTCAAATGTATAGAATGGTTAACGCATTTAGCGTGGATTCTAGTCAAAGCCTTTTCGTAATTTGACGGATGGTTTTTATAGTTTTTGTCTAGTGTTTCTTAATATACAATGTGTGCGCATACGAAGACTGAAAGTGTACGTCCGCCTGGTTGTGTGCGCGGCCTCAACCGAGTTTTGTCGATGCTTTCTCGAGCGGCGAACCGGGTCGCGTTCTCGATGCCCCTTGCTGCGCTGGCTGGTACAAACTGCTGCCTGTGTCTCGACGAGCTTGACACACGCACACCGGCGACTGATCACTAGTCACTGTGTTAATACGCCTACATCTTTACCAGATGTTTGGAGTCAGGGTTAGTCAATCATTTCAATAAATGCGGCGAACGAGAAATCGCTTAGACTTTAGAGAATATCTCAACGTACCATAGATTGTTTGCTCTGCAAAATGAGTGCTTTGTGAATTGCAAAAAGGAGGGCACGGTTACATTTACATAATTTAAGGTTAAAGGTAAAGATAGTTTTACCTGTAGGTAGAAATTGAATGTTGAAAAGAAATATAGGATGAATATGTTTAGTTTCGTTTTAGAAAAGACATGTAAATCAGACGTAATAAATTATGTTTTATTCAAGATTCTTTGCTATGACCCCGCTGGTGTAATAGCTTCTATTTGCTAAACAAAGCACAAGGTTTTAGTTTGTGTTCCGGCTCGGCGTGTGTGTATATGTGCCAACCTTGTATTCTCCTTGCCGATATTTAATCCTACTGGACTCAATGCGATTCTAGTTACGTACATCATTACAGCAACTGCTCAAGTCCAGTTCTAAACTGAAACTAATAAATTATAGTTTTATACACTGGTTAGAAAAGCGTTACCTATTGTGTTTTATTGACTACGTGATAACGTTGTTTTAAGCAGTAGCATGATAACCAAGGAATTAAATGTCCATTAAATGGGTATCCGAGTGACCATCAAAATTGTTAGATAGAATTAAAGGCAATCGACAGTGACGACCCTCGCCAGTGTAGGAAGTAGGGTCATGCAATTTATATTAGGCTGAAGTCAAGGTCTCACCAATCATTTTGGCCATCTAGTATTCATAGGACAATGCAAGTTAAGGCCAAATCATTTCAGCCTCCTTTGTCATTTGTAATGAGACAGGACTCGCCGCGCTTCCTACTGATCTTATTCAGCCTGCCTTGATATGAAAATGAGACACTTTAATAAATATTATTACAGATTCAACGTTTATCTATTTGCGATTGCATATTCATGGCAAAACAATGTAGAACTCGTAGGGCCGAGGTGGCACAGTTTCTTGTTTGAGTTATAAATCAATCTGTCCTAGTTAGATTAGCGTTGTATGTAGCGTTGCTCAGCCATCGATGTCTTCGCTTTCCAAAGGCAGTGTTGCCAAATACTGATGGTGTATGGTGGTCAGGCGGAGCGAGTTGCGCTGTTCGTGTATCGGTTTCGTTTCCCATTCGCGCACCTTTACGTGCGTATGATTCGAAGTATTACATAACCGGCTCGCGCAAACTCCACCACACGTCACTCTTTGTATTTAAAACATGTCAAGTGTCGTGATAATTTCAAAACGATTTATTTAAGAAATTCTAAATATTATTTTTATTTAAGATTTCATTAGCTTGGCGACAAGGTTACGTAAGATAATGTTAAAAAGATTATACTTAAGTTTTAAATAAGTATGAAAACTGAATAGGTAAAAATATGTTTAATTTAAAAGGCAATATGTGGGTTTCAATGTAACGGCGACAAGTTAAACCGCTTCAGGGTTCACATGCGAGGCATTCGGTTTGATTCAGAATTGGCCGTTCGTCCTCGTCCTCGGTCGAACGCTTCCGCCTTACAGCTTATCCTCGCCTGCGGTGCCCATGATAATCTTTTGTAGTATGAGCCTTGATCCTAGGTCTCTTCCAAAGTCACCCGTCTATTTATTACTATAACAATCTTGTAATTTCCTTTCTAGGTATAATCAGCAAACCGCGCGCGCCTCTTCGTTGAAGTACGTAATATTTTTTAAGTAATTTATTTATCTTAACCAATTAAATTACTTAAGTATTTTATATTTAACAATTTTTAGGTTACAGTTACACAAATTTAATTCAATTTAATAGAACTCTACATTTCCTAAAATACTTGTGTTAATCCCAGGTTTGTGTTCTTTTACTTTGACTTCAGCACAAATAATAAGAGTGGAAAGGCTAATATTTTATGTATAATTGCATTTCCATGTGAACAGTGGATAATAACGTTGGTTTTATTGAGCCACGTGCAAACAGGTAGGCGTGAGTGCGTGTACGTCACAGCCCAGCCTATGAAGGTCATGACGTAACAACGTAGCCTCACCATTATTCAGCTTGTCGATCCATCGCTCGGTTCCTCACGAGGCCAAACGTTCTATTACTCGACAGCAGAGGTTATGCGCGCTCGTATAATTCTGTCTCATTTCCTTAACTTCAAGTTCGTCGGCGGCGGCGGCACTGGATCCCGCATTAAAAGCCTAATAAGCTGATTTACAACCAGGAAATGTAGAGTCTCTGCGTAGCGAGCAAAATTATCTTAAAACCTAGTTAAGACACATCTAGTACATCCATGCCTTTGGTATTTAATATGGTGTAATCATGTCATATTATATTTCAATGAATTTAGAATATAACGTTGAATATTCCGCAGCGGATAACTTTCGTAATATTTGTGTGTAAGAAGCTCTCGCTGATATCTTGTTGGAAACGAGCCAAGTCTGACGGTGTTCTCTAGAGAAGGTCCGGAATCTAATATAAACACTACAAATTCAAAGTAATCTATACCGGTATGTCTGCTTCCTTCTAATGACCTCTGAATACACATTTTAGGTTTTTACTGGAACGATAAACCATAACAGTAATATTGAAATGTTTTTAGACACAGGCACCAAGGGCTCTTAATTATTCGTTTTAAATTGTCGACGAAAACCATAACCTTCATAAATTTATATATTAGTAATCGCGATGTATTGACGCTGATCCGTTTTCATGGCTTACTTATACTAGAAGTATATATTTGTACATCTAATAAATTTATAAAATAATAGTAACACGGAAATTGCGTACACCTAGATTACAGCTTGAGCTGATAAAAATTGAAGTACCTACGTTGTTCATATTCACTAGTCTTATATTATTGGTGACTTTCATTGATTAATTTTATCTTTCAATGTCAAACACAAAGATAAGTTTTGTTTAAACGTGTATAGAGTTACTTGCAAAGTATTCAAAATAATAAGTTTATTTTAACTATTTGCGCAAAACTGCAAATGATTCGCTAACAAGTATTGAGCGTGTAACCTGCGCAGTAGACTGTTAATATAGAGGTGGAAACTCGATTCACGATGAGATGCTATAGCTCAGTTGATCGCACGACTTCCCCCAATGGGGACTAAGAAGTTATATCTCGTCTGGAGAATGAAAGAAGCACCCCCTCTTATAATTATAATAATAAGGTAATATTTCTTTCTGTTCCCCTTTATCAGACCAGCTATAAGGCGGTCGGTTACTTGCATTTCAGCTATATTAAAATTTCTCACACATTTTATAGAAATATCTGCTTTTATGATACTCAAGTTATTAGTAAGAGCAAATGTACTTAAACGTGAACAGTTTCGAGCATGTCGTTGATATAAATATAGGTATCTTACAAAGCACCTCAGATATGCAATGAGAAAGTTAATCGCTAGGCAATATAGTTAATCAATATTTTAACGGAACAACATTAATGGGATACTTATGTACATGATAGTTATCTTTGATATATTTTTTGTACGCTGTTTGAAGATTTATATTTTTTTGAGGAAGTATAAAATTTACACTTCCCTAATTGATAAGAAATATAAGATTGTTTAGATTTGTCGCGTACTTGGGATTTAATTGTTAGGTAGTAGGTCGGACCGCCATCGTTTGCGATGACGTGGCGTCGGAGCGCGGTCACCTTGCCCGTCCTCGCACATCGCGGACAAATAAAGGTGGTATGAGCATTTAGTTCCGCGTTCGCTAACACGAAATACCTATTTACTTATTAATGTAAATTATGTTATTATGTCTCACATATACTTTTACAGTTTTAATTGGCCTCTACACTCAAGAATGTAAGTCCTTAGGGATTTTATCAACAATACCGCCCGCCCTCTAGACATAATCTTCGAAGTCGTTAAGTACAGACGCAGAATGTTTTCTATTCTTGTAACTATTTACTTCACATATAATGAGCATTAATGTCTGCATGTGATTGTATGTCCAAGTATATTATACCAATAACCTTCCATGTCAGTAGATAACACATGTCATACGTGTTCAACTAAAAATATAGTATCTTCCTACTTTGCTGTTCTTCAGACTACAATGATCTCATAGTTCTTAGCATATGACCTATACTGACAAAGGTATTTGTAAATTGATTGTGTACCAATTAATATAATGGCTCTCAAGTTTATCGCACGGACCAACCTGTTATTGTTTTTTTGTCGCCACAAAGTCTTGTGAATGTTATTGTCGCTAAGTTTATAAAATCGCTTCTTAAATGCATCTGCTAATAATATTATACATTTCATTATGACCGTAGTCAACAAAGGAGAATAATAACAAATAATGTAAAGCGCGAGTGCTCGGGCATCGCGCTATCGCAATGTTAGGGACTCTTCTGTTGCTTTGTGTAAGGTCTACTTTCGTTTGAGTTCGTTTCGTCTATTTTAATGTCTCTGCAGCCCCTTTGAATATGTAAGTAACTATGTTGCTATCGGCGCTGTCTGTTTTGCAGTCGTTCCTTGCTGCTCTACCTTGTCTCGACGGCGGGTGGGTAAACTATATAAAATTGAAGCGGTATTAAGGAGCATACTTTGTGGAACATGCATTTCCACAACTCATTTGTGAATATTGTCGCTTGTGAAGTTTCACTGTTTACTTTCCCATATTGCGTATTACGTTACACAAGTCACGGTTGCAAAAGCACTTTGGGGTCGCGTGCGACTGTCAAGACAGTTGACTTCTTTCGTTACTTTGGTTGGGTATTAAGTTTGCATTGATCAATCCTGTTATTTATTTTGATTTTATAATTAGACTACATATATGAATATACAAACAACTGAGTAGGTATACTAGCTTAGTGTTTCATTTCAATTCGAAGTGCATAGCTTAAGTAACGCTAAGTAATGCCAAATCGATTGCAGCAAAGAAAACATAGCTGTAATTATAATTAATTATTGCGGTTTAACAGTAAATTATCGCGTCGATTGTGTTCAGCACTGAACGCACTTTTGACAGTTTTATTGTTATATTTACAACGGACTATGAGACGCCGACGGCCGCCGCAACCTTGAATACATCATGTGTTTGATTATTTCAGACGTCACACCTACAATTTGCTCTGTTTATATCTGCTTGATCCATCACATAAGCCACATATACATACATTATAACATAGATATGTTTGTTATGTAATCTTCTCTCATCTCCCCCGATCTGCAGTCCAGATTCGTTCGTTCAGATCATTTTATCGTTTGGCACTTCTCGTTTACGACTCATAAAGTGTAATGTGGTATCGAAAACATGTGACAGCTTTTAAATGATGTTCCTTGTTACCAACATGACTTTATTATTTTAACGTAGGTACCTTTGCTGTCGAGCAACTTAAATTAAACTATTTTTACCGGCGGACCTTCTTGGCATGAACCTCATCGCAAATTGACATACTTTATTGCTTTATGATCACAGCCAATTCTCTGAAAGCATAATTCTGTGTTAATATAAAGTCAGCACCGCGACTGAACACCTTTTATATGGAACTACCTTGTTCTCTTCATGGTATGGATTATTACTAAGCGGGATTTTCTTTTTGTTATTAAATTTAATTTCACGATGTAGCGTATTACAATTATAGTATTTAGGGTTTCGCTTCTATTTATTTATTATGGATGTTTATTTTTGATGAGGATACAAATGTATTTATTTCAAATTGTTACAACTAACCGCAGAACGTCACAAATCAGGAAAATGAAAATTACCTATATTTCACAAAAAAACAAATCATATTCGTATCCTTCGTTAGTCAACCATAGGTATATTACTCATACTCGGTACCCATGCTCCAAAATTAGGTTTTGTCATTTGGAACACTAGGTGTTTATACCGCATAAGTAACCTCGACATCTGTACTTGTTGCGTCATCGCCGGACATGATACAATACCTCTATTATTAAAATGTCACAGCACAGAGAATTGCTTAGTCGCTTTGTGTACGAGAGGTGACCTCGCAACCACTTAAACCGTCTTCAGTCCTTAGAAGAAACGGTGTCTTCAACAAACAAGAACTAGCACAAAATCAATAAAAACACTGCAGTGTAAATACGATCCCCCGGTCTACGTAACATCAAAGATACTAGTCACGTTCTTAATATTATTTGTAAAGTTTTAATTAATTAAAGACATGTGCTCACGTCATGAATAACTCTGTTCGACAAGTATTTTTCCTGTACACCTAATATGGAACGTGTGCATGTTACTGTATTTTAATACTATTCAATGCGTATATTGCAAATAGTTTCCCATTGTTTTTGTCGCACCGTATTTACCAACAAGCGAATGTAAAATAATATGTGCAATAACGACACCGATATCGTAGGACAATTTGCTCGGTAAACAAGCCGTCCTTCAGATCCCAGTCGAGGACCCTATAATGTCGGGTCGTCCTCAGGGCGTCTGAGTCACAACTCGCAGTCATCGTTAAGAGGGCATTGCTCACTTGGTTACTCCCCCCTTGGCACGCCCGCTGCATCAGCGAACCACCCGTTTAAAAAAATAAAACCACTCATATGCGTATCAGTACATTCATTGTTCTATCGTCCTTATTCCGATTCCATTGTCTCGCAACTGTCCGCCATTATTATTATTGATCGCAAATTTATGGTTGTGCAGCCTTATTGTAAACCTTTTCAGGGTTTAACATTAGTAGAATATGGAACTAATTGTAATAACAATGTGATATGTCCCGGTAAACCGCGATGTTATTTATAAGTGAACTTTTTAAACGAATGTGAATTATTTAGAGCATAATTTAATTTTAAATGCCAGGGCACTAATGCTTTCATAAATTTTATTTATTCAATAAACATGTGTTCATTTTAAATGGAACAGTAATACGTATTATAATAGATCACTTATTGCTCGCAGCTTAGTGTAATACATAGCTATTGTGATATTTCTTTGTTATGCTAATAATGAGCTTTCACATGGCCGCAAAGTATTAAAATACGATGATGATTAAACACAGATAGCGTTTCTCTAAATGTAAAATCAACGTGCGTGACACAACAGAAATTGATGTAAATGTGACGAACTTTACCTCACAAATACATAAGTCAGTCAGATAAATGTGCCAGATTTACCGTCACTCGATTTACAGCGCCTACTTACGGCTTGAGATTTACCAACCGATCCCAATAATGTAGTGAAACGACGTCGAGAGGACTTAAATATAGAAGAGGATGCGTGCTGGTCGGGTGACATCTATAATAAGACCACGGGAGACCGATGATACGTACTACGTAGATTGCTCAACATTTCACGGGTTGTTGACTCGTTAAAATCATATCAAAAACTTTCAAATGTTAAACCTTTGTGCACTCTACTTGACATTGTGCATACGTAAATATTTTTTCAACGAAAATCTTAATGCTTTGTCGTTAAAAGTTATAGCCAGTGTTTAAACCCTAACATCATAATATGTGACCGATATTATGATAATCACCTATATGCACTTTTTGTTGTTAGGCTAAGATACTACTTGACTTTGGCTTATCCTTAATCCCTAAGCGTCGATAAAGAAAACTCGAGATAATAATACATATTTTTATGTCTTTTTAATTAGTTAAAATATCGTAAAATTGTTTAGACTAATTATTTAAAGGTACCTGTGGGCTTTGTTAAAAATAATCTTTTTATGGTAATTCATCTTGACGAAACGCTATCGTTTACAATTCTTAATAGTATTTTTTGTCGTCGTTAGCAAGGTGGTCCCATCGGTGGGTGGTCTACCGCAAGGGCCATCAGGCCGCACGGTAACCTTAACGTCAATGCTATTATGCTACAGATCAACAAAATCCTACTCGACTTACACGAGAACTCTGTATAATTATGGCTACATTTTATGTAGGCCAAAAGTAATAGATGAGTTGATATGATGATTCACCTATTGTTAATCGTCATAGGAGCGGTTTACTGAAGCTGAATGTAGGTCGGTCGGGCCGCTCCATTTGCCACAGTGGCAAATTGTTGATCGACCTCGGAGTGATCGCTGCGCGTACGATATCTTATCTGCACCCAACAGAATGACAAGTTATCCACCTATAAAAAGTTAACACAACATCAAATAAATATATTAACCTATAATTTGTGAGGAATATGTTCTGGAACATAATTTCTCAGGTTAAAAATAAATCTCCTGAAAATAAATTAGATTTAAAGGTTTTTTAGAGCAATCAAATACATGCACGACTGTGCAATCAAAACTTTAAAGAAAAAGAAACGAGGTGAATTAAAATTTATTAGGTGTTAAATATTACTCTCCTTCAACATCACATCACTAGTCAAGACCCGGCTCTCCGCAGTCGCAGTTTCTGGGTCGTGTCGATTAATTCACTTAGCCTACTTTTATTTAGTGCTGTGACACTTTTTTATGTTTGACATACTTCATTTCATTGCTTGAATGCTGACCAGAACTGTCCATTTTATTCCAGCTATACGTAGGTGGCTTCCGTAGTCGCACTCTATATTTCTACACGCTTAAAATTCTTAACATAGAAGAAGTCATAAATATTTGTATGCAATGATCTGGAACAACGCTTGTTTACTAATATTCCAGTTAACCCGTACCACAATATGTTTGGGTACGATGTACAATGGAATGATTATGTAGAGTTCATCAGAAGTCCTCAGTATTATATTATCAGCAAGTCGATATTTGTGATATGTGTGTTCACAAACGTTTGTGGTCATGAATTACGCTACAACTTCGGAAAAATGGGAACAAGTAAATAAAACCTTCCTTTATGGACGCCCGTAAAATCGGATTTACACGCTGAGTTTTTGCCAATTTATTAACACATTTCGCAGAATGTCCTTGTGATATTACTTGTTTAAACTATTCTAAATCAAATGATTCCATAAACAGGCTGAAATCGGTATAACCTTTGCGAAATGGTAACTAGAAACAACATTTGCACACCGGTTTTAGGATAATTTTAAATTAAATAATAAAACGGCATAATCAATAAACACAGAAACCTGGTATATTCTTGACATAAAATAACAATATAATTGGTGTTCACAAAGGTACAAAGCAGCCTTTTGTGACTGAAAATCGGGGTGACCAAAGACGTATCCAGTTAACTGGCATGGTACGATTATACTTTTACAAAAACGACCGCACGCGGACTGTGAACGGATGCAGAGCGGTGATGAAACTGACACAGATTCTAACGCGTATTTGGTAATCGAAATTCAGTTCGTGAAAGTCTCGCAGGACGGTCAAATCTCGCACATTGTAAGTGTCCCACTTCGACATGCTCTCGACATTTTGACGGCACCGAAACCTAAAAGCCAAATGATACTAACGTGCAACTCTTCTTTCGCCGACCCGTCATTGTTCACGACCGACCGTCCTCGCGGCGCACGTACCGGTACATACATTTATAAAGTGTGTATAATGTATTGTGTTCGCGTCCCAGATTTGGGAAGCGAAACTACGATCGTTGATTGGCGTATTACGACGTTGCTACATTTTCGCCTTGCATTCAATTCTATGAGAATTTGCAGGTATTGCTTATCGGCCACTAGGTCACTCGTTAGCTTATTGTATTTGTTAAACGCTTCAATTTTTATCCGTGTTACAAAATTACTGGTCCGACCTGACACATTTGTTTTACGATTACGGTTAAATCTGATCGGAAGTTGTGCAGCCTTAACAATATTGCTAAAACATGATCAAATCCTGATGTAGCAAAACGCATTTCTTGACTATGTGCTTGTATAATACGAGCTTCCACATCATAGATTTCAAAGCATGGCGATGTGATTCCTCTTACATATTAATCAATGACTTGAATGGTGCGTTATTTTACCTAGGTTTATTGAGTTGTAACCAGCACTGTGTACAACAATTACCATCATCGTGTGTAATCCATACTTATTACTTTGTATCTTTAAGAATACCTACATGCGTTGTTGTCATAGACCAGACACAAAGATATATAAAAGTTGGAATACGTATAAGGCAATAAGACAAGACAAGTTGGGTGACATCATCTATGCTTGCCCCGTTTGACTTACAAGTTCAGTTTGTGCCTATTTATTCTACAGAACAAATAATTTATTCCTAATTCACAAGTCACATTGATTCGTCTGTATCTTTGGGAGTGATACGGCATTAAATTAGTTGGGTACAGGGGTGACCTGGAGATAAACAAAATCATGTTTTTATGTTATCGCTCATTTAGATTTTAAGCCTAAACAAACTCGGTTATCGAGTGCTTTGTCTGTTATTTTTATTAGACAAGGTTTGTTATGTAGCTGTTTAGTCGTTAGTATGCGTATCTATTTCTAGTATGGACGATCTCATTAAGATAATCAATGCATTAGACACACATGGCGTTCCTTAGTTAGTGCCTACCATTAGATAAAAACGTGATACACGAGTTATTTAGTATACATACCTAATGGATTACACACGTAACATATATGCATATACATGCATAATGTGTCACATGTAGAATAATGAAAATACAATTTTTTACACCTTTCTAAATCAGTTCAAACTGATAGATTTTACACACACTTTTTGCTTCGTTATTTTCTTCTCACAATTGCCTATGTAGTTTTTATCAGTAACTAGTTAGTAATAAGTCACTTTAAGAAACTAAATCATGAATATTATGAAGTGAAGAGAAACAGATGAGTAAATTTCTTATTAAAAATACTGAAATGTCCAAAACTTTTTGTAGAGTAGCTGCGATGCAAATGCGAAAGTTTTTTTATGCTTTGCTAACTGGTTGACAGTCGCTATCCGTGTTTACCTCACTGCTTAATATGACGCTGTCGCGTCCGGTTTATACGGGTTCAAACTTTTAAAATATTCGTGGGCTTGAGTCAAGTTTCAGTTCAGTTGGCCACACACCAAGCGTTGGGTAAAATCGTTGGAGCGTCATGTTGTACGTGCGTTGTCTTTATTTTCAGCTCAAGTGTAGGGTGTCGTGTCAGTGTATCTGACGGAGATGTGCATTGTTGCAGGCTCGGGTCGGGCAGCGAGTGCGGCGGTGGAGGGTCGGGCGGCGGCGCGCCCGCTCCTCAGTCGGCGCGCGTCTCCTCCAACGGCGCCGGCGGGATGGCGGTGAGCCGCGTGCCCAGCCCGCTGCACGACGGCAACACGCCCGTCGCGGAGAACTGGTGCTTCACACAGGTAATCTATCCCATCATATACCACGTAGACGACATAATACGTGATGCGTCTAGCAACTCTTACATAAAATGAACTTCACCGTTTTCTGCTTAGAATAAACTTTTGTAATACATATATTAAGAACCCATGCGCGGACAGTAGACACACCAAAACGGACGCATTGCTGCTATTCCTTACGCGGTAACCACCATTGTGTCTATTCATTACTTTGAACAACAAATCCTACGACGAAACAGCTGTAAATACTCACGCAAATTTGTAGAGTATTAATACTAGTCATCTGTTAATGTGGTACAAATACGCGATAATAAGTGTTTACCAAGGCTGGTATTGATGAACTTGAAAATGTTACGCGCATATGAGTTTACATGTACCTATGTATATAAATGAGGAAGAGTTGCAGACACGTGTCCACTGTGCAAACTGGTGAGACTCGTGCGTCACGTGGTAGAGCTATGTAAACGCAAATAGACGCGGTATTTATTGATATGAAAAATCCAATTCCGAGACTATTTCTCTGATAAACAAATACCTGATATGTTAGTTATGCGAACCGAAACGTTTAAACCACGCTAACGTCACTCTCTTACGCGTTACATAATTATCGTTTGTTCTCGCAGACGTCAATAAAAGGTATGAGGTGTACCCACTGTAAGACGTCGGTAGTAGCGATAAGAGTACACGGCTGCCGGAAAGATGTTCTTATTTCTTACATTGAGGTATCACCTCATAAAAGTGATTTTCCCGGTGGATGCTCATCAGTCATCGCTTAGGTAATTGGAACGACCGTTGTGCGACATAGACTACAATCTGGTCTTACCATTTTTACCAGTTTTTGCCCAAAAATCTATTTAGTTTGATATAACGGTATTTTTTGTTGCTTTGAATGAGACGCAGCCGCGCGTATATTTATTAAGATCTGTTTCAAGTTATAATCTCAGGGAATCCGTTTTTGGTCGTACTTTATGTATGTTTACCGTTGTTTAACGGAGTCGACATCTAAATACGTGCCAGTAACGTAATTGATGGTATACGTGTATTGAACAGAGTCTTATTCAGGAGACAGGCATGTTTCCGCTTCCGCATCGGATTGTGAAGAGCTGGCTAGCTTGGAACACGTGTGGATGCGCCGGGCAACCACGCCACGTGCCGCCCGCCGATAATCACGTTCTTCAGTAGTACTCGGAAACGCGACAACAATAAACTTCGCATGCTATCGCGTCAATTAGAGCTCTCTTTGAAGTCAACTATACCAAACAACCGTACAAAGAATTCATTACATATTTCAAATCAACACAGCTTACGTCCACAAAACTTGATGGCTATGGCGTCGTGTGAACTCGTGTGCAGTGTGGCCTAAAATGTGATTCATACCAGAGGAGGACGTTTAAGTTCTTAGTTTGACTCTTCTATTATTATTAAAACAAAACATGTTTTCTTTGAGTCCTTAAAAGCTGGTTTACTAGTAACACACATAAAAGGCTTTTATATGGCGGTGGAATCTGCAAACGGATGTTATCTATGTGTCCGCGAATGCGCGGGGACCGGGGATGATGCGGGCGGCCTTGTCGCGGGTCGGCGACCGGGCGAAGACCCCAGCAGCACCGCAAGCCAAGCAACGGTCGAGGGCAACGACCAGCGACAGCCAGGTTGCGCCCGCGACTTCGCTACTTCTATTCCTCCCGAGCCACGCTGAGGCCCAAGTGTCCACCTCGATGATGCCTCAGGGCCCCCGCCACGCCGCCAATCACGTTCACATCACTCGTACCATGCTAATTATTATATCGGCACTTATAAATTATAATCGGAATTACTGCCACCATAGAGCCTCTACGAGCACAATGCACGAATAGACCCGAGTAGTAACAACTGTACTATATTATGATTTATGTTTATTGCAATTATTTGAACCCAAGATCAAAGACCGTCAAACTCTATATAATAAACGGTAAAAATAGCTTAACCTTGAATCATAAACTGTAATAATAAGTGTTGTCCCTTTGTTCGTGACGTTTTATTTGTTATGATTTATTTAACCGACTGTTTGTTTTCAATAGAGGCTGTCTGTGAGGTAATTAGAGACAAAGCACGAAACATTAAATTGTATAGTTAGGATCCGCCCAGGCCAAGATTTATTGTTTTATAGTTGTCACCCGGCTGGCCGAGGAACCTTGAGAAAGTGTCTACTGCGCTTGGTGATAAACTCCTCCATTATTTATAAAGCCTTGAACAATATACATCTGCCTTTGATTGTCAAACCAGTTGTACGTGCGTACACTGTACTAATCCACCTTTTGAGTCGAAGGTGTTTCTATTTACTTACCCTTTATGTTAGACTTTGAGAACGAATATGAAACAGTATTTTAATTTATATTTCCTTTGTTTCAGGTCAAAGTGGTTAAGTTCAGTTACATGTGGACAATAAACAATTTTAGTTTTTGTAGAGAAGAAATGGGTGAAGTGTTAAAATCATCGACTTTTTCCGCTGGTGCTAGTGACAAGTTAAAGTGGTGTCTCCGCGTTAATCCTAAAGGACTCGATGAAGAGAGCAAAGACTATTTATCATTATACCTATTATTAGTGTCGTGTAATAAATCAGAAGTGCGGGCAAAATTCAAGTTTTCAATATTAAATGCAAAGCGAGAAGAAACAAAAGCAATGGAGTCACAGCGCGCCTACAGATTTGTTCAAGGCAAGGATTGGGGATTCAAAAAATTCATTAGAAGGTAATTTTTTAACCATTAATAATATTATTCAACACATTATGTCAACGATCGTTTATTTGTTCCCAGTTACAACATGTTGCGTTAATAATGTCAACAAAAGTGGCATAATATTTGTTTTGTAATGTTAAACGTTTCTCAAACGTAATGGTTCAGAATCCATAGTTACTAGTTCACAAGACGGTACGACAAAACAACAGAGAATGATAAAACGGAACCATTTTTAAGCCGGTATGGATTTTGTAGGAAGTGAAGCTTTTCGTAGCGTTCAGTTACAGGGGGCGGACCCCACGTAACGGCACAGTCTAATATAATTTTATTCCCCACTTCAGATACTATATGGGTAGCTTGTGCGGGGGCAATAAACACCACGTTATGTTGGCCCCCGGCGACACACGTGAAATCTTTGTAGCAACAGCTGTTACGTGAAATGTTTTACGCCATCATGGCTCCTTTATTATTGGTTGGGTGTAAATCAACCCCTTTGTAAGTCACGCAGTGACTACTACTCATATAATAGTCACAAACTATTTACAATTTTGTTCGGAATCGTAACGACTATTGTTTATATTATTATGTTCTATTCGTAGAAGGTTTAGATAGGTCGCCGCGACCTCAAATATTGAGTACACGACAAGCAAATGGTAATGATGATAAATTGCAGCACGTGGCGTTTTCTGGCGCTCCACTGCTAGTTTTAGATAACCACTAGCAAAGAAAGTTGAATACGTAATCGTGTTCTGTTTTCATGGAATAGCCTTAAAGCACTCAAAATTCAAGGCATTTGCAGTGACTATTAAATATTTCAATACATAAAAGAGGTGTTGCCTAATGTGATTACAGATTTTATCCTCGTCCAAAATAACGAACCTAGATTAAAACAAATGGTTCGGAAGTTCTTTTTGTGTCAAGGCCTGCGATGTTCATAAATCTAACATTGTTTGTTTTAATGCTTTACCAACGACCATTTTATTGTTAAGTACCTGTTGTAACAGAGCTCCAACCACGTGGTCAACCTTTAATGTTGGTTACTATGCCTACATAACATAAATAAAATATAGAAATGAAGATCGGTAGTCTGGATTTAACGTGGCTAAGGCTCATAACAATTAAGGAAATGCACAATAGATCATAGTATTTAACATGAAAGTCGTATTGCGTTGGCTACAATACAGAGGGGATCCGTTATTTCGGAACGGGGCTTCCATTTCGTGGGTAATATAGGGGAGCGAGCGCTACTAACGACTGGCTTCGGGTTAAATCTTCCATTGCGGTGATCCGAAAACCGCAACTTACACTTGCTCGTAACTTTACCGGGTGCTAACGTTTTTACGACTGCGTAAAAAACGAGTTTTAGAACGAGAAGGGTTTCCCACAACTCATCTCTATTATTTTATTATCTATAAAACAACGTACAGTCTATTTATTAAGTATATTAGGCCGCGGATTTACAGCAAGTAAAGTGTGTCCATAAATATGTATGCTTATTACTTTCTTTCCCATTTCCAGAGACTTCTTACTCGATGAAGCGAATGGCCTTCTACCTGAAGATAAGCTGACGATATTCTGCGAAGTGTCAGTCGTAGCGGACAGTATCAACATTAGTGGTCAGAGCAACGTAGTACAGTTCAAAGTGCCCGAGTGTCGGTTATCCGACGACTTAGGGGCGCTCTTCGACAATGAAAGGTTTTCGGACGTCACGTTAGCAGTCGGCGGAAGGGAATTCCAAGCGCATAAAGCCATTTTAGCAGGTAAACATCATTGCTTATTTGTACATCAAACCATTCCAAATACTACCTTAATTATAATGGAGCATTACCTGATGTCGTTAGCTATGCAGTTGTCTATTATATCCCAGCTGTTTACGTTCAGTAACTGCCTCAAATAAATTTTCAAAGAAAAGAAACAATGCAACCTACATAATCAGAATAGAAATTATGATCCCGTTTTTATTGCACAGCTTTGTAAATGAGTATTACTGAAAAGAATATAGACTATTGGGCCAAGGAGAGGGCATCGGTTATTTTTGTCCCATAACCCCCTGCAGTTTCCTTGTGCTACTCATTCGGCGACCGTTCTTATTAACGAATTTTGAACCTTATTTTCTTTGTCATAGCATTTAGGTTTGAAAAATCACTGTGACCTTACTTTGATTTATTAAATTAGGGAATTAAATATTTAATTTATGAATGTGTTTCGAAACATGTTAATGTTCATCTATTTCAAAGTAGAGCAAAAGATTTCTCAGTAACATGTTGGTAAAGAATAAACGAGTATAGATCATCTCAGCACACATCGCACATATTGTTTGCAGTCAAAGTTTATAGTCTTTGTTTTCCTGCTTTGTATATGATGTAATAGATTGATTTACATGCAGCTATAAAAAGGTTTTACTGCCACGTTTAAATCAACAAACATTTGCTAAGAAAACTATACATATTGTATTACAAGTAATATAATCAATCAATTATTTAACTTAACGTCCAGTCATTTGAATTTGTTCAGTAATTGTTACGTACGTACTTAATTACAAACAAAATATTGTCGTCAATGCCTGTTATAAATATGTTTATATGTTAAAACCGAACAAACAACCACAAGTCTAACTAATACTGCCCACAATAATAAACCTAGTGATATGGTAGCTTCTAGGGTTTTCCCAAAATTCTTATCAAATTAGTTCTGTAAACATGGACTGGTTTATTATATCCAAAAATAGCTTTAATTATGAACAAAATTTAGGTTATTTAAAGGTAGCTTATAGTTACATAATTTATACTCGAGAATTACTAAACGCTGTAGAATGTCTTTCATAATAGGCAACTAGCCTTAACTGTCATTTACTGGCACTATTCCAAAAGCGGGGCAGCTTGGACGGATATTCCAGCAGAAAACCTATATAAAAGAGGATATCTAAGCAAAACCTACTCGATGCTAACATCGCATATTCTGAATATTAAAATAAATGAATCTCGAGGCAGCTTTTAAATAAAAGCAATAGTAGTGGCCTGTATCCATCTGTCCCAAATATTTTCTGTTACATAGGAACGTTCGAACATTTCTACACCTTTTCCGTTTTCAATAATTTAAATTATTATAAACTCTTCGTAAACAACTTATATCTAACTATACTAACACGTTAACCCAATTGAGAATAGTAACGACAATAACTCGCTTTTATAAAATTTTTGTTTGAATCCAGATCACACGATTAGAATTTGTTACTTTACAAATTTAATTCTCGTATGTAGGTTGGTGATAACATTACGGTAAAGCTGGGCTAATGGGATTTCCGTTGTTTTTCCTTTTGTTTAACACTGTTTGTGGCGTTAAAACTGACATCAAAAACTTGTTAGCTATTTTATTTAAACAGGATTAGTTTCGTTGTTAATTGTTAGACTAGTTAGACTGCTGGGGCACTGTAAGAATATTATAATTAGGATGGTTTTAATGGCTTTGGCTCTTAGAATTATTTTTATCATTCTGAATTATATAATTTGAACTATCAACTTGAACAAACATCAATATAGAAATAAAATTAATAATAATAATGCGCTCGAAAAAAATAGAAGCGTTGTTAAAAAGAGCTAGCTTTAAAAAAAATGGTATAGTAAGGTTCTCGTAAAAATTAAACTTATTCAATCATATTAATGTATTTATTATCTACATTCCAGCACGGAGTCCAGTATTCGCAGCAATGTTTGAACATGAAATGGAAGAGAGGAAACGGAATCGAGTAGACATCACCGACGTGGACCACGAAGTGCTGCGGGAGATGTTACGTTTTATTTACACTGGACGTGCGCCCAACCTAGACAAGATGGCCGACGACTTATTAGCAGCCGCTGATAAGGTAACTTTTAAAAACTTTTATACAACGCCATCTAGTGTCAATCAAAGTAAACCTTGTATGATGAGTACTAGACAACTAACGGACATACTTAAATATTTCTAAATACATAAATAATGCAGATAAATGGCACCCAGACACAGAACAAATAATCGTACTCGTCACATAAACTGTGTCCCGTTGAATCGAACCCGGCCATCGGAATCGGCCACTAACCACTAGACCAACAAGCTAGTCAAACAAAATACAGAGAAGGGCCAATTACTTACTCTTAATTAGGCTTGGAATGTTTTGATTAATCTTCTAATAATTAAATCACGTGGCACGTCGGATAGGTTTTACATAATTGTTACACATTAGTACGTGTTTAGTAAAATATTGAAGCCTTGAAAATATAATTAATGCGAGGCTGTAATTTATATTCTTCGTTTATGCTCGGATATAGTATCGCATCCAAATAGAACATAGATCCATCTAGGTATATATGAAAGCTAAAAAACGTGTGCAACGTTTCTAAAATTCGAAAAAAAATACCTCCTCTATGAAATGGAATTTTCTAGGATCAAGATCAACACGTTTCATCATGAAATAAATCATATATTAGATGTTGACTATCCGTCACGCAGCGAGATAAATACCAGTCAGAGATAATAAGCACTAAGCACGTGCAACTAGAAATTGATAGAAAGATTCCCCGCACGATGTCTAACAACGTGATTCGAACTATTACAAGTAACAGCCGTCACAGAGTTTATGGGGTAAATTGAATTCAATATGCGCAATATTCCGTGACGTTCACGATATGAATTCTTTATTTTAATAGCGGACGACATTCTTGATGTTGCCTCGTGCTAAATATGACTGGACATTATTAGAGTTCCGTACTCGAAGGGTAAAACAAAAACTTACTACTACGATATCACCAAACGGTATCCCATAAACCGTGATAGACAGTTCAAATTTTCATTGGATATGTGTTTCTGTTGCCGCCGTAACAAAATATATTAAAAATAAAAATCGATGTCAAATTTGTTAGGTTATAAATAAATTTGAGAGTAGCCAGAAATAACCTACAGATTGGCGAGTGATATACGTTTGTCTTTTGAAGCATTACGGTTACGGTTAAAATAGCAATAAGTATTTGATAGAAATATTCCCCTCAGCGTCGCTCAGTCTGTGTTCTTTCTTTATTAGTCTTATAACTGTGTGTATGTGCAGCATATAAGTATATTTTGGGGTATAATAAGAAAAGGAGGTCGGGTTTTTTGGCTATCAGTCTAATTAAAAACATGTTACCATGTGCTTGTTACTTTGACCCATTTACATGTAACACGACCTCTAATGGCGTTCTGAATTGATTACGCTTTTATTTTAATTGCGACCTATATTATTAATGATCTTGTTTTTCTGTTTTCAGTATGCATTGGAGCGGTTAAAAGTAATGTGCGAAGAGGCGCTTTGTTTGAGCCTGTCGGTGGAGACGGCGGCGGACACACTCATACTGGCGGACCTACACTCTGCCGACCAACTCAAGGCGCAAACTATTGATTTTATTAACACGTAAGTACCAATGTTTATATGTAATTTTTAAGCGACTTCAAAAAAGGAGGTTCTCATTTGTAATACGTTTTCATTTACTGTCTTGAAGTTATTTCATGTCAATCAACGCAATCCGAGATTATTACATGCCCAAAAAATATTGCAGTCAATCCTTTTGTAATATGGTTATTATAATGAAGAAATATAACAACAGTTGAGTCTGTTATTCATAAATATTTTGTCACTTAGCAATGTTTAAAATTGTGTGATGTCCTACAGGAGTCACGCGACAGACGTGATGGACACGGCGGGCTGGAAGAACATGATCTCGTCGCACCCGCACCTCATCGCCGAGGCCTTCCGCGCGCTCGCCACGCAGCAGCAGCAGATCCCGCCCATCGGGCCGCCGCGCAAGCGCGTCAAGCAGGCCTAGGCCCAGCCCGCCCGCCAGGCCAGGCCCGCCCGCTAGCCCGGCCCCGCCAGGCCAGCCGCCAGGCCCGGCGCAGGCCCCGCGCATACCAAAGACACGCCCCACGGCACACACCTATTCCATTGTTCGTGCGCCCCGCGCATCCTACACAAGGCTGCATATATTATTACTATTAGATATACACCGTGTACCATAGACTGTGAGTGACGAGTGAGAGTGCCCGGTGGATGTGTTCGTATCGTTAGTTGTGGATCCACGGATTCAGCCCTTCGTTGTGGTATGTTCCACTTGGTTCACCTTATTGATGTCATAAGTGAACGAAGTAGATCGATCCTTCAGTCTCCTCATGTCACCCAGCTGATTTCGCCTTGGCGAACAAAGTGGAATATACCTTCGTTTTACTATGATTGATCTCAAGACGATATTCGATCCTAATGTTTTTTTTTGTCTCTTGCGGTTAATTAGTGTACCGCTTTTAATAATTACTTTTAATGTGTATGTTACGGAGAAACGCTGGACGCTTTTTGCGCGTTGATGTAGTTTGGATGTAGGCTTCGGGTTAATATTTTATGTATGTCGTTTTTGTGAACATTCTCTTGCAGCTATGTATGTAAATTATTACTATGTATTGAATATGAAGCTCGTGTCTAAAACAACTTATCCATGTCATATAAATTTTATCATTAATATTATTATGATTGTAACATTCATTGGCTAACATAATGGCATAAATCGTAAATAATAGTCTTGTACAGATTACATAATATATCAGATATATCGACTGGTTATTATGCCACAATGCAAATATTTGAATTGGAAATCTTGGTGTTTCGTGTTCCCATAGAAATTACAAAACATTAATGTTAGACATTATAACGTAGGCCTTTTGAAAATATTTTGAAGTAGAGTGGTAATTGAATGCAATAAAGTTATGTATGCGTCGCGGCTTTGTACGGCGTTGTGGGCGTCGCGTCGGGACTCCACCGCGGACAACAGCGGCGTGCGAGGCCGCGCTACCTGTAGACGCTGTAGGGGACTCGAGTGATTGTATAAGTCTATTGAAATTGTTGGTATTGTATATAGATGAGCTACGATCCCACCATTAAAATATATCTAAGTACTAACCCTTAAGTGGTATCACAGATGACACCATTAATTTTTTATTGTATCTGTAGGATGATTATTCCAATGACATATTGTGATTTTTCTATCATATTTCCATAGGTTAAAATACACGAACGCTTTTGTTTTGTTTCATATGTAGATGATCACTGGAATAATTTAAATTGTAAATGTATTATTATTGTTGTTGGTTTCGCTTCATCAATTGTACATTACTTCTCATGTCCATAAAATGAAGTCGACGTCATGAGTCGCCCTTAATTTTGCTCACTCCATTACTTTTTAAATTAATATGATTCTAAATTACAAATTGATAAATGTTATTTATTAGTATTATTATCATTTTTTTCATTTTCGATGACAACTTAACAGATTTTATAAGAAAATGTTTTACTTTAAACTTTGTAATATGATGGACCTACCCATAAGTACCTATTGTAATAATTACTCAATAGAAATATGTAATATACCGCGGCCAATAAATAATAATATTTAATACCATTTTATACCCACTTCCCATTTACCACAGCTGATAGCTGTTATCATGTAATTGAATATTACAAAATGTCAAAAATAACTGTGATTTTCGAAATTGTCAGTAAGTTGAGCAAATAAATGAAATGATGATGACACAATATTTTCTTTTAAATGGAAGTTATTTTTATGTAAAGTAGAAAAAGCTTTCATTAAATAAACCTTGTTAGTTTTAAATGGTGCACCTCAAAAGGTGCCTTTCTCTACAGATATCTGAGAAGGTTAAGATATGTTCGAAACGTTTTTAGTATGAACACGATTTATATTTGAAGCTGGAACTAGTTATTTCTTCGTAGGTGTAACCTCATTGTAAGTTCCGCAGTTAGCTTCATTCAAGGCTTTTACGAAACGAATGAGCTATAGGACCTTCTTACCTGGCTTAGCAAATATATTAAGGGAATGTTTCACCACCGGCACATAAGTTCCCGTTAAATTACTAATCGGTGATAGTGAAACTCGCGCTTAGTACACATAATTACTATTTTTTCTTCATAATGCCTTGCTATAAATTAAGCGTAGTATGTTTCGAATTGACCACAAACCCAGAAACCAGATTCTTAAAAAAAAACAATACCTAAAGAGCAAGGCTGGTCGTCGGTAAATACAAAAATTAAGGTCGGAACTTCCAGGCTGCCTTGAGGAAGCCTGTTTTATTATATGTATTTTCACAGCAATGTCACGCCTTTTTCCTGCTTTTGCAATTAATCTGCACCTGGCGCCGATCTCGTTCAAATAGTGCTTGAGGTCGTTGACTTTCCCTAGAAGTATAATATAACCTATATAACCTATATACTTATAATAAATCTGTAGAGAGGTCAATTCTGTACATAAAATATATTTAAAAAATAACTATCAAGGGGTGGTTAGGGATCGCTACTGATGCCAAAAATGCAATCAGTAAAATTTTTGTCTGTCTGTCTGTCTGTCTGTCTGTCTGTCTGTCTGTCTGTCTGTATATTCGTTATAGAAACAAAAACTACTCGACGGATTTTAACGAAATTTGGCACAATTATTCTTCATACTCTTGGGCAGGTTATAGTATACTTTTCATTACGCTACGACCAATAGGAGCAGAGCAGTGAAGGGAAATATTGGGAAAACGGGGTAAGTTACTCCATTTTTTAAGCTTCCGTCACGTGTGCAGGCTTATAGGTTAAAGCTACATAGAAATCATGTATGACGGAAATATTCTCCCTAAAATTATATAAAAAATATTCCTCGACAGCATATGTCTAACTTTTATGGTTGACTCACAATAACACGTGAAACTCCCGATGGCTTAGCAATTCGGAGATTTCTGATTGTATTTGTCTACTCTAACGTTTATAACACTATCACTCATCCCCAATTAAAAAAGTTAACATTATTACCTATTCAATAAAAAAAGAATCAGGTAAATCGGTGTAGAAACACCAAAGTTATACATGAAATAATAAGAAATCGCGCGTGAATACAGAGTCATGCTATAAGGATTATTTTTGTGTATCGGTTGCCGCGCTCGACGCGCGTCGTGGCGGGAGGTATAAAAAGGCGGGGGGTCCGCGCTCGAGCGTCATACAATATTTGGCTGTTGATGCGAATAGACGTTCAGACTGTTCGACCTTATTGACAATCAATAATTGTTATTTGCAAGCCGTGCTTATCAGCACGACTTTTAGTCTTTGAATAGTTTATTTTTAGAATTGTTTTGTTGTTAGTTTATATAATAGGTATTAGATTAATAGTATTAGTAGTAGGTACACCTATTAGTTATTTTGGTAGTGTTTAATTGTATTAATAGTTTATTTTCGTAATTGGTAGTGTTTAATTATATTAATAGTTTATTTTCGTAATTTTTATATTATTTATTTTGGTAGTGTTTAATTGTATTAATAGTTTATTTTCGTAATTTGGTAGTGTTTAATTAAATTAATAGTTTATTTTCGTAATTGGTAGTGTTTAATTAAATTAATAGTTTATTTTCGTAATTGGTAGTGTTTAATTATATTAATAGTTTATTTTCGTTATTATTATATTAGTTATTTTGGTAGTGTTTAATTGTATTAATAGTTTATTTTCGTAATTGGTAGTGTTTTATTATATTAATAGTTTATTTTCGTAATTATTACATAATAACTATATATAATTGTAAGTGTAAGGTAGCTTCAGTTACCGTCGATTAAAAATACACAATGCCACCTAAAAAACGACCATCTTTATCTCGAAATTCGAGAGATGCTAAAAGGATGAGAAATGCGCGTTCTCAAGAATCGGCAGAGGAAAGAGCACATCGGTTAAACTCTATGAGAGTTAGTGCCTCAACCTCTCGAGCCAATGAAAGCTCTCCAGAGAGAGAGATGCGATTAGCAGCTGACAGAGCGAGACGAGCTACATCACGGGCGTCTCAAAGCTCTTCTCAACGAGAGCTGAGGCTTACCATTGACCGAGAACAACATGTGTTATCCCGAGATGCTGAAACTGCGTCACAACGAGAATTGCGTCTCACTGCTGACCGCGAACGGCATACATTGTCTCGCGAGTCAGAAACCTACACTGAGAGGGAATTGCGTCTCACAGCTGACCGCGAACGTCATATATTGTCTCGCGAGTCAGAAACCTTCACTGACAGAGAATTGCGTCTCACAGCTGACCGCGAACGTCATATATTGTCTCGCGAGTCAGAAACCTACACTGAGAGGGAATTGCGTCTCACAGCTGACCGCGAACGTCATATATTGTCTCGCGAGTCAGAAACCTACACTGAGAGGGAATTGCGTCTCACAGCTGACCGCGAACGTCATATATTGTCTCGCGAGTCAGAAACCTACACTGAGAGGGAATTGCGTCTCACAGCTGACCGCGAACGTCATATATTGTCTCGCGAGTCAGAAACCTACACTGAGAGGGAATTGCGTCTCACAGCTGACCGCGAACGTCATATTTTATCTCGAGAATCTGAAACTTTAACTCAATATGAAGACCGTTTGACAAATGATAGGGTGCACCATAATGTTATTCGATCTCTCGAAGACGCACATGAGCATGAACAACGACTAGAGTCGGTACGCGAATATTATAATTCTTTGAGACAAGAACGATCAGTAAGTTTGTCTAATGAAAGATTAAGAATCGAAAATATTCGGTCTCTTGAAACGGACGAACAGCGAGAGGCCCGTCTTACTGCAGACAGATTTCGACATAGCCTTAATAACTTAGATGTACACATAGAAGATCAATCTAGAAATTCGGTGGCTTGGTCCGACAAATATAAAAGTGGGTTTGCTTATAACCTCACAATTGATTATGGATCATCTTCTGTAATAGGCGATATGAACGTGGTATGTCGTTTTTGTAATGCTTCAAAGTGGAGTAAGGAGTCAGCTGGCTTCTGTTGTTCTACAGGTAAAATAAATTTGCCTTCATTCGAAGACCCACCGGAACCTTTGAAATCACTACTTTTAGGGGAACATATACAATCTAAACAGTTTTTAGATAATATTCGCACTTATAATAGTGCATTTCAAATGACATCCTTTGGCGCTCAACAAATCTCAGAAGGTCATTTCATGCCTACTTTTAAGATACAAGGTCAGGTTTACCATTTGATAGGATCCCTTTTGCCTGAAAACCAACCTAAGTTTCTTCAAATATATTTTGTATCCGACTGCAACGAACAGTCGAATATAAGAAATCAATATTTCCCGAATTTAAATACTGAACTCATATCACAACTTCAGAACATGTTGCATCAGGTTAATTCGTATGTATGCAGTTTTAAATCGGCATTAGAAGCTCTTCCTCGAGATGATGATAACAATTATAAAATTGTTATAAATGCCGATAGGCGTCCAACTCAGGAACACCCTGGGCGTTATAATGCTCCATCCACGAATGAAGTTGCTGTGGTATTGGTCGACCAGGAATGTGATAGGCGTGATATCGTTATCCGTTCCAGAGATAATCGTTTGCAACGTATTTATGAAACCCACAGGGCTTACGACAGTTTGCAATATCCTTTGATATACTGTCGAGGGGAAGATGGTTATAATTTTGCTTTATACCAAACTGATCCGCGTACAGGCGCACCTAATTATAATAAAAAGATTTCATGCCTTCAATTTTACTGTTACCACTTGCAAGTAAGACGGAATAGGTTTGTATACTTTCAACGTTTTCGTGGCTTATTCAATCAGTTTATTGTAGACATGTACGCAAAAATTGAAACCGAAAGATTAGTTTATATACGATCTAATCAAAGGCAGCTGCGCGTTGAAGAATACGTGCACCTTCGCGACGCCATGCAGCAAGATAACGATACGGTGAATATGGGTCGTTTAGTTATTTTGCCCTCTTCTTTTACTGGTGGTCCACGATACATGCACGAACGTACTCAAGATGCTTTTTGTTACGTAAGAAAATATGGACGTCCCGACTTATTTATTACTGTAACTACCAATCCTAAGTGGGATGAAATTACTCGGGAGCTTCTTGAGGGTCAAGCACCGCATGACCGCCATGATATCATAGCAAGAGTTTTTCATTTAAAATTAAAATCAATGATAGATCTACTTACCAAAGATAAAATTTTTGGAGAAGTATTGTGTTATATGTATAGTATTGAATGGCAAAAACGCGGCTTACCTCACGCACATATCCTGCTTTGGTTAAAAGATAAGGTTCGACCTAATGATGTAGACAGTTTAATCAGTGCTGAAATTCCAAGTCCGATTGCAGATCCCGTGTTATACGACATTGTTAAAACTCATATGATACATGGTCCATGTGGTTCGTCTAACGGGAATTCTCCTTGCATGCAAGACGGTCGTTGCACTAAAAGATATCCAAAAGCCTTAGTGGATGGCACTGTAACAGGACATGATGGATACCCATTATCAGGGACCGGCCGGATACTCATTGAAAGGGTTTTTGAAGGGGTTTTTTTAAGCGCTTCAAGAAAAAACCCTATGACATATGTTACACCTTCGAACGGATTACTGTAACCCTGTTCCGAACAGGTTACCCTTTACTACCCTGTAACACTGTAACAGGGTAACCCACTCCAACCTAAGACAATGCAATATGCACTCTTTATCATAGACATTAGTTTGAAAATAGTATAACCACGAGCGCACGTGACATCTTACCGCCCAGCGGCGCTATTGTTGCATTTACCGAGCGACTTGTAAACATGGAATAAAAATCATTGTGGATATGATCTTACAGTTTAATTTTGCTTGTCGCACTTTTCAAACGTTGTGATATATATTTTTCGTGTCTATACTTGTAGACCAGGGTCGATAATTTTTAAAACCAAAAAAAAAATAGTAGGATGAAACCCATTAGAAAAGGAGGGGAATATTATAAAAATGAAAGGAAAAATAATTTACGGGTGATCTGAGGTCGGGAAGGGGGTGGGAGTGACGTTTGAAGAGTAAAAAACGGTTTTTATCGATTTCCGGCAAAACTAAAATTCGTATCGAAAAAAGTCAAATGGCAAAGTTCTAAAAGAAAAAGATCTAAAACTTTGGTGTTTACATTTTTTTCACATAACCTCAAAATTTATGTGAAAAATCTAAAAAACCAAGATTGTGGTTTTTTATTTTTATCTTTTACAAAAATTTATTTTTGTAACGAAATTTGGTGAAAACTTACTTTTTTGTGTCCCAAATACGCTGTAATTTATTTTATTAAAAATATTTATTTTTTCACCTTATTTATTTTGAATTAATATAAAAAAACACTCTAATTTTCAATCGAAAATTCACCCGTCAAATCTTCTCAGAAAATGCAAAAAATGAAAAAAAAACTTGTATTCGATTTTTTTTTAAATTATTATAAATAATTTCATCTAAAAAATTTGATCTCATTTTGTGTTCAATAGACCAATAATCGAGGAAGGTTTTAGGCTAGGCATATAAAATTACGCTGCAACTAATAGGAGCGAAGATTTAATGGAAAATGTGGCAAATACGGGGAAAAATATTAATCTTCGAGGGCTTTCGTTCAAAAATTCCTAACTTATATCTTCTAACCACGCGGACGAAGTCGCGGGCAACAGCTAGTTACCTATATGACGTTTCGCGCGTAGGTAGTTTGTCCGAGAGGCGCGAGTCGCGGCGCGACGCGTCGGCGATAGAAGAAAATCAGCTGTAGTCTTAGTAAAGCAATGAGGGGCCGCTAGGGTGCAAGTATGCAGCTCAAGTTTAGTGGGTAATTCAGGGTAACACGAATAAAAGCCTTTCGTGAAGGTAACCACTTCAAAGGGTTAAGTTATTGAAGGGGTTAACCCCTTCACGTGGTTACCATAATGAAGGTGTTAACCATTTCGCTGGGTTTCGAGGATGTAACTCGAACAAAAGGTAACACTGCGATATGAGTTACCCCGTGTACGGGTTACCCTGTCAAACGGCTTAACTCTAAAGTGGGGTTGTCCGGTCCCTGCCCATTATATCGTCGCCGTTCAAGAGATAATGATGGTTTTACTGTTGAAAAGCGAGTGTCTGGACAACAAGTTACTTTAGATAATAGGTGGGTCGTTCCGTATTCTCCTGTGTTGTCCAGAGCATTTCAAGCTCACATAAATGTTGAAATGTGTAATAGTGTAGAGTCAATAAAATATATTTGTAAGTATATTAATAAGGGCAGTGACCAAGCTACATTTGCTTTGAGAAATGAACATGATGAAGTTACAAGATTTCAGTCAGGCAGATATATAAGTTCTTCAGAAGCTGTGTGGCGGATCTTAAGTTTCAACATTCACGAAAGATATCCACCTGTGACTCATCTGGATGTTCATCTTGAAGGCGGCCAACGTATATATTTCAACGCCGAAAATGTCACAGAACGGTTAGAGAACCCTAGACAAACAAGTTTATTAGCATTCTTTCGACTTTGCCAAACTGATGATTTTGCAAAATCTCTTTTGTATGAGGAAGTTCCATCGTATTATACCTACGATAAGCAACGGGGTGTCTTTAATCGAAGACGCCGTGGCAGGCCTGTAGATGGCGAGTCAGGTATTTTTAAAGAACATGTTCTTGGTAGAGTGTACACCGTTCATCCTAACAACGCTGAGTGTTTCTATTTGCGATTATTATTACATACCGTGCGAGGACCAACCTCATTTATAGATTTGAGAAAAGTAGACGATGTTGTTTATCCCACTTATCAAGCAGCTTGCCAAGCGCGTCATTTGCTTGAAAATGATCAGCATTGGGATGACGCTTTAGCAGAATCCTGTGTTAGTGATAATCCACGACGGTTACGCCATTTATTTGTAACATTACTCACATTTTGTAATTTGTCAGATGCTGTAACATTATGGGAAAAATATAAAGAAAAATTTTCAGAAGACTTTCTTATATTAAATTTTCAAAAATTAAATAAAAAATTAAATATACCTAACAATGATGAAGGCACAACTAATGATAATTTCCGTGATCTTGCCATAAATCAGTGCTTATTAGCTCTTCAGGATGACTTAACAGCAGTAGGCGGTAAATCACTCTGTGAATATGGTTTGCCAACACCAACCTCAGTCGGAGAGGTAACTAATAGGGAATATTCCGCAGAGATTGGTTACAATTTAACGGAACTGCTGACAACATTAGAAAACGGTGTCCCAATGATGACTGCAGAACAACGTTCAGTTTATGACCGCGTGTGCAATAGTGTTCAAAATAATTTGGGAACAATATGGTTTTTAGATGCACCTGGAGGAACTGGAAAAACCTTTTTGACTAAATTAATATTGGCTTATGTTCGAAATCAGCGTAAAATTGCTCTTGCCGTAGCTTCATCAGGGATAGCTGCAACATTGCTACCAGGAGGTAAAACTGCTCACAGTATGTTTAAAATACCAATTGATTTAGATCGCACGGAAAATCCAACCTGTAGTATTTCAAGAAATAGCGACAAAGCTAAGGTATTACGCGAGTGTAGTTTAATCATATGGGATGAATGTACGATGGCCCATCGAAAAGGAGTAGAAGCGGTAGACAGAACTTTAAGGGATATAAGACAAAATGATCGACCAATGGGCGGTATCACGGTTTTATTTTGTGGTGATTTCCGACAAACCTTACCGGTAATACCACGGGGAACCCGAGCTGATGAGGTTAGGGCTTGCCTGAAAAGCTCTTATTTATGGCGAGATATACAATCGGTGCATTTGACTATAAATATGCGAGTGAGAACTGGAGATAACCCGGATGATAGTCAATTTTCTGACACATTATTAAAGATTGGTGAAGGTACCTATCCACAACTACACCAAGGAAAACTTATACTGACGCCTGAATTATGTTGTATGGTGCAATCTCAACTACATCTTATATCGTCGGTTTACGGTGACGTAACAAATATATTAAATAGGGACAATTCTTGGCTATGCGAAAGATCTATTTTAACTCCTCGCAATGACCAGGCATCTGAGATCAATAACAAAATACTGTCGAATATACAGGGGGAAAGCAAAGTTTATAGATCAATAAATAGAATGGTCGATGAACAAGAAGCCACTAATTACCCGATAGAATTTTTAAATTCTTTAAATATGCCCGGACTTCCCTCTCTAAAGCTATAAATATTTTTAAGTTCTGTGTCTTATAAAGGGTTAAGCCTTATGTGAACGTGATCTAAACAATATTACCAATATAAATAATAATAATAAATATTACCAATACATTAACTTAATACACAAGGAGTTACACGCTGACGGAGTCGCGGACACAGCTATCTATACTTTTCTGCCGGAAGTCACTATTCCACGCGGACGAAGTCGCGGGCACAAGCTAGTATAACCTAATATTTTAGACAATTTCAAGAACTATCGCAAAGAATATGAATAGACATCTGTAAATTAAAATTATATGTAAACAATTTATTTTTTTGCCATTCGCTAGGGGTGGTAATTGGATTGACAATTTATTTTCTATTTTGCTATTATTCTTAGGTCTATATTTAGTGTGTTGCATATACTGTGCTGCAACCATAACAGAAACAATTTTTTATTACTTTTTCGTTATCCTTTTGTATTAAAAAAGGTAATAAACATAATTCAGTTCTGCTTTGGGTTCACGCCAAGTTTTTGCTAGAGAAATTATTAAAATTGAACCAAAGACCTGGTAACAACAAAATAATTTAAACGTAAAAAAAGTGAGTGTCAATGTCAAACTGACAGATGCTGCTGCCGGCCTGTCGAAAACAATTATTTATTTACGTAACATAATTTAAGAAAATTACTTACTTAAGTCCATAGATATGTATATTAATCTGAGATCAATACCTAGGTTAAAAGCGATAGCAGTACAAGTTTCATTCTTTTCGTCTAAACCTACAGCGTCTGAGGTTTTATCTGCTTATTTGACACAATGCAATGAACCTCCCTGGACATCTTACTTTGTGAAGGTAATATCCAATATCAAGCTGTCGAAACATAATACATCTTTAAGGGTGGTTTTTCCGCAGACTTACATGCACCTGTGAGGTATTTTCCTGGTTATTTTCCACTATTATGTAGCTGTAAAAAGGCTGATGAATTAAAAAAGGCTTTTTTAAGATTTGTAGTGAATAGGCCAGAAATTCAGATGACAAACCCTGTTTATTAACTGCAAAACTCAGAGGTATAAATTATTTGTGACTTCACTATATTTGTATATGATTATTTTCAGTACAGTAGTGTAAAGAATGACCAGTTTGGGATGTCGAATTTCAACTGGCAAGTTGGGAAATCAAACTACCAAATATTGAGGACTGGATGCTTTCCTTACATCAAATATCATTGCTCAAGAAGAATTGTTGAAGACTTGGATATTTCTGATAAATTTATGAGAGCCATCAAAATTATTAATTTAGGTAAGCAAGTATTAATTATTTTTAATAGTAGTTTATTATAAAGAGACTTTTTTTCCATGAATCTCTTTGAGACTTATTGACCTACTAGCTTCTAAAAGGTTTCCCAATATGACTGTACATGTGATATTTTTTTTTCTACTACAGGGCAAAGGTATCTCTTATTATTCTCTTCTCTATGGTCTATTGCTTCATGCAAGTTGTTTTCTCTCTATAATCCGCTATTTCATAAACATGCTTTTACTCATATAATAACAAAAAAAAAAATATTTTGACTATTTGAAAATTTTCTTGTTTTCCAGGTATACCTTGTTTGCTGTATGGACTTGCTGCAACACAGTTGATTAGACATGAAGAAATAGTGCATACAACTAAAGGACCAGTCACAATATACTTCCTTCTACCGGAACACAAGGGATCCAGTTACTAACCAAGAAAGTCATCTTCCAAGTTTTTTTTGTATGGATATAAAGGATATGGAGGAGTTTTATAAATAATTTATTTGTGGAACAGCAATGGTTTTTTTTTTATAACTTACTCTGCTTACACCTTGTCCTGTGAGCTTAGTGGCTATTATTTAAATGCTGTTTTTCCATAACTATTTATTTAGAAGGTAATAAATGTATATATGAATTTAAGTAAATAATAAATTATTTTTAAAAGTTACCTTGTTTGTATTCCTAAGCATATTGCTATGATTTTATGATCAGGCACTCGGACAACTTTAAATGTGTTGAAGCTAAAATATCCATATCGATTTCAATTCAGCTTGTTCTAAATATATAAAG
Organism: Trichoplusia ni; assembly: GCF_003590095.1. Taxonomy (NCBI): domain Eukaryota; kingdom Metazoa; phylum Arthropoda; class Insecta; order Lepidoptera; family Noctuidae; genus Trichoplusia; species Trichoplusia ni. The sequence goes on from NC_039491.1 coordinate 2,408,005, forward strand.
CAATCATATATAATAAGCAAAAGGATTCTTTTTCAAGAGATAAGATAAGATAATTTTATGTGTCAAAAACACGTAGCTTTACAATCAGTTGAAGCGATTACAAGAAAAATAAAAGATCGACAATGATTAATTTAAGAAATAATTAATCTCTTATTTAATTTATTTTAAAAACAAAGCGTGGTATTTAATCAAACATTTTTTGTTTAAAACGGTAGGGTTTGAAGTGAAAGAGAATTAAAATAGATACATTAGAGAAGTGTCGTCAAATATTACTTGCTGTATTGCCGCAGCATATTGAAATATGAATACGACGAACTCATCAGCTGAAAACCAAAATCAAACGTCAATAATGACATAGGTACGCATAACACCAATAAGCATTTTGGTAGGAAACACTTTGTTTCTTGTTGCTTGGCTTCTGCAAAATATTTAATACCTGCCACTCTAGCCCAATGCCAAATTCAAAACCGTTAGCTGCTAAAGAAAACTCAAACTTATGAAAATGAGATTTCGTTTTCATGAGTCAGGTTACTACATCTCTAGATATACATTCGAGTTACTTACAGATGAGAACGTCTCCAACTGAACATGGGGCAGTCCAGTGAACTTGATGGTCACCGGCTGTTGTGCTCGCAGTATAAAAATGACGATGTCTGTCCGTACCATCAGGCCAAGCCTTGTTTCGTGCCATCCGCAGGTCCAACACGCGTCTCCCAATGCAAAGGCCTTGAACAAGCTCAAATTAATATCAAGTATGTAGTATTTTTATGTAGATGTCTAAATATGTAGTTACTGTTTTTAGTAGTCTTGAGAAGCAATCAACAACATGTTGTAGTTGGCACAGACAGATTACTTCTACCGCATTTTTACGCGAATTTGTGAAGCATGTGAGTAGATGATGAAGTAACAAACCTTGTTTCGAAGCATAGTTCCAAGGTAGCACGGTATCCACAGCTGCAGACAAGCAGCAATTCCTAATAGGCAAAACAGTATATCCAGTTTTCCGCTATCCAGTTTCTAAAAGAAATAAATACAAATTACTTAAGCCTTCTTGAATGAAATACGTACCTTGAGGTCTGCCTGCATCTCATAAAGTCAAACTTGGAGATGTGGACAAGAAATGTTGTGCGACATGTTGTACATCGTCGCTTTACAATAGTCTATTTTAAGAGGTGGTAGACGCCAGACGGAATAGTACCAAAATACTTGCCTCTGCGATTTGATATGCTATCAGACAAATGGCGATAGAACTCAGCGATACTTGATACACCAACATAGGCCCGTAGACTGATGATACAGTTTTCACAGCCCTGTGTGACACAAGCAAAATATACAAAACTCCATTAAACTGCAAACGAGAGACAGCATAGTAAGGATGCTTTGAAGCTCTTTCTTCAGGAAATAAGCTAAACGAGGCTGGACTGTTGTCTTTGTCAAAGCATGCCCTCCATTTGACAAAGACAACAAACAGTCCAGCCTCGTTTAGCTTGCTTCTGTTTCTTCACAACGAGACAATAGGTTAATGAGCACCTAGTGACCGTTTCATTTGTCCTTCCGACCACGCTCAAAAAGTGGTACGTAATTGGAAAGCAAATCAAATTTTACACGTATTTTTTCAACATACTTAAAAACGGAGAGATGCCACGTGACAATTTTCTTCATTCTCTCGTTAAGTATGCGCTGTACTTCCATTTTACGTACATCGTATCTTGGAAGCAAGGCCACAGATTCATCCAAACCCTCGAATATTACTTCAAAATCCAATATAATCATGTTCATAATGGTATCGTAATGAAGCAGAATGTGGAACAGCGTGTAGATGTATACTGTAAGTTAAAATATAGTCATTAGTTATTTGATAACATTAGCTTTATCATGTCGAGAGTAATGACCTATTTTAAGTATACAGAATGCAGTTTATTGCAGTTTAATGCTTATATTTCATCTCGTATGTTCGAGAATTTCAGACGAAAGTGAAGGCATGTGTTAATTCGTCATCATCCAGCTAGACAGCTACTTGCCTACTTGGCTCATGACGTTTATTTCTATTTGCGTACTTACCGCAAAAAGTTTGGACGAAACAGAAGCACATCATAGATTCGATAACCAAAAACATTTCGTAATTTGGAGTTCTATATGGATCGTCATTCGGCAGCCACATCGGGAACTGGAGAGGCCTTTGTGTGTTCTCGTCTTGTGTCGCGAATAAACTCTGGTAGCACAAGCCAGCGACCGGGAATAATACGTAGAGACTGCTCACGAAGCAAACGAAGCAAAACCAAGCGTAGCAGAGCTGCCATATCAGGAGTTGGCCTTCCAAAAAGGGTTTGCTAGAAATGACAGTTAAGTATAATATCAATTCTGAACTGCAGTTGAAAAATAGTGAAATTGCTATGGTAAAAGTAGGTACACTGGTATAAGTGCAGAAGAAAATGCAAATTTTGAATTTTCGTTTTCAAACCAAATATCTGGTTAAGAAAACTCATTAGCAAACAGCAATGTAATACATAGAAACTCAAGTGGAGAATTATGTTACTTACCGATACCTCGGACTCAAGCTACATACGAAAATAAAATCCTTGTTCATTTCTTCCACGATGTCGTATATCTTCTGCATATTTACCAGGACACTAACATACACCATGGGGATGCCTCCAAGTATCACCCAGTAACAGAAGCATTCCGTGGCGAAGGAGTAGTCCTTCTCCGTAACTCCGTGCCAAATGAATATCTCTTCAAATGTCATTGATATGATTGAAAGCTGGATGCAAATACATGGCCATAGGAATCTGAAGTTATGTTATAGATTATGACAATTGAAATTAGAAGTATTTGTGTTCAATAACTTAATAACTTATATCTTGTTACAGTAGGTGGGTGAAATCTATATCTATACTCCATATACTAATATATAAGCTGAAGAGTTTGTTTGTTTGTTTGTTTGAAAGCGCTAATCTCGGGAAGTACTGGTTCAAATTGAAAAAATCTTTTTGTGTTCAGTAGACTATTCATTGTGTTTTAGAAGTTTAGAAGTTTAGAAGGTTTTAGGCTATATAACATCACGCTGCAGCTAATAAGAGCGAAGATACAATGGAAAATGTGGCAAAAACGGGGAAAAATATTAATCTTCGAGGGCTTTCGTTCAAAAATTCCTAACTTATAATATATCTTCTAACCACGCGGACGAAGGCGCGGGCTACAGCTAGTAAAGAATAAAAGAGGCTCAAGATGTTTAATTACTCCTTAAAATAAAGCCTCAAGGAATATTAAATGACTTTATGTGATCCGGATGGATCGGGATATTCTATTCTAGCAAATATGAATTGTATTTTCGGTCTGCTCGTAATAAGTAGGTAGTATGGTTAAAAGTTCTATACGGTACGGTAAACGAACCTCACTAACGAGTCCTTATTATTAAAAAATACTCCGTTACTTGCAAGAAAGATACGCAATTGTGGATGAAAGTTGTACAGATTAATGTCTGGCCGATCAAAATCAAAGGTTTCTTTTAGGAGGAATTTCTTCACAGCAACTATGTAGGAATACATTTTGCAACGAAACGCGGTTTAATGTAGAAAAAAATTGGATCAATCTTACTTCACATTAAGCGTCGTAGATGTAATGGGCCTCATTAGCTGAATTAAAGTAATGCGAAGTAATTATCGAGTAAGTAGTTATATAGGGCGACTGGTTATTATGTCATTTGCGGAAAATCACATTTTGCTCAGTTTGTCGCACATATCTTGCCTATACAGGGTGGTCAAATGGTAAAGAAACCAAGATAAGTGTGTGATTGTCACTCCCCAAGGCGAGTAATCATTCCTAATTGTGTATTTCACTGAAAACATATTACCGAAATCAATGTCGGGTAGGTAAGTTGTTTTCTGCAAAAAAAATTAAGATGTTTCAGTTAAATCTCGTATCGAGTCAGTTAGTACACTTTTTACCAAAGTGACGTTATTATTCCAACTTCCATACGTTTTCCCATAATTGGAGCTTTTTAACTCCGTATTTTTATTGAATAATAAAATACGTAACACTATAGTCTAACGTCAAGATCATTCCTCAGCGCAAGTCAATTGACTGATCAACCACACCACCACTACCTCTGTCATTGTAAAAATAAATGAAAAGACAAATAAATATCTAAGAACGTAAAATATCCTTGTGCCTTCTGCTTTGATTTTCGTCAATTATCGGAACATAAGACCGCATGTATGTTTAAGCAATTTCTGTGATCGTTAAAGACAAATGTAACCGAGGAAATAGTAATTGGGACAAATTAGTGCGGATTAGACCTACATTCTAATTGTGAGTGCGTAGACAACCTTGCCCTCAAAAGACTGCGCTAACCGCGTTACAAACGACCCTGACATTTTCATATTTAGGTTATTTTATCATTTTCACCAAATTAGTAAGGCGTTAGATAAGTTATTATGGATGTAAACACGCTGTATATTGAGAACTGCCTATAATCGCATTAAGTAGGATCGCTAATTATGGGATATTCGATTGTCCTTGGACTAACTATTCAGGGGTAACGGGGGTTTATTCTAGTTTTCTTTTAAGTAGAAACTGAGATAGGTTTTGTTACGGTACCTACCTATTTATTTTTTCGAAAAAATGACTTGACGTCTAGTTGCCAGTAAGATAAACTCTTTTAAAGACGTTTAAATAACGATTCCGGCATTAATTAACCTTTGTGTCGCGGGGGTTTCACAAACATCCAAGTCACGTGCACAAAGACACTCACTCAGGACAAGCATTCGTAGATCACATAAATGCTTGTCCTACGCGGGTCAAAACCGCAACACGTCGCGCTCAAAGAATTTGTCGTGGTGACCTCTACCATTCGGCTATCCGGGCAGAAAAATAAAAAGATTAGAAACGACCGACAATTCATTTTATGAACGGTATCTGGGTGTGACTATTTCGTAATCAAATTATCACATGCATTGCGCAAATGAAGATTACCTGTTTATAATTATATTGAGTGTCATTTCACATAGATTAGCTCCATAATCATTTATTGCCAGCTATTATTATGCCACTTCTGATTTTGCAATGAAATATATAAATTTGGATGAATATTCATTTTAACAATTGATACCGAGTTATTAAAAGAAGGCTACACCTGAGTACAATATTGGACTTAGACTTCGCGTGATACCACGAAAACAGACGGTTATTATATTATTTAGAAAGCAAGTGTTATCTTCATCATAGCCCTTTCTTTTCGGTCTTACCGAATGCAGCTAAGTACCAGTATTTTACAAGGAGCGAATGAATATTTGACCTCCTCAACCCAGTTTCCTGGGCAACACAATACCTTTTAGTCAGACTGGTTTTTAAACAAACCGCAACGACTGTCAAAGATTTGTAAATAACAGTTGAGACCCACTATTTAACGCGCCAAAATGAACCGTATTAAGCTTAATCTTCCTCCCATGATGACATTGTTCCTATGATAAGCTTGTATTGTAAGTATTGGCAGGCAGTATTATTAGATAACATTATTATAGCAGCTTTGTCATTGTTTAATTTCAAAAAGTATTTATTTACAATAAGATAAGTTTTGCCTTCGCATGAAAAAACATGTAAGATTAATTTGAGGTTGATGCGGGTCAGAAAGCACAGATATCATTTATACTTAGGTTTGGATGTAATGAAGTGATTAAGCAAAATTTGAGATTTTTCCTCTTATTAAAGTCATGTCGGAATCAGAACTCATGTCAGAATTTCAAACGATTTAAAAATCGTCAAACAGATCTTCCGGGTTTAAGCCTGTTGCCGCTTTACCAACATAAACGCCACATTGTTTAGTTCACCTTTTATTACCTAAGTATAAAACGAATTATGCGGAAGGTACAAAAATAAATAACTACGTAGGAAAAAAATACTAAACAAAATTAAAAAGAACTAAGGGCTTCGAATGAAAACATCTCCTGATCTCCTATAGACTTGGGTTCCCGCATGAGTTCCGTTGAATTGTTTTCAGAAAACGACAATGGATGTGATTAACGGATCTTGTGATGTCTTGCGTGTCTCCAGTAAATCTCTAAACATATTATTATCTTCATACATTAGTTTTGGTACCTACTAGAAATCAAACGTGACTAACAACAACAAAGATTACCAAATAAATTATAACAGACGTTTATTTATTTATTATGTTTTTATGTAAAAAGACATAACTATGTAAGAAGATTTAGTTTCTCTATTGTAAGATTGTTTACAATTTTTTTGGTAAGTACCTTAATAAATAGAGTACCGGGGAGCAAACGTTGTTTTGCCATTCAGATGAGTTCTAAGTTAAAAAAAATGGGGGTATGAAAAATTGATGTTGTCCGATTATCAGACCTATCCAAAACGCACACAAAATTTCATAAGAATCGCTAGAGCCGTTTCAGAAGAGTTAAATTTTGTACACTCTGACACGAAAATTTTATATATAAGATTTATATGCAAGCGACAGGAAAAACAGCAGGTTTTTCAGGAAAAACCGTTAATCTGCCAAGCATACTGCATTTTTATTAATCTTTAAGAACAACAGAAGGGCAATCACTGATAAGTTGATACTATCCAATTGTCGCTATGAAGATACCATGTCAATAAATGTTAAGTCGTACATAATGTTTCAAATATGATTTCTGATAAACATATTGATAAAAAATACCTTAAAGCATGTCGTGTGAACTTCGTCCTTTTTTTAGCCAAAGGTGACCCCGTCTCTAATCTATAGACGGATAAGACCGAGCTTTATTCTCTACTAGCTGTTGCCCGCGACTTCGTCCCCGTGGGTAGAAAATATAAGTTATGATTTATACCCGCCCAGTTTTTTTTCACATTTTCCATTGTATCTTCGCTCCTATTAGTCGCAGCGAGATGGTTTATAGCCTAAAACCTTCCTTGATGAATGGTCTATTCAACACAAAAAGAATTATTCAATTTGGTCCAGTAGTTCCTGAGATTAGCGCGTTCAAACAAACAAACTCTTCAGCTTTATATATTAGTGTAGAAGTATAGATAAGGAAAATCAGCCATTTTATTTAATTTCTTAAAGATTTTTTTACTCGTAATAACGGAGAAATTTAGGATAATCTCTAAAGAAGATGAGATAAGGTATTGTTATTATCATCATATTTTGTTAAGGTTTGTATTCCGAAACATTTTTTAATTAAAACCGAAACAGACAGAGCCACTGGAAAAGGACAAGTGACAGAAAAACGTGATGCAAAAATTTATCATCTGCCGATATTGTGTTATACAACACATACTCGTACTTCATTAATTTATCACAGGTCTCGATTTGTCCTGATGTTTTAGTGCAGTTCGTGTTTATTCTGGCTGCGGTCGTTTCTAAGTGTTTTTGTAATTAAATAGATATTTATTGCTGTAGGCAGGCGCTTGTGTCTCAGACATGATCGCGGCAATAGTATTTGCGGTTTTGATACCTTTATTAATAGCGTATTGCTATAAAAATGCGTATAGTAGACCGCCGAATTTTCCACCAGGTAAGGATTTTTTTTACCTGTAAATCTGTATATTTAAATCGATTTTATTTGTAGTTTTGTTATATTGAGACCGTGAGCAAATAAATTTGACGGTCAATAATAATTATGTTCATTTATTATTGAAAAAATAGTTAAGTCAGAGCAGTGTTTCATAACATCTCATTCTAAAATGGTTACGATCTTTTTGGTTAATTTAGTCTGAAAAAATATCAGCATTATGTTTTAAAAACAATGTGAGATCTTACAATGTGAAAAATTTATGATAAATTATATGATATATATATGTATTATGTCGCGTTAACTGTATATATTAACTTTGACTCTCCTTTTTTATTTCATACATTACAAATAGTATGTTCATTTGGTGCTAAACATTTCTTTCTTCCTTTGAACTAAGGCTGCATATTATTTTTGTCTTTAAAATCTGTGAATTCTGATTGATACATAACAAAAGAAAGCCTTTGTGAAACATTTAAAACTATTAAACATATTATAAGTTTTTCCTTCTCTCGGTAAGAGTCATATTTATCAAGGGCCAACTTGTGAGACATTCGGACTTAACGAAGCTCGTTATATTATAATTCACGGGTATTTATTTTTTTAGCCATACATAGGTAGTTGGGAAAAAAGGCTTAGGCGTTCTTTTGTTATTTAAAACTATTATACTTGGGTAGTTCAAGTCATTCAGATATTTATTCAAAAACCTTGGTACATGGAAAGTCTGAGATGAGAGAGACTTAGCTATCTTATGGAAGCTATAAAAACATTAAATTGTAAATAAATTGTGTTAATTAAGCGTAATAATTGTCGCAGACACACAATTTACGTAGATAACATATTATTTACGCGGAATTTATTCTTCATATTTACTAATAATAAGAGCAGACCTCGAGCAGACGATAAACATATTATTATAAATACAATTTCAGTGTTTGGAAATAACCAAGTTTCATCAAGGAACCAATAATGAGCTGAAAAACATTAATTAGGTGGTAATATAAAAAAAAATCCACTTTAAGGAATTTACTCCTTTTGTCGCGGGGAGTTTCATAAACATAAAAGTCTTTGCTCAAGGCATCCAATTTTGTGTGGGTTGGATGGGTTTTCGGTTGGTTAATGGATTTGGTTTTTAAAAGCAAATTGTTCAGGCTGCCAGAAGCAGGATTTTTGTTTGTTTTTATTTTTAATGTTTTTTAAGAAGGGCCCAAATAGAACGTTTTACGCGATCCACGAATGCTTGTCCTGAGTCTGGGTACATGCATTCAATTCCTTAGTGCTCCCACAATCTCCCTTGTATCGCGGGAGGTTTTCACAAGCATTTAAGAGTATTTTAGCAGACTCAGAACAAGCATTGGTAGATCACAAAAATACTTGTAGGAAATCATAAACCTAAACGAAATTCAATCAGTGTCCCTTAAATCACGTCCACTCAAACAAATAAAGTCTTTGTTGTTGACAATATGAAAGTTATCTAATTCATTGGTGATTAGTCTTCGCTATCATGATGATTAGAACGTTGTAGTTGTTTTTTAATAAGAATTATCAATAGAAATTACGATTGCTAAGATAATTTATTACAATTATGTGATATGGACAGGCGACTTGTACCTAAATCAGTCAAATTCAAAGTATTTTTAGTTACAGTCTAGGTTTTAGATCTTGTTATGGGTTATATAGAGTAGACTTGATCTATATTTAATTAAAATAATTTTAAAATCTACCTATTACAGTACCAAAAAGTAAATTGTCGAACCAAAAAAAACATGGTTTAACAAGAATTCGAAACAAGGTTTTCTATTACAAAATTTAACTACCTTTCTTGTAGTACACATATCGCTTTGTAAAGAAAAAACTTAGACACAAAAACGTCTTTTCTTTTTATTTTGATTATATGAATGTGTACGCCAGCATAAATTTGTCGAATATCATAATGACGAAATTTTTCTGGCGCTGTCGGGTAAAAAAGATCTGCGCAAACATAAGTGATACTAATTACTTTGACCCCACTTTTTAAGAATTATACTTATCAAGTTATCTCGACGGAGTCAAAGATCAACAGTTGAAAGTGAGTTTTATGAATACTGGGCTTAGGTACCTAATTGTAGATCAATTAATTATTGAATTAAATAATAAAATCCCGACGCACTTGCATTTTAATGTTGTTATAGGGAATACTGCATTCCCATATCCACTCAAAGACATAAATGTGTAATAAGAGCCAAACTCAATGTTATAATTATGCTTTGGTTGTAGACTTAGGTACATACATAAATGTGAAATAAGAGCCAAGTTCAATATTAAATTATAATTTGGCCTTCGTTGTAGACTGCAACGATGAAAGAAATTAGATCTAAGTGGGTGTTAAGTCCAATTGTCAATCCTCATATTTATTTCTTCTCATTATTGCCATTCCTTCTTTTTGTTATCTTTTCTTCTTAAAACTTAGTTCTCACATCATCATCTATTTCCTGGCGGTTGCCATCTTGGATCGATTTGCATCGAACATAATTACGAAGACTCCCGTCTAATATAGCTTTCAAACAATAAAAAACTAAATCAAAGTCGGTTCATCCTTTCGAGAGCCATGCGTCGATGGAGCGGACACACAGATACACAAACACGTGAAGCTTATGACACCCCGCCTCCAAAGATTGTTGCATTATTATATTTAAAATGTTTATGATTGATCGTTTAATTGGCTGGAACAATCTTATTGAATTTCATATTTTTATCGCTAAGCTATCAATCTACTCACGTGTACGACAAATATGTAGCAGCGTATCTTATCAGTAAATTGTTGTTTTATTTAAAGAAAATCTCATTTTTTATAATTTAATTTTACCTAAACTTGTCAGTAGCAGTACAATTTTCGGTACGGTACAATTAAAACAGGCTATTGTAGAGACCCCCGAGAACACTTACATGCTCATGAAAACAGTAGTAACTATTTAGATTTTTTAAATCTATCTGTTTTTATATTTACTCACATTTTCTTTGTTTGTATGTATGTTTGCTTGTCGTTGCGGTGGGACTTTTACAATTTTGAGGTACTTCCCGATAAGCTAGAAGGCTGATATTTTAAGGGTAGTTACAAACCCCATGACAATGAAATTTACAGCTATAAAACGGCTGGACCAATTTTAACAAATTTTTAAAACGTTTTCCGTCGTTATTTCGATATTTTTTTGTCAACAGGGCCTCCAAGCCTACCAGTGTACGGTGCTTTCTGGATAGTCCTGGCCCATGGATTCAATGACCTAGCTTCGGCATTCCGCAAGCTTGGAGAGAAGTATAACACCAACATCATCGGTCTGTTCATGGGCCCAGTACCAACAGTCGTCGTGAATGACTCTAAGCTGATCAAGGAGGTTCTTAACCGGGAAGAGCTCGATGGACGCATGGACATCATTCTGTTCAGGCTGAGGTCGTATTGGAAGAAACTTGGTAAGAACAATTTATTGTAAATGCTTTTTAAGGTTTTATAACACAACTTGTAAAAGCGAGACTGCAAACCAAGGCACAGCGCGGTGTCTCTGTTTAACAATTGCAACAGTCTTTATAAAAAATGGCAATAGGCATCTCGAATTGTATCGTGCCGATTAGCGCCATGCTAAGATATCGCCATCCGATCAGGTAACAAGCCAAGAAGGAAAAAGACGCGTTGTCCTTCGAGTCCGTTCTTGAGAGGAGTAATAGGTCGGGTCGGTTCTTGACAACTACTCCTTGAGAAGAAGTCCAAAAGGATTAAGACCAGAGTCGCAGAGCATGCGAGGCAGCGCGAGCCCGTGGCTCTGGCTTGTGCAATTGTAGGCGCCTGAAGTGATTTTACTGGGCGAGAGTCCGACATATCAACTTTCGGCGCGGTTTGATGAAGTTATTAGCTTTTGAATCCAAAAAAACGGTCGCGTTAAAATTAGGGTTTTCAAAAACATGCGTAATAACAACATGAGAATGCATAATAACAAAGATTCATTTTAATGAGCAACAGCTGTCATTTATCGTCGTTTAAAATAATGCTGATGAATATAATATAATTCATTACTAAGATATATAATACAATGTATGCTTTATTTACACTTTCGTTGCGAACTCTACTGAACAAAGTACAGACACTTTACCTTCTTGTTTTTACATTTATTTATACATTATATTATAACATGAAAAATGATAAAACAAATGCGTTATTATTACGAATCTGGGGCTTTTGAGATAAGTTCCCAAGTACCAGTGTATAGTCGACCAGAGATGACACGCAACATTTTAATATTAAGAGCGTCCTTATCGCAACATGATAAAGTTGCTTTTCGCAACTCATTGGTAGCAATTTCTTGCGGTGTAATGTATTTGAACATTAAAGCTACTTAATTATACTGATATGTTAGGTTTAAGCACTTATTTAGATAACTTAGTGGCAATGTTCTGATTACAGATACTACGTATAGTTTTTCTTAATGTCAGAGGTCATTTCTCAATTAGTTTGTGATTTATTATGTTTATTTTTAACTGTCACTCTTGCATTTTTTATTTATACCACACACCTAGATACCCTAGTCTAAGCACATTGGAGGGTCACACAAACTTGTCCTACTCAGGGATCGAACTCCTAATCCATTGTCAATTGTAATTTCTTCTTTCTTTCTTCTTTCTTTCTAATTGAGGTCACCATCACAAACCAAACCTGTGGTCCACGTGTCGCGGGTTCGATACCCGCGTATGACAAGCGTTTGTGTGATCCATGAATGTTTGTTATGTGTGCTGAGTCTGGGTGTCTTAGTGCATGTAACTTGAATGTCTGTGAAAGACACGCGGTAATAGAATAAAATTTCTTAGTGCAGGAGTCTTTAAAAAAACTGTTTTCAGCTATTATAATGAGGATTTTTATTTTATTTTATGCGTTGCTCAAGTATCATACCTACTCCCAGAATACCTTGTCCATGGGCCGCTTTCGTAAGACCTCTAAATCTGTCATGAAGCTCTCTTCAGATATCCAAAGATATCCTTCATCTTCTCCAAAGAGTTTCCATACTTCCTCCGATCAGGCTTCGGACCACCCTCAATGTCTTACTTTGTATCTCACAGAACCATTACTTCATCTTCGCCAAGTTCAACTCGACTTTTCGTTTACAGTCCATATTAATATTTTATTTCTCTTTTTTCAAATATAAATTTAATTAAAATGGAAAGTAAAATTTTAATGATAATTTCACTTTATGGTATATGGACCCTTCGAGTTATTCCAATGAGGATTTAAAAAGCTCTGGCCCTATGGCTTCCCGGTTAGCGCCTAAGTAATCATAACAAGTTATGATAGAGTAAAGATATGCCATATCGTAAAATATTTATTAGTTAATAGCAAGGACACACTCAGCAAACAAGTTTACGCAGATGCGATAAATGTTTGGCAAAACTTACTTTGCTATGATTTTTTTAGAAGGAGCCTTCTGATTTGAGCTACATTTGCTTGAAGGCGCTCCTAAATTTAATACTAGAATAGGTAGAGATTTTCCAAAGGTAGTATGTAATACCAATAACATATTTTTTGGAATTTATTATTTAAACCTATTGAAACGCGCGTATTGGAATGATATTTGTTTTTGAAATCTTTCATTCTTATACTTTAGAGCGTTTTTCACTATTCGTTGTCAAATGCGACGCGATGGGGGTTGTCCTTGGACTAAGTCTTTAAAACTGTTGAAGGATTAGGAGGCAAAATTTCCTCATATCTCTTGTAGATCTAGCTATCTCCATACCGAATTTAGTCAGTTTCGGTAAAGTGGTTTAGCATGAACGCGAAACAAACTCACATTTGAGTATATAAATTTAAGAAGAATCCAGCTCATCTTTGTATCCCGTGTTTCTTTCATCTCTGTATTTTTGTCCGTCTTCTATTGCGACGGATTGTAGGTACAGCTTATACCAATTAACACTTCATTTGAAGCAACTACATACCCAAATCGAAAAGTTTTTTTATTTAATTGAACTGTGTATGCATGTGTTCTCAAATACAAATCTCTTAAACCGTTAGTTTAGTTTTTACTTTACCGTTCACTTGTGACCTTATTTGAGCTAACTACCATAGCTAAAAGTTAAAGTACTTCTATTACGCTGAGGCATTCGTCTTGTAACCAATTTGACGTTAAAAGTATGTAAATTAAAAACCTAACTTGGCTGTTGACTACTGTTGAGATTGTTTATTTTATTTTGGTATTTTTATAATATATATTCAGTTCGTTAGGTAATGATATTTTTTTGTTTTAGAATCATTCAAAAAGTAATTCAAAATTTTATTGTTACTACCTATATATTTATCTAGATTTCTTAGAGCTGGTTAGTATTTTCCCACCTTTAAACCGCTCAACTAATTTGAGCTGTTCGTATGGTAATGTTCTTAGGTTGAATTCGCTTATGTTTGCTTACGCTTAAGAAAGTATATTTTGGAGGTAATTATTTGGATTAGCCAGCACTAGGCTAATCTTTGAATTAGATAAAAGTGCACAAAAGCAACGACAGATACCTAAACAGACTGCCATAATTTTTGGCTTCGATATCGTCTTTAGATCACTCAGCAAGCTAGTTTTATAATCTGTGTCAGATTTTAACCCACCCAAGGATACGCACCGTCTAATTTATTTATTTAGCAATTTCTTTTTGCACTAAACTCTCAGTGACGCGAGTCGACTCGCACTTCACCGGTTTTTATTGCAGCGCCAAAAAGTATATTAAATAGTCATTAAAACTTAATTTGCATGTGTAATCAATGTACCTTCCTTATCTAATAAATTAAACCTGTCAACACGGACCATAAAGATAAAAATAAAACTCTGGAAATTAACATCTGTTTACATTACTGCATCACCTTTCAAAAAAACCCTCAGCTTTAAAGTTGCACCAATTACAAATAATATTCATTATTTACTACCTGTTCACATTTCTTGCGTTCATTACGATGCATAAGTTGCATATTATTATTATTTTGCAGTTGGTCCACAGATCATAAAGATATCGTATATTGGTGACTAAGAAAACTAAGTTAAATGTGTCGGTTTATATATTCATTCATGAATTACTACTAACACAATAATATGGGTAAATATATACTATACAGGTCATCATTGGCCTAGCCTTTTTCCAACTATATTGGGGTCGGCTACCAGTTTAACCGGTTTCAGCTAAGTACCAGTGTTTTACAAGGAGCGACTGCCTACCTGACCTCCTCAACCCAGTTACCTGGGCGACACGATACCCCTTGGTTAGACTGGTTGTCAGACATTTCAAGCTTCTGACTACCTGTAACGACTGTCAAAGATGTAAGAATAACAGCCGGGACCCACAATTTAACGTGCCTTCCGAAACACGGAGGAACTCCTTATGACAAAGATGGTCACCCGTCTACGGACTAACCGCGTCAAGCATAGCTTAACCTGTGATCGTTTCACTTCTGCGGTTATAGCTTAATAATGGATGAATATGAACTTTTTTATATTCTGGTCCTTCAACAGACAAAAAGGAAAGAACGGACGAAATCTTTCGTCCAGCAGCGGGAAACCTGGACTTATGCCTAATATGATGTAGTAATACACTAAGTACTTATAAACCTATATTATTTTCAGGTATCTTCTTCACTGATGGCTACTTCTGGCACGTACAAAGAAGATTCTCCCTGCGTTATCTCAGAGACTACGGGTTCGGCAGACGAGACCATACTCTGGAGTCGGTCATGGAAGGAGAAATCAAGGAGATGCTGGACCTTAGAACGGGCGGACCTAAGTACCCGGCGGAAAAGGTAATAATCCTTAGTGGAACATGTAGAGTACCAAAAATTGAGATTGAACCCGTTGCCAATCACACACAATCAGAATTGTGCAAATAACTCATCGAATTTTGATAAATGACCACTCTGATTCAATAACATTTAATTGCGCGTTGTATCTGAATACTAATGAATGTCAGATTAATAATAACGAAAATCTCTAATGAAATGTCTCCTGAATCTTCACAATGACGTGATTTCCCTGAATCATTTTATTGAACTGCGCTAGAGTTACTGATGCATATATCCTCATCTTTCTCTCTCTGAACTCTAGCGAGCTTTAGCGAGTTGGGTGGCTTACTATGACCTACCTTCTCTCATGATTGCCTATTACCTGTAAATAATTGAATATCTCCTTGTTGCCCTCATTGCCAATTAGCCGTTTCCTCATTAATTCTAAGTGGCTTTGTGTACTTTGGACTAGGGCATATTGGTATGCGGTACATGAAAGGAAACTCCATAGTTCAGTATTTCAGTAGTTTAAGAGTTTTGATATCATGTTATTATGGACAGCAAATTCGTGTATTTTAGGCGCCCACTCTTCGAAACATGAGTTGGCTATTTATTTAAAAACATGAGACGCAAATTGTTTTTTCCAAACGAGTTTCTTCTGCGTTGTACATTGATTAAATTTCACATAAATATTTTCATTGAGATATTTAATGTTTTGTTATGACAAACGTAAATGCGCCAATTCGTAACAAAATGTAAAAAATCTATATTCGGACTTTTCCTGCATATGTTACGGTAAAACTCTGAATATAGGAAAATCTTAGGTTTTACCAGTAAAAAACTAAAACTTGTGATCTGAGTCGATAAAGGTAAGAAACGTTGAAACGATTACATCGGGCTCGTTTCCATTTCAATTTAGTTAAATATCAAGAGTGATAAAGAATAAACGGTGATTATAAAACGGTTCGGACTCTTACTTACTTTTTGACGACCTCCGTGGTCGAGTAGCGTAAGCACCGGTTTCAAGGTGTCGCTAGCTCTGAGGTCCCGGGTTCGATCCCCGGTCGGGTCAATGTAAAAATTCACATTTCTCAATTTTCCCGGGTCTGGTGTTTGTGGTACCTTCGTTTCGTTGTATCCGAATTTCATAACACAAGTGCTTTAGCAACTAACGTTGGGTTTAGAACAATGTATGTGATGTTGTCCGCATTTATTTATTTATTACTATTAAGTGTTGCTAAATATTAGCATTTACTGGAAAATCTGCTGTTACAGTAACATATTTACATAATACCAAATTGATAAAACCTTCTTTTCAGGAAATCGTCAAAGGCGACCTGGTATACATGCCCTACTTCTTCTCCGTCCCCTTCATCAACGGCATGGTGCAGGTCCTATCCAGGAGCACTCTCCCAAGGTCAGAGTACCATGCCCTTTGGGCCCTCTCCCGAGGGACAGTCCTCTTCCAAAGGAGTTCCACTGACATGGGAGGAGCCCTCTCACTGACACCCTGGCTGAAGGATGTTCTGCCGAATTACAGTGGTTACAAACCCTTGGTGAAAGGAAACCAGTACTTGTTGGATTTCTATAGGGTATGTTAACATTCTTTATGTTGACTGGCTAATGATTTGTTTGGTACTTAGCTTCGCAAAGCATGTTCTTAGTCTTCCGACGTCATATGATTCTGCAGCACTCGCTACTTGGTTATTATTTTATAAGGCACTTTTTCTCTCCATCCGACAGTTACAATGGTCTAGTTCTTCCTAACTATATCTATTTTGCCTCACAGCCTTTCCGGGTTTAGATGAATAATGCTATTAATGGAACGATTGTTTATCTCAAAATAGTTGACACAGACAAGGACAAGATTTAGTTAACAAGTGTGATTATAACTCTTATTTCCATAACTTGCCATCGCATCCTATGCTCAATAATAGTCATATGGTGATGGTGATAGTTTTAAACTAGTTTTATTTACGAACTTTGTCTATTATTGCTGATATTTCAATTCCGATATGGCCATCGCAAAGCTTAATTGGACGTTCCAACAAAGTTTTCCAGAAACTACATTTTATTTTAGGGTCTAAAAATTCAAATACCTCACCTTTTCGAATTGAAATAGCTTTTATGTGATAACATAGATTAATATTAAAATTATAAATTGCATTATTTCTAACATACATTTCAGACGCTTGTGGAGGATACACTGAAGACTCACGATGAGACCTACGACCGCCATTTCCTAGACATGTACTTTACTAAGATGAAGCAAGAAATGAAAGAAGCAGACCGCACCACTTATTCAGGTAAATACCCTTATTGCAATACGTCCAACTAGATTTTATAATTTGGAGCAAGTGGAGTGATGAGGACATATATTGGCAATACACAAAAACTTGTTGACTTAGACGTTGGAATTCAGAGGAATAATGAGCCGAGTGTCACGTTTGAAAAAAGGAATGTAGGAAAATATGGTCTCATTGAGTCTATATTCATAGTCCTGGAGAATGGATCTGGGTAAACCTTTATCAACAGTAGTGTTAGGTTTAGAAAGAAAAGTAAACAATGCATATAATAAATCTTTGCGTGACATCATTAGTGACTGCAAAAATTGCTGGTTTAGACGTATATTATTATCTCAGCCGATTTTTTCAGAATTTGTAAGGTGTGATTTAATTAAGCTTGTGCTCCAAGACAGGATATTGGATAGTTTGTGTCACGATAAGCGACGTATACGCGTTTAAGCCACATTTTCAATTTATCTAAAAATCTATGCATCAATTTATACAGAATATGTACATAATGTCTAGCAGTGGACCTCAATAGGCTGAATTGATAAATAATCTTTATAATTAGCCAGCTGACGGAAGAAGAATTTGACGTGGCATTCCTTAAGTTGATAAGGAACAGGTGCAGTTATTATTAAAAACATAATTCGTATATCTTTGCATGATATTTTTGGTGGGAATATATACCGTGATACTTTATCATCGCTGACACCTCATTGATAGTTTAAAGGCCAACGTAGATCGGGCGTGATTGTACAGGACTTTGCTTGCGTCGCGCCTCGCCCCGACAAGGCGTTGAGCGCGTGATCGTTTATTAAAATCAATGATTAAAAACGAAGAAGATGCATAGGCTAATAATAGTGACAGGAGATATTGGGCTGGAAAGCTAGGGAACAAATTAGAGTCAAAGTTCATATTACATGTCTATACCATTGCGGGTATCCTTAATATTCGTCACTTACTGCAGAATTCCACGGCATACCGCCGCGCGCCACTTGAACACATGGCGCGTCTTCAATGCTGTGCAATCAAATCTCATTAGATGTCACGTGAACACTTTTGAGTACACCAATAAAATATGTTTCTAAAGGGATACCTTTGCAAAAAATCCTATCCCGACAAGTCTAAGGAGGCCAAGGGACTAAGACGCCTATTTTTACGCCTCTGGGAACGTACCTACTTGCCACAGATGTGGAAATGGGGGTTGTGGAATAATGTGAAGCCGGCAAGGCCGAGAATAGGCCTCACAATCTCCACTCCACATACTGATGAAAAGACAAATCTATTATACCAATAGGTACATTTGCTCATTCATAGTCCTATTCACATATCGCCGCTTCAGTAGAAACGAATCCAAAGTTTGTGGTGGGTGGGAATAGGAAAATTAATATCTTATTCATACCTAAAATTTTCCTTAAAGACTCCAGTTACTTCGACACATTGTATTCATATCGGCCTATGACTTCTGCTTTTTGTATAATTAAAACATACAATAAATAAACTACAAGACTAATTATCACGTATTATGATCTAACAACATAATTAATATAAACACTTCACGCAATGAGGCCAGTGCCTGTATTACGACATCTTAAAAATAAATCGTTTCAATTGTAAGAGCGAGATGCAATACTTTGCGCGTAGCAGTGTCTCGCTTACACGAGAGTAGAGTTTTATAGTAAGCACAGATGTTATGGACAAGAAAAGCATAGACGCATAAACATGCAATTATTACTAATTAACACATGTAGAAACAATAAACTTTCAATGAACTTCGGAGACCGATAACTTGATAAAATGAAGTCATATTGTTTTGTATCCACGCGAGGTTTATTTCTTGTATGCATGCTCACATATGTCTGTCTTGTTTCAATAAGGATTTTTGTGAATGTATGAATTTGGATTTATTTGTTTTGTAAAAAGATTGGTAGCATGGAGTTCGTTGCGCCGTTTCTTCTTCACAGCTTAGGAAGCGATGAAAGTGATTATGCTGTTCAAAAAATGGTACTTAGTAGACTATCTGTTATAAATTAATTTCCATCAAATTTATGACTATATCACTGCTTCCTCGATGTTGTTTTTTTTTCTTCTTTTCTTCGTTTTTTTTATAGATAGTGGCAACAAAAATACCTCCTGTGAAATTTTTTATCGTCTGATGCCTAATAGGGTCACAAAATGTCACCATAGTATATTCTTTATAGCACTCCACATAGGGAGGATGTAACAAAAATAGATAGTATCTCATCATACTTATTCTCAAACATTAACTCGTGTTGAGGCCAATGCCCCCAATACCGGAGTGTGCCAGATAAGTACCTACGACAGCTGATAAGAACATAATGGTCTAATTATTACAATATTAATTATTCAGGTTAATAAATACTTTGCGGTTAGCACGATAAAGATCAGCTGTTAACATTGACATCTTAAATGCAAGAAATTAAATGTTACCATTGACGTAAAGCATCATCATTAAAATTCAGAACTATTTTTAAGTTAACCATGTAATTTATATGGTAGATAGTATGAGCCGAAGACAAAGCCACTGAATGAAATTTAATAGGTTATAAAATTACAGGATGGTTAGATAAGATAAAATATTATAAATTTAAATAATGTGGTTAAGACGAAAAAAGACAAAATAGTCCATTAGGTAGATTTAAAAAAAATATTTTATAACTGTTTTTTAATTTATTAAATTAGCCAAAAATACGGTGATGAAACGCATCAAAGAGCCGATGGCGTCTTGGGTCGGGTCTACTCCTTCCCTCTAATATGGCGAGGGAGGTGATGACTAGCCGTTGCGTCCTGCTCGTGAACGGATGCTGCTTGTTGTAACTCGTCGTACTGCTGACTTGGTCTACAGTTCATAAAGAGTACCCCACCCTCTGTAAACAGTTTTTGCAGTGTTTCTTTATTAATCAATGAACGTGCTATTGTAAAAAGTGTCAGTGTGCTATGCTGTGGAGTTTGTTGCACTGTTTCTTCTTCACAGCCTTAGTAAGCGGTGAAGGGTGGGCGTTACGGGGTTCTGTCCATGTAACATGTAAATCACTACTTAACGTTCAAAAAGTGTTACATTGTAGTGTATCTTGATAAGTCGATTTTGATTTTATATATTCAATGAATGCTACAATTCTGTCTATTATTTCAGTGGATCAGCTGGTTCTGACATGCACCGACTACACTTTCCCCGCGGCGTCGGCTGTCGAGTTCGTGCTGGCGATGTTGGTGGAGCGACTCCTGCTGCAACCAGAGATCCAGGATAAAATCCATGAGGAAATAGACAGAGTTGTCGGCAGAGACCGGCTCCCGACCTTGGATGATAGAGTGAAGTAACAAGTCACAACTTTTAATGAACTTTTTATGAAGATATTGATATTATGAGTATTATGGCATATTACTATGGAATTCCTTGCCGGTTGTTTTCGGTTTCATTGGGAATATATTGGACCCGCGCTACTAGAATCACTAGACCTGTTCGATTCTAAAGCGCTTTTTAACCTATCTGAACATAAAACCACTTTCATTTTTGTTTTCATTTTGGGTAAATAGAATAAAATGACGTGTGTAGTTAGCGAATCCTAACTTTCGGTTAGAGATGTCGAGTGAATGAGAGAGTTGATATTAGAATATATTTTTTATTGTACACCATAAAATGACATCAGTGATTTTTGTTTTGTATCTTCTTGGAAGTTGTTAAAATTCGTTTTTCCTATACAGCTTTATGCTACTTCGATTAGGCAACAAACAGGTGTTAATAATAAATAATAAAACTTTACTTTCAGACAACATACAGTCCATTTTGTTAGTCAAAAAACACAACTTATAGTTGTATTATATTTTAGTTTACAAGAAGGGATAGTTATAAAAATGTAGTCAACATCCTTATAAATAATGCATATTTTTCTTTTTATATTATATAGCTTTCAAAATGTAAATATTAGTTTAGTTTAGTTCCTAGATACTACTAATTTTAGATGACGAATTAAATACATCCTTATTATTTGCTGGCCTTTGATCCATTGTCGAATGTCAAGCGAACAAAATTTTATAAATATTAAAAATGGAAGTCTAGAGTATAAACTCGGGACTTCGGAGGTACTTACCTCCATATTATTCTGTGGGTAATTATCGAAGGTGATAAGCGTTCCATGCCTTTTGCTTCCTGTGTCGAGGGCCGAAGCAACCTCAATACGAATATGGAATTCATTCCCGATAAATGTCATTTGTTATTATTACGCATGTATCTTGCTACATAGGTACTTAGGTAGCTATGTATTTAGTAAGTACATATTATTCTTCATTTGAATGCACAACAAAAAACAAATTACATTTTAACAACAGTATAATCCTAAAAAATAATCAATTTAAGCAACGGAACCATGCTCCAAGCCTGCCTGGGTTTAGGCCAGCAGAGAGAAGAACCTCCGCAGGATTCGTCAACGTGTCAAGAAGTATAGATTCCTAAATCATACTCAGACACTTAAAACCTATGAAAATGTTAATTGCTATTAATCTATTGACACGCACGAATATAGGGACAAACAATGATTGCCAAGTCCACCTTTCGCATGTTGATAACCTCGTGAGCTAAATCCAAATACTTAATTTATTATTATTTCCTCTTTCACGATGTCATCACTATATCAGGCTTGTTGTTAATAATAGACCTGTCATGCTGATAGCTCGATCCCAAAATTAGATATGACTATTTTCGAGAACTGGGTCGTCGACTTGAACAGTGACATTCCTGACAAATCTTAGTCAACTGTTCCAGGACATCCTTAATGAGTATATTATATTTTCGGAAGCTTTTGGTCATTATAACTTTGTATTGAATGATTATTATCTCAATATTTTTCGGACTACTAATTAGTAGGTATAGTATAGTCTGCACGGATAGCCGAGCGGTTGAGGTCATCACGGCAACCCCATTGTGCGCGACGTGTCGCGGGTTCGAAAAGTATTTGTATGACCCCACAAAATGCTTGTTCTGAGTCTGGGTGTCTTTGTGCATGTGAATTGTATGTTTGTGAAATCCCCGCGACACAAGGATTAAATTCCTTAGTGCGGGAGTCGTTATTAAGAAGAAAAACAAAATTCTCATCAAGGAATAAAAATTAAAGAATGTTTTCCCTTCAAAATTACTTCTAAAGGCTTGAAATAGAGGTTTGGTTTAGGGCTCAAAGCCTTCGCCTGCGCTCGTGTCATCATCGTATGCGATCTCAAATATAGGTTTATGTCAAATTCTGGTATACCCAATCTGGTAAGATAAATAGAACGATGACCACAACACGAACATGAGTTGTTAGAAATAATATATATATTGTGTATTAAATAAAGAGAAACGTTATATTATAACATCAAGTACTTATTTAGTTGGAACGTTCCGAAAATATTTTCTCTAAATTTAAATACACCGTAAATCAGGGTGCTATCAGATGTCGACTTTGACGTGCGAAAAATGCTAATTAGTATCAATTGTGCCCATGCGTGGTCAAAACACGACACTGGCAAAAATTGTTGAAACTAGCAGCAGATTGAAAAAGAAAGAAAAAGAAACAAAGCATAGCTGTAATTAACTGCGTAAATAACAATAGCTTAGCGCCTGTAATTTGAATAAAAGAAAATGAATTGAAATTTAAAAATAAACACGTAAGTACTATATCAACTCTTTCATGTGGAGATAAATCTTAGCATAATAACGAACAAAATAATCCGATATTTCATGAGTTGTGCAATCGATCGTAGTTCCCATTAAACAGTTGTTGGCAAGTGCAGTCCATTCATATTGCACTTGGCAACAATGCCTACTATCGTTTGGATATTTTCGTTAATCCAGCCACGATTAATAACTCTATCAAGGTTTTAATAACTTTTCCTGCCTCTTATCGTAATTAGGCTTATAAAAATCAAATAAGGCACTTATAAGATGCCGATAATCTTTAAAAATAAATTCTGAAATTTAAGATTAATGAGGCATAATTTCGGCTCCGTAAGAGCGTATGCTAGGAATACTTTCATGATGACGTTTGTGACAGAAGTATAAAGTATGGATATGTTTCGACAAGTGCCTACGTCGAATCCGACGTGAGCGAGGACAAGAATTAGTCAGTTCTTAGAAGGATTGAGGGGTGGTCTCCTTACATCCCTCGAGAAGAGGTCCAAAAGGCTTGCCAGAGTCACGCGGAGCATTCGTGGGCGATCCCTTAACTCTGACTTAGGTAGTCGATGTGAGTTCGACATATTCCCAAGCTGTGCCCTTAGTTTAGGTTGAAATAATTAGCATTTCACCAGGCTTAACAAAATAGGGGATTTTCAGTATAACCACTACCTAAAATGCTTGGAAGCGAGGTTCGCTGAGGGTATTCTTATTTCCCTATACGAAACGGTCTTGTCTTGCCTTGCCTTAAAAGTAGTGTTTAGTGGTTAGTGTGTATTTATACAGTCTAAAATATGCTATTCTCTGTTGAGCCTAAGTCAAATTACCTAGTTAGCAATTTCTGTAGACTATTGTAACTTTTTGAGCACAAGAATAAATAAATAAATGATACATAAATGCGGACAACATCACATACATTGTTCTGAACCCAAAGTAAGTTGCTAAAGCACTTGTGTTATGGAATTCAGATACAACGAAGGTACCACAAACACCCAGACCCGAGACAATGTACAAATGTGAATTTTCACATTGACCCGACCGGGGATCGAACCCGGGACCTCAGAGCTAGCGACACCTTGAAACCGGTGCGTACGCCACTCGACCACGGAGGTCGTCGTATGAATAATCCATATCATTAGAAACAAGATATGATAGCTGGATTGTCACAATCATTTGTTATCATAATATAATTCTAATGACTTTATCGTAAGCCCCAGTTTTTTAGGGTATTAGAATAAAGGTATTATCTAATCCTATATCCACCTACTACATAATATTTTCTAGCTGATAAAGCCCTATATCTTAAGTTACAATTCGGATTACATTGTGCTAGGTTAGAGAATCAGTATTTGCCGTTTCACCGTCCATCTATCAGCATAGATTGTGATAATCTTAAGAGGATTTCTTAACTTGGAACATTTTGGTATTGTTATTGTGTGCGACCATTGCGTAATATTCTAAAGTAATTCAAACAGTATTGCCACGCAATGCCGATTCGACTCCGCAAAATTTCGCTAATAACAATTTCCGATGAATGAGTGGAAATTAGATTAAAATAACACTATTCGTATTCTTTCACTATGAAATTCATTGAATTGACAGTAAGTTTTCCGCCCTGAACTGGATTTCCAACTGGTTATCCAATTTCCATTAACTCATCGGCCATTTTAAATACCGGGATTGGGCCCAGGACACTGACTTGAGATAGGAAGGAGTCAACTTTGAGTAGATAAGCTAAGAACTTTATCAATAAAATATATTTCTTATCTGATGCTATACAAAAGATGCTTTTGATACAGGAATTTAGAAAATAAATAGTCGACTACTTCCTAGTGAAGTCATACAAACATTTACACACATACTTAGTTCAAGAGCGCAATGTAAACCATCTAAGTGCATTGTTTACTACTACTTAATATATTTAATTAACAGCATTTACGATTACAAAGCCGGAACATGAATATATTAATATAACCTTCCGTGCTAACAGGGTTATTAAAACCTATTTGGTCGATTTTCTTAAGGCTAAACAATGCTCTGCATTGTCTCCACTAATTACGGTTGTTGTCGCAAGTTATCTTACATATTAATAAAGATTGTAAGCGACATGTTTAAACAGATATCAATCATGTTCTTATCATGTTTAATCAAGAAAATTAACCATTTTCTATACGGGTTCATCAGTATCAGGACCTAACCAAAATTAGCAGAGATGGACTGGTTTCAAGTCACCAAACCTTCGCAAGTGCCACTTCTACAATTAATAGCGTCAATAGAAAATGCTCCAAAGCAAGGATACGCCATTTCGGTTCAATTAGTCTGCTCTGGCTCAGGCAGTTGGAGGTTCCCGGGATGTTTTAATCGGCGATCGCCCTTTATAATCCCAGCCGGGGGCATGGGCGTGGGGGTATGTGGGGCGAAGTCATTAGCGATTCACCCCGGAAAAACTGACGGGGAACTGAGCCAGCCACCAAACCCCTCTCAAAGCTATATTATTACTGCTGTGGAAAGAGACTTTTTGTTAATTGTCTATCCCTAATAATAATCAATGTTCTATATCAACAGTATGCCATACTTGGAAGCTTGCATCCGCGAGCAGATGCGAGTCGACACCGTGGTGCCCTTGGGCGTACCGCACCGAGCCATGACTGATACTAAAATAGGGAGCTATGATGTGCCAGAGGTAATCAAAAGTTTTACTAGCAAATTAAAATCGAGGTTCTTCAATCTCAGGTTTAAAGGTAGTAAGGTTAAACAATCAAAGACCAGAACACAAGTTAATTTTTTCAAGTGTTACCTGATATAATTGGTCAAATAGGAATGACAATCCTCTCCGATGTGTCACGCGACTTTGATTAATCTGTTGCTCGAACAAATTAAGGCTGATTTTAGTTCGAAAAAAAAAAACAGTTTCAAAGCTTATACTTCTTAAACTAAATGTTCAGATAGTACAACATATTTTTTGGGTGCAATGCGGTGTGTGTGTGTCCAAATTTGACAGCTAATGTTCTTGGAAGCATATATTTA
Organism: Trichoplusia ni; assembly: GCF_003590095.1. NCBI lineage: Eukaryota > Metazoa > Arthropoda > Insecta > Lepidoptera > Noctuidae > Trichoplusia > Trichoplusia ni. Next base: position 2,434,261 of record NC_039491.1, read on the forward strand.
TGCGACAGTGAAATACAAATGAAAGCTGTTAATAGCAACGTCACTTTATATTTTACAGGCAAAATCAATTGACTGTAGTAAACATTGATTTGTTTTTTCCCCAGGGTACCATGATAAGCGTTAACTTAACGATGTTGAGTATGGACAAGGAAATTTGGGGTGACCCGGAGAACTTCCGTCCAGAGAGGTACATTAAGAATGGAGTGCTGGATGTGGCCAGTGACAAGAACTTACCCTTCGGTGCAGGTAAACCTTCTATTCCTCCTGGCTGCTATTAACTTCTGATGAATTTTGCCGCGGTTTCTAAAACAGTCGCCATGACAGAATGCCGAACTTGATTGCTTAGTTTGCTGTTTGCTTTCGTTAGAAATTTGGTAGACAATTAGAAAATGCTCCTTAGTATTAGTAACTAGCCTAATTTGAGTAATTGTGAGAAAAACTGGATACCAAATACTGGTACCAGGCATAAATTATATTTCTGCTTCTTGTGGATAATGTGATCATTAGCTCTTCTAATTGAGAAGCTTGAGTAAAATAGAAATACTTTAATAGAACTATATGCATATACAATGCATACTTGTAGGCTAAACTACAACTGCTTGATACGGTTGGTCCGTAGATGAATGACCCTCGATTTAATAACGAGTTCCTCCGCTTTTCGAAAGACACGGTAAGTTTTGTATCCCAGCTTTTTTTCTATACATTCTTGACTGTCGTTACGGGTAGTTAGAACCTAAAAAGTCTGATACGTCTTAATAAGAGCTATCGTGTTGGCCAGGCAGCTGAGTTGAGGAGGTCAGATAGGAAGCCGGTCCTTGTAAGACACTGGTACTTAGGTGCACCGGGTAGACTGGGAGCCGACGACAACATAGTTGGAAAAATACTATAATGACGGTAATTACACTGTATAGATTACTGCAAAAACCTATCCAACGTTTAGACTAACTATACTTCATCGATTAGATACCTAATCGGTTTAACGTGCGAAAAACAGGCAATTATACTGCCGTTACGCATTATCGCATTATAAAATTTAGATAATTATCTAAATCTTCAAATAAATTATGATTAGATTACTTTTTATTTAAATTGCGATTAGAAAAGTGTTACTGTGCGGGTAGAAATTTACGCAGATTATTATGCAACAAAGCTAATAAGGTCCAAACAATGGTAAATGAAAATAAATGAAATGATAAAAACATTAGATAATCATACTTTATAAGGCTTCGATTATTTGTTATTAAGGAGTTGTTCAAATTACAAATTCTGAATGTTTCCCTTAAACTAGTTATCATTATATTTCTCTCATTACCTTAAAAAGGTAAACGATAGATATTTTTTGTTCTTTTCATAGAAACAAATATTAACTAAATAAACGACTGATTTATATCAGTGGTATATTTGATTTAGTTATCTTTATTGCTGCTTTGTATTTGTTTTAGTCGCTTTTAATTCTTAAACTAGACAAAATGACACACCAAGGTTGTTCACCTTTATAAAAACTTAAACAAAAAGAGAATAGATAGAATCATGATACATAAAAGTGATCCTCAAAACAGATCAGAGATACCTAGTCGGAGAAGACATTTTGATCTGGGTTATTGACTGACCTGGGGGCTTAGACAAAGTAACAATTTAAAAACGATAACGAAGTTCGACAAGACTCAATGTATGGGATTGACATAAGCCGCGTTAAATCACGTGGTCAATCGTCATCGTTATCGCAAGTTGGTAGACAATGTAATAATCCATAACGAAATGATAACGAAACGAATTGTCATCGCGTTTGTTCCATACAAATGCGTAGACAAGCAGCACTTTCGGTGTTCGTTATTGTCGCGATCGTGATCGACAAAAAAGATAACGAAACGAACGTTCAAACGTTGTAGTTATCTATACAAAATGGCCGGATTTCATTGAATTGTTTACATACTTTAAAGTTTTTTTCCTTGCGAACGGAGTCAAGGCATCATTTTTATTTTTTGAAAGGAGGTTTTCAATGGTGTTTGCAGATTATTATAGCGTTGGGAGGCGGATCTTGTTGGATCGTTTCGATAGTAATATAGTAAATATTTATATTAATTTATTATTTCTAAAAAAAGTTAGTAATTAAATCCCTTTTTCCAATACTTGGATATGATTATGGTATTTATTTTTCTATTTAGTACTCAGTAGTAATAAGATAAAATTATTTTTTTGTATTATTAAATTTGCATTATTTGTACTCATGTCTATGAGTGAACTTTCTCTAATTTAACTTTATTTAAACAATTTATGTCGAGTTAGATATAGAAGGTAACTATTTAAATATTTTTTCGAAAAATAATGTCATAAAGAAGTTTCACTTGTTACCTTTGTGCACTAGTACACACACACATTTCATTTTTTAAG